>NC_046155.1:222637646-223247646 GCF_011064425.1 Rattus rattus | reverse complement strand
GTGTGGTGTGTGTGTGTGTGTGTGTGTGTGTGTGTGTGTGTGTGTGTGTGTGTGTATGTATGTGTGGTGTGTGTATGTGTGTGCATGTTGTGTGTATGTGTGTGTGGTGTGGTATGGTATGTGTGTGTATGTATGTATGTATGTATGTATGTATGTATGTATGTATGTATGTAAGACTCATTTTGCCTAGCTCGATATAAGAAACAATAAAGAATTTCAGTACTCACGCTATTTCCTGTGTATCAACATCTGGAGCCCGCACACAGCTCTCAGCTTCACTCTCGAATTGCTGTACCTGAAGATAAAAGGTGAGAAAATCATTGCCTTGTTGGAAAGTGTGCCCAGCAACCACGGAGATTCACACTTTCCTAAAAAGTACAGGGACTTAAGGATTCTTAAGGATAGAAGTGCAAACTAAAAAGCCAGTCTGCTAGTGGCGATTCCTTTGCAACACAACAAACGAAGAAGAAAAGGAGCCCAACTTGACCTAGAAAGTTCTGCACAGCCGGGGCTGTGTCTTCACGGTTCATTTGGTCCTTAGCCTTCTTCCTGCCAATCAAGACAGTAAGGAAAGAGCTTTTTTGGCACAGGAGCCCTGGCTGCTTGAAACGAGGCAGAGATCACCCAGGCACATCAGAGACAAGACACCAGATGTTAATAACACATTTCCACCGTTAGATGTTTGGATCAAAAGGCGAGAGGTAAAGGTCTTATCTCATTTGTCAAATGATGTAAGTCGTTATTAAATCGGAACAAACCAGTTAACATCTGAAGTATAATTTTTGTTGCTATTTATAAAGCACTCAGCAGTTCCTTTGGCTTGCCTGGCTTATTTAATTGTCTATGGCATTTCGCATTTGTTAAAAGCTTGGGGGGAACACGGAAATGACCTACAGAAATCGCAGTTCAGAGTAATGCAAAACTTCCCTCCATCTGCCAATTGAATGTTAGCAAGTTTGAGTTACTTGTTCAAATCATGCATGATATGAAACAAACACAGAATAGTTGATGACGGGAAACTCTTCAGGTAACCCTACTAAGTTTTGACAACACTTGTAGAATTTGGGGGGCTAGATTAGGTTTTTTTGGGGATAAAAGTGAGCCCACGTGTGGGCTCATGAAAGAAGAGAAGGTTGCATGCAAATGTGTCGGCCCACATTTTATTACACTGATACCAAAAGGGAAAAAAAAAGTGTGCAAACACGTCTGCACTAGAAAATCTTAAGACATTTTTTTGTTTTTCCTTTTGTTAAGAGAGGCGACAGAGTCCAGTTTTGGAGGACCTCTACAGGATAAATAAAGTCTCGGTAATTGAGTTACTGACCGGAAGGAAGACGTGCGGGTCAGCCTGATGAACAGACTACCCAGGGAGCCCATCACTGGATGCCTTAAATAGGCTTCCTATTGCTATGAGGAGGAACGGACCATGGTGAGTCTTACAAAGAAAAACATTTCGCTGGGACTGACTTACAATTTCAGAGATTTAGTTCCTGGTTGTCATGGCAAAAAGCACAGAAACAAGCAAGTCCAGTGCTAGAGAAGGAGCTGAGAGTTCTACATTTTGATCTTTGGCTAGCAGAAAGGAGACTGGAAACCATACTGAGACTACCACTATGCTCAAGCTACCACTGAGTGTAGCTTGAGCATAGGAGACCTCAAAGCCTTCCCCCACAAGACACGTCCTCCAACATGGGCACACCTCCTAATAGTGCCATCCCCAATGGTCTATGGGGACCATTCCTATTCACACCACCACACCGGATAAGGATTTGCCGTCATCTCCAACATCATGCTAGTGCATGTTCGTGTCTTCCTATGTGTTAGGTACTATCCTAAAAGAATTGCTTGTATTTTGTGTATGTGTGTTTGTGTGCATATGTGTGGAGTACATACATGTGCATGTACACTGTGTGTAAGGGTACTTGCAGAGGCCAGAGGTTAACATCAGGATTTCTTCCTCCATCTCTGCAGCCCTTCTGCATGTGTTCATTTATCCTCTGAACAACCTTCCGAGACTGGGATCTTATTCTGCCCAGAATGAGGATGAGGAAACAAGTCACATGGCTAGCAAGAATCAAACAACGGTGTCTTCTGAGAGACACCCAGAAGTCACTATTCTAACCATGCACTGTCTTATTGGGGTTCTATTTTCCCCCCTAGTAAGGCATCATGGTTTATTTAATAAAAACACAAATTTTAGAGGTTTTAATAGATACTGTTAAATTTATTTACATCTTTCCATGTGACCAGAAATAGTACTTGATACACACACACACACACACACATACACACACACACACACATACACACACACACACACACACACACACACACACACACACACACACACACTGATTAAGGTCTCTGAGATCTATAGTTACATACCCATGAAAATGTTGGTGCTCTGTTTAAGTCAAGTAGCACAGGAATATATCACATTTTATGTGCAAATGCCAAAATATCCCGAACAAATCAAACAACAGCAGCAACAGCAATCAACCCCCCCCCACACACACATAAATAGAAAAGAAAGACAGAAAGAAAGAAAAATTAGGTTTTTAAGAGGGCAGTAGGCAAGAGTAAAGTAAATTTAGAGTTGTTTTATTAACACAGTGATGTGATTTAAATTTGCATCTTACCATAGAGAAAGGTACCCTTTAGAGATACCCAGAAAGCTATTATTTTTGCTCATCTATTCGGATAATACAATGGATGTTCTAAGACAAGCCGGGGGTGGTAACCAAGGGCTTCATTTATCTGAAATTAGAAGGGCCCACAATGGGTTGGCAGGGCTGTGGGCAGCACTGTGTTTCCCAGCTCTCTCTAATTAGCCCTAGAAAAATGTGAAGAATAGCACCCACATTCTGGAGGGCTTGCTACCTGAAGAACTATTTTCCTTTTGTTATATTCAGTGTGTATAATTATGTTTTCAGAAAGTCCTTTGCTTTGGAATCTTTCCCTCGCTGACCTGCCACCTAGTTGTAAGCCATACCCAGCAGCCTCTGTTTATCTAAATTTTAAAGGTTGTTTCTGCGAAAAGCATGTTTTAAAATCATTAATAGTGTGTTTGTGCATATGTGCCTCTGTGTGTGTGTGTGTGTGTGTGTGTGTCTATTTTTTATGTTTTTCTTTCCCCTCCTTTGAAAGTGGCCTACCCAGTGATCATGCTTGCCTCTGTCTTAGCTCTTGGTCACCTCTCAGGACCCTTGCTCACTCCCCCTACCTTTGCCCAGTCACACTGGCTCTCAGTTCCTCATGGTGCTGAGCTGTTTCTGTCTTGAGCTTTTGCACTTTCAGTTCCCTTTCTCTGATGGCCTCTCCTTGTTTCCCACTAGTCAGTTCTTAACCCAAATGTCAATTCTGTGGACCCCCTGTTCACATCCAGTCTTGTTCCAACAACTTGATGACTTTATCGACACTTGATGACTTTGTTTATTCTTACAATTTTTATCATCTGAAACTCTGATTTATTTCCTTCTCTTTCCTCGGGTACCCTCATGCCTTTATCTGCCTTGTTCTAGACTTTATCTCTAGCCGCTAAACAATACCTAGCACGTGGGCACTTATAAATATGTAAGCATGTTCCTTTACTCGGCTCATTCTGTGGAGGTAGGAGTTAGAATACAGATTGGTTTGGGGGTGTATCGACAGGGAAAGGGCATAGGATGCAGTCTGGAGTGTTAAAAATATCCCCGTTGTAGGGGTTGGGGATTTAGCTCAGTGGTAGAGCGCTTGCCTAGCAAACGCAAGGCCCTGGGTTCGGTCCCCAGCTCTGAAAAAAACAAAAAAGAAAAAAAAAGAAAAAAATATCCCCGTTGTCATTGGGTTAATGGTTACACGATAATTCCTCCCTTCCCCTACCATAAGCATATGTGATGGAAGGTCACACAAAAGTCATTTATCTGTATACTTATGACTCGTCAAAGTTTATCATGCTACGAACTGTTCTGTCAGTTAGTCAAGGGGTAATCTCCTCAGGTAATATTTAAGGGAGCTTTTCCCACTGGACGCCCAGGTCAGGCATCTCTAAATGCTTTTTAGAGATCCTTGATTTTGGAAAGTAGCCATTGTCTTAAAGGACAGATATCAAGAACGAAACAAGCTAGCTCCCCAAAGATTCATATTGCTTCTTATAGGTGGACCTGCTCTGAGCATAGCTCTATTTGTGTTAGGTAAGGTTTTATTTATCAGAGGGAGCCTCATACATTTCAGAGGCAATGCCACGGTGAACACACAGAGCCCTGAAAAAAAAAATAGATGAGAGAATAAAATGCAAATTATCACTGGCTATGGTAGGATGTACCTTTAATCACAGTGCTCAGGTGACAGCACTGGGAGCTCTGGGTACTAGGCCTGCCCAGTCTACTCAGTGAGCTCCAGGAAAGTCAGAGTTACATAGTGAGATCCTGTCTCAAACAAAACAAAACAAAAAGGCAAAGTATTTAACACTGGGCATCATCTTCGCATCTACTAATTGAAGATTCAACAGTCTCACCGAGGAGAAATAACTAGAGAGAACGTAAAATTAGAGGACATTAGCTAGATATGGACCGTATTAGTTTGTTGGAATGGAAAGTTTCAACATACTCATCTCCATATGCAAGAAAGCCAACTAGAAAGGGCATACTGAGTAGGTTGTTGCTTAATTTAGAATATGTCTTTAAAAGATATAGAATAAATGACTCTAATGTTGAATTCGTTTGTGGAAACTATGCAAAAGTGCTCTCACCTATATAAGTTAATTTTCCAAATGCAACGAAATCTTAATTCGAGTACAAAATGTTTTTTTAATCATTTAATTATTTTTCAATCTTGTGGAATATTTCTAAACAGCGTGGATTTCCTTTCATAATTACACAACATTTATTGCTCTGGCACACCAGTCTCTCTGTGTTGGGTTCACGATCCACATCGATGGGCAGAGGGCACTACCTCAGTGGCTACTGGCTGTGTTGAAGTCATCCCAGTGAGGGTTAACTGAGTGTGCCTCTCCCCCTTCACTCTGTTTTGTGAACAGCCCTTCCTTGATGGTCACATTCCTCTGGGCCAAAATAACACTGACACTTGCACCCCCTCCCTTGATGTAGCGTTTCTGATTTTCTGTCCTAGTCTAGGTCAAATTTCTAGCTACAAGCAAGCGTTAATGCAAAGCTAAGTGGCCACTGGATTGCCATTTAACCCCACCCCCTCCCACTCTTAACTCAAGGTTCAAAGCTATACAAAAATAGCTCCTAGCTCATCAGAAACCAGACGGATCGGCAGCCTAGCAGTGGTTGAAGCCATTGTTACCAGAATTCCAGAGATAGTAAGTAAAAATAAAATATTTAATTGGTAAAAGGAGAACACATTACCTGGACAAGTCTAGTCACGAGAAACAATCTCATTTCTGAACTGGTTGCACATAGACTTCCTACTGGATTGCCTTCAACCCAAATCTGACTTGTGATCCTTGCTTACTTCCAGACACTCCAAAAGTACCAGCTTCTTTTAAAGTGGGTGTTCGTGGTGGGTTGAATAGGAATGGCCCACACAGACCCATTGGTTTGAAAGTATAGCTCATAGGGAGTGGCACTATTAGGAGGTGTGCCCTTTTGGAGTAGGTGTGGCCCTGTTGGAGGAAGTGTGTCTTTGGAGGCAAGCTTTGAGGTTGTATAAGCTCAAGTTTGTCTGGTCACAACTAAAACCCAAGGAGCTGGGAGAGCTCCGGAGGGATTTGATTATTTGATACGGGAAGACTCACTTTAAATCTGGGCCGCTCCTTCTGGTAGCAGCCCATACAAGGGGACAGGGAAGAAGGATTTTGCTTTTTGCCTGCTTGATTATTCTTGCCAGCAAGTTCATCTATCCTGTCGCAGAGATATTTATTCCTTTGAGGGTCTTAGAACCTGCATCTTGAGGATTCCAACACAGACGGAAGACCAGGAGCTTTCTAGGAATCCTCTAGGACCAGGTTGGGATGACTGAGACAGCCAGTTTCATGGACTGAACAACTACCAGACTCACAGCTTTTCCGTCTAGGTGAACCGATTTATGTCATGAACTAAGCCGTTGTTTTGGAAAGCCAATCTAATAAACTCTCATAGAAATTTACTGGAGTTGGACCAATTTAAACTTATCCCCACGATACCTTACAAATGAATGAGAGTCAGACTACAGTGATTTTATTTGGCTTTGACAGTTACTGGGAGGTAACCCTTTCCCATGAGATAACCAGCCTCCCCCCAAATACTAGCTGTCTTTCCTGTCCATGTGTTCATGGTCCACCTCCCCTCTTGGCAGCTTCGTCCCCTCTCCATCTTGTCCCTTCTCTTGTCTTCTATCCTTCTGTCTCCTGTCCTTCTATCTCCTCTGAGATAACTCAAAACCGGCCTGCCTCTAATTCCTCCAGTAATTGGCTGTACCATTTTTATTTAGCCAATAGTTTTAAATTAAGGAACAAGGTTTGCACAACAAAAGCGAGTAATGGCAGGAATTCACTCAAAGGCAACTTGACCTTCAGATACAGAATTCAGCATTACAATACATAGGAACAGGCCAAGAGTCCACAGTTTTAAGATTTCTTTTCCTATACACCATTTCTTTTCTGATACACTTGTAATTTGAAGATAGAGACTCACAAAGTGCAGAGGCCAAATTGAATTTAATCTATAGCCTATAGACCGTTTTGAACTCAAAACCCTTGTTTTGAGGCCTTCCAAGTAGCTAAGAATACGGCTCTCAACACAAAGCCCAGATTCTAAGCAAGAATTTTGACACAGCACATGACTGTTATCTGAGCACACGGGAGATGAAGACAGACCCTCACTAAATATAAGGCCAGCCTGAACTACACAGAGAGATCAAAATTCTGCGTCAAGAGAGAGAAGAGTAGCATGTGATGTTATGGGATCATCACTTGTAATGTAGCTTGTAAGAGAAGATTTCTACGGGTCAAAACAGTGACCTACTGAAGGCAGGAATTTTAACTACAACCGATTTCGGAGTTAAAGGAGTCTTAAAAAAAAAGAGTTGAACATGTGGGTATGTGTGATCGAGTGTGTGTGTCTGTGTGTGTATGTGTGTGTATGTGTGTGTGTCTGTATGTGTCTATGTGTCTGTGTATGTGTGTTTATCTGTGTGTGTGTATGTGTGTGTGTCTGTGTGTGTGTGTCTGTGTATGTGTGTGTATGTGTGTACCCTCTCACCAAGCACCCACTTCTCTCTGCTCTCATGAATTCAAGTCTATCTTTTGGCACTCAGTCACGAGCATCTGTCTCTCCCTCCAGAGAGGGAGTTCTCAAAGGCAGAGACCACATTGTTTTCATCCCCCTGTCCTTTGGAGCAGGAGGCTGTGTGTGTCTGTGTGTGTGTGTGTGTGTGTGTGTGTGTGTCTGTGTGTGTGTGTGTGTGTGTCTGTGTGTGTGTCTATATGTGTGTCTGTGTGTGTATATGTGTGTATGTGTGTATGTATGTGTATGTATCTGTGTGTGTGTCTGTGCATGTGTGTGTATGTGTGTGTGTCTGTATGTGTGTCTGTGTGTGTCTGTGTGTCTCTCTGTGTGTGTCTGTACATCTATATGTGTCTTTGTCTATGTGTATGTGAGTGTGTGTGTGTATGTGAGTGTCTGTGTGTGTGTCTGTGTGTGTGTGTGTGTGTGAGTGTGTGTGTGTGTGTGTGTGTGTGGGTGTTTCATGATGCTCCTCAACCATTATGTTTTTTCTCTAACTTGACACTTTAGGAATTAGGAATATTTTTAATTGAAAACAAATCAATTTTGTTTATTTGTCTTAGACCTTGATAGTAAGCTATGTGTGTGTACATGTGCAAGTGTATGTACCTTAAGCATAACTTTTACATATTATTTACCTAAAATGTCCATGCTAACTGTATGGTTCTTGTATGGATGGGAGGAGGAAGATAAAGAAAAAAAGAATAACAAAGGGGACCTAAAGTTGTGTCCTTCTTGGTAATCTAGACTGACTCCCAGAACTGATTGTGACCTCTTATGACGGACAGAAGTCGTAAGAATTTTGATACCAAAATTTTTTATTAATTTATTTAAAATATCGTTTTTTCACATAATATATCCTGATCACATTTTTTCCTTCCTCTACTCCTCCCAGTGTCTCCACCTCCTCTCTGGACCCACCTCGTTTCTGTCTCTTACTAAAAAATGCATTTCTAAGGGATAATAATATAATAAACATAATGTGATACACTAATATTGTAAAACAGAAACTATCACACACAACAGAAGAAAAAGAGCTCAAGAGAAGTTATAAGAATCAGAAACCCACCTGTCCCACACTCATAGATCCCATAAAAATATTAAACTGGAAGCCATGTTATATACACAGAGGACCTGGTACAGATCAGTTCAGGCCTTGTGCATGCTGCCTCAGTCTCTTGAGTTCATATGAGCTTGGGTCTTGTCGGTTTGGGTGGCTCTGTTTTCTTGGCCACCCCCCTTCCCTCTGATGTTCTCTGCCTAATCTTTATCAGGGTTCCTTGAGCCCCGGAGGGAGGGATTTTATGGAGACAATCTGCTTGGATCTGGGTGTTCCAAGGTCCTTTCTCTGCATAATGCCTGGCTTGGGTCTCTGTACTTGTTCCTGTCTGCTGCAGGAGGAATTTCCCTCAGCAGAATGTCATTAGAAGCCATTTATTTTACTTTCATTTTTTAAAGAACAGCACTATTTGCTTTTACCCTAGGTCCCTGGGCTATCTAATTTCAGGTTCTTGGTCATCCAAGCAGTGCTGGGCCTGGGTGTCATTTCATGGAGCAGGCCTTCAGTCAAATCAGACATTGGTCGGCCACTACCAGAAGCTTTGTGCTACCCACTGCACTACCCTATCTCGCAAACAGGACGTCATTGTAGATCAAAGGGTTTGTGGCTGGGTTGGTGTTTATGATTCTACTTTGGTAGTGTGCAGAACACCTTCCTGTACCAAAAAGGCTAGCACACAGGGGTGAAGGCTCTACATAGGCACCAGCTCAACTTCTCTATGTTCAGTGTGTTGTGTTATGTTCAGGAATGGGGTCTTGCTGCCAGTTTGTGGACATCAATCTCTAGTCTGAGCAACAGCCTGGGTTGTTTGTAGACTCCTTTTGGCCAACATCTGTGGACTTAACAGAATGCTTATCCATCATCATGGTATTCCATACAGTATTGCTTCTGACCAAGGAACTCACTTTACAGCCACAGAGGTGTGACAGTGGGCCCAGATCATGGAATCCACTGGTCTTACCATCTTCCCACCCATCCTGAAGCAGCTGGTCTGATAGAAAGATGGAATGGCCTTTTGAAGATGCATTTACAGCACCAATTAAGGGGCAGCAACATGGAGAGCTGGGGTAGAGTTCTTCAGAAGGCAGTATATGCTTTGAATCAACATATATATGGTACAGTCTCTCGCACAGCCAGAATCAAAGGGTTCAGGAATCAAGGGATGGAAAAGGGAATAGTTCCACTCACTGTCACTCCTAGTGACCCCACTAGGAAAATTTTTGCTTCCTGACACCACAACCCTAGGTTCCGCTGGACTGGAAGTTTTAGTTCCAGAGGAGGAAATGTGTCTACCAGGATCCACAATAAACATTCCATTGGACTGGAAGCTCAGACTTCCCCCTCGCCATTTTGGGATTCCAATGACCATAAACAACAGTCTAAGAAAGGAATAATAGTGTTAGGAGGGGTGATAAATCCAGATTATCATGGGGAAGTTGGATTGCCTCTCCACAAGGGAGGTAAGAAGGATTATGTCTGGAATGCAGGAGATCCCTTAGGGTGTCTCTTAGTACTACGATGTCCTGTGATTAAAGCCAATGGGAAACTATGACAGCCTAGTCCAAACAGGATGACAAAGGACACACACCCATCAGGAATGAAGGTATGGATCATTCCTTCAGGAAAAAAGCCAAGACCTGCTGAGATGTTTATAGATAGTGGAGGAAATACAGAATGGGTAGTGGAGGATGGTAGTTATAAACATCAGCTAAGGCCACATGACCAATTGCAGAAACGTGGATTATAGAGTAATATGGATGCTTCTGTTTTATTTTGTTAAGGACACATTTGTATAGATACTTGTGCTTTCTTCCAATTTCTTTAACATCAATTGGTATCTAAGTTGAGATACTAAAAGAATGTTCCCAAGGGACATTGACCTATTCTAAATTAACACATGCATTTGCGATTGTATGAGGAATAGTTATATCATGTTAGGTATATTTAGGACTGGTTATTATCTCACATGGACATGGACTATTATTTGTGTCAAGTTGACAAGGGGTGGATTGTAATGGCTGTTCCTGGTTGTCAACTTGACTATATCTAGAATGAACTACAATCCAGAATTGGAGGGCACACTTGTGATCCTGACCTTGAGGCCTAGTGACCATGAAAAGCTTAGTTCCAGGCAAGGGATTACACACCTTTAATCCTAGAAGACTAAGGCAAAGACATCCCTGAGTTCAAGGTAGCCTAGGACAAAGCATGTCCCAGATCTAGGCATGGTGGTGCATAACTTTAATCTGGGCCACACCTTCTGCTGGAGGCCTACGTGAAGACATTGGAAGGAGGAAGGCTTTGTACACTTGCTTGCCAGCACGTCTGTCGGAATCTACTTCTTCAGGATTTCAGCTTTATGCAGAAGACCAGCTGAAGCCATCCCAATTAATTTCCTCAATATAGAGAGACAGTCCATAAATTCTGTGACTCTAGAGAACCCTAACTAATATACCATGTTCCAACCGGGCCACTCTTAACTCCAATTGGCCAGCCCTCATGGCCATGCTTTCATGACTCATCCACCCCATGGTGTGTTCTCCCTCTCCCTTCAGAAAGCATACCACATTTGTCTTTGTGTGTCTGGGTTACCTCTATCTGGATGACTTTTTTTCTAGTCCCATCGATTTTTCATCATTTTTAACTGCCGAGTAATACTCCACATTTTCCTTATCCACTCTTCTGTTGAGGGGCAACCAAGTTGCTTCTAACGTCTGGATATTTTGAATAGCTCAGTAGTGGATATGGTTTAGCAAGTGTCTCTATGGTAGAATCAAGTGTTCTTCCGATATATGCCCAAAGGTGGGACATTAGTCATTTTTGATGGGAATTTAAAAAATATATTTTTTGAAAAAATTCATACAATGTATTTTGGTCACTTTCAGCCTCTATTCCTTTCCACCACTCTCCTCTACTTTGTGTCTTCTTTTATTCATTTAATTTTATCATGACTACTTTTATCGTTCGGCGCATTGCTGTCATTTCATGCGGCTTCCATGACACCGCATGAAATGAACCAAGAGATGGCTCAGTGGTTAAGAGCGCTGACTGTTCACCCAGAGGTCCTGAGTTCAACTCCCAGCAACCACATGGTGGCTCACAACCATCTGTAATGGGATCTGATGCCCTCTTCTGGTGTGTCTGAAGACAGCTACAGTGTACTCACATAAATAAATAAATAAATAAATAAATAAATAAATAAATAAATAAATAAACAAACAAACAAACCATAAATTTGTCTGAGGAAATGGCATGCCAATTAATCAGTTAATTACATTTTTGCTGTGTACATTTTGTGTGTGTGTGTGTCTGTCTGTCTGTCACTAGGGGACAATCTAGGGTATAATTCCTTAGGCTCTGTTCACCTATTTTTGAGACAGCATCTCTCTGCCTGAAACTCATACATGGTGGAGGCCAGATAGCCTGCAAGCCCTGAGTTCCCTCCCGCCTCTGCCTCCCTAGCAGTGGGATATTAAGTACATGCCATTTTGCCATGATTTTTTTATGGGGTTCCCTGGATTTGAACTTGGATCTTCATGCTTTCAAGACAAGCACTTTACTGACTGGAGTTACGTCCCAGCCACATTTTCCACAAGTTTAAAGGAACATGTATTACTGCAGTCCATTCAGAATTTATAGTCCTAGATATCAGACACATCATTACGGTTGGTCAACTCCTTAATTTGAACAAACAAGGCAGAACCAGGGGTTTGGTAGACAGATCTGTGTGGCTAAGTTTACTGTCCATTATCTTGTTAGAATGATTAAAAATAAATAAGCAATGCTGATATTTGTAGCCAACAACTGGGAGATCTCTGTTGCCAAGGCTGACCCCATGGCCCATAAGGTATTGGAACTGGCTCAGTGGGTATCTGGAAGTTAGAAGTGAGTTAAAGAAGCTCACTGTGTTCGTAAGCAGAGGAGGCAGGTGACCAGAGGGGCTCAGAGGAGCAGACTGAAGGTAACAATACACACAGGAAAGTTTGTTTCCACGTGATCTTAGATAGAAATGGGGGAGTTTCTGAGAAATTTGGGCAAGGCCATTTGTGTTACACTTTGGGTAACTAATTCATTTATATTTATGGCCCTCTGGCATGGCCCTCACTTTAGGTGAGGCAAAAACATAAAAACGGACTGGACTAGTTAATTTGATAAAGAAAATCAAAGCCAGCACAGATTTAGCCAGTCAATAGTGAGAACTGGCAGCAAAAGGGAGGGTAGGAAGATTTTAAAAAATATGGTTTTGTAATAAAAGTGAGAAGAAAGTTAGAGGTAAGGGTCATGTTGTTTCTGAAGAGATCAGCCCATATTGATATTTGTATATTTGTGTGTGTGTGTGTATGTACACACACACATACATACACATACACATATATATAATATACATGTAATATATATATTATATATATTCCTTAGCTCTTTCTTCTCACTGTTATGAAACTAATTTTTAAAAATTTGTTGGTAATCTTTAATTTTTAATCTCTTTTTAATCTTTTTACTCTCATTTTTGCTGACAGTTCTCATTTTAAACTAAATAAATGGGAGCTGAAGAGATGGCTCGGTGGTTAAGAGCAGTGACTGCTCTTTAGAAATCCTGAGTTCAATTCCCAGCAACCACATGGTGGCTCACAACCATCTGTGATGGGATCCGATGCCCTCTTCTGGTGTGCATGAAGACAGCTACAGTGCACTTATATACATAATAAATAAATTAACTAATTAATTAATATTAAAAAGTAAAGTGGATAAATGCAGCCAACAATAACCATACATATTTATATATTTATACATATATATATGGCATATATATGGTATATATGTATATATGCAAGAGGACAGTGGGGAAAAGGTGCTCTTAAGATACTATAGGAATTGGTCACATGCCACTCATGGCTGACTTAAAAATATGAAAAAGTCAACGCATTTGAAAATTTTCCCTTGAAAGGAAGAGAGCCTCTGAGGGGCCCCGCCTGAACAGGGTCAGCCTGGGGTCAGTTAGGAAGATGAGTCTTCTGTACTCATTTCATCCTGCTTAGCCTCTAAGATCCTTAGAAGCCACTGCAGCTATGGCCAAAGGTGGTCACATGGTATATATCCCTGTGATGCCAACCTTACAGGGTCATGGAGGTTTCCACCTGATTTTAAAAGGAAAGCCTTCGAGGAGGCCAGACATGTGAAAGGTTGCCCCGTGAGGGTGGTGAGTGAAGCTGCAATTGCCAAGCTGAACACGGAAAGCCCACAGAGTTGTAGAGGACAGGAGCATGGAATATCTACCAAGGAAAAGAACAGGCAGTGAGCTGAGTCAAACTAAGACAAAAGTCACTTGGTTACAAAGCAGACGCTGGCGAACCAGAGTTACCCAAGTGTTTGGAACTCACTTCATTCCACAGTACAGCCCAGTGTCTGGACATGGTGTTTGTCCTGCTGGGTTTCAGTCTTGCTTAGATCTCATCCTATTCTCCCATTCTTCCTTTTTAGGGAGGGCGGGTTCCTTTATCTTCAAGTATGCAATTTCTTTTCTTCTCTTTTCTTTTCTTTTCTTTCCTTTCCTTTCCTTTTCTCTTCTTTTCTAGGCTCTTATGGCTGAGAGTTTGCTATGAGTCTTAGTGCAGAAATTGAATTTGGGCTTTTGAGTGTTTTACCTCTGGAGATTTTGGGGAGTATTTTTTTTAGACTAAAGCCATTTAGCATTACAAAATGGTCATAAGCCTAGGGATTTAGGAATGGTGGCATGTCTTTTCTAAATCTGAAGTTCCCTCATAGGCTATTTGACAGATGTTGGCAACCACATGATAAACAGCCCCCTCTTTCCTGTGCTCTTAATAACGGAGTTGAGGATTCCACTACAAGAGCCTTGGTTAGCTACAAGGTTGGTTCTAGATACTTTGTGTGCAACGTCCTCTTGGCGATCAGGCTGTGTGGTCTGTTGAAGGAGGTCTTAAGCACTAGAATGCAGTAAATGCCAACTGTGTTATCTGCTAGAAACAGAGTTTCAGGTTGACACAGATTCAGGCAGAGGGGGACTGGGTGGTCTGAAACTTGCCTGTCTTCAAACTTGGGCTAGAGTGGGAGGGATCCTTACAGTGGCCTGGAGGGCTCATTTTTCATCGATTCTTTGGACTTTCCATGCCTAACCTTCTCCCCTTGAGGTCTATACACATTCCAGGGCTGGAAGTTTTATATTAGTCTTTTCTACTTCCTGAAGACCTTGTCCTCCAGATACCTGCAACGCTAAATGATTCCCTTAAGCCTCAGTAGGAAGCTTCTCTTTCCGGGTCACTCTGACCCTAGTAGTTGACATAGTAACAGGACTAACCAACACTCAAACTGTGTGCTTAACCTAGACTGCCTTATTTTCTTTCTCCCTGAGTTTTTTTTTTTTAACCTTTCAACATCCTATACATTAGGATGATTCTCAGATTTATTATATACCCCACTTCTCCTCTCTTCTCTTCTACTCTTCTGACTAGAAATCAAACTCCTTGACTTTACGTTTCCTTCATTTGCTCACTGGTGTGTCTGAAGTGTCTTCAGTATACAGCACATCATACATACGTGTTCAGTGACAGCAATTTTTTTCTTTCCACAGGATAAAAAACTATGTGTGCCCAGACCTATTAGTATTTTAGTTTCTTAACACCTCACAAGGCAGATTGCTAACTTAGAAAATGCGAAATGCAGAGAGCAGGGTGAGTGTTGGGGTGGAAATTCTGCCTGGTTGCTGGTGCTCCATAGAGGTGCTCCAGCTGTGCCTTATTTATCCTCACTTCCCACGGGGCTTTTCTTATAGGTAGCATGCAGTTTTCTAACCAACATCATCTTTAGCTTTGGAGGAAGAGATTTTTCTCTCCTATCCACCTTTGTAAGCAGACAAATATCCAGATTGTGAGCGGTGTGCACGGGATATAGATGTACAATATGGGTTATAAAAGAGATTTGCTTAGAAGGCATGGGTGGTATGATCATTCCAAGAGAAGCTGAAAAGGCAGGCCAAGCAGGTGAAACCTGTGGGGGCGGTGAGTATGATGGGGGTGGGGGAGACAGGAGCCCCAAAGTGCCTTTTATCGGAGTCCCATGGGCATCTGGCTTTGAAATGGTAAGCACTGGTTTGCATTCTGTGCACAGTAGCTTGCATGAAGCAAATTGTGGGCCTATTAGAGAGAAAGCAACGATTGATGTACAGAAAAATAGTGTTGTCCCAGTTCACATTCCATAGTTATTGGTGGTTTACTTGTCTTAAAGCAGAACTGTGGTTCAGTCCTTGGGCCAGGAATTCCGGAGGCTAACTTCTGCCCCTCCCTCCCACAGGGTCACCTGTTAGCTGGCATTATCCTTGATACATACTTTCAACAGTTGTCGCTTGGACAACTCAGTCCGGACTATCTTTCTTGAAGCTTGATAATTTTCAGACAAAGCAATCATTGAAAAAAAGTGTCAAAGACTGATTAGAGACAATGTTTCCAGTGGTCCTTCTGTTGTAGGATCAGAGCTTCCTGTTTCTACATTGTCTCCCTTTTAAAGTAGCACTTCAACTACTCATTTAATTGAATATAGTAGAATTCACCATACCCTACTTTATTTAGCCTTTTAAAGAGCTCTAAGTCTTCAAGTAACATTCATTCCACCCAAGCAAAGCTGCCCGCTACTCTGTTTGCTCAGTTCTGAGTGCTTGGGCAGCTGCTGCGTTGTGTTTGCTGAAGGGAAATTGGATTCTTAAAGAAACTGAGTAATCTCTATTAAGCAATTAAATAAAACGGACTTTCGGCACATTTAGCAGGTGGGCTGGAAAGCAGGGGAAAAAACTTTTTGAAAATCACATTTGGATTTTAAATAGACATTTAAAGATATAACTTAAAATGCTGCTTGGTAGATTTTTTTTTTCTATTAAGGCTTTCTAGTTAAGGCAAAGGGAGCTGAATATCAAGGAACTTAAACAGTGAAAGGAGAGGCTGCTTAAAAGGAAGCAGGCCCTGAGTTTGAGATCCATCTTAAAAAAAAAAAAAAAAAAGTGAAGTTTATCCCGTATCTCCAGATTTTCTTCTCCTAAAAATGATTAAAAGTTCATTTTGTAGAGCCGCTCTTCACAGCAATGCTGTCACAACATGGGGACTCTCATAACACTGTTTATAGGTCAAAACGAAAACCAAAACCAAAACGAAACCAAAGGCGTTATTCTCCAACTCATTTAAAGAGGCGGTCCTTCTTTTTTAATATATGCATTTGCAATGAGAAGGGTAACGATTTTTTTTTTAAGTGTCTTGACGTTTGGTAACTGCGAAAACGGAGACTGGAGACCTAAAACATCTCATAGTTATTACCTGCCTTAAAGCAGAGCCACAGTTCAAGTCTCAGGCCCGGAATTCCAGAGGCTAATTTCCACCCCTCCCACGGAGTCACCTGCTCCGGGGGAACCCCGGCCAGAAAGCTGGGTCGCGCCAGGTCAAATCTTGTGCGTCTCTTGTTTACTCCGCCCCGGGCTGGGCGGTGGCGCGGACAGGCGGGTGGGGAGAGGGTGCTACAGCCCCGGGTGCTCCGGGACGCTTGGATCCAAAGGGTGGGTGGCGCGCGGTCGAGCCCTGCGTTGTGCCCACCCGGAGGAGGCGCTCCGGGAGCCGGCACCGCCCAGAAGCCAGAGTCTGCGCTCCGGCGCAGCGACCTCCTGGGAACCTCCCTTGAGGGTGCACACGAGTCCACACACGCTGGGTAACGGCCCGAGGGAGCCCCGGTGTCCCCCGGGTGTTGCCGGGCTGGGGAGGAAGCCAGAGTCCCGGCCCCTACTCGCTTGGGATTCCCTTCCCCTCCCCCCGCCCCGCCCAGCTCTCCCAGGGCTGGGTGTGATTTCAGTCCCTAGCAGGGAACCAGAAGCGCGCAGCTGGAGGTGGCAGCTCGCCCCCTTTCCCCGCGCGGCCCCCCAGGAAGCCGGCAGCTGCTCCGGGCGTCTCAGCCCTAGCCTATTTGAATACCCGGACGAGGGCGGGCTGCTTCCTGAGCAGGGTGCACCCGGGGCGCCCTGGGGAGTGACCCCGGGGGAAAAGCAATTGAGGCATTTCGAGCGCGTGAAAACTTCGTGCTTCCGCCGGGGCACGGAAAATGCTAGTGAAACACATTTGAGAGTTCCAGGGGCTGCAGCAAAAAAAATTTCCCCCCTCAATTGATAACAAAATCGTGAGTGCAGCCGGAGGGTGAAGAGGCGAGAGATCCCTGGTACCCGGGCAAAATGTAAGGATCCCACTGATACCTAGTGTCCTTCCCTAGGAAGGCAAGGAACCAGTACGTGGGAAGGGGGGTAGAGAGGGAAGGGGATGGGCACGGAGGTTTCCACACCCTAGTAGGAAATTCTCAGACTGCTCAGACGTCCCAGTGTTTCTGCGTGGCAAGCTGATACCCGCTCTCAGGGGAGATCTCGGCTCCGAGGGAAGGAAGGGCGACCGCGACCTTCCCTACCCGCGCACCCGCAGCGGGGCAGCGGGGCCAGTCCGGGTCGCCCGGCGCACCGCACATCCTTCGCCCCGCTGGCCGGCTCCAGACTGGTTTTTCTGGTTCAGCCTCCCTCCCAGGGACGCGCTGGGGGATCCGATGACGTCGCTGGCTGAGTCTCTCCCTCTTCCTCCCTCCCTTCCCTCGCCTCTCCCCCGCCCGCCCTCGCCGCGCACTCCTCCTAGTAACTTCTGTTCCGGGAGGCGCTGCCAGGAATAACCCGGTGCGTCCACAGCCCGGAGGGGAGGCGGCCGCTGCGGCTCCCTCACGCCGACAAACTGCGGCCCGGGTCCCGGCGGCTCAAGCCCCAGCTTGGCCGCCCTGGCCCCCGCCCTGGCTCCATCTCCTAACAGTGTCCGAAAATAAATAAATATATAAATAAAGGCAAGAGGAGCCTGGGCTGGCGGTGGGGATCGCCTCCCTCCCTCCTCCCTCCCTCCGCGCCCGCCCTCCCTCTGTCCTTAAGGAAATGCTACCAGACACCCCCCACCAGACACGCTCAGCCTGGGCGAGGAGCGGCCGCGGCAGCAAGAACAAGGGCATCGGGGGGCTTTCCTCCCCTCCTCCTCTCCCTCCTCTTCCTCCTCCTGCGCTGCTGTGACTTTACAGGTGAGCGGCCGCCGCGGCTGCGAGGATCCCCCCCCACCGCCCGCCGCGTCGCGCCCTCCTTCGGCCGCTGTCACCCGGACTGCCGGGAGCTGACAGCCGCCCGAGGGGCTCGCGGCCGGGAGGCTGGCGGCCGGCGGGAGGCGGGCTGGAGGTGAGGGGGTGGAGAGCTGGAGAGCGGGGCGCCGCCGTGCGCGGTCTCTCCCCGGTGGAGGAGGGTCTCCTCAAAAAGAGAAAGAAAAAGGAAAAAGAAAAAAAAAGACATCTTCGGTGACTGTGGCACAAGTATTTGCCAAGTTGAGTCTTGGACATTGAAGCTTGCCGGAGCTCGAGCAACTTGAAAGGTCTCCTGGCTGGGTAGCAGCCTCCCTCCACGCCTCGACTCTTGGGTACTGGGTGCAGCCCTGGGGTGCGTGGAGGGCGCACCGGCCGCCGGCAGAGCAGAGCGGCGGGAATCTAGGTCCCTTCTCGGCTCGGTAAGTGGCCTCGGTGCCGTGTTTTTCCTGCCTGCACCAGAGATCGAGCTTGTTTCACTTTACCCTGAAATCGCCTTCGCCCAACTCCATCGCCCCCTCCGTGGCGCGCGCCCCCGGCCGCTTTCCCGGTGGCCCAGGGGTAAGGGTCGGAGGGGGCGGGGATGGGGGAGACCTAGGCAAGGGGGGTCGGGCGCATTGGGAAATGCGGGGAATACCCTGGCCGAGGTTCTATGCAGATGAGGGGAGGCTGCTTTGCGTAATGTCCTGGGGGGAGGGGGCCGCGCGGGAGCGCTGGAGGCAGGAATGTGCCTGGTTACTAACGAGGGACGTGCACCGGCGCGCACCGCCCGGCCACCGCTGCGGCTGCGCGGCCGGCGGCCCGTTGTCAGGTAGCGGGGAGGGGCGCGGCGCGGCGCGGGGCTGGGGCGGCGCGGGCGGGCGAGCGGGCGAGCGGACCGCAGGGCCGGGCCGCCGGCCTGCAGGCCGAGCGAGCGCAGCGGAGGCGCTGGCGCTGGGCAATTCGGTGACTCCTTTCTCCTCCGGAGCGAGGAAGGAAGGAAGGAGAGAAGGAAGGAAGGAAGCGAAGAAGGAGGGGACTGTCTCCATGGAAGGTTCAGGCGGAGGCGCCCTCGCCTTGCGGGTGCACCGGCCGCAGAGCAGCTCCAGCCGCCGGCGGCTGGCCCCCGGCGCGTGGAGACGGGTGGGGGCGGATTGCATGCTTGTTTGTGCTTCTGGTCGGGGGATCGGGAAGAAACATGTGTGTTTGGGCAGTGCACCGCGAGGAGCTGGGTCTGCGCCTTTATGTCTGTTCCCTGAAGTGGGTGGAACGTTGGCCCGTTCCGGGAATGTTCCATGACGTGGTGCAGCCACAGGAAGGGGGTTAACGAGGGGCTCTCTGCCGCGGCGGCTCTGCTGGCTGCTATCAAAGCAGATGTGCTGCTGCCGCCGCACCTCTCACCTCCCTTCACCCCCAACCCCCTCCTTTCCATTCTGTGCGTCTGGTGCTGGTAGGGCTAAGACAGGAAAACATAGCTTCTATATGTGCGTGCGTGCGTGTGTGTGTGTGTGTGTGTGTGTGTGTGTGTGTGTGTGTGTGTGTGGTGGGGGTGATTTGTCTGTCGTATTTGGTGGGGGTACGACTCCAGATTAGCCTTGCCATCCCAGCTGTTATCACAGATCGGTGCGCTTTATACGCATGTGCCTCCCGCGTCCTGTCCCTCTTACATAACATACCCAGTGCAGCAGAGGACGGGAGAAAATGCGACCCCAACCCTCTAAGCTCAGTTTGCGTGGAGGCTAGAATGTCGGAGAGGGTCTCTGGATGTTGTGCTGCAGGGATGCAGCTTCTAGGGGTGGGGGGAAGAGGCCGAGGGGAAGGAGCGTTTCTTGCAGCGGCTCGCCTCACTCGCCTACTTGAAAGCATCTAAGTGCAAAGGACTGCAGGAACTAGTCCTCTGAATGCGAAAGCTTTTGACTTGCGTCGCCTAGGGAAAGTGGGCGCTCTCACCTCCGGAGACACAGGGAAGAGAAAGGGTCTGTAACACAGACGCCAGGAGGAGACCCGCAGTAACGTGCTTGGGCTGAGGGCAGAGGGGCTAGCATAGAAGGGACCAGAGGAATCTCTTGATAATAGGTTACACTGGAAACCCCAGAACACCTGTAATGGCTTAGAATTCACACAGGAAGCTGTGTGTGCAACTGACATTGCAAAACCCTTATGCTCTGCACAGTTATTTAGGCCTAAAATGAACACAGAGAGGCTTGCTTCCGGTCCTTTCATTATAATAGGAAAATTGAACTGATTTTTTTTCTTCTTTCCTTTTCTGCCATTTTAAAAATAACTCAAATTATTAAAAAAACTATATAGGTACTTTCTTGCACTCTCAAAGCAAGACTTCAGTAATCCACAGGAGGACTGTTTTTGTATATATCTTGTTTTGGTCGTCGTCGTTGTTGTTGTTGTTGCTGTTTTTGCCAACTCAGCCCTCATCAGGCTGTTTTTTTTTTTTCCTCTTCAACAGTTTCTTTTTCGTGAATGATCAAACCTAGAAATTACTTGAAGTATTAATAAGATTGATATTAATAAAAATTTCAGTGATCTCTCTCTGCCTAGCAAAAGGCCAGGGAACTTTATTAGACCCATTTCTTCTAGTGATAAGGATCCCATTTGCCCTTGAGCAAACTAAGTTGTTTTACATATGTTCATGTATCGTTACATACATACGTGCTAGGATGTGTGAATGCCCGCTTGCTTATTTGTCCTATAGGCAGGCCAAAATACAGTGTTATGAATTACCCAAGAGGATTGTATAATGAGCATGCCCGGTTTGAATTTTAGGATGGAGGGCCGGCAGTTTATTAAAACTGGAATGCCGTGCATGTGAATAAGGTGGAAGTCATATTTTTATTGCTAAGAGAAAATTCTGGTGGAGCTCTGAGGAGTCATAGTATCAGGTTACAACTGCATTTTTAGTTGGAGCAGGCAGGGAGTTGTCAGTAGCCACAGAATGACAGTGTGCTTCAGGTGTCATAATCTCTTCGACCACTAGTCGTGAAATGGGCAGTAGAGTTCTCATGTACAGGAAAATAAATATTATGTATTACAGGGCTGACTCTTTTGAATATTATCTGAGATACTTTGTTGCTTTGAGAAGAGGTGGATCGTAACACAGAATTGCTTATTGGCATCTGTAGTCTGTTTCAGTGATCGCATTTTAGTAGACTCCGTATGAGCAGAAGCTAATATTTATGTATTTAAAGTTGCTTAAAATTAAATAGATGAAAATTGATTGGGGACAGTTAGGGAGGGTGTTAGTTAATATTAATGATAGCGCATACTTAGAACATGTATTCTCTATATATTATAAATAAAAGATTATATTTTAATTGGTTAGATGGGGCGGGGGACGTAGAAAAAATACTTCTGTAGTATGTTCGGCAAGAATTTATTTCCGGTAACATACGACATAAGGAGAGGGTCCTGTTTACTGTGTTGAAAGATTACCTAGCAGAATCTTTTGATTGATCAGCTCCTTTTCCCTGGGATGTGTTTACAGATATTCTTGTTACTATGAAACAAAACAGAGGGCAACATATATGCAGGCGTGCCTTGGAGAATAATGGTGCATGTGTGGGCTTGAACTGTTGGCACTGTGACATTATTCAGAAATCAGATTGAGTGCCTTATGCTTATTCCCTAAATGATGAATTTATACTTTGGCAGTGGGGTGTGTGTGTGTGTGTGTGTGTGTGTGTGTGTGTGTGTGTGTATGTGTATGTACACGCTAAGGATTTTATTTCAGCCACAACGACAGATAATAAGTTTGCTATTTCTGTTTCTTTTCAGTTCTTGACTTGGTACCAGCAATTAGCAGAGTTTAGTTTGAAAACTTCAACCTAGGAAAAGATGGGTAGAGAATATTTGGCATGGTGAAAATGTAGTCCAGTATTACATGTGAAGTAATTGAAACCTCTGGCATGGTGACGATTATAATAAGAGGAACGTGGTAAGAACCTTTGGATCCATGGCTGTGGGACGAAAGGTTTGCTCTCCTGTTGGCTGTCACACAGTTTTCACACTTTAGTTCACACCAACCCAGGGAGATCGTTGTATTATGTTAGTCCTTTACAGCAGTCCTGTGGGTGGAGAAGTGGCTCTTCTGTGGACGCGTCTACTTGAACATTTCAGCAGTAGACTTCTCAGTTAGGGAGTTTCCTGTGGAGTCGCCCCGAGTCCATGGTTTGACTAAACCTTGGTATGTCAGTGTTGTGATGTTTAGAGTGTCATCAGAGAATGGAGCAGAGGAAGTTTGCTAACTCTGCTTCCTGGAGTTTCATCTGGATCCTCAAACCCTGAAGGTGAAGCGGGTTTGTTTTAATCCCTGAAGGGATGCTGATACATACATAAGGCCTTTTCTATGAAGCCGTGAGTGGACACAGAGTAGTAAAAACAGCAGGGAGGCTTTTATGGTAACATAGTTGTACGTGCTTGAAGGAAATGTCTGAGAAATGGTATTACTTTCTTATTGGTTCCTGATGTCACAATGGAGGAGTGCTCCCTTGGTGTCATGGTAAAACTTAAAGAGCTTGAAAATTAGTATTTGCTAAAGGACTCAGACACTCCTTAGGTCATTTGGAAAAACATATTAGCACTTAATTGTCATGATATAATTTAAAACTTCCCAAAGACGATGTGTCCCTTGTCCCCATGCAAATCTGGCTTCTCTGTAATGATCCAGTATTAAAGTGACACGGGTTTTGATTGGCTGCGTGTTTGAACTGAACCAGGACTGATTGATATTTCATCTATTATTGGCCTGGATCAAAGATCATACAGTTCATAGGATCCATCATTTGAGGTACCAAGTAGGACAAGTGACCTACTGTCTAACTTAATCTGGAAGTTTATTCTTCCTGCTAACTTAAACCACAGTGTAACCACGTTGGCACGGAGAAGAAAAGAGACAGGGGTGCTTCTGTCCCCCAGGGTGAGTCTGGGCAGGAAGCAGGTGGAGTGGCATCATTTTTGGGTTCATAGGATGTTTGTCTGCAGGGTCGGGGATAATCAGGACGACATTTAAAAAACAAAACAAAAACCAGAGAACATTTCGCACTAATAATCTTAGTTGTCTTTTCAGAATACCACGACAGATGCTCTGTTATCAAGTTGATCATCTAGTCTTGCATTGTGTACATATTTTCTATGGGTGGGACTTATGTTAGCTACTACGGATATGATAGGTGAAGTCAGGGAGTTGATGGACAGGTGTCGGTCATGCGTTGAAGGTGTAATACCTGAGTGATATTGCATCTATTTTCAGTGCTGCGGAAGATACATAAAGTAGTGTATGTCACCCTGGTCTGGGAGCAAAGAGTCAAGTAAAGAAAAGTGGATGGGAAAGTTTTGAAAGAACAAATTGTAATTGTCATGGGGTTGAGATGTGACCAGGGGGCTGGAAGCAAGGGCTGGAGGGCTGATACCAAGGGAGAAGCAATAACAAGGTAAGGCTAGACCTTGGGGGTCAGGCTACTGAGACAGGTGGGCCTCATGAGTGATTATCCAACCAGGCGGAAATGAGGCCTGCTCCTACAAATCAGGCCATTTGATGCCCTTTTGATTCGGCAACCTAGAAGATGGTTGTTGGGAAGTGAATTTCCTGGGGCTGGATGGAGATGTGTAACAGACATTTCCTTCGTAGTGTTTATCAGTCAGTCGGTTCTGACTCTGTGGAAGTTTTTAGAGGCCCTGGATGAGCTGACCTCAGCTTGCACTGTTGTGTGACCACAAATTCGGAGTGTTTGAAAACAGGGTCTTTGGGTTAAGTAACCAGTAAGTCTTCGGAGCCATGCATGAGCTATGTATTCCTCCACAACTAGTGAAGGGTGACACTTACCATTCTCCAAGAATTTATCCACATGGCTGCAGATCAGGATTTAATTCCATATGATTTGGAGTCAGAGTAACATGACGTTGAAGGGAAAGAACTGAAAATAAAGGCTTGAGAAGACAGCTTTCCTTTACTATTTTATTAACACCGTCTCCATTTTTATTATCTGAAAACGTAAGTGGCAGTCCAAGTCTGGACTCTGTAGACAGCCTCACTGCCAGACAACAGGACACTTACCTCCATCTTCAAGGCTTCTTTATTAGTCCAGAGATGATGTATCATTTACCAGTAAACCTTAGTATAATACAGAATTAAAACTTCCAAGTCCAGAAAGAATAGAAGCAGAGGCTTCCTGCCTCCTAAACTGGGAAGAATGGAAGAAGAAAGCGGGATTTGAACAAAATGAATGGTGTGGTGGGGTAGGACGGAGGGGGACAGGTGTGTTTCGGGGGACTAGACTGGGAGAGTCAGGCGAGCTTGGAAAGGTAGCTGGCTCTAGATCCTCTAGGATCTTGGAAGTCTGTAGAGGAAGGTGATATGTACCTGAGGATTGGGCTGGAGAAACAATCCTCGGAAGTGTGTGGTTTAAAAAGGTTATAAAGTTTTGGAGGTAAGGAATTGGTCAGATTGCCATAAAATATTTCTCTCTCTCTCTCTCTCTCTCTCTCTCTCTCTCTCCTCTCTCTCTCTCTCTCTCTCTCTCTCTCTCTCTCTCACACACACACACACACACACACACACACACACACACACGGAGGCTGACGACTGAGTATGGAGGTTGTGTCTGTTGGGTGACAGTGAGACTTCTTTTGTCTTTGTCTTAATGTTTCCTTAACTCGAAGCAAGTGAGCAAAGCTATTCATTCAAATACTTTATTAAACATTATTGCTGCTCTGAGCAGCATTCCGAGTGAAGTTTCTCATTGTTCTTTGAAGCAACAAAGTTTCACCCTGGAAAATAGTCAACAGTGATGGAGAGGAAACTGACCATCAAATACCAGTGTGTAAAAGTACTCTTAGTTAAAATCACAGAGTGTTTGTACTTTGGGGCGGGAATGTTTAAGGAATGGGTAGGTGATTCACGGGAAAGCTATTAGAACGTGGTTTTTAATTGGTAACCAGGCGTATCTAAGTCATGACAGTGTTGGACAGTGAGTGAAGGGTTTACATGGAGAACTTCATTTGGCAAAAGAAAGCAGGTCGTGGGAGAGCTTATGGATTGGGGCAGATTCCCTTGATGTGAAAGGGTAGCAAAAGCCTGGAGTTTTGGCAGCTAGGCGTCAGGTAAACTTATACCCACCCTCATTTGTCATAGCGTGGGGTTCTGAAAGGTGTACATGCCCTCACACAGACATAGACAATCATAGGCGTTCAGCAAGAGAGCAGGTACTGATAGTTCCAAAGTAGCACCGTTAATTCTTACCTAGGTAGGTCGAGAAAACATTTGTTTTAAAATAGAGACCCTGTCTAATTCCATATAAGGAAGATTATTGGGAAGGTTATTTAAATTGTAAGTAGCTTTGTGCTCCAAAATGGGAGATTCATTTGAAACTCTGCTTTATTTCTTTTGGAAGCCAGACAACTAGTTTAATAGTGTACATATGAAACGCTAATTTGCCTTGTTAATTGGACGCAATTAAATTGAGGTTATTTTATACTTCTTAATTGTCTGAAAATTACATGTGTTGCCATGCTTCTGCCCTGGGAGGCAGGAGCCAGGGAAGGTATAGAGGGGGTGCGGTGCGAAAAGGCTTGGCTCTTCCTTTGCAGGGAGCTTTTTGTGACAACCTGGAAGCCAGACATCCCAGCTCTCCCGGACTTGGTTTGGAAACGAGAGAGATCAGAACAGATGGCTTTAGAGCCTCTTCCAACGCATAGTCTGCATATTCGATCAGTTTTAAGTTCTACTTCGTCGTTACAGGGGATGCAGTGTCATTTTAGTCTGTAATTATGGTATTACCAGACTGGGGGAAATAAAAAAACAGTTAAAGAAAAATCGGCACAGGGCTCGACTTAGCAAATAAGTTAGGAGGAAGGGATTGGAGGTTTACGGAGTTCTTGTCCTGTGACAGGACTCATAGCAGGTCCCAGTGCCCAGCAGCCCTAGACAATTTGGCGTTGCTGTCTCTATGTTTACAAGCAGAGGAACTGAGTCATTAGTGGAGCAGGATTTGAACTGAGGGCTCAGTGCCAATCCATGGGGTGTGACTGTTCACACTAAGAGCTTTTCAAAAAAATAAATAAGTGAAGTCCCATTAGTTTCAGCGCTGAGCACATGGGTTCCCTCAGCAGCCTGTGGGTGTGCACCAGGTGTCCAGTGGATACCTCACGGGGCA
Source organism: Rattus rattus (assembly GCF_011064425.1). Taxonomy (NCBI): domain Eukaryota; kingdom Metazoa; phylum Chordata; class Mammalia; order Rodentia; family Muridae; genus Rattus; species Rattus rattus. The sequence goes on along the minus strand of NC_046155.1, from coordinate 223,221,097 downwards.
GGAGCCTGAGTTTGAAATCAGAACAGAGTGGAATCTACTCGGCTGCCCCAAGGTTATGAGAGGAGGGAATATCCGCTGGAGGGTCAGCGTGAAACTTTTGTGGGAACGTGCTCTGATCTCTGTGAGCTCTGTGAGTGTGGAGTACCGGGAAGCTGTGATTATTTTTTAAGGGAGATGGCTCCCAAGTGAAAAACACAAAAAGAACTCGAATTGTTGTGACAGTACAATATTCCTGAGGTATTTTCAATGGTCTGTTAAACTCTTGATTGAAATGGTTTATAAAACAATGTCATAATGTACAGGGCTTCGCCGGCTAACAAGTGGAACCGCCAATTAAGATCTTGGATACTTCTCATCCAGCTCAGCCTGTGTGCTGTACCAGTGACGTGAACAGAACTCTCTGGTGTGGGAAGGTTTTGGTCTAAAAATAGCCCTTGGTGCCTGAATTACCCAGTTTGAACTTTTGCCTAAGTCTCAGTGGCTGGGAGACAATGTTCACCCTTGAGGCCTTGGGTCCACTTAAGAGACACCATGGGGCGTTTTGGGGACTGCTGACTTTAAAATGCTTTCCTTATTAATTTAGCCAATATTGGTGATCTGGGAAAGGTGGTGGTCTAGACATGGAGGCATCACCAGGGAACAAAATAGTAAAAAGAGGGTCTTAGCCCTTAGAGAGTTTGCATTCTACGAGACAGATTTAGAAGTGTTTCTTGCAAATCCAGTTAACATGCTATATTTTTTCAAGGTGTTCAATAATTCCTGCTTACATAATGAGTCCCTTAGCCCTAATGGGGTTTAAACAAACACTGAAAGATTACTTAAATCACTCCTGAGATATCCCACCCATTTAAACATGTGCATTTATACACATATATGTAAACGTAAATACATATATTGTATATATCAGTATTTACTTTTAATTTTTTGAGGGTTGAGGGTATAGAACAGCACCAAACATAGTGTTCCGTCCCAAAAAGAAGGAAAAAAACCAGAAAGGAATTTAAATAATATTTAATATTTCTGTGTTGTTTGCCCCCGTGGCATGAGAATGAAATACATTTTTTTTATTTTCAAATGACACATCACATTGTATTATAAATGCATTTGTGAGTGTGCTGACGCAAAGCTCATATCTGGAATTTGTATTTTGATCTTATTCAAGTAGATTAGGATGGCTCCCACTTCCACTAAAGTGTTCCAGTCCCAGTGTTTCTCAGTGGTCACGTGGTGTATCCATATCTCCAGAAACATCTGTTGAAGATTAGGAAAGAAATCTCTCTGCAAGATGGGGTATGCTTACAGCCCAGGGAAGGAACCTTAAATGGATCAGTCTTGACTCGGTTTCCGTGGGCAGTCCCTCGGTGTGCTTCCCCTAAGTGTGTCTTGCTGTTTTCCATTTTATTCTATGCTCTCTAGTCACAAAAACCTCTTGAAGCCATTGCCTACGTCACCTTTCTAGTTTGAACACACCAACTCCTCCATGGCTGAGGAAGGGACTTCATAGTTAGTTGAACTGGAGTTTGTCTGTAAGCGGAGTTAGTTTTCCTTGTCCCGTTTTCTTTATGTGAAGTGGCTCTTGCTCTCAGGTTGGGAGTGTAAGGAAGTTTCTTGGTGGGCCAGCTTAGATAAATAACGGTGTAAAAAAGAGAGTGTATTATTCTACCCCAGCCCCCATTTGCCCTTGTCCCATGGGGGCCAAGCGAAATGGAGGGCAGAGTTGGACTGAAACATTGTTGCCTAGTCTCACAAAGCTGGTGGTGAAATTCTCTGTCTTGAGCACTGGGCAGTGTCCCGTGGGACAGTCCTGATGGCCAGCCCAGCACTTTGTAGATAGGTCATGCAGAGTTCAGCTCTTAACTGCCCAAGGAGCAATGATCAAACTTTTTGTTTCTTTCTTCCCTTGATTCTTACAGTTGGCATAGTCTCCATGCCTTTAAGGAAGGAGGAAAACCACAAGGTTATAAACATTGGGTTTATTTTCATGTCATTAGCCATGTGTCAAAGTTTATTCTAGAAGTATAGGACCTTTTGGAATAAAAAAAAAAAACAAGAAAAAAACAAAAGGAAGATTTCAGAAGCCAGCTCTGGTCTTCTGAGGGTGTGCTCATTAAAGTTCACAGCGCTGCCGGAGAAGCGGCCAGAATGGATGGCTCTAAACCCTGACCCCAGCACTTATTGCTTGCCTCATTATTGATTTTCAAAATGACTCAGGCCAAGTGACTGTACATCTATCATATTTTGTTGGTTTTTCTCGTCTGTGAAAGTGAAGTCTTGCTGGTATCACTGCTCTGCCTCTTGGGAATGGAGCAGGGCAATACAAGGGAATCAGGCTATTTTTAGAGGCAAAGCCACAGTAACTTTTGAGAATAATTCAGTTGCAGGAGGGAAGAAAAAAAAAAAGCCCAACCTACAGCAGTTATGTTTGGCACAGGGGTTAGCAGAACCTTCTTGAGGTAACTGATTATTATTGGTGCAGTTTATTACAGGATATGTGTTTGTAGAGAGATGATGGCCAGAATCTCCGTAGCTTCTGATAATGTCTCCTCGTGGGTTTTAACTTGGTGTAGACCATGGCCAGGCAAGGCTAATACAATATCAAGCCAGTTACAGCTGTATTCAAGCAGTAAATAAATAGAATAAAGAAACCCCACGAAATGGAATGCATCCGAAGGCAATTGTTTTTGAATCTGTTTACGCGTTCAAATGACCTTAGTAATATGCATAATGAACTTGGTCCCAAATTTAATCAAGTGTAGCCTTTAAAATGGGCCAAGTGGCTCAGAATATTCTAAATGATCTTTAAAAAAAAACAAAAAACAAAAAAACACATCACTCAACAGTACTGAATGTAACAAGTAATTGGACACAAAATGTGGATGTTAGAGTTTTCTAGTGGACAAACTCCAAATCCGTTAAATCATCAGTTGAGTTTTGGCGCTGTTTGGGGAGAATTTGCTAGTGTTGAACCTCACGAAACCCGGCAGTGATCAGTAACAGCTGGAGAAGTTTTATCCCTTGATGGATAATCACACAAATGTGTATCATGAAGAAATTGTCCTGACCACCCTCTTCTTATTCTTATGGGTGATATAAGAGGGGACAATAGAAGACAAGGAGAAGACATATCAAAAACAGTAATAATTACTGTGGTTTTCTAAACAGACCAAGTCTATAGGAGTCCATCTTATAGCCATAATAAATCAAACAAACAAACAACAAACAAACAAACATTGTCTCCTTGTGTATCTAACACTTGTGGTAGCCTTTTGAGCCAACTCGTTTGGATTTAAGTTCCTTAGGAGAGTTCTACACTATGCCACACCACTGCATGAAGGAAACAATTGTTCCTATTCCTATTTGACAGGCGAGTGTCCCTGGGAAATGAGACAGAAAATGGGAGGGGTGAATAGCGTCTTTTGGAATTTGCACATGGCTTGTTGTTCTTTTTCCTAGTGGGTTAAGAGTTTATGTATGAGCCAGGGAATCTCTTGAGATACTTTTCTTCTTTCACTATGGTGCACTGTGTATTAAGTGTGGCTGAGGTAACTCACTGAGCACATTTAAGTCTCCGAAATGACACTGACTAATGTCTTATGCATAAGGTCTGATGTACTGAGTTTGAGCTGTTAGCTGATGGCCGGTTGCTTTGCAATGTAAAGTCTCTTGTAAGACTAGATAAGACCATTGGAGCCATCATTTAATCCCCAGCCATGTTGGACATAATTCCGGACAGTTCACCCTGGGCTGCCTGTAGTCAGCCTCTACTTAAACGCCACTTTCCTGAGGAAGCCCCGCCTACTTTGTGATATTTCTTTTCGAGAGCAGCATAGTTTTCAGCAGCGATGCGGGATTGATTTGCCCATCGTCTGGAAGACACTGCTACAGTTATTTAGGTGGTAACGTACATTTTATTTACTCTCTTTTCTTCCCCCAGGCTAAATATTTCCAGTTCTTGTTGCCTGTAAGACTTTTCATTTTTGTTATTTTTCTCAGGGATTGGGGTTGTTCATGTTTGAAACTGACTCCAGGCTGGTGTTTGGCTTTGTTTTGTCTTTAAAAATCAGATCTCAGAAGTAAATTGCTCAATTCCCTTTAGTCTTTAGAAGATGGCCCCAACTGGTTCAGAAATGTTTTACAGAAAGGGCCCATGCTTGTTGAGGTTTTATAGATCGCTTATCCAGTGCAGAGGTACCGTGTACAGTCATTTGGTGCCAGCGGATTTTAGCGAAAGTAACTTTGCTGCACGTAGGATGCATGGGAAATAAAGCGCAGTATACGTATGAACTGGTAGAAAGCAGAGTGTTTCACTGCGGTCCTCGAACGCTGTACGCTCTGGCGTGCTTCAGAAAAGAAAGGAGAGGAAGCTATTTTTGAAAGAGACAGGTGAAGTACCAGCAGAGAGGCCGAGGTGGTGCACAATAACCCTCATGCGGGAGAGGTTTCTTGGAAGAAGGGGATGCCTGAGTGCGGCCTTGATTTGACAGGCATAAACACCACAGGGCAGGGAAGTGTCAGCAGTGTGCTCAGAAAGGCCCCTGCTTTGAGGACAGCCTCAAATGCCTATGCAGGCTGAAAAGAGACCTGAAGACAGTTCTCTCAAGAGCCTGCAGTCCAGTACCCCAAACCATAGGACCGCAGAGCTGTACTGAGCCACAGTTAGAGCTTGGTCCCCATAACTTTACAAGCACAGTTGAAAAAAATGCGCAGGCTATAAGTGGGTGAAAGGAAGGTATCTGGAAGCTCCTATTCTGGAAATCCGATTGTGTTTATAAATAGTGCGCCATGAAAGACATTGGTTCTGCGTTGGCTTGGTGTAAGTGTATACCACCTGTCCTAAAAATGCGGCTGCTGTCTGGAAATAATGACTTCAGTCTTAAAGGCAGAGAGGGGTGAATGTGTGGCTGGGGGACCCTTTGCTCTCCTCTCTGGTGCAAGTCAGGCCTGCCCCTTTGCACTTTCTGCCTTTTAAGCATACCCGTGATGTGCTTAGTTTGATTCATTATCTCTTTAAGGTAAGGTAAACTAATGTTTTCTGCCCATTAAAAACAGAATATTGGAAGTATTCCATGCAAGAACATTAGTTGTGCGACCTCCACGTAGCACAGTATACTATGTAACTATGTATCGTTATGTAAACTCTGCACTTCCTATGGCATGTAGCGCAGTATACTATGTAACTATATATCCTTAAGTAAACTCTGCACTGCTTATGGTGTCTCCTGGAAAGTTTGGATTCGCCTGCTTAGATCGCTTATTCGTCTATAAAACAAATAGCCAGGGATGTCAATATTAAAGCAGGCATGCATGTCATGGGACAAATGAATCTACATAGGAAATGATATTATTAACCTCATAATGGAGTTAGTGGTTCTACTTTGATAAAGTAAGAGTTCTCATTTCCTGCATAGGTACTTCGGTTTTGGATTTCTTAATGATTATCGAGATTATCATATTTTAACTTCCTTCGCATTTCCAGTTCCTGGAGAAAGGTACTTTGCGTGGGGCTAGGATAAACACAACGTAATGTATGCACCATCAATTTTTCAGGTTTCACTCAGTGCATGTGAGGATACTGATGTTCAATCATTGCTACAATTTAGATTTCATCGTAATCTAAATGTTATTAACACGTCTGAAATGAATTCTGGTTAAAACTTACTGTTCCGAAATATTCAGTGTGGCTGGTGGCTGACAGAGGAGGTGCGCCGCCACACGCTGGCACGCTTCCTAGCTCTGTTACTAATTGAAAATACGTTAACAGCTTTCGAGAGCTGTAAGGTCTGAAGGGTGGCGGTGGCACCTCATCCTGCCCTCACCGTCACCGAGTGGGGAGGCAAATGGTCCTTGGGCCCCTTGTAGTGCTGGGGACTAAGTCACAGGTGCTTCATTTTGACTTGCTGCTGTTTCTAAGGAGAAGGTGTGAAATCAGTTAGCCAGTAAAGTATCTTTGTGTCTCCTGTTATTCTTTTTCACCTACTGGGAAAAGCACCTTGAACCGGAAGACACCCTAGCTCAATATTATGGTGTCCACAAGTACATATCTGTCCACATGTTGATATGTTTTATTGCTGCTACACTTGCCTTTCTGTCTTCAGTCTGTGCTAAATGTATGATGGTATTACTTTTCATTTAGTCTGTAATTAGGCTTACAAAACAGGAGAGCATCACCTGTGCTCTTTCCAAGTGCCATCATCAGCAACATAATGTAAACTGGAGAGCAGGAGGATTGAATAAAATTTTCACTGGCTCTAGACAGTATTGGGGCGGTCACTTGTAGCTGGTGGGGTGTTAATTATATACCAGTGACATGATTTGAAAGAGTAAGTAAAAATACGGACTCATAAAAACAAACAAACAAACAAACAAAAGAAATATTTAGGGCAGACTTACTCAATGAAACAACCATTGAGATGGGGGCACATGTTGAAACTCCTCAGTGAGGGATCACTCAGGAGACAGACAAGGTTTTCCTGGGATCAGATACATTAAGAATCCCTGTTGCAAGGAAGGATGCTTTGACACTGTTGCGAAAGCGGCAGATGTTAGTTAAAGGTTACTGCGTGTGTCTGGAGGATGACTCCATGGTTAAGAGCACCTGTTGCTCTTGCAGAGGACTTTGGTTTGGTTCCCGGCATCCTCATGGTGGCTCAAAACCATCCGTAAATCCACTGGCAGGGGATCCAATGCCCTTTTCTGACCTGTGCTTACTGTATGCATCTGGTGCAGACAGAACACTCACACACAGGAAATAAAGTGAATCTAAAACTTGTTTTATGAGTCGTTGTGTCCATGCTAAGGAAACGAGGGATTGGGAATGATTATCTCTTAGACCCTTCCAAGACTCACAGTAAAGCATTATCTCCCTGAAGCAGAGCAGTGGTAACATAGGGGCCTAGGCCTTTACACGTCTGCTGGTCCCAGGCTGAGTGGACATTTAAATACTCAGCACTTCTTTCTGGATGGCAGTATAATTATGGGCAGAGTGAATGGAATATTTTAATATTATGCAAATTGTATGGAAATTAAACCAATGATGCAAAACCCCCTAATTTTGTTCTTCCGGTGTTAAGGTAAAAAAAACAAGGGGTTGAAGACACATTGGCTTTGGATCACTATAATGGCATCTTTTGATATTGTCTTATATAGTAAGGATTGAATATGGCAGTTGACATTCATTCATGAGATTCCATGATTATGGTCACTTAGCATAAAAAAGTTAGTGACTGATCACAAAGGGACGCTCCTGGGTCGGACATGCAGCTCAGCTGGGAGACTGTTCCTGGTTCCAGCTCTGCAGTGGCACATACCTATCATCTCAGCACTAAAAAGCCGGAGGCAGGAGGATCACAAGTTTTGGGTCATCTAGAGAGAGAACTTGTCACAGACAGCAGATTTCTTTATCAAGGAATCGGATGGAATGCGAGAGTCACCGAAATGCTAAGCTGGTCATTTCGGTGTCGATTCTTAAAGTTGTTTACTCCTGTTACGGTGATGTTTACATTTAAGTCAGGTGTACAGAACCCCAAATACGTGAAACATCTATATGTCTTAGATCAGCTTTAGGTTCATAGCAAAATGAGAAGATAGAGATTTTCTCATACACCCTACCTGTGTGTACCCTACCTCAGTCAATGAGGAAGACCTGCTATCATCCAAAGACTTCTGTTGGGAAATTACCATTGCTGAAGGTCATAATTTACATCATGGAAGGCTGTAAACGTCTCCTGTCAGGCCCTGAGAAACACTGCATAGTGGAAATGTTAGACATGTTGGTTCAGGGCTTTTAATACTGATTCATCATGAGAACAGAAGTCATCATTTCTTCTTGTAATTAACAATCTACCTCATTAACAAACTGAAAAGAAACTGTTTCATTTTTGTTTCATAATAATTATCCAATACCTTGTGGTCTTATTTTTAACCACTATTAACCTTAACCCACTGACTTTGTAGAATTACCCAGGGTTATCATGGTTATGGCTTGAAACGAAATAGAAGACTGGAAATTGAGGCTAAAGAGGGGGAAAAAAAATCAGTGACTCTAAACGTATAAATTAATCAATTTTTCCTTTAAAATATTTTGGTCCTATATTTTGCTGCTAATATCTAGGGTAAGAGCAAGACCGAATAGATCTTAGGAGACACTTAAGAAATGAGTTAGGAACACTAAAGGCCTCAGTAGGTGAAAGTTTATGCCGTATTAGTGAAAACATAGCATTTCCTGTTTGTCTTTGACTTCATTGGAGGTGTGCAGCGTGGAAATAGGCTTTTTTCCCCCTGCCTTGTGACAGGTGCTTAAGGAATCGATTCTGGAGATAGAAAGTGGGGCTTGAGGGGAGGATGGGAGAAGGCAGACAACTTTTGAAGCTGTAAAAGATTCCTGGTAGGCAAATTGCCATCAGACTGGGCAGGGAAAATGCGTCTTCAGCCTCTGAAAATGCAAGCCTCTTCTTGCTGGGGGGAGGTGAGTCCTGCAGGAGGGAGCCACTGTGGAGGGCAGGGCGTCAGGTGGCCTCTTGCGGGACTGCAGACCCGGGGGCGCGGAGGGCTGCGTTGGGAGCCTCAGCGCGCGCTCCTAGCTGCGCGCTCCCGCCCTGCCCACAGCTGACCTTTGGCCCCGGGGCGGCCGTCAGAAAGGAGCTGACTGCGATGACGTCTCCCCTGCTGTCAGTGCACAACAGGAAATGCTCTCCGCCTACCCCCCTTCCTGCCAGGAGAAAGTGGGGCTCGCTGCTCTCGGCGGCTGGCCGAGACCTAGTTTCGGGGCCCACGCTGAGCACCCTGGTTGCTCAAGGGCTCCGGGTGCAAGGCCTGTCAGGGGCTGCCTGGGCGGAAAGCCAGGAGGGTGAGCACTGGCCGCGGACCGCCCAGCCTGGGGACCCCGAGCATCCGGAGGGGTCCCGGAAAGGAGGCCCCAGTGCTGAATAATGCTGACCTCATAGGGCCTCTGCTGATTCTCTGTTGTACAGCCCTGACAGGAAGCCTCCTCTTTAACCCTCCTTCCAAAGGCCATCTTTTACTTTGTTGTGGAAATACTGACACGGACATCTAGGGCAGAGCCTAAATATCAGGCCTGGCGACCCTGCAGGACAGACTCCTTAGTAGTCATTTAAGACCTTGTTTAGGTAAAGTGAGGTTTGCTTTAAAAAAAAAAAAAAAAAAAACAAACGAGCCATTTTGCAAACTTAGGACAGGAATACGTCAGCTGCCGTGGATTTATTATCTTGAATTTGCGGATATTTCGCTGATTTTTTTTCCCTCCCCGGTAGACTTAAAACAATTGAAAATAAAGCAAGTCAACCCGGGCTTATTAATAAAAATGTTTACATAATCCTTGAAACTGCATTTTAGAACGATATTCAGTATTACAATCTATAATTTAGTATCGCGGATGCCTGTGTTGCTCGCACATGCTCGCCAGCACGATAAAGGGAAGAACCATCAGCTAAGCAAGCATTGTGATGATTTCCGTGGTTGACTCATGAATAGGCTTTGTCATGGGAGATTGTTCTTCTGGCCACACAGCCAAAATGCCAAAGTTCACTGGGAGGTCTGCTGAAGTTTCTTATATCAGACACTTGACAGAGTCTTAGTTAGATGAAAATACTGGGCAGTCGTTTAAACCTGAAAATGTGGTGGACCACAACTTTACCCTCTGTGTTCTGCTCCTTCTGAAGCTTGACCACTGACCTATGCTTCTGAAAGCGTCCTCACGTGATGATGTGTGTGGCATATGATGTCATTAGCTTTGGGGAACATTCAACTGATTTTCGCAGTGAAGAACTTTAAGGGCTATTTGAGTAGAGTTTTAAGTATGATCTGTGGATTCTTGAAATCATGTCTCTTTTTGTTTTTTGTTTTTTTTTCCTTTTTGGTGTGTATGTAGGGGAAGATAGTTTTGTTTCTTTTGGAACTTCGACGGAATGTAGAAGGCTACTCAGGGAAGTGAACTGGGAACATAAAGCCCAGGGCAAGTTGTAGTTGAGGGGAGCTGACTTCGTTGTGTAGACATTACCACATTCTAGCACACTTTATCAAACACAGAGCCTAAAGAATGTTAAGCAAGCTTGCTACCACTGAGCTGTACCTGTGAGGCACTCTTGATTGTTAAACAGACCGAAGAGCGAACAAGACCATGAGAATTAAAATGACTGAGTCTTTCGTCAGTAAAAGATTAATTTCGAGAGGTGATTTTTCTTGTCCTTGTACCAACGTAGGCAGGGGGTACACTGGATATCATGGAAACTATTTAAGTACAGAGTTTCATCTTTGAGGTCAAATTACATTCGAGCCCACTCACTGTACATTGCTTGTTCTGTATGATTTAACCATGTTTTACATCCAGTTTGTCCATTTATAACGTTAACATTATGAAAGTATTTATTTAGTAGTAGATTTATAAGGATCAATTAATCCAGATTTGTATTAACAATAATCCCCAGTTTTTAATGCACCTTCTTGTTGGAGGTGCTAAGTAGGATCCTCAGACACATTAATTAAATCTCTTAATCACCAGGAGAGTATCACACAGTCGTATGAAAACCATTTTGTGAGGAGTGCTTCTGGATGGCACCAAATTTCAATTTTTATAAAACTGATCCAAACCCAACATTTGATCTGCTTTTTGTTGTTGTTGTTGTTGTTGTGGCTTAAACTCGTGCTTTATCTCATCCATGAATTAGACATACCTAGTTTGGAGGGAATATTCTCTGTGGTGCGGAAAGGTCACATGCTTTCCTAGAGCTGCCCTACAGCTCTCACAAGAGGACTAGAAAATATCTTTTCAACTCTAAGCTGGGAAGTCGGATTCTTGGAGGGAAATAAAATAAATAATAAAAATAAATAAATAATAAAAATACTGCAGGGGAACTTAGGATTGTAATCTGAAGTATTTTTAAAAATGTATTTAAAGTCATTTTTAGTGATTTATTGAAGCTCTTTTACTTATACAAAGGAGTTGCCCTCTACCTGTCCTAGTGAACCTTGCAATCAGGGCTGGGTTTGTTCTATTTCCAATGCCGACAGCCAAGTCTCACCCAGAGCTCTGGTTCCATGCGAAGGCATTGAATGGAGCGGTAGGAGAAGAATGTCCTGGTCATCTCTCGGACGTCAGATGCGTTTTTACATTCCTGGCTCACTTCCAGCCTTCTCGTTGTCAAGTGCTTTAAATTCACCAACAATGAAACAATACTTGAGCTTCCGGAAATGGAATGTAAGCATAATAGGTGCACAATAAATGTTTATTAATTTGAAGTACTGAAAGACACAGGATGCTTGGCAGTCCTGCAGGTCTGGGGCTCTAGCTACTGTGTTAGTCATTGACAAATGGCTTTTCGTCTACTGAGAGTCGTCGTCGTCGTCGTTGTCTTCTTCTTCTTCTTCTTCTTCTTCTTCTTCTTCTTCTTCTTCTTCTTCTTCTTCTTCTTCTTCTTCATCTTCTTCCTCCCCCTCCTCCTCCCTCTCCTCTCCTCCTCCTCCCCTTCTCTCTTCTTCCTCTTCCTCCTCTTCCTCCTCCTCCCCCTCCTCCTCCTCCTCCTCCTCCTCCTCCTCTTCCTCTTCCTCTTCCTCCTCCTCCTCCTCCTCCTCCTCCTCCTCCTCCTTCTTCATATCATCACATCACCCTATTGATTTACAAAAGTAGATAATTCAGGGGGAGGTAGCAAGCAGCCCACTTGACGCAGAACAGTTTTCACTGGCGTTTAGCCGGTAGGCGATACTTAACAGCCTGAGACCCGAAGTGCCTTAAGAGTTTAACTGTGCCTGGTGGTGGTGTTGCACACACACCTTTAATCCCAGCATTCAGGAGGCAGAGGCAGGCAGATCTCTTGAGTTCAAGGCCAGCCTGGTCTACAGAGTTGGAATCAGCCCAGGTTACCCAGAGTAAACAGCGTCTGGAAAGACAAACATAACCAAAAACAAAAAGAGAAAAAAAAGAAAGAAGATTTGAAACATAATATGCATATTTGACTCTTCATTTCCACCATGGCTGCTGATGCTGGTTTTCTGGAAGCCAGGATAAGGGGTTAAATATCACTGGCTCTACCTGCAGTGCCTGTACAAGGGCTGTACAAGGCGGGTTTCTCCCTGCCTGCCACCTGTACAATCACAGTGGAGCCCAAGATCAGAGGGGCCTTGAGTGGGACTCCATGCTCTGCTGTATTAGCCCTGGATTTTTTAAATTTTTTTTTTTTTTGGTTCTTTTTTTCGGAGCTGGGGACTGAGGATTTTTTAAATTTTAAGCGAGGACCTCTGCATCTTCTTTTTGTCTTGACCCTGCAAACTCTGTGGATGATCTTGAGGTAGGTTCTATCCAGGCCTGTGACAAAATGTGAGACACTGGGAACTGGTTACCTCGTGGTCAAATGAGTTAACCCTTTTGGTGTTGGTCACGTGGTCTTGGTTGCTGGGACTGCTACTGCTACTGCTACTACAGCTGGTCGTCTGGATGGTACGAGAGTGGACCACCATTCCTATTGCCAGGAAGTAAAACTGCGATCCACTCAGCTTGTGACCTGGAACAGGTCCAATGCCGGCTCAGAATGCCTTGACCTTTGGAAGGCAAGACTCAGGAGATACCAAGGTAACTAAGGGACAGATAAGTGTCTGAATAGACAGAAAGGACATTATTCTTAACATTCGCGGGTTTTCTTCGTGGCCGTAACTCTGGCCTTCTGTATCAGTTACATAAGATGGAGCTCAGGGAAGGGTTGCGTCTTCGCAATAGCCAGTAACTTGACATTGTAGGACTAAGTTTCTGTTAAAGAAGCACTTTTTAGAAAGTTACTCTATGCCCCAGGACTTGGCAGTGGTATGTCCTTCGACAGCTTTGTGTACACACCCAGAACAGGGTGTTTTTTAATCCTATTGTTACATTATTTGAATAGGTGATTATTCTGGACCCGTCTGCTTCCCTCGAGGACATGGTTCTTTGCATTTTAACACCAGTCCCTCCTGTGGAAGGGTAGATTCATTCCCAACTTCTCGATAGGACTCCGGCATAGTCAGGCTGAGTGTCTAAGGAACAGAGGAGAGTCATGCAAGGTAAGTTTATTTTAGATCAGCTAAACAAAGTTACAGTTGCCAATATTTTAAATTTTACTTTTGTAGTCTAACATAGTTACTGTGCATCACATCTTAGTTCCCAGAGATTAATGGATTGGAGCATAGGGTTTATTTTGTAATAGAAGAAAATGAGAAAATAATGATAAAAATATGGGCCTTTGAGTGATGGGGAGCTGTTCGTTGTGTCTCCTGCACTGGGGTGTGAGTTCCATAAAGAGCAAATTGGTGTGCAAAAATAGCCCCGTGGATGACTGCGGACCTAGATTTGCATGGAAGATATTTGTGGGCACTTCCTGGTTCTAAGTGTGAGCTTGGTCCGCTGCCATGTAAGTAAGAGTCTGCTGTTAATTTTTAAAACACACTAATGAGCCAAGGACCAGGATGTATAAGTCTCTGAACCCGGTGAGGAAGGTAACTTTCGGGAAGAGTACAGATGATTTCATATTTTGACGTAAATAAATAACATTCAATAATGACCTTTACTAGTTTTCCTTCCCTTTCTCTCCCTCCCTCCCTTCCTCTATCTACCTATCTATGTATCTATCTATGTATCTATCTATGTATCTATCTATGTATCTATCTATGTATCTATCTATCTATCTATCTATCTATCTATCTATCTATCTATCTATCTATCTCTATCTGTCTGTCTATCTATCTATCCATTCATCCATCCACCCACCCTTCATATCTATCTATCTATCTATCTATCTATCTATCTATCTATCTATCTATCATCTGTCTGTCTATCATTTATCTATCTATCTATCTATCTATCTATCTATCTATCTATCTATCTATCTATCTATCTATCCATTCACTCATCCACCCTATCTATCTATCTATCTATCTATCTATCTATCTATCTATCTATCTATCTATCTATCATTTATCTATCAATCATGTGTTTATTTATTTTCCTTTATTTACTTTGACTTTGGTCTCATGTAAAAAGAAGCCTTGGGTGACTTTTCTCATTGGTATTTATTGCCTTAAGAGGTTTGGTTTGTTTTCATACAGCTTCAATGTATTTAAAAAAAAATTAAGAAAGCCAATATGAGCCACTGAAAGTGTCCTTCAACGAGAGTGACAGGACAGGGGAGAAACCTAGCACTGATCAAGATGCATAAGTGGGAGAACAGCGTGTAGCTGGGTGTGGGGGCACAGACCTTTGAGGGTGAGGCTGGTGGGCGTCTATGAGTCCGGAGGCCTACCCAGTGAGTTCCAGGAGAGCCAGAGTTTCCTAGTGAAACTCTGTATCTAAAATCAGTCAAACAAACAGACAACTTAACTTGACAACTTAGAAGTGATCTGTAGGACATAATATGCCCCAGGAAGCAATGCATACACGTGTTAACGACTGATATTTATGCAGTGTCAGTGGTTTAATCTGAGACTTGGGGCTCTCCCAATCGTTTGCTTTTGTGCATTACTGTAAGTGTTCAGAGCCCATACGTCCATTTTTTATTTAAAAATAAAATAAATAGTTTGGAAGTAGGAAGATAACATTTGTATAACTTGAAACCCATTCATTTCCGTTTGAATTTGTGTACATTATTATGAATGCGCTAGTTCCCTAAAATGGAGAGGACATTCTGTTGTTTGCTGGCGAACAAGAAGTTGTTAGAGAGTGTTCTGTTTTTACAGCTGCGCTTCAGGGTATCACGTTCTGGAGAGGTCAGCTGGGCATGACCTCATGGGCATGAGGCAATTGTGGACGGGCCACAGGCCTCCAGAGCTGCAGAGTAAATTCACAGTGTCCAAGTGCTGAGACGTCTCTGTTCATGCTGCCATAGATTCCTCTCACCAGCGTCTATATTAAGACTGAATCTAAAGATAAGAGAGTCACCCTCCCCCAAACTCCCCTGTATATAAGTCCCAGGAGGAAACTGCTAGAAGACAGCATCATGTGCTACTATGAAGACTCTCTGTGCCGTTTCAGGGCTCAATCCGAGCTCCTTGAACACACAACTGAACAGGAAGGCAAGGCGGGTGGGGGCGGGCAGGGGGCAAGGAAACAGGCATCGAGAAGGGAGGCATGTTTCACTTTATCGCCGACACTGTTGTTAAAGTCGTACGAAGCCTCACAGGCTTGGGCGTTTCTGAAGCTACATGAGAAGAATCTGTTCACTGGGCGCATGGATGCTAGCATTTGGGATTGTGGATCTGCTTTGTGCTTTGTGCTACTTTGTGCTTCTTTGTATCAAGGTTTTAGGTACAGATACACTAATACCTGTGTTGCTGGTTACAGATGTTATTTGAAGCTGTGTCTGTGCTCCTTAACGTCCCAGACAGAGCATTCCTGTGTGCAGCAGAAGCCTTCCAGGCTGCTGCTGCATCTGGAAGTTGCCCACCCACCCGGCTTCGGCAGAGGTGGCTTTTGTGGTCGTTCCCTCCGTCACTGCACCAAGGTCTACGCTCAGGAAATCTTTCATTTGGGTTGGAGAAAGAAATTGCTTCGTTTTACTGCCCCAGTAGTCCCTTTTTTGTTTATGCGGATTTGGTTTATAAGAATAATTTGTTTTTTTTCAAACCAGGTAGACAGTTCTAGGGGAGAAAGAGCGATACAACCCACAGTAACATGTCATTCTGAGAGCTGTTACGATTCGACATCCACTTGCATATCTAGCCTATTAGTTTAAGAGGAGGAGAAATAATTGACTAATCATGTTGAAGTTTTGAAACGGCGATGTACGACGTTAATAGCTGATTATGGCTGTGTGATTATTAACAATACCATATTGGGGGAAAACACTTAAGTATAGTTAAATTATGTAAAACTACTGCAAACAACCTTTATTTTATATTTACTGTGCTATGGCAGGAGCTTGCAGGAAAATTAAAAGCATGCCATGTTCATCTTTCTAAGGAGGAAATTTGCATTACAATGTAGAGTTTGAACCAGTGCCACTGTCACCACCTTCTTCTTCTTCTTTTAAAAGATGTATCTATTTAATGTGTGTGAGTACACTGTTGTTCCCTTCAGACACACCAGAAGAGGGCAGTGCATCCCATTACAGATGGTTGTGAGCCACCATGTGGTTGCCGGGATTTGAACTCAGGACCTCTAGTAGAGCAGTCTGAGCTCCTAACCGCTGAGCCATGTCTCCAGCTCCCCTGTGTATTCTTTGGACACATTTGTTTATTATTCCTTATGCTATTTACACTTGTTTGTTGAGCGTCTTTTTCTGTGCCAGGCACTGATGTAAGAGCTGAGCCTGTAGCAGGTCAGGAAAAGTCTGGCTCTGGCTTCAACCCAAGTTGGGGGGGGGGGTCACTCACTGATCATTACAAGTTACTCTGAAATACTGGGACGGATATGACTTTGGTGCTCGGACAGAGGATTAAGGACAGTTAGTTTGACAAAGGTAAGCGTGAAGAAGACTGGCAGTTTCACCAAGTTGAGGGAAACACACAGCCCTGGGAGTGGGTGGAACTACAGATGAAAGACATAAGGAAACATGGCTATGGTCAGAGCTTCCGGGATCAGGGAGGTGAAGGCGGGGGGAGTTCTATTCTGTCTTCATAAACCCATGTTAGGATGTTGACATTTGCCCTGCAAACCATGGAGAGCCGTAGATGCCATAGATGTTATCCATTCGGGGTGATGAAAGGATCACACCTGTGTTTTGGGATTTTCTTGGTGTCTGTGTTTGAAGGGAGCGTAGAGTTGGTGGAGACCACTGGAACCCAGTGACTGGATCACTACGCTGGGTTAATCTGTTGTGATCACCTAACTAGTATGCTGGAGAAGGAGACTAGGGCAAGGTGGTGAGATAGGAGAAATTGGAGTGGTTTCCAGAAGGAAAGACTTACAGGACTTCATGTTGGGTTGGATGCAGAGAGAAACCGCCCTGAATGCACCCTGGGTCTGTGGTTCTAGGTCTGTGGTTTTTGCATTGGAAGAGCTAGAGGTGCTGTTCACAGGGATAGGGCTCACCAAAGGCAAAGAGGTGCTAAGAGCATCTTGGCTTTTGGCTTTGCTGGGTTTAAGGTGGCTTTGAATGACTGAGCAGGCAGGTAATTCAGTGTCAAGCGACCAAGCAGAGTCTGTCAGTATGGAGGAGAGGGTAATCTGAGAAAGAAACGTGGGTCCCAGCGGTGCATTGATGGTGGCAAATGGGAATGTAGCGGGCATAAGAGGGTGTCAGGCTGCCCCTGACACTCCAGCTCTAAAGCTGGATGTGAGCTGAGGTCAAAAGACAAATTAGACAACGGTAGCTGGACAAGAGCAGAGAAGTGGAGCCTCTGACCCTGTACTGGAGCAAGCAGAGATGGGCATTTGTTTACTAAGGCTGCTGTGAGGAGCTGCCTCGAACAAAGGAGGCTGAAACACACTCCCGCTGGCTTCTTCAGGAGGTCTGAACATGTGAGGTTAGGCTGTCTGAAGCCTTCTAAGGGCTGGGAGGAAGACCGTGTTCAAGAGCCTTCCTGCCAGCCTCTGGTGACAGCTGACGATCATGGGCATGCCCTGGCTTGTCACCACTCTGATCTCTGCCCCTGTCTTCACACGGTATTCTCTCTGTCTGCTCAGGACACCAGGCATCATGTTAGGTTAAACAGCCGACCTCGCGCCAGTATGACATCATCCTAACTAATTACGTTTGCATTGACTCTGCTTTTAAATAAGGTCATTCTGGGGAGGAGGCCTGGGTTCGGGACGTGTGTGTGTGTGTGTGTGTGTGTGTGTGTGTGTGTGTGTGTGTGTGGTATGGCCTCATAGAAATTAGCAGGACTCAAAATTCAATCTCGAGAGCATTTGTTTTGTGTTAAGACCTTCTGTGGCATGTGGTGTCAATAGAGGCACAGTTACTCTTTGTACACAGAATTATTCGGCCCAGTAAGGTCCAAGTCAGGTGTAATGCATAGCAATAGGAAGAGGGCAAAATAGGGGAGAAGAGAATGAAAAAAACTTCCTTTCCTTTCCTTTTCTTCTTCTTCTCCTCTTCTTTCTTCACAGAGGAAGAAATTTAAATTGAGCCTTGATGGATAAGGCTTAGGGCTTACATTTCTGTCGAGGTGGGGGGGTGTGGTAGGAGGAGAGCATTCATTTGGTCACCAGTTACCTTCTGAAACCTTCCCTTGTAGCAGGCAGTGGGCCAAGTGCTGGGCTGCAGCACATTTGAATTAGGGATTTAACTTTCCCATCTCCCCACTCACTGGTATCTTTTTATCTGAGTTTTTCAGACTGGCCTCAAACTCCTGTGCCTCAATGATCTTCCTTCTTTAGCCTCAAGAATAGCTAGGACTTTAGGTATAAACTACCACTGTACCCAATGCCAACCCCCATTTTAATGCAAAATCTGTGAAGGTTATCCCTTACCACCGTGTCTCTGTTCACAGTCACGAGTATAATAATAAGAATATGACAGCAACAGTAACCAACAGTAACTGAGCATCTTTTCCAAGGATGACTGTTCTATATATTTTATCTAAATTTAATCTTCACTAAAACTCTATGATGCTACGTCTCCCGTTTTTCATAGGCGCCAAATTACCATCCAAGGGGTATTTGCAGCTTTAATGAGGAAGCGCAGGACTTGTTGCTCATTGAAAGAAGGCATTGATCCCGGAAGTTTCACATAGGGAGATGCGCTTATGTTTTAGAATAGGTGTGCGGCCTATGAGCTATAGCATAGTATAGTAGGTGTGCGGCCTATGAGCTATAGCATAGTATAGTAGGTGTGCGGCCTATGAGCTATAGCATAGTATAGTAGGTGTGCGGCCTATGAGCTATAGCATAGTATAGTAGGTGTGCGGCCTATGAGCTATAGCATAGTATAGTAGGTGTGCGGCCTATGAGCTATAGCATAGTATAGTAGGTGTGCGGCCTATGAGCTATAGCATAGTATAGTAGGTGTGCGGCCTATGAGCTATAGCATAAAGCCACCGTGAGCAGCGGAAAAACTGGAAGCACAGAGTCTTCGCAGGCTGCGTGGTGCCAGACACAGTCTATAGTGCACAGACTCTCACCTGAGGAGCTGCGCCGGAGCTCAGTGCTTGGACATCTGCTCCACACCTCTCCGCGCCATGACGGCAAACAACTGAGCAGGTTTTAGGAGCCCTTGAAAAATGGACACTGGCACGAGGAGGAGTTTCCCACCCGACATTGGGGATTTTGTTAGATAGTATTGTAGACATCAGGCCTGATTCTGCCTCCCAGCCCCATGCTCCCAGAAACACGACTCAGACTCAAAATATATTGACAAATATCTTGGCCATATAGCTAGGCTCTACTCGGATTAGGTTAAAACTTAGATAACCCAATTATTTTAACCCACGATCTGCCACATGGCTGGTTACCTGTGCCCAGGCACCACTCGTCCATCTCCTCACATCTTCCCTGGCGAATCTCTCACGTGGTTCTCTGCCAGAATTCTTTCTCTTCCCAGATGTTCCGCCTCCCGTTTCCTGCGTACGCTATAGGTCATAGGCCTTTTAATTGATAGGTGATGCAGCCATTCAATACACAAGATATTCCCTCTACAAGGTATAGATCTCTTGGGGGGAACATCCCAAACACACACACACACACACACACACACACAGACACACACACAGACACACACACACACACACACACACACACACACACACACACACACACACACACACACACACACACACACACACACAGTATAGACTCTTGTTGGTTTCTTGGTTTCTGTGGTTACTCCAGGTGTAAGAACCAGAGGAGATTTTGCAGAAGCGACAGGGAAGTTTTACCCATGATTCCCCAACAGTATGGCTGCGTAAACAAGACGTGAACAAATACAACTTCGATGGACAGGCTACCACGGGAGGGCAAAACGCCATCGAGAAAGAACTACAGCTAACGAAGGAGTTCTGAGGGCAGAAGAAATCGTCTTCTTCCACTGGGATGAGCCCCTCCATGAAACCGCAGACTCACAAATAACAGGTTGAGCAGGTTGAATTTGTCTATTTAAGCGTGCCAACAATGGCAAAGAATGAAAAAAAAACAAAACGGGACATGCGTTTGATATGGACAGAGGCCTGGGAGGCATCGGAAAGAGGAGGGAGGAAATGACGCGATTATATTTTAATTTCAGAAATAAAAATGCAGGTATCAAAGGCAAGATATCTCTCATCTGACCAACCTCGGGGGTGCGGCGCAGTGCTGTGCGCAGGTGGGGAACTGCGCTGGTGAGAGAGGCCGATGAGGGACTTTGCTGGGTCCTTTGAACAGTCAACAGTGTTTGCAGTGAGGGAGGGCCATGAGTAAGCCAAGAGATGCAGGTGTGGGTGGGGATGGGGCAAGAGTGGGTGACTTCGTGTGGAAAAATGAGGTGTCTTCAGCCCCACAGTAAGGTTTCACTTCCTCTGCAGGCTGTACTTGGTCCCCCCCCACCCAAATCTTTATCTGCAATCTCTCAGTTGTAATCAGAGTTGCTGTCAGTGTGCTGCTTTGGTCTTATTTCCTGTGAAGTTCCCTTCTAAGGTCTGAGGTGACCCCGTAGGTATCTCTAGCTTAAAGGCTTGTGGGAAACTGCCTGTGTGCACATTTAAGCATGGGAAAGTGCATTACACTGGCCCGTATCAACAGTAAGGAGAAAAGTTCAGTAAGACCACCTCACTCTTCCGTCATGAGTTTAATAATAAGAATATTTTACATTCGGCCGCTCCTGATGTGGGATTTTCCTCTCGTTGTGTTTAAAAATTAGATAACCGTTCATATTTTCAGGTGTCTTGGACCTAGCCCGTTAATATTACGAAGGGAATTTTCTCTTTCTGTGGTCGAGAAGCAGCTCTCAGAGCGAAAGTGTTGTCATCTGGATCTTCAGGCTTGAGGTTTGTAAGCGATGTAACTGTCTGGTTGAGAATCCGATTGTCCTAAGCTCTGGAGTTAAGTCCCATAGGGCACCAAGAACGCTGGTTCTGCCATGCTGCAGGGTAAGCATGGGTAGCATGAAGGGCTTTTCTGACTGACATGTGCTAAGCACATTTTTAGTCTTGCTTCTGGAATGACTTGGTTTCTCCTTTAGGCCTGTAGACCAAGCAGTGTTTCTATCTGAGCAGTTACCTTGCATAATGGTCACCAAACTTTACCGTGTTATCTAGGTGTCTCCAGCCTGCAGCCTCCAGGCTTCTTGTGGTCCAGGAGAGCTGGCAGTACAGCCCAGTACACAACTGTAGCCTGACTTGGGCTGCGTTAATTTTTGTCAACTTGACAAACTAGAGTCACTTGGGGAGAGGGATCTTCAGTTGAGGAATTCTCTCCATCACACTTGGCCTATGGGCTTGTCTGTGGAATAGTTGCTAATGTTGGAGGCCCAGACCACTGTGGGTGGTGCCCTGAGTGGGCGCGCCTGTGGGCTCAGGATGTATAAGTTAAGTCACTGAGCAAGCCAAAGCAGTGAACCAATAAGCAACATCCTTCTCAGGTTTCTGCTTCAGTTCACGACTCCAGGTTCCTGCTTGAGTTCTTACCCTGGCTTTCTTTCCTGAAAGACTGGGATGCAAAATCTAAGTTGAAATATATCTTTTTTCCTCCCTAGGTTGCATTTGGTCAAAATGCTTGTAACAGCTACAGAAAGCAAACTAGGGTGTGTGTGTGTGTGTGTGTGTGTGTGTGTGTGTGTGTGTGTGTGTGTGTGTGTGTGTGTGTGTGTGTGTTTCTGTGTGTATGTTTGTGTGTATGTGTGTGTTGTGTGTTGTGTGTGTGTGTGTGTGTGTGTGTGTGTGTGTGTGTGTGTGTGTGTGTGTGTGTGTGTGTGTGTGTGTGTGTGTGTTGTGTGTGTGTGTGTGTGTGTGTGTGTGTGTGTGTGTGTGTGTGTGTGTGTGTGTGTGTGTGTGTGTGTGTCTGTGTGTGTATGTGTGTGTGTGTGTGTGTGTGTGTGTGTGGGTGTGTGTGTGTGTGTGTGTGTGTGTGTGTGTGTGTGTGTGTGTGTATGTGTGTGTGTGTGTGTGTGTGTGTGTATGTGTGTGTGTGTGTGTGTGTGTGTGTGTGTGTGTGTGTGTGTGTGTAATAACTCAATTGCTCTGTTCTTGAGCATGGTTTTATGGATGATCGCATCATGTGAGATGCGAGTTGGGGACCTCTTTCTTTTTATATTTTTGTTCTGAAGGTTGTTCCAACATGGGCTCTGCCTCACAGTTATTGACTTCATAAGAGTCCCGTGACAGAACTCACTGTTTTGGGAGCGTGTGCTCAAAAACACCTCCACTGGCCATCTTGAACTAGCCGGTAGAGCAGAGCGGTGTGCGCTCCTGTGAACGAGGATGAAATGCCCACAAACCCAGAACTCTCATGACGTAAAGAGACTACGGGATTTCTGAGCAGAAAGACACGGGTGGCTTGGGAAGGCTCAGTGGCAGGGGGCAAAGTACATCTTTAGATACAGACAGAATCGGTGTACATATTTGGATCTGTAACCATGTTTTCGGAACAAAATACACTTCATAGCGTTGCTCTTTGGACACCTTTTATGATGATGGAGATAACCTGCATTTGCTTTGGTTGAGAGGAGAGCCATTGACCCTTTTTAGGGCATCTAAAACATGATTATCCCTGCAAATTGAGGAATTAAACTCTAACTTTTATTCAACACTGTTTTAAGTTTAAAGAATAAGTATTAATGACAAGTATTGTTGGCTGTCATTGGATTGTGTAGTCGGATGCAAAAACATTCAAAGGACTAAGTCACAATGGTGAATTTAGGTAATTCTCTTGATCATAAATTGTAGATATTTTGACTGGCTTTTACTTTTCAATATACCAATCTAGCAAACAAATTAGGAAATATAGTAAGTTGTTAAGAGACGACGTATAGTCTGTTAGGGATATCTTCTACCTTTGTGTACACACACACACACACACACACACACACACACACACACACACACACACACACCACACCTCACCACACACACACACACACGCAGTGCATACACACACACACATATACATACACACACCAAACAAACCACACACACACACACATTGCATACACACAAACCACACACACACACACGCACATGCACAAGCAGTGTATACATACAAACCTCCATGTGCACACACAGGGGGATCAGCCCGCTCATGCAAGTATGTGTGTGGATGTTCTCTTTCCCTTAGATTCTTAATCTGGAAAAAAAGGAGAAAAAGGGTAGTTTGCTGTTTGGAAGGTGTGAGTGCTACTTAATGATTCTACTAGGGATGTTAGTCTGGGAAGAGTTCACACTAGAAGGTAATGTCTATCCCTGACCTACAATGACTTGTTTAAGGGTTTCAAGTGAGCCCTAGTTTCTTCCCTATAGGCTGGGGGTGACAGTACTGCTGGTCTGCCTCCAAAGATAATGTATATTTATAAAACTTCTTCCTAGGGTGTTCTGACTAAGCCAGTATCATAGCTTTTTAAGGTCCCGAGGGACACTTCTTTTTCTCTTTGTGTTGACTACCAAGAGACATCGCTATACATTTTTCTCCTTGATCTCCAATGTCCTTTGGCAATCTCCAAATCTCTTCAAGGCCTGCTTGAAAATCTCCCTCTTTAAATTCTGCTCCAGTCTCACCTCTTTTTGGGACACCTCTTTTTTGAGTCCTAACAGCACTCTGCCAAGTTTTGGCTGTGCCCCCCTCAGTGTGTAGGTGTCCACCATGCCCTGGAATGCCCTGAAATGTTGCTTCTAGATGCTTTTAAGTTTTTTTCTTATGTCTGTGCTCTGTGTTATGCTCTTAGAAATGGAAGCTCCCTGGGCAGAGGCCGGCTTTGATCTTTATTTTCTTGAGTTTTTTTTTAGAATTAATTTTATCCAGTGGCCTGCAGAGACTGGCCTTCTGTGAAGGCTATACAGAGATAGTTAAGTAGAGGACGTGGGGCGTCAGGGCTTGGGCTGGCAGCTTTAGGAAGCGCTGGATGGCTGTTTGGGTCAGAGATTTTGAGGTGCACTAATGGCCAGCAGTCTCTAGAGCTGCTTCCAGGATTTCGGTTTGAAGATTCAGTTACACAGGTGGTCTACGGGGTCTGAGATGGGATGCAAAATTCCGCATAATGTGCATTCAGCTGCTCCGAGGGCTGCTCTTTGAGAAGTCGTCATGACACTTCTGTCCTATACCCTTGAGTGGCTTTTGGTGGTAAAGAATATTACTATTAAGACTCCTTTTTTACCCTCCTCCTCCTCCTCCTCCTCCTCCTCCTCCTCTTCCTCCTCCTCCTCCTCCTTCCTCCTCTTCCTCCTCCTCCCTCCTCCTCCTCCTCCTCCCTCCTCCTCCTCCTCCTCCTCCTCCTCCTCCTCCTCCCTCCTCCTCTCCTCCTCCTCCCTCCCTCCTTCCCCCCCTCTTCCTCCTCCTCCCCCTCTCCTCCCTCCTCCTCCCTCCCCTCCCCCTCCTCCCCTCCTCCTCCTCCCCCCCTCCCCCTCCCTCTTCCTCACTGCTCCCCCCTTCCTCCCTCCTTCCTCCTCCCCTCCTCCTCCTCCTCCTCCTCCTCCTCCTCCTCCTCCTCCTTCCTCCCCCTTCCTCTTCTTCCTCCTCCTCCTTCCCCTCCCCCTCTTCCTCCTTCCTTCTCCTCCTCCTTCCTCCTCTTCCTCCTCCTTCCTCCTCCTCTTCCTCCTCCTCCTCCTCATCCCTTCTCCTCCTCCTCCCCTCTCCCTCCTCCTCCTCCTCTCCTTCCTCCCCCTCTCCCTCTTGCTCCTCCTCTTCCTCCTCCCCTCTTCCTCCTCCTTCCTCCTCCCCCTCTTCCTTCTCCCCCTCTTCCTCCTCTTCCTCCTCCCTCTTCCTCCTCTTCCTCCTCCTCCTCTTCCTCTTCCTCCTCCTCCCTCTTCCTCCTCCTCCTCTTCCTCCTCCTCCTCTTCCTCCTCCTCCCTCTTCCTCCCCCCTCCTCCTCTTCCTCCTCTTCCAAGGAGGTAGGAGAAGAGGTGGAGGACTTGTAGGAGAAACTGTTTAACTGGACATGATGCTCCATGCCTGTGATCTCAGCATTAGGGAAGCAGAGCTGAGAGGCAGGAGAATCAAAATCCCACGGCCATTTTTAACTCTATGGGGTTTGAGACCAGCCTGGACTGTGTGGTACCTTGTCTCAGAAAAACCCAAACCTAACCATCTGTTCAGATTATTATAACAAGTCACCCAGTTTCAGCCGAGTACTGGGGCTGTCCCATCAGAAGGACCGGATAAGCCTAGGATGGTTTCTCAAACCACAGTGATCTAACGCACCTCCCGAGCCTCCCCTCGGTTTGTTTGCCCTTACTCCAGGCTCAGTTTTGAGAAGTTTCATGATCCGGTCCCCAAGAGACTGGCGACGTGTATGCAGTGCAATCTGAAAGAGTGCCGCTGGCAGCTGAGAGCACATGGGTTGCAAAAGAAATCACTGAGTCAGAAAGTCAGAAATGAAAATCAGAAACGAGTCATTAAGAAGGCAGAGCAAACATGGAAAGCAGGCTGGACAGCTGAGAACAGAAGGGACCAACGACACGTGGAGGGGCCCTTCAGCTGCCCTCAGTAGATGGACGTGATCTGCTGCTGCCTTGAGGCTGCATTCCCAGACCCCAGTGGAGGTGTGGCTCGCGGGAATCTTGTAACGCGTTGAAATAAACTAGATAGATAAATACATGGTTTGGGACGGTAATCTACAGCCACATTAAAGACCTGGGGAAGTTGCTCACCGAAGAGATGTGCAAGTACTTTTGTGTTTTATTCCATGCACCCTCAAATCCTTTAGTATATGCATGTTTGGCAACTTGTTCCCCCTTACATGTTCACTGGTGTTGCTCTTCTCCTGAAGGCCATGTTTATATTTACATTTTCTTAAAACACATAGCATGTAGTTTTTGGATTACAAATCCCCACGCATGTAGTTCTAATACTAAAACATTTAGGATCAGTATTCAATCTGTAGCATCCTTACCTTACACAAACGGTCCTCAAAAAAGTTCAGATCATATCATCAAACACTGATCTGAAGATGTCTCTTTTTACATGGCTAATGTTGGGTCCTATTTTATGTGGCTAATTATCCTTTAATAGATCGTAATGATTTCCCCGGAGTATGGTCCATCTGTTAAAAGTAGATATATTTATTAGGTAGGTGTGTTAATTAGAAAAACTCACACCAGTGCTAGCACACGCATGAGTTCCACATAGCAAAGAAGAACAAAGCTGGCCTTGAACATACTGGCCCAAGGGGTCCTGCGTCTTAGCCTCTTGAGTAGCTGGGACTAGAAATGTGTGCCACTGCCCTTGGCTGAAGAATTGCTTTGAATAATGTGTAAGATAGGCAAAATTGTTCTGGGTTACTTTGTTCTTTGGTGCGGACCTGAACTTGGAATTCATTTCTGTCAGAAAGAGAGGAAGAGGTGCGAAGTCTTTTTACCCATAGGAACACAAGTAGTTCTTAGTGAAAAACCTGGGATAGAGTATTTTCCTGACTGTAACATCTTACCAGTTAGACTTGGGTTGACTCACTGGGCGGGAAGGAGCTGGTTATTTAGCTCCAGGTCTCCTATTGTATTTCATTTTATTCAAAACTACATGCTCAAACTTGCCTCGTGCCCGAATCATCCTTTCCTTTCTGATCAACGACCTCATGAACAATCTAAGAACCTGGCCTGATTCTGGCAGTGGTCTAGGAATGACAGAGAAAGAACAGTGACTTTTGTGTCATTTGCGTTCTCAGAGGCCATACAAGCTGGTCTCAGTGATGCATGCACAAGGAACTCAGTATGCTCAAAGACGGGATGGGAGGCGTAAAACAGCTGCAGGTCCATAGATAAAGATCAAGGCCAGTTACAGGAAGGAAGTGGGCAAGATTCTATGGAAGATACGGGCTTTGAAGTACAGTTAACATCTTTGGAAGGAAAACTGGGGCTGGAAGACGGCATCCCAGGAAGAGTGAATGTTACAGATAGAATTAGGATCACGTTATAGGGCAGAATAAGAGCTGGGTATTGTACAAGTTCTCAGAGGACCGTCCACACTGATTGCTCTGCGGTCTCTGTAGAGTGCAGAATTATGGGTCTGGAATGAACTGAAATGTGTGAGGGTCTGACCGGGCAGTCATTATAGCATAGGCTCGACTATTGAACACACTGGCGGCTCTTCAGTGAAAGTCATTGAACGGAAAGTCCCTTAATGCCTCTGAACTTTGACCCTCTGGGATTGAGCTTTCTTGGGAAGAGGAAGCTGAGGAAGATAGGTTTGAGTGACGGAGCAAAAAGGAACATGATCAGGATCAGGTAGTGGCACCCAGTATAAATGAAGTGAGATGTTAAGAGGCTCCAGGTGTGTCTAGAATAATTCACCAAAGCCATCCTTGTAAGGTCTGAGGAATATGTCGAACTAGTGCTTCTGGGGAGGATGTGGGACTCATGTCAAGCCACACCTAGCATCAGCTTTCTCTGTAGTTTCTTTGTTGTCTCGGCCTTACACAG
Organism: Rattus rattus; assembly: GCF_011064425.1. NCBI lineage: Eukaryota > Metazoa > Chordata > Mammalia > Rodentia > Muridae > Rattus > Rattus rattus. The sequence continues at coordinate 223,193,653 of NC_046155.1, read as the reverse complement.
ACGCCTCATTTCTCTGGTTTCTTACATAATAATTAGGCCTCATTAAAGAAGAAGATTCTAGAGAAATTCCAAATTTTGCTGCATGTGTGCCGCTGTCATCGGCTTTCCACCTGAACTTTGACTTTTGTAGATCGGTCCTGGGCTCGGCTCCTCTCCTGTGTTGATTACAGCTGTTTGCTCTTGGTTTGTAGTTCCCTTTAGGTCAAGTTTATGAATGAGGAGCCTGAGAAGGAAGTTTGTTAACATGTAGGTGGAGCAGGATATAAGGGCCAAGTAGCAAGGACAGGATGCTGAAGATAAACATGGAAATCCATCCATCTATCTGTCCATCTGTCCATCTGTCCACCCATTCATCCATCCATCTGTCCATCCATATGTCCACCCATCCACCCATCCATCCATTCACCCACCATCCCACTCATCCATCCATCCATCCATCCATTCATCCATCCATCCACCCATCCATCCATCCATCCACCCACCCACCCACCCATCCATCCATCCATCCATCCATCCATCCATCCATCCACCCACCATCCCACCATCCACCCATCCATCCATCCATCCATCCATCCATCCATCCATCCATCCACCATCCATCCATCCACCCACCCACCCACCCATCCATCCATCCACCCACCCACCCATCCATCCCACCCATCCCCCTACCCATCCATCCACCCATCCATGCATCCATCACCCATCCACCCATCCATCCATCCATCCACCCATCCATCCATCCATCCATCCACCCATCCCCCACCCACCCACCACCCATCCATCCATCCATCCATCCATCCATCCATCCATCCATCCATCCACCCACCCACCCATCCATCCATCCATCCATCCATCCATCCACCCACCCACCCATCCATCCATCCACCCACCCATTACCCACCCATCCATCCATCCACCCACCCACCCACCCTGGTTTATCTGCACTGCCCCAGGTGAGGCACCTGCCCAGTGTGAGTTTCCTTTCTAGCTCTCCTTTTATTGCTTCTATCTTTCTCCTGTCACCCCTCTGCAAAGGTTTCCAATTTCTTCATGACAGCTGATTGTCCCCAGGAGTAACAGCAAGGCCTCCGATAGTGTTGGCAGCAGCTGGTTTTATTTTTGGTTTTCGTCAGGTGTTTGTAAGTTGAGAGCTGCGTGCATTCAAACAATGTGATTTGGTGGCATATATGACCTCTCATGGAAGCAACGGATGAAATGAACAGTCTTTAACGGCACATTCTTCTGTGCACTCTGAAATCGTGAGTGTGGGTGAGCGGCTTGGAAAGGTCTCTGTGCTGTGGACCATTCAGTCTCACTGCATGCAGATTTATGTTTTGCTTGGGTTAGAGACCTAGTCTTTGATGAATTCTCGTATGGAATAGTCATGGTTTTAGGGGATTAATAGGTTGAGACCCTGGAGCGGCTTTATTTTGGAGCCTAGCAGGTTGCTGTTAGGCCGTTGTTACTGCCCAGTTTATAATTCACCTCACCAGCAGTACTGTGGGATACAGAAACGACCTGCTATGGACCAGTTTGATTTAAAAAATTCCCTTCTATATGCTAGTCTTTGCCTACATAGGTACCTTTGAAATAGTTGACTCTTTTTTTTTAAAGGAATTATTTATTTATTTTATATAGATATCTTCAGATAAAACAGAACAGATCCCATTACAGATGATTGCGAGCCACCATGCGGTTGCTGGGATTTGAACTCAGGACCTCTGGAAGAGCAGTCAGTGCTCTTAAACACTGAGCCATCTCTCCAGCCTGAAATAGTTAACTCCTATCTTTAATTACTGTCTTGCTGTTGAAAACATTTCCTTTTTCCTAATTTCTTCATTTTAATGGCCACATTGTGATTGAATAAGAGGACTCTTAGGCCGCTCCCCATGGAACAGGTCTTCCACATTGCAAACTGGTACTGTGATATGCCTTAGCCTTGGTGCTTCTTACTTAGTTTTGTTCCAGCGAAATGGGGAGAGAGAAATCTACAGAAGATGGTTATGACTTACTTTTTAAAAGGCATTGAAAAATGGTAGAACTTTCAAAACAGAAAATAGCCCCAAAAGTCCCCACAACACTGGTTCTCCACCTTCTAGCAAGTTTGGTAATCAGTTATCAGAGTCAGTGAGTGAATGCTGGGAGCCCCTTCATTCCTAGCCTGGCTGGGGACTTCATAAAATGATGTCTTTTTGAGGACAGTGTGACCCAGAAGCTGTGCATTTTACTTCGAATTTCTTGAATGTACTGGGGTCAAGAAAACTCACGAACCCCTGAGCATTGATATCAGACGAGGGCAGAAGTAGTGGCTTTATTGTCCAAGCTCGTTCAAGGGCAAGGACAGATTTGTAGAAAGTATGCACTCTGGCCTGAAGGGGAGTGATTTTCAAATATTGTTTGAAGCATCCTTAGTATGTTGGTGCATGCACAGTGGCTAATAGTCAAAGTTTTAAGTCCTATGTCTAGGTGTACGGTCTTTTAAATTATTTATTATAGTAGAAAAAAAAACATTGGGAAAAGATCTGATTCTTTTTCTTTTTGAAAAAAAATTTTATTAGATATATTTCTTTACTTACATTCCAAATGTTATCCCCATTCCCGGTTTCCCGTCCATAAGCCCCCATCTCGTCCTCTCCCCCTCCCCCATACAGGTATTCCCCCCATACATCCCCCTTACTCCCCCCCCCATATTCCCTTGGCAGGACCAAGGGCTTCCCCTTCCACTGCTGCCCCAACAAGGCTATTCTCTGCTACATATGCAGTTGGAGCCCTGGGCCAGTCCATGTAGAGTGAAAAGATCTGATTCTTAAGATCTGATTCTGCTCTCATTGGGATCATTAGAAGTCCTTGGTAACTTTGGCTGCTCACCAATTGGCTAGTCAACCTTGCCTGCTTTCATTGCCGATATCCTGTTTCTTTCCACATATTTATTATTTTATCCACCAGTTTTTCAACGTGTCATGTACTCTCTGCTGCTGTCCATCCGTCAGCCAAAAGATGGGATCAACCATTGTCAAGCAGTGTGGTGCTCTAGCTAGGGTGCTCAGAAGGTCTTGAACCGTCGTCGCGATGTTGGCGGGGTTGTTCCATTGTGGTAGAGTGGGTCTGTTTAAGCGCATCCATTTCAAGTGCGTTGTCTCTGGCAGTGAAGGTAGATATTCTTTCTGTGATGAGAAGAACCTGGGCTACAGCAGGTGAAGGTGTTATTCTGGGCCGTTTCGGAGGCATTAAGATTTAAGAGGAAGCGTGGAACAAACCCCGCCAAATCGCCCTGCAAAGGGCTGGTCTGAAGCTGGGATGGTGGCTTACTGGATAAAGCGATTGCTGCAGAAGCATGAGATTATGAATCCAAATCTCTAGCATTGATATGAAAGCTGGGCACAGAGGCATGCACCTGTGACCCCGGATCTGGTGAAGTGGAGACAGGTGGATCTCTGGGTCCCCTGACCTGCCAGTTCCAGCTAAAACAATGAGGCCAAGTCTGGTCGAAAGACCCTTTTGTCAAAAGAGTTCAAAGTGGAGGGGAAAGAATGGGGGTCCAAGGACCTCATCAAACCAGACACACTCAAAACTAATAGAAACTAAAGAAAAAGAACTTCAGACAAATTTCTCACAAAAAATAATGACTGGAAAAATTTCCTTGAAAAAAACACCAAGGCTTCTGATCAAGAATCTAGGCAAATGGGATCACTGTGGTGGACAAAGGACAAACGGCAGCCCTACAACAGAGAAGTCTTATATCCAAAATATACAAACTCAAAAAGTTAGGCTGGGTGAGCCTATTAAAAATGGGGTATTTATACACCACCTCCAAATACAAAGAACAAAAGGAAGAGAAGAAAAATTGTGGCCTTTGTCCATTGGGATGTGTGATGAGCACATTTAAAAAATTCGGTTGGCTTAAAAGTTGATCCAGTTTTGATTAGGTACTCATTTCAACAGCACACAGAAATGACATACGGATATTACTCACGACTTTATGTGCCACGCGACACGCTCCACCCAAGATTAGGACTGAAGGAACACCCACCAGAGCTTGGGAACCATACTGAAATGCCAGCCTGAGAACGGGACCATACTTCAGAAAATTAAGAGCATGGAACACAAAACAATGCCAAGACAACCAGAGCTGGACTTTGAGGAAGGAACAGTGGCCCCCAGGAGTTTTGGGGGAGGGCGGCAATAAAGTTATGTTTGCCAAATTTGGTGTAGGAAATAAAATACAACCATGAAAAAAAAAAAAAAAAAGTTTTGTTCAAACACATGTGATGTCCCATTGTCATGTTTGTGCCCTGGTGACATCAACCTTGATCACTTGGTTGAAACAGAGGCTGCCCCGTCTTTTTAACTATAAAATTAGTACATTTTTCGTCAAAACTCTGCTTGATTCAGAAAAATTACGTTTTTCTCTCTTGCAGATATGTGGCCTTTATCAGCATATTTTGTTAATTTCAATCTGGATTCAGGAATGTCTGTCATATTCTTTAGGTTATCATCCAATGTCATCACTGTTTATTTTACTACTCTTAAGTATTTCCTTTTCTCTTCCCCCCTTTTCCCTCTTCTCCCTTCTTCCCTCCCCCTTTCTGTCTTTTTCTTTCACACAAGGTTTTTCTGTGTCCTCTGTCTTCCCTGGAACTCTGTATGTAGTACAGATTGTCCTTGAACTCACAGAGCTCCTCCTGCCTCTGCCTCTCAAGCACTGGGTCTGCATCACCGCGCCTGGTGTCCTGAGTTATTTTCTGACGTTTATTTTGGTAGCACCATGGTGCTCCATGTGGCTTGGCCCAGCAGATGTTACCTACGTGTTATTTCTCCTTCCCCCCATGTGTTAATGCTCTCATAGTTCAAACCTTTAGACTGAATGTTTCACCCGTTTTCAATCACATTTTAATGTACGACTTGTAGATGGAGGGGTTATAATGTGAAACTTCTTGTCAGCAGATTGGTGAATTCACCTGAGAAATTGAGACTCAAGATTATGAGAAGTTGTGACTAGGACCAGAAGCAGATGTCCAGGTAGGAAACCCAAACTTGCTTTGCCTAACTCCTTCGAGCTTGTTTTTGCAAAAGTCGGGAGGCTACACCTAAGAAGGATGGATGGTTAGAGGTACTGTTGGTGCAAAGAAATCACTCTGTCTTTTTCAGCTTTTGTTACCCAGCTTCCAAACTGCAGGTCAGTAGCAGAGCTTTGAAACCAGGTCCAAAAGGAACTTGCAGGCATATACGTATATTTGAAAATGTATTCTAGACATGATTTTGATTCTTGAAAAACAGCTGAAAAGCCATTATCACAATAGAAATCGCACTTGTGAGATGTTTGATACGTATCTCACTACACTTATTAAATATGGGTTTATTTGTATTTTCGTTTCTCACACACTTCCCTGGATACTGTTCCATCATGAACACCTGCTAGAAGGGGTGGGGCTGAGGGGGGTTCACGTAACCACGTAGGTGCTCAAGTATTGATATGTGGATGTTAGAAAAGCAGAATCGTTTCACCAGGTGCTTTTATCGTGTTGGTGCTGTGAAGTTAAGAAATATCTCTTCAAGAGAAGAGCTGAGATACAAGAGCAGTTACTGCGACGGTGACTCTCACCTCTGCTGCAGGTGTGTGTAGGTGCGATGACGCTCGGGCTAAACTACAGAGGTTCCAACTCCAGGCCAACATCCAGTCTGTCAGAGGGGATGTGTACACAAATGCATTCAAAGCCTGTTGCTCAGGGTATGTTTGTGGGAAAGAAAGCTGAGGAGTCTGAGTTCTGATCACGTGTGTGTGTGTGTGTGTGTGTGTGTGTGTGAGAGAGAGAGAGAGAGAGAGAGAGAGAGAGAGAGAGAGAGAGAGAGAGAGAGAGACTGAGAGAGAGAGAGAGACAGAGACAGAGAGAGAGACAGAGAGAGACAGAGAGAGAGACAGAGACAGAGAGAGACAGAGAGAGACAGAGAGACAGAGAGAGACAGACAGACAGACAGAGAGAGACAGACAGACAGAGAGACACAGAGAGAGACAGAGAGAGAGAGAGAGAGAGAGAGAGAGAGAGAGAGAGAGAGACAGACAGACAGAGAGAAAGAGAGACAGAGAGACAGAGACAGAGAGAGAGATATGATCAGTCCCGTCTGATAGGAGGCCACGGATTTGTATTAGGGGCTTCACATTTGTAAGCCCAGCCCCTGTTCTTCTGCCTCTTCTCTCTCCAGCAGAGGAGAAGCAAGAAGAGACAGTGCAGGCAGGCTACTGCAAGAAACCCGCTCTTGTTCCCTCTAGTAATGTCAGCAGAGATAGGGCACTGCTTTTCTGGGTGTCTTGGGGGCAGGGCCTCTGGGTGATTTCCAGGGTCATTTTAGAAAGCACCGTGAAATAGTAGCTTTACATCCACAGGGACTGCTGACCACTGCTTTCGGTTTTCTTCTTTGTGACGGGGGCATGCACTGTGGGTGTGATGCCTTTTGCTGAAATGCCAGGTGCCCGTGGAGTGGTGGACTGAGTGTGGCTGCCTGTGCTCTCCTGGCCTTCTGTGGCACTCATTTCTTCTCCTGCTGTTCACCCACTGCGTCTCACAGCCACACCCATCCCCCAGAAGACCCAGCTGCTCTTGCTTCCTTTCTTCCTTTCATCCATCAGGATAGATGGCACGACTCCTTCACTGTCTACCTGTCTATATTCCTATCCTGGGCTGAGAAATAGTAGAGCGCCCTTTGTTTTACTTGATCCAGGACAGGAGAGAGAGGAGGAATATTCTGTTCTCTCTTGGCTGCTTTGAGAATAGTCTTTAACAAGTCGCAGGCTACTTTTGTTCTGTGGAAAACTTGAACTTGAACATCGATTATCATCTCCACTGAGTACAGGGGTTAGGGATGAAAAAGAACATCTTATTCTATACATATTATACCCCCTCCACCCCACAAGATAACCATGCTATGTGGCTTAGGTTGAACTGGAATTTGAAATCCTCCTGCCTCGGCATTCCAAATGCTAGGACTGAGTACAACCACTCCAAGCCTTAGATAGATCTTTGCTCTTTTCCAGTCCTCTGGCCAGAGTCATACATGGTTCCAGGGGTAGAAGGAGCTGAAGTGAGGCTGAAAGGGGTAAGAGCATGCTCTGTGGATACTTGTGCAAGAGCCAAATGTTGTTTGCACATCTTACTTGAAGATGCTTGCTAACAGATTCACAGAGTTGTGAATTAGCATTATTTATGTTGTGGATGTTCTTGTTGGACTTAACTTTAAAAAGAGATGAGAAATGTGGACAGGTCTCAAGTGTAGAGTTACCTAGAACCATGTGAACGCAGAGTGTGTCTTGGAATGAAGAAACAATGCATTTCCTCAGCCAGCTGCCTTATGAGAGGGCTTGAAGTTTGACTGAGAGATCCTACTTCCACATGCGCACAGCTGAAACCGTGCCCACATGTAAACATGCACACACACATACAAACACGCTTAGTACATGCACGTACACATGAAGTGAAGAAGGAAGCGACAGGCATGGTGGCATATATCTGTAATCTCTCCACCATGGAGGGGGAATTTCTGAAGCTCAATGGCCAACTGGTCTTGATCAATTGTGAGCTCTGGGTTCCACAAGAGATTCTGCCTCAAAAGTCAGGTGGAGAGCAATAGAGGAAGACATGTAGCACCAATCTGTGGCCTCTCTGTGTGTGTACACACATGTGCATACATACATGAGCATGTATACACGGTTACAGTACACATACGGATAAATGAAAAAGAAATTTGCTGCAACCGGCTATTCATGCATTCATAATTGGTTTCATTTATTAATTGTTCGAGTATTTTTGGTTAGCTCTTGTGTGCTGGCCAAGGCATGCAAAAAAGACACATATACCCCCTCCCCCAAATACACGCCCCAAGACCTAATGTACAGTGAGAACTGCACACTACATAAACAAGTAAAAAACACAACAACAACCCCTACTACATTATGAAGCTGTCTGTATGAGGTTCAAAGCCTCCACTAAGCCTAGCTGTGCCGTGAAAGGAGCAATATCTTCGCTTCGCTTGAGGGATTTGACAGGGGCATAAATGCCTGAGTTGCATCTTGCAGGATGGGTGGGAATTTGATAGCAGGAGAAGGGCGTTCTAGGGGTGCAGAGCCTTGGCACACAAAGCAGTGAGGCAGAGAAAAAAACAGCAGGCATTTCCCAGGGCGAGCAGCACACTGGCAAATGTTTGGAATGCAGGGTGGATGGAGGAGGAATGGAGTCCCAAGGGGAGAGTCTCCAGGGAGAGCTTGGCTGGGGCTCTGTCCGTCAGGGTATGCCGAATGGTAGGTGTGATCTCCGTCCCGTAGTTAAGGGGACGTGCTCGGATTGGGATTTTATAGTGAGTCTGAATGGCCATCATGAGAACACAAGTTAGATGAATTCAGCAGTGTCTGCACTTAGATTTGAGAGACACAGCATTCCAGCCATTAAGATTGCCCTCCAAAGAAAGTCAGAACTTAAGGCCTGGACTAATGATGTGGTGCGGAGGATAGTGTATACGGGATGACTTGTCGAGCATAGGAGACAGCACTGGCTGACTGAGCTGAGGTAGTGTGGAGAGGATGAACCAAGAGCCCCAGGACTGCAGCTTGGGTAACTGGGAAGTGCAGGGGTGAGACTGAGGAAGACCGGCAGGCCTTTGACGAAAACCATGTTGTACATTTGGTAAATCTAGGGTTCCCAACTGTGGAAATGTGTGGCTTTGCATGACAAATGACATGATTTTCTACTTTGCTTCTCCAACTTTATGTGTCCCCCCCCCGTGTGTGTTTGTGTGTGTGTGTGTTTGTGTGTTGTGTGTCTGTGTGTGTGTGTACGTACCTATGGTTATCGGTCAGGTCTGATAAGAAGCCACAGATGCATTAGGGTCTTTCGCATTTGCAAGCCCAGCCAATGTCTTCAGCGCCCACTGATTCTTGTTCTCCAATGTGGGGGTGATGGGTGATACTGACGTGCGGGCTGCTTGTGAGAGGTGAAAGTGGCTGTTTCTACGAATTTCTGGACTCAAAGCCAGTTGTTCCTCTAATAGCCGGTTTATTCTTACCACACCGTCTTTACAAGCTCAACAGAGAGGCTGAAAACACAAATTCCACAAGAGAACGAAAGAGAACAGAACTGGCCAGGGGCAGGGCTACTGGAGACTCATCCACTCCCTCACCAGGATGTGTTGAGAGCAGGTTAGTGTAAGACAACGGAGACGTCGTCCTTGGCCACAGAGTCTTAGTGTCTCGCTGTGCAGGACAGGGCTAGAATCAAGGAGTTCTAAAGAGATGATCTGGACAAATCATATTTAGCACCCACCTCTGTGTGTGTGTGTGTGTGTGTGTGTGTGTGTGTGTGTGTGTGTGTGTGTAATAGAACATGGACAGAAAGGAATGTAAAACATTGTGCAAATTGAGCATCAGGTCTACCACAGTCTATAATGTGCTCATCCTTCTAAGTGCACTCTTTTGCCCCATTTTGCCTCTGTAGAGCATCCTGACTTTTCACACTGCCTGTCTGGTTCCGCCTGTTTCTGTAATTGAGAGCTATGAGGTCACACGTTCTGCTTTTGTGTGCATCTGGCTTATTTCACTCAGTCTATGTTAATGAGATTAATTCATGCTGTATGTACCAGCCATTTTTCCCCATGGCGGTGTGGAATTCCATTGTATGAATGTTCTTTAGCCATTTTACCACCCATGAGTTTGGGTACTTTGTACACTATCGGTAAGTACTTCTGTGGACACCATAATACACATCTGTAGGGTATAGTCCAGGGGCGGGCTCATTGCACCAAGAACTTCTGTGTATAAATTCTAGTATCTCCTTCCACTTGCCTTTTTCAAAGGTGAGTACCTTTTGGGAATACATGTAGGATCCAGTTGCCCCACTGTGGTGTAGTACTTCTGGCTATCTAATTATTATATATAAGCATGATCTTGGAGATTTTCATTTGTCTTGTGGTTTATGAAGTTGGGCCCTTTTCATGCTTACTTTACTATTGGCTGCTCTGTTTTATAATGAGCCCATTGAAGTATTTGCCACTTTTCCTATCGGTCTTTCTTCCTTTTAAAGCATCACTATTAAACAAGAGAAATGTCATGGAAGATCTGCCAAGAACTGGGATTTCGATGTAACAGAGCTATGCCTTATGCCCCACTGAATGTTGGTTTTGAATGTTTGTCTATGCAAAGGAGGAGTGAGATGCTAGACAGTGGGAGAGTTGGGAGGCAGAAAACACTTACACATAGACGTGAACCCTTTTATACGTGCTGACAAGGGGGAATGGTGATCAAAGAGGGACAGTTAGAAAAAGTTAGGAAGTAAGGAAAAAGGTGAGAACCAACTAAGCAGAATCCTGGAATAGCCACTGATCTTAGAGACAGAAGCTGTGCTGTTGTACTTGTACTAATTGTCAAGCTCTCTGACAAAACGTAGATTTGGGGGTTTGGCCCTGCTTATGATGTGGGCATTGTCCTAGACACAACTTTGAGAAGCCTGCTTTGGAGCACCGTGCTTTGGAAGAGAGCGGCAGGGTTGGGTACCAGGAACCAACAACATTTTGACTAAGGAACAAATGAAATGAGAAAGAAAAATAGGTTAAAGATAAAGGGGAGACAACAAGATCAGGAGGATAATAAAATAATTAAGAATCCAAGGCCTGGGAGATGTCCCTTCACAGTTCTTCTTTGTAAAATGGAAATTTCAGTGCATGCTAAATGGACATCAAATGATTTTAAGTCAACTTGTGACGACCAGCACCAAGGCTGCAAGGTTGCACCTGGTCAAAATAAAGTGCAGCCGTTCGTTGACAAGGTAAACGGGCTACAAAGCCAAAGTTTTCGTTATTGAAAGCAAAACTTTAGTTTTTATTGTTTTCCACCACTTGTTCACTTGTTATCCTATAACAAGTGTACTCCATGGAGTAAGGTAGTTGAACGCAGTTACATTGGGTTGCTTTATAAACTTTACAATATTGAACTGTGACTGACCAAACCACCATCAGATTCTGTGACTTTTAAGCCTGTTGCTGGGGTATCGTGAAGATTCAGTGGGGCCTGAGTGAGGGCAATGTCTGATATTCAGTCAATGGGGACAGGTTGGTAGGACAGTTATGAACATATACTCTGAATGCCACCAAGTTCCAACCACAACCCCACTGCTCACCAGGTATACCCCGGGGAAGGTTAAACTTGAGTCAGTTTTCTCCTCTGTAAAATAAGAGAAGCACCAGTGCCTACCTGGATGTGTTCCTGAGATAACCTCGTAAGAGTAAAATTCTTGGGATAGCACAGACTATAGTGTGGGCACTCAGTCTTATCCTGAAACATAGCTAATACCGTCATATCCTCTGTTAAAGGTGCATACAGTTTTAAATAGACTATTCAAGGTTGGAGTGTGTGTGTGTGTGTGTGTAAAATGTAATTTTGTTAAGTTATAGTTTGTTTGAGCGTTATTCAGTTAAGATCACTAGCCACTTATGCTTTTGTGCATAAACTGCTCTGTGCTGTAACAATGCTTAACACACGCTTCTCCTCTCCTGAATGCTCAAACTTTGGGACGGGATGGGATCCTATCTGTTTCCACCTGGGTAATACTTGGGCTATGCTGAGAAATAGCTGGGAAATAACACATTGCACCTGAAAGAATGCTGCTGCCTTGTCCAGAGCCGCAGGCACTGAAATGAATGGGGCAGATGAGTAGATATCAGGAAACCCAGCATTCAAGGGATGATGCTAGCCCTGATTACATGGGTTGTATTCAACTTACCTCAGACATAGCTGATTTCCTCACCTGAGAACCAGGCTCGCCGCTCCCTTCCTGAGGTGTCGGGAAGATTAAATCAACAAATATCTGTAGAGATGCTTTATGACCCGTGAGATGCCGCACATCTGTGCTGTTTGGCATGATTTATGTGATCATCCGTGGCGTGGCTGAAGACTGATGGCTCGGCAATGAGCACTTATTTATAATAATGTAATTTTAATAGGATTACAGGGAACCATATTCTCTGTAGAGTAACCTCCAGTCTGATAATGGATGGTTAAGTTCCTGCAGAGATCAGACCAAAAGGAAAAAAAAATACCATGGCTTGGAGTAGAGCTTGGAAGGGGCTGAGCTAAGGGCACAGTTGCAGTAGACGTGGGCACTGAGGGTCACTCTGTAGCTCCCTTCCCCAAGCCCTTACTCCATTCATACTCCAACTGTTAGCTCAGGCTTTGAAGTCAGACTCACGTTAAGATCCCTGCTCTGCCCTCTGCTAGACAAGACTTACCAACACCTCTGGGCTTCAGTTCTCTCCTCTCCAGAAGAGAGTCGGGCAATTCTCAGTGTTAGAGATGACACTGTAAAAGTTTCTCCACAAGTAGCAGTTTCCTCCTGATTCCTCCTGGTCAGATCTCAAGACCAATGGACTCCCACACCTGGTGAGTGGGAATATGGAGAGCCCAGGTATCGCAACGCATTCACGAAGGGGATTCTGTGTGCCAGGCTCCAGTCCAAAGCATGTCACGTATATTGATCTCACCGAGACTCTAAAATGTAGCTGATGCCCTTTGGTGGCAGCCATCCCTACTGAACTTCTATCCACAGTGCCACCTTGCTAAGGCCACCAGCAGGTTATAGTCTTTGCAATTTATGACTCGGTATCTTTCCCTTGTTCCTGGATTATTCCTGCATCCCTCTGGTCAGTATAGGGATATGGGAAGGGAGATGAACGGACGGATTGATTGTTTTACAAGAATTGTTTGTCCGAGTGGGTGTATCTGCTGTTGGAATCAGTGCTGTTTCTGTTGAGATTTATTATTCGGAAATATCATACATTTACACAATGTATCTTAATCATATCTCCCCCCACTCCCTCCCTCCAACCCACCCCAAACCACCTCCTAATACATCTGCATCCCGATGTAACATACCATTAACAAACAACAAACAAGCCGCCACATCCCATTAGTGCTATCCAAGTGTGCACGAGTATGGAGTTAGTCGCTGGGGGGCATGGACAGTGCTAGCTCTAACCACCTCCTAACTAAAGCAAAGCCACCCTCCCGGCCATCACCTGCCAATAAAAGGTAACAACTTGTGGAGGAGGGGCTTGTTTGCTTGTTGCTTTGTTTTCATGTTTTACTTCCAGGTCACAGGTCATCATTGAGGAACTCAGGCTTGGCACTAAGGGGAAACAGAGCAGTGGACGAACATTGCTTTTCGCCTCGCTTAGCTTGCTTTCTTGATCAACGTAGGTGCACTTGCCCAGGGCCAGCACCAGGAACCGTAGTTGGGGGTGGGGTGGGGTGCTTCTCACATCAAGTATCAATCAAGAAAATATGCCCCCCCCTTATACCATGTGTTTACAGACAATCTGATGGAGACAATTCCTAAATGTAGGTTCCTTCTTCCCAGGTGACTCTAGCCTGAGTCAAGTTGACAAAACAAATGTCACACACACACACACACACACACACACACACACACACACACGAATGAAAAAATAAAAAACCAAAACACCAGCACAGCTATCCGGGTAAGGGTTGGTGCCTGGGAAGCCTCTACTCCATGCTAGAAATTTTAACTGATTTGATCTGGTGTGGGTCTTGTATAGGTAACTGTGTCCGCTGTGTTCATGTGTAACAGCCATGTCATGCAAGTTTTGAGCTTGTAATGAACTCTCACTGAACTTCGCTTTCTTTTGTCAGTGCAGTAATTATACTTGTTATGAAAACCGTGGGGCCAATCCTGGCACCGTTTCCAGCTCTAATCTCCTGCCCCTTCCTCCCTGTTTAAGTAGTAGGCTTTTGCTGAGGACGAAGCCTGGGTCATAGCTTGCCATCTGTTTACATTTTAAGTCAGTAGAATCCCTTCCTATTTAGCCTTTTCACAGTTCAAAACAGTGATGCTTCTCCACGAGATGACTAATCAATCCCTTTCAGAGGGCATGAGGATCTTCAGTCCATACCTTCACATTTATCTGCTCTTTGGTGTTAGGTGCTGCTTTTAATGAGGTAGGGCTTATCCCGTCTGTCTTGTCATCGTTTTGCATCCCTTGCCCGGATAGGTGAACTCAGAACGCAGTCCCTTTAAGAACCGCACGGCATCAGCAAAAATAACCTAGAGCAGCTCCGGTTACTGCCAGGCTCCAAAGACTCTTCAAGGGGTCAGGTTGCTCATGTCCAGTGTCCACTGTAGGGATGCAGGGAGAGCATTCTCTGAGCCAGGAGAGGCACCCAGTGTTGATTCGTGCTCGTATGTCCCACCATTTGCCAAGGGGCCCTCAACTGGACTTGTCTTCCTCCCTCACCGTGGAAGACTTCCAGAGTGGGTTACTTAGGTTACTTTAGTTTAACTGCCGCCCTGTTCTAGGTCCCGAGCATTAGACCCAATCTTCCCTATAATCTGGGGCTTTGTATTAGTAAACTGAAAACAGAAATGAAAATCGTCAAAGCCCACAAACAAGGGTCAGCCATGCCCAAGGTGAAGGTGCTAGATGAGGAGGAGAGGTCACATGAGGACACACCCTTGTCCCTGGACCCCAGAACCTCTCTGCACATGAATGTTCCTCATGGCCTTTCTTTTAGAGGAATGGTTTTACTGACTGGGCACAAGCAAAAGGTGATAAAATAGGTTCTAATGTTCCACAAAGACCAACTAACCAACCAACCAACCGACCGACCAGAATGAACTTCTTTATTAGGTCCAGTTTTTCAGTTGTGGATTGACAGGGAAATGTCCTAAGAGACACTCCAGTGTATGGCATGAAACGAAGATCTAGTGAGGATTTTACCATCTAGGGTTTTGTTTCTAGGATGCTGCCTAATAGTAAGTTGCAAAGGATAGAATTTTAATTGTGTATCTGTGAGTCACTTAGCCATCTTCTAGGTAGAAGGCAGGGAGAGGCTCAGAGAGGGCGGGTGACTTATGTGGAAGTAGATCTGAACTTGCCGCCCAAGCACCTAGATCATTCGTCATGAAGATAGTGCCAAGAGGCAAGATCTCTCCCAGCCCTGACTTTTGTCGCTAAATGGGAATTGCACTACCCAGTATGAGTGCTTCATAAGGTGTCACAAAGATTTGCTGAGTGAGTGTGGCCGAGAATGCGTTTCAGAAACACTAAGTAATGTATTCGTCATCGTGCCATTTGCACACAGATGTGATTAGTACAGCCTATGGTACGGTCTCTAGTAAGAAGAACAAATGGATGGAATGGGGTTTTCTCTTAGAATCATGGACCACTAGGCCGTTTCTGTCGAGTTGAGATAAGAAGTGTAAGCTGTGGGCAGACAGTGAACCCGATGGCTTTGTAGACTGATTCCATCCATGTACTTCCCTGAAAGCTGGAGCTAATAAAATCCTCAACCTGTCTTGGAGTTGTCCTGTAGATGATGTTATGGATAAAGGGGAGATTAACTCATGAGCTGAAAGTTATAGAACGAAAAGGAACTGTTACTACTGTTTAAATTCCGTCAAGGGCTGGCAGTCCCTGCCCATATAGTACCTCCAGTGTAATTAAGGAGGTAGGGCGTATACAAGAGAGCTGATTTAAACATCGTCCTGGGTTGGTGACAGACAAAGACTGTACACCGCGGGTAATGTATAATGAACCCACATGTCCTTTTACTGGAGTTTATAAATGGAAGAGTAACAGTCCTTCTAATTATTTTGAGCTTGAGCTTTCCCTATAGACATGGACCCAGATCCGTAAGACATATGCGTGCTTCTTTATAGGACCTTGTTCTCTAATAACACAGGGCTGGAGAGCTGAATGTTATTTTTATGACTCCCAGTTAAAGCATTTGCATTAATCTTTATGTGTCTGGTTTATCTTACTTAATCATTATTATAGAAGAGTCAGGAGCTGTAATTAAAGTAGTAATCTCTGACAGATGGGAGGTCAAATGTTTCTTTGCTACAGAAAGCCGAGCTGAGATGGGGAACCTCAGAGCTGGGGTTTCCTCCTGATGCCTGTGCACTTGCTGCTGTAGGCTGTGTCTCTGCGTCATGTCCGTCCATTTCGTTAATTCAGCTACTCATCCGCTCCAACATGGGCACTCCACTGTGCAGGGGAACCCGACTGCAGTGAGCTCATAGCTGGACTGCAATGAACTTGTTCTGTGGGCAGAACAAGTGCATTAAGACGTAGTTGCCTAAAGTGAGGGGCTGTATTAGCTTTGTAAAATACGGTCTTTAAAGAGCGTATGGAAGGAGCTGCCCTGGGGCCCTGTCACGTGACCCTCTGACGCTGTGCGGAGTACTTTCTGCCCCGTGTCAGAGTAAATTTGTCTAGGGAGCAAGGGCTACAGCCACACAGTCTGATTTTCCTAACAGAAGGGGCAACATCGAGTTTGTGAAGGCACTAATACCCTAAAAAGCACTGGTGTTTGAATGCTTGAGGACATGACTGATTTGGTGAGCAGGGTGAGTGCCAGGTACATAATGGGGCTCCCCTTGTATCAGGGTGGTAGCCCCATAGTACCATGGGGCTGTTGGTTCTAAAGACGTAAAAATCAATTCCATAGCCATACTAGGCAGTTTCAAGTGTATTGAACAGCACGGGTGTGTGGACATGTGCTAGTGTGCTGACATCTGATAAATGTGTGTGTTTGTACATAGAAGGAAGAAATGTTCTGTCGCTGGACATCCTGGTGCACACCTTCTTTAATATCCCAGCCCTTGGGAGGCAGAGGCAGCAAATCTCTGAGTTCAAGGCCAGACTGGTTTGTGTAGTGAATTCCAGGACAGCCAGGACTAAGTGGAAAGACCTAGCTTCAAAATAGGAGGAGGAGAAAGAGGAAGAGAAGGAAGGAAGAATGAGGAAGGAGAAGAAAGAGGAGGGAGGAGGAAGAAGGAGAAAGAAAGGAAATAAAGAAAAGGAGGAAGAGGAAGAAAGAGAAGAGGAAGAAGGAGAAGGATAAGAGGAGAAAAAGGAGAAGGAGGAGGAGAAGAGGAGGAGGAGAAAAGGAAGAAGAAAAGGAAGAGGAGGAAAGGAAGAGGAGGAAAGGAAGAGGAGGAATTATTATTATTATTATTATTATTATAATATTATTATTATTGTGTTGGGTGCTTATGCTGTAGACATAGTCCTTGCTTCCCTATACGGAGTACACTCTCCTTAGGTGCCAGCTATTACAGCAGGTGCATTTTACTGAACCCCTTTTGCCCTCACTCCGTTTTGTAAACGGAGAACTCAATATTCCCAGAGGTTATATCACTGCATTACGTCATAGTTATCTTTCTATTGCTGCGATAGATAGAACACCATGATGAAAGGCAACTTGGGGGAGGAAAGGGTTTATTTCTTTTACAGCTCTACTTCACAATCCATCAAAGGATGTCCGAGCAGGAACTGAAGCAGGAACATGGAGGATTGCTGCTTAGTGTTTTGCTCTGCCTGCTGTCTTATACACCCTTTGACCACCTGCCTGGGGTGGGCCTGGGCCCTCCCACATCAATCACCAATTACAATATCCCACAGGCTGGCATATAGGCTAGTCTTACGGAGGCATTTTCTCAATTGTGGTTCATTCTTCTTAATAACTATCTTGTGTCAACTTGACCAAAAACGGCCAACCAGGACACCTAATACAATTATTTGCACTGGGGCCATGTGAAGAGTTATACTGTCGATGGAGAGACCTATCATTCGATCTACATCAGTTCCACAGATGTGTCAGGTACTCTGCTGGGGCCTGGAGAGGAACTGAAGAGTACAGTAGCCTCTGGTAAAGAAGTTCGAAAGCACACAGGCGGTTAGACAGCAGAGTTAATAATTACAACAGCGCAAGTGACTACTGGTACAAGACTTCACACTTGACAGCCCAGAGCATGCATGTTCACACACACACACATGCATCAGCCTTTGTGTGGAGGAGGCCAGGGGACAACCTCCAGGAGCCCCTTCTTTCCTTCCACCGTGTGGGATCTAGAGATTGAACTCTTATCCTCCCGGTTGTCGGCAAGTGCCTTCATCAGCTAAGCTGTCTTTCTGGCTCCATTGAGTTTAATGGAGTGCCTGCCGCGGTCAGCTTCGGGATTCGTTAAACCCACTCACTACTGGTTTTGTACATTTCTGTACAGTGCTTTGGGAGGACTTAGGGATAGTTGATGTGTTTACCCAAAGAAGAACAGTGAAAGCTAAAACCCAAGGTCACTGCCGTGGCGTTAGAGAGAAGATAGGCAAAAGGGAGAGGAAGCTTGATCTAATTGGCTAGTGTGGTGATGATGTGGGAGCTGAGGAGTAAAGCTGGGATAAGGGTAACTCTCACTGTTCACCATTGGTGCCTGAATGTTCAGCCTTATCACTGGAAGTGAGATGGGGGTGACAGGTGACGTGTGTGTGTGTGTGTGTGTGTGTGTGTGTGTGCGTGGGAGTATATGTGTGTGTGTGAATGTGTATGTAAGTGTATGTATGTATGTGTGTGTATGTATATGTATTCATGTGTGTATGTGAGTGTGTATGTGTATGTGAGTGTGTGTATCTGTGTATGTGTATGTATGTGCTCATGTGCGCACATGTGTGTATGTATGTGTATATGTCTGAGTATGTGTGTATATGGGTGTGTATGTGAGTGTGTGCACGTATGTGCTCACGTGTGTATCCGTGTATGTGCTCATGCGTGCACATGTGTGTATGTGTATGTCTGAATGTGTGTGTGTATATGTGTGTATGTGAGTATGTGTATGAGTGTGAGTATATGTGTGTATGTGTGTGTATGCATGTGTGTATTGAGTGTGAGTGTGTATCTGTGTGTGTGTAATGCATGTGAGTATATGTGTATGTAAGTGTATGTATGTATGTGTGTGTATGTGTATGTATTCATATGTGTATGCGAGTGTGTGTATGTGTATGTGAGTGTGTGTATCTGTATATGTGTATGTATGTGCTCATGTGCGCACGTGCGTGTGTATGTGTGTGTATGCGTGTGAGTATATGTGTATGTGAATGTGTATGTAAGTGTATGTATGTATGTGTGTGTATGTGTATGTATTCATGTGTGTATGTGAGTGTGTGTTTGTGTATGTGAGTGTGTGTATCTGTGTATGTGTATGTATGTGCTCATGTGCGCACGTGTGTGTACGTATGTGTATATGTCTGAGTATGTGTGTATATGGGTGTGTGTATATGTGAGTGTGTGCATGTATGTGCTCACGTGTGTATCCGTGTGTGTGCTCATGCATGCACATGTGTGTATGTGTATGTCTGAATATGTGTGTGTATATGTGTGTATGTGAGTATGTGTATGAGTGTGAGTATATGTGTGTATGTGTGTGTATGCATGTGTGTATGTGAGTGTGAGTGTGTACCTGTGTATGTGTGTATGCACTCATGTGCACACGTGTGTATATCGATATGTCTGAGTATGTGTGTGTGTGTGTGTGTGTGTGTGTGTGTGTGTGTGTGTGTGTGTGCAGCTTTAATGTACATTTCAGGTTGGAAAAGAAGACAGCAACCAATTTGAATTCAGCCCTTAACATATTCAGTAAGCAATTTCATTTGCCACCTTCAAAAGGCTGCTTTTAAAAAAAGACTGACAGGGACAACTGTCCCTTTAGTATAAATTATCTATCTGTCCTTGGTTTAGCATGGTATATCGAACGGTGACATATTTTGCTGCTTTTGGATACAGTTGAAACACAGAATAAGATTTCCTGCCATCATTTCCCGTTTGTGATACATAGGATTATGCCAGCCTTCCGTCATGGTGACAGATATCAGGAGGAATGCTTCTACAGGAGGAGGGATTCACTTTGCTCCCAATTAGAGAAGTTTCAGTCTTTCATGGCACGGAAGGTGTGACAGAGTAAAGCAACTGACCCCACGGTGCCCGGGAAGTGCGGGAGGGAGGAACTCCTCGCAGCTTTTCCCATGTGTCCCACTGGGACCCCGAGTTTATCAAATGATGTCATCCACCATCAAGGCAGATCCTTCCCACCAGTGAATTGTCTCTGGAAACATCTCATCAGAGACACACATAGCCATGTTCTACTAATCTCCTAAGCTTTTTATTAATCCTACCAAGACTAACCGCTCCAGGATGGACTTAAAAATGGCTGCTGGAGAGTCTAACGCTGAGGAAGGAAATATTCCCCTGTCTAGCTCTTATGCTATGCTGGCTTGTGCTTCGCTCTGTGCATCCAGTTCTACACAGACAGTTAAGACATCTGACCTTAGGTTAGAGAGCTAATGGCTGTGGTTATTTTTATAAAAAACTTGTTTCAGAAGATTAAAATCAATTGCTTTCTAAGTTGTACATTGGCATTTGAAACACTTAAGCTATAACTCTTACTTGTTTTTATTATTTATTTATATATTCACTTATTTTTTACTTTGAGAGAGAGTTTTGTCTGTGTAGCCCTGACTGGCCTGGAGCTCACTAGGTAGACCAGGCTGGTCTTGAACTCATGGAGAGCCTTTTGCCTCTGCCTCCTGAGTGTATTACCATGCCCAGCTGAAGATTCATTTATTTTATGTTTAGGAGTGTTTAGCCTGCATGTGTACCTACCTGTGCATTACCTGCGTTCCTGGTGCCCGTGGAGGCCAGAAAAGGGTGCCAGATCCTTTGGAACTGGAGTTACGACTCGTTGGGAATTGCTGCCACGTGGGTACTGGGAAACAAACTTGGGTCATCTGGAAGAGCAGCCAATGCTCTTAACCATCGGGCCACCTCTCCAGTCCCAGCTGTGCTTTCTTTAAGCTCTTAAGTTGCTATACACAATGCAGGAAGTGATGTCACAAATTGAAATATGAAGCCCGCCACGATAGTGTAGTTCCTAATCTACAAGTACGAGAGTTCCCTTTTCTTACAAGAAGAAGTGCTTTGCTGGTAGCAACTTTAATTCCGTAATGGATATGGAGTCGTTAAAACCAGGTCTGAGGATGTAATAGCTCATGGGAGTCAGTCTCGTTCCCTGTGTTGCCAGGTGCTGCGTCCATGCGGTTGGAAACAAGGCTTATGAGGCACTTGCCATTGGTTGACTTGTCCATGCATAGACCAACATGACTGAAGGCGATCATGTCTATGAAGTACGATGAAACCTGGATATTTCTGCTCCTTTCGAGCTATTTAAAAGCCACAAGCTTGTATACAATTAATGGGAATCATCTTGGTTTCTGAGTCATTAAATTATAGAGCCTTATCATTTTGAAAAAGCGGATTATGTCTCATCTGATTATTTTTTTTTCGATTTTTAAATTTGCTTTATTGTTTGCTATCAAAAGCAAACAGTGGAATTCTGTGAAATGAGGACCTACCCCGTGTTTAGGTTGCTGCCTGGTCTCGCATCTTATGCAGGTGCTAATGCTTGAGGTGTTTGGACCGGCGCAGTATGGATGAATTAAGTGATGGAGGTACACATCTGCTTCTTCCGAATTGCTTAACGATACTCAATAGTGGGCACCGTGAACATTTCCGTTCAGAGTCTGTAAACTAGGCCACATACTGTCGACACATATGCACGGGAGAGGAACTTGAGCACCCTGTGAAAAAATCTTTGAACTAAAAATAATTTTCACCTGTATTTATAGCCCTGCTATCATACTTGAGGAAAGTGGTGGAGAGCTTACCAGAAGAGGAAGGTGTCACCTTTGCTGTTCTAGAGAAGAGAAGTCAGACACTTCTACACGAAAGCCCAGAATGCTCTGTCAAAGTGACAGCCTTGTTGCTAAGAGCCCTTTGCTCGCCCTGTAGGCAGGACAGCCGGTAACATTAGGTACCAGAGATGAACTCCGTCAGACTCGTTCTGTATGGCTGATAATTTGCACGGTAGCAATGGATTATTAGGTGCATTATTAGGAGAATTGCCAAGTAAGGCTAACGAGGGGGAGGGCACAGCAAGTAGGCGAGGTGTTCAAATCCCGAGGCAGAATTTTAGGCTCTGTCATAGCCAGTTTCCTTCATTGTTCACCGTGGTGACACATTTGCTTAAAGGAAACTTGTGCGGGGACATTTTTAGATATTCAAATAGAAAATATGCCAAAACCCAGCCTTTGCTGATCTGCAAGTTCTGCCGGTAGCAAGCTGTGCATATGTTTGAGTAGGATGGAGAAGGAACAAATAACTTGACTGTTATTATAATTGTGATACATGTAAAATGATATTTTCCAATAATAATAATAATAATAATAATAATAATAATAATAATAATAGCCTAACAATCCTGGCTTTATGTCATCGTTAATATATTAATTAATATCTTGTCACTTGCTCGGTTAAGATATTATCATTCCTTACTTTCATGCACCCATTTATCGAACAGTGGTCATGCTTATGAGTTATTATGAGTTATTAACCTTAATTAACACCTAAATGCTCCACATGCAGCAGGTGTATGTAACACACGCCATAATTATTTCTATAAATGATCCAACCGCTTCTGAGCAATCGTAATCGCAAAGACAGTGAGCAAAATGTCCACTTCTTTGGTATACCTTGTCATTGAGTTTGATTCCACTTAAAAAGCACGTTTTCAAAGGACAAAAGATGCCTAACTGCCGTTTGCATTATTTTCCTACCGTTGATTCAGGAAGCAACCACGGTTATGTATCTCCCGACTGGTTGAGTCTAATGTTTTGGGGCCAGGTGTGTCATAAGCGAAAATCGTCCTTTGAAAGTTGTGAGTAGAATTAGCAACAATGTGTCATTTTGTGAGACGGCTGATTGGCGCTGTTTGATGCTTTGAAAGGGATGCCAACGTTTACTAAACAGCTTGTTGTGGTGGGAGCATAGTTAAAGCAACTATTCCTGGTTCTGTCTGTTGAACTTAAAACTTCAGCCCCTTACTGTCGCACGTTGACTTCAGGTCTGTTGTAAGAAAGTCTAAATGTAGGCTGTTGAATAATCCCTTTGAGGGCCCTGTGACTATTTTTATGCCTGGATATGCGTCATCAGTGGGTATTTTCTCTGGTGACTCGCTTACATCAGGTCTCCTTCCATACATTCTACCAGCGAGTGACTTATGATTGATGGGAACCACGGCTGTTGTTTAGCTTGATCTGTGACCTCAGCGAATGGACAGCAGGAATTTCCAGCCTGTTAAATTCCCCGCATGCCTGAAGACAGGGGCTCACGGTGTTGATCGAGGCAGGTAGTGAGGGATATTATTCACCAGTGATGACGGGGGAGGGACAGAAGAAGGAGGGAGAGGGAGAAAGAGGGGAAGGGAGGGGAATTCCTTTTGTGAGCAGCGGTCTCCCTGGCTCAGCCCGCTCCTTAGCTCTTCTCCGTGGCTGCCCGTGGGGAAAGGTGCATTTCCGGGACCCGAGAGAAAGTAGATAGTTAGAACCCCCGCTGTGGGCAGCACGGGGGAGGGGGGACAACTCTGGGCTGGGTAGAGCAGCATAGGACTCTTTAATTAGTTAAGGGGTTGCCTTATCCATCTGGCACTGATTTTTTTTTTTTTTAACCTGCACCTTATTTCGACAAGCTATGGAGAAGAGAGCTGTGTGTGTATGTGTGGAAATGAACGATAGCTAGCACACAGGATTTTTTTTTTTTTTTGCTTTCTTTTTTTTCTTCCAAACGTGTGTAAGATTACTGAACTGTAGCGAGATTGGACCCAGTATCTAAAAAGCTGTATGTCCTTTCTCCCAAGTGGTCTTTCTGTCTGTCTGTCTCCCCACCACTTCTTTCCTCCCCTTTATCTTATCTTCCTGATTTTATCATTCCCTCCTGCTACTTGTTTGCAGAAGTGATTCCCAATTTCCTGTAGAGTGGAGGGAGGTGGGGTTTAAGCAGGTGGGTGGGGGTCACATGGGAGGCAGGGCTGCCTCTGTGGGTGGTGAGCTTTCTGGTGATGACTTTGGTTTCTTTAAATGCCAATTAGACAAAATGTAAACAGTCTTTTTACTGAAATGCAATTATAACATTTACTCATTTAGGTAGAATTACTTTTCTGGTCTTTTAAGACGTTTTCCACAATGAAAAGAAATTACTGATTTTTTTCCTTACCAATTCTGTTACCTGCCCCCTTCCCAAATAAGGGCATTTTGCAACAACTTTCCTGATGATTTGCCTCCTAGGAACCAAATTAGGAGAAAATCCCAGACTCTAGTACCCCGAGAGAGATGTGTGGGGTGAAGAAACCGGAAGGATTTTGTTCATAGCCCTTTGGCTTCATTCTGTTCCGTGAAGTGGGCATGGGACATTTTGTAATTATTTTTGCCTCTTCCTTTCAAATGAGCCTTCCTAATGGCAAAAATCTATCACCTGCCAAGTCATATTGTTTCAGTTTGGGTCATTTAAAATTCAAATGGCGGTAGGAGAAAGAAAGAGAGGCGCTGGGTGCCACTGCAAAGCTCACCTAGCAAAACACTTTTCCCTTTGCAAACTTGCTCCTTGGAGAAGCAGGGTGACTCACAGCACGCAATTTATCACTCGAAACTTGTGAGAGATTGAAATTCAGAGCTATGGGTTTTGAGTCACTGATAATATAATGAATCAAGCTTTCATAATGCATCTGCTTAGAAAGGAATCATTTAAACATGGGTGAAGCCCACTCTTGGTTGATTTCATTGAAATATCTCCAAGGTGCCACTGGCAACATGATTTGCTTATTGATGAGTGACACTGTGTGGAAAGATGGGTCTGAAGGGTAAGATGCTTCCATTCTCCTGTGCTCTGTGGTGTGGGGGATGTTCTGAGAAGGTACACAGTTCTTCTCCCTTTCTTTAAAATGAATGTCTGCTTTTATGTGAGAGGAGTGGGAGTGCAGAACCAAACACGGAGGAGGGTTATGTATTTTTTTCGTTAAAAATACATTTCACAGAAGATTATAATTTGTGTGGGAGGGAATAGCTGCTTGTCCCTTGACTGCATTGTGCTTATTCCATATAAGAACTGGTTGAGTTTGAACAGGATCGCCTCGTTTTGGTAATCTGATGACAGGTTCTGTTTGGGAAAGAGAATATGATTTTGAGGCTACATGCTAATGGGTAAGAGTAATCGTTCTCTCTTTTGGCAGAGCTTAGCATGGAATCTGCTTTGGCCTTTTTGTAACTACATATATGCAGATCTATCCTTCCTCCTCAGCACCCTTTTTTTCTCTTCATGAAGGATGATTTCTGTCATCTTCAGTATTGGGAAACTCTAAAGGCGGAAGATTTAATAGCATGTGTTTGATGCGCAAACGTAAGTTAGAGCAAGATCCTGGCTGCAAATGGCCTTTCTGCAGAGCAGATCCTGTCCTTTGAGTGGATTCCATTGTATACTTGGTTTCTATGGAGACACTCTCATTGCTTGTAGACACTCTGTCTGAGTACAGGGTAAGTGACTGTTTTATCAACTTGGGTCAGAGCAGCTGAAGAAGGTCCCTGGTTAGCGTGTGCTCTTTGCTGGCACGGAAAATCAGTGAAGAATCCCAGGAGGTTCTGTGTCCAGTCCGTGCTTGCCCCTTGTCTCCCAAAGCAATCCATAGGCTACACTTCCTGTCGTTTGGGCAGAATCACCAGAACACTAGTAGCAGCCTTCAACACTGAGGCAGGATAACAACTTAATTAAACAACTGTGTTGTTTAAGGACTAAGTAGAAACCCCTCCCTCAAAGTACCTACAGTTAAGGGTCATAAAACCGATGAGTTAGAAAGTCAAAAGACCTGCTCAAGGTGGAGCTCATTCTTCGGAACAAGAGATATTTTATTTAGTGAATGAGTCTTCTACTTTCCTGGGCCATTGGCAAGGATCCTTTAGTTTTGAGAATTGAGATGCTTTTCACTTCCCATCAGCCACTGCACAGATGAGGACCAGGAAGCATTGTAGGCAGATGGACTCTGTGCCTGAAATGACCCATTTTATTGACAGTGGCTGAAGGGTAGGCTCACTCATAGGGTCTTCTCTGGGTTTAGGAGGTCTTAGGAGCTAAAAAGCTCTTACATCATCATATATCTGATGTCAACAGTGAGCATGCAGCATCCTCCTGCAGCCGTGAAAATGGCAACAAGCTAGTCATCGCTTAAGACTCTGTCTATGATTCTGAGTGCACTGTCCTAATCACCCTATGCCAAGGATTGGCAGAGCCAACCCCCAGCCCTCACCAGTGACTGAGTGTAGGTACACCAGGAGGCACTCATTTTTCGAACCAGCAAGACTTGGAGCTCTTGTCAAGTGGTGACTTTTGTAAAATACTTTTCACAAGGCAAACGATTTAGAAGCTAAGTAAGAGGAAAAGGACAGAGGGCAAATAGAGAAGACAGGGGCGTGGGCACTTGCGAAGGAAATGCTATTTTGTTCCTTTTCACTCAGAGGACTAAAAAAAAAAAAAACCCTTGGATTTAGCTCTTCTGCAACTTGAAAGTGGGGTTCCAGAGTGGGTGCTAGAGTTCAAATAATTTCACTAACTGTGTTCTTCATCTAAGTTCACTGAAGTTTGATGACAATAACCAACTGCCTCAAAAAATGTAAAGAGAGCATAAGGAGTCCCCTCTCGTCCTATGTGGAGGGGATCTTTTTTTTAATTTTATTTTTTTCATTTATTATTATTTTTATTTTATTTTTACTTATTCACTTTACATTCTTCTCACTGCCCCCTCCCAGTCACCCCTTCCCATAATTCTTACCCACCCCCCCCATTCCTTTCTCCTATGAGCGGGTTGGGGCCCTAGCCCTCAGCACATCCAGTCTTCTTGAGGCTAGGCATTTCTTCTCTCACATACCCCACATACCAACAACAGCTTTCGGGACAGCCCCTGCTCCACTTGTTCAGACCCCACATGAAAGTTAAGCTGCACATCTGCTGCACGTGTGAGGGGAGGTCTAGGTCCAGCCTGTGTATGTTCTTTGGTTGGTGTGGATCAGAGTGTGAGAGCCCCAAGGGTCCAGTTTGGTTGACCATGTTGGTCTTCCTGTGGAGTCCCACAATCCTTCTTCCTCAGCCTCTGCTCCATTCCCTGTCCCTGCGTTTCTTGTAGATAGGATAAATTTTGGGTTGAAGGTTTTGTGGGTGGGTTGGTGTCCCTATCACTCTATTTGGGTTCCTGCTGGGCTACAGGAGGCGACCTCTTCAGGTATGGAGGGGATTCTTGGTATAAGTCAGATCAAACAGTGGTTCTCACCGCTCACCGCTCACCGCTCACCGCACTTCACTCGCTGTAAGAACACGATGTAAAGCTTGCCTTTTCTAAGACTCTGTTCACATTATCTGTTTAAAAATTTCCTAACACGGAGATTTTTCAGATATTTAAATAACTTAATTGCTCACAAGTGTCTCATTTTCTATAAAATTATAGCCTGACTCTTGTGTGAAATAGGAAAGGCCATATCCCCGATTGGCTTTCTCTGTTATTTAAATTAGTTTA
Organism: Rattus rattus; assembly: GCF_011064425.1. Classification (NCBI taxonomy): domain Eukaryota; kingdom Metazoa; phylum Chordata; class Mammalia; order Rodentia; family Muridae; genus Rattus; species Rattus rattus. Next base: position 223,166,384 of record NC_046155.1, on the reverse strand, counting down.
TGTGCAAGGAAAGGTGTCCATAAATCCACATGGCATAGTCCAGTAAAAGAAAAAATTATCTTTCTCTTGGTGGAAGAAATTTAAGAAGGCAAAATGTCGTGCTAGCTATGAGAAGGGATGTAAGCATGCCGAGCGGAAGGCACGAGACGAACCATGTACACCTGAGAAACGTCAGTCTGACAGAGGGAGGAGATGGTGACTACCTCACGCTCGAGTGAAAGCCGGTACCGAGGACTCAAACGTCACATTCAGGAAATGAAGGTGAAAGGAATTCTAAAATATTCGTGGAGCAGGAGATTGCCTTTCGCGGAGTCTCTGTCCAGATGGGGAAATGGGGCTAGGGTGGTCATCTGGACTTTGCCATAGCATTTGACGATGGGAAGACAGGAGGTGGAGCCTACGTAAGTCAGAGGCATGAAGATTAGTCAGTGCGTGAGAACCACGTGAGTAAGTGGTGGCAAGATGTCACCAGCGCGGGACAGCTTTTCCTGTTCATGATGAACAGCTGAGGCGATGTGTTCTCTTTTCTGTGGAGAGCCTGCCTCAAAGGAAAGGCACAGGATGCCTTTACTGCTGTGACGCTCCTAGGCCCCAGAGAACCTGCACCTTTAAAGGCCAGCCATGCACCCTGAGAAGAGAGGCCTCATTGTCGTCAATGTAGGACACGTTGGTGACTGTGTCTGATGGCAAAGGCTTGCCTGTGAGTCCCACTTGAGGCTCAGCTGTCCCCACTGGGACGCTTGGATTCCTCTCTGACCTTTGTTCCCTCTCTGCAGTCTCTCTTTTGGGGATCAGGATAAAGCCTCACCTCTCAGAGTGGGGTACAAGCTGTGGATTTCTTTTTGTTGGGGAGTCAGATCTGGGTGCCGGTGAACGCTTACCAGAAACTTTTTGACATTCTTCTGTTTGCTGGTTGGAGCTTATCACTCATGGAAAGTACTAAAAGGAACATGGAAGCTGAGCTTGGAATCCTGGGAAATGTCCCATCCTAAGGTTGGGGAGGAAAATGTAATTCATTAGGTCCTAAAAGGTGGGGAAGCGATGGAAGCCTAAGGGGTCGTTTATAGAGTTCTCAAATCCTCTCAGGTTTTATTTATTAACAGTACACTGAGGGAGGGTGTTCTGGGCTAATCCCTAGATGGAACAGTGACCCAGACACAGGAACTCTGAGAGTTCATTGGAAGTCAGGGATCAAGGCCCTCATTCATGATTACAACATAACCCAGGAAGGCAGAAAGGATTCGAGGTTTGCCTCGTTTGGAGAAGGACATGGGAGGGTCACTCGGAGAAGACTGTGGAAGTCTGAGGAGCGTGCTCTGAGATATCCAACTATGACAGCCGTGCAGAGTTGCTGAGATCAGTTGGTCTGGGATGTTGGGTTAGAGGCTGGAAATTAACACGAGGAGGGAGTATTTTAGCAGCTGCGAGGAAATAGAAAACACGAGGCACAAGGAATCTGTTGTATGCAGGCGAACGTTTGAGGTAGAGACAGAGGAGAAGAGCATGGTGGGGTTAAATACGGGCTCTGGAGGACTCCAGAGGTCAGGTGATGAGGGTTAATGTGACATCCGCTCACGAAGTTCGTACCTCTAATCTATTACTGTCTCTTAGGCCCAGTATCTGTGTGTTTTCTTTAAAAAAAAACCTTTTTTTATTTGATATTTCAGTTGATTCAAATCAGTACGTCCCTGACTCTGTTGCAAGGGTCATCTTAAAATGCTATGTTAAATAAATTGATTTGGAAGGTTCATGGCCTTCAAAGCAAGCCTAACTATGTGTAGCCTGCAAATTCACGACTTGCTTCTGCATAAAAATTTAGAAATCACCACTTTCACAGGGCTTCAGGATTTACCAAGGACTTTCAACAAATAGCCCTGTTAAAAATTTTTACCGAGACCATCTGCAAGATGGGACAGAGACTGCTGTCTCCTCTCTCTCTCTCGCTTTATAACTGCTGTGACAGAGGATCAGACAAGTTCCGTCAGTAAGATAACGTACCCAGAGCTTCAGGTGCAGGAGAGGCAGAGCCAATAATAGATATTAGGTCTTCTGAGGCCAGGTTCAAGGGGTTTTGTAGCGCTGTGGTCTCAGCTTGCCTGGAAGCCCTGTCTCTGAGCCTTGGCTTTTTAAAGCTGTGATGCTGCGGCCATCCTGTGCCTTTGGTTCCAGCCGCACCACAGGGAAGGCCCTCTGCGTCCCCTCAGCCACCGCTGTCACCAGTTGAAACATTGTCCCCAGCTGGTTTTTCTCTCAGATTGGGAAAAGCCTGTTTCTTGCCAGCACATCTTGGGAAGCACAAAAAAAACAACACTGTGTGCTTCTCTGATGTCATCCTCTCATTTAGAACAAGGGGAGTGCTGTACCTGCCTGCACATTGGATTTGGGATAGGTTTTGGCCATGGTCGGGACCGGTTTTCCCCTCCGAAACGCTTCAGTTAGGTGTGCAAGGGAGTCAGGAACTGTGTTTTACGTAGAGGAACTCTAGGGCTCAATACTGGTTTCAGAATGCGTGCTTAGCTGTGCTATTAAGGGGCACTCTGTGCATTTACCACTCACTTAGACATGGGTAGCTTGGAGACGTATGACACACAGAAGGGTGCAGAGCAATGATTTGAAGCACGCATTATAATCAGGAATAGTTGTTGGCGAGACAGTGATCAATGCATCTGTGCTAGCCTGATCTAACAGCTTACTCTGTCTCTTATCAGTTTCTCATTGCACCGAAGCCAAAGGCGTTCGGAGTTTGACAGGGTTTCTTCGGAGTCAATCTATCGCCTAAGAAGTTTAAAAGGTGAAAATTTTCCTGATAATTCCTTGGAGGATCAGCAGCTCTCTAGTCCCGTAAGGGTTGGCGAAAAGGACAGTGTGCTTGGGAATTAAATGATGTGCTTCAAGAGGGCTGCACTGCCTGAGTCCACATGGGCTTCCCCACCTCCAGACCTGGCAACGGTTTGGCTATGTCGTTCACATCTAACGGCGATGAGTGGGTTTCCATGTCCAAGAGACACATCTTTGCAATGGCAAATGCTGGGACAGAGACGTCTTCACACCTGTACAATCCTCATGCCTTTCTGACCCCCTAGGAACAATTGTGTAGTGCTCCAGGAGGCTGAGGAACTTCCTTCCTTCCTTCCTTCCTTCCTTCCTTCCTTCCTTCCTTCCTTCCTTCCTTCCTTCCTTCCTTCCGGCACAAACAGCGTTTATGGGTTCACACCAGGACCTCTGTGAACTTGCAGATTTTCTTCTCCACGTTCTTTCTGCCTGTTTCCGTAGCCCCAAGAACTGCTTCTTCTTCTGATGGTGGATCTTGGCCTTTCCCTTCTGTTTCTTCTCCACAGTGGCTGTCACTACCTGGTATTTCCACCGACCTCATGAGCCACATGCCCTAAGTAAGCAAACTTTCTGGTAGGCTTCGGCAGTACACCCTTGAGGGCGACAGGGGACCACTACCCACCTTTTCTTGTCATAGGGTGGAAGGAACCCATCTAACACCTTGAGGTGTTTCAGGGCAGCCTGACCTCTCTTTGTCCTGGGGGCAGCATGCCTTGCACAGTGCGCCAAAAAATGCAACTCAGGGCTTGTAAGTGGTAGGGGCCTCAAGAGGGGTTGGTGTTCATTTGCTTTCAGTGAAAGGTCAGATACTTTAACTTGTTTCTGTAGAAATTTCCAGAAATGTTGATGCCCCCACAGCATACAACCACCACCTTCCGGCCCAGCAGGACCTGCTTGGACATAATGGCTGCCAGGCAGCCTGGAAGATGGCCTCGGCCATCCAATATTAGAACCTGGCCCTCCACCATCTGCCTGGGATGAGGAACACATTTCTTAATTCTTATCCTTTTAAGTGTTGTCATGAAAGAATCCATAAATATTTGGAGATTGGATCCAAGAGTCTCAACTACCAAACTAGATTTTTTTCTCTCTTATTTTCTCTAATGTAACCAGAGGTGTCGGGATTCTCAATGCTCTGAAATGAGTTACAGTTTGGATGTTGGTAGAAAAGTATTTTAGGGAGGTAATAGTATGTAAAGAAAGTCTGAGCTTTTAGTGCTCCATTATTTAACTTGCAGGTACGTAAAAACAACTCTCTGGAGTAGTGACTAGTAACAGTCACAATAATTTCTTCACTGGGCTCATTATGATGAGTAATAATGACATTATTGATGGAACGAAGAAGACATTTTGGAAGAGCAGACAAATGACCTCTGAGTTTGTCACTGTATACATTGCACAGTAAGTTGAACGATGAGTAGAACATTGTTAATAGAAACCTGCTTATAATGTGTGACAGTAAGGAATAAGAAACAGACCAAGCGGACCCTTGGTTGGATGGCACTGAGCCTCTCTATAAAAGATCTCATGCGACAGAGCTTAAGATAGAATCCTTTGGAAGTGCCTTGCCTTCTGTATTTCCCCTTGCTCTTGGGTTGGCTGTAAGCCTTTGAAACTGTTTTGACTTTCTCTGGCCTTGTGATTTTTCAGAGCCATCTCTTGGCGGCCTGTCCATCATTCTGACCCTCCCCCAAGTAATGCAGTCTCACTTTAGTGTACCGAACACTTGGACCTTTTCTAGCTCAAACTGATCTTGTTTACCACTTACTTGACAAGTCTCGCAACTCTCCATTTGCAATCATTCTTACTCAGGAGAGGGGCTCCATACTGTTCACAGTGGAGGGGATAACGTAGACTCATAGAATCTGTTCAGGAGGTGGAAGGTAGTGGCCTGGGGGGGAGGCATTCCTGTGGCCCCTTATTTGTTTTGTTCCTCACAATGCCTCTCATTTGCATGATGTCACTCTCTCAGTCACCATCCATTGTGACCAAGTGACCATGTCCCTCAGTCACCACCCATCGTGACCAAATGACCATTTGTGGTCATTCTTATCTCCTCCCTTTCCTTAGCTTCCGTGACACTGGTGAAACTTTTCTCCCATCTGCCTCTTTGTTCTCCTTCCTCCCCCAGCCCTAAGCATTGCAGTCACCCGGGGTTCCATGCTAAGTCCCCTTATTTACCTAACTCTCCCAGCAGCTGCCAAGTTAGCATGCAGTTTCAAATATTCTCGTTGCTAACTGTCAAAGTTTTATCTCTATGAATAGATTTTTTTTTTTTTTTGCGAGTTCCCAACCTGTATGAACTCAAGCAACTGGACAGACAACAGGGAAGACGATGTCTCTCTGTTAAGCTCTGCTCCCCACAAAACATTCCTTCTAGTAAATGGAATAATTACACACACCACCTGTGCTCAAGTCACAATTATAACTACAAACTCATTCTTCTGTAATGCCTGCCTGCCTGTCTGTCTGTCCCTTCCCTCTCCCTCCCCGTGGGGTGTGTGTGTGTGTGTGTGTGTGTGTGTGTGTGTGTGTGTGTGTGTGTTGATTGAGTGTATATGTCCACATGCATGTGGGGGTCGATGAAACTCTAGCCATCTCCTTTGAGACAGGGTCTTCCGCTGTCCTGGATATCACCAATCAGGCTAGGCTGGCTGGCCACCCAGCTCCTGGGGTTTAGCTGTTTGTCTCCCCAACACTAGGATTATAAATGTGCACTACCATGTTCTGGTTTTTATGTAGGTTCTGGAGATCAGGCTTGGCTCTCATGCTTAGAAGGCAAGCAGTTTACTGATGAAGTGGTCTCTAAGCCTGAGAATTTATTCTTGAGTCTACTCGTTTCTTATAACCCAGATCAAGTCTTTCTGGATCTTTCTACAGAGTAAATGCTGTATGGGGGAGCTTCCTGCCTCTTCTGCTACAGCTTCAGTAAAAGCTGTGATTTAACGTCAACATTTGCTTCAAAAGATGTTCACTCTCTTAATTCTATATTCCCCAAAGTAACCTGATAAATAAAATTGTTTCTATCCCTATCCCTTCCCCATCCCATCCCATCCCATCCCATCCCATCCCATCCCATCCCATCCCATCCCATCCCATCCCATCCCATCCCATCCCATCCCATCCCCATCCCATCCCATCCCATCCCATCCCATCCCATCCCATCCCATCCCATCCCCATCCTGTCCCATCCCATCCCATCCCATCCATCTATCCATCTATCATCTCCACCAATAGAATGTTTTCGCCCTTCAAACAGAGTCCAGGCTGTGCCCATGGTGCCAGTCCCACAGTGGTGGGTCTGTGCTTCTCAGGGCCCATTGCCCTCCTGCCTCATACCCTATTAAGCTCTCACCATATGGCTTCTTTCTGTTCCTCAAGTTTGCTAAGCTTGGTCTTCGCAGCGAATTGCTTTTCTTTTACGCAAGCCTCTTCACTTCCATCTGTTCAGGCACGGCGTCTCCTTTTCGAAATCTCAACCGAAACGCAGTTTTACACTGGTCACTTGTGACTCAGGTTTGAGCAGATTCCTCTTACCCTCAGCTCACCCTTAAAAGTTCTCACTGTATATCGTCAGTGCCCGTAGCGCTACACAAGGGCATTTTCATGTGGATGTATCGTACATCGAGTGCCTCCCCATCCCTTCTATTCTTCTTCTTTACCTTTGCCTCCCCTCCACCCCATTGCACCCCTTGTTTCCTTACACAGTATTGCTTCTGCCTTCATCTTGTATATAGTTATATACGCATGGATATGATCTTATGTATCTATCTAAAATCTAGCGATCACATGTGACAGAAACATGGTATTTCTTCCTCTCTTTCTGAGACTAGCTTAATTCACTTAATACGGTTATCCATTTTCCTGCAGACAACCTTGTTCTTCATGGCTGGGGAATGCTCTCGTGTGCGTACCCATTTTCACTTTCCCATTCCTCCGATGCTGTACGCCGAGGTCGGTTCTACAGCTTGGCTGTTGTGAATGGCGCAGCAGTAAATATTGACGTGCAGAGATCTCTGATCTGTCACCTTGGAGGAGTCCTTCGGGTAAACACCTAGGAGGGAGATGGCTGAGCTGTTGTAGACCCAATTTTCAATGTATTTTATTTTTATGTTTATTTATCTTTCCTTTTGAGGAGGCTTTGTACTGATTTCCATCGTGTTTGGACTCGATTATGTCCCACCACTTAGCTCACCTTTTATCCTGTTCCTCTCTATAGAGATGGCCGGGCTTGTTTTAGTGTGCACATCATCTGTCTTCCCAGTGAACCTGAGGGTTCCTGACATACTGTGCTTACATAGCATCTGTATCCTCAGGACCCTGCTGAGAGCTCAGTGACGGGTGGGCCCTTATGGATCCTGGTTGACTCACTCCCCTACTTGAGCCTACTTTCCTGATCTGGCAGGGAGGTTTCGGGCAGCTTACCTCAGTGTCCTCAGATGCTGCCCTGACCAGTCAGTTTTAATACTTACCTCATCTCCGAGTCCCTGACCTGTCCAGTGGACCTTAGTTCCTATAAATGGACCGTGTTTATTCAGGTTTTCAGGCCTCTAGCTCCTTTTCCTGAGTGTCCTTCCTTTTCTTTGCTCTTGGCCACATTCCCTAACTATTTCTTTCCCCCTCAACAACTTAACTGTTGAGTCAGTCAGGCTAACCTCAAACTCCTCATCCCCCTGCCTCAGTCTTCACAGAGCTAGGGCTACAAGCTGCCACCAGCTTACTCAGCTTCTCCTTCTCTCTTGAGGGCTGTTGTTTCAGTCGTTCCCATAGATGCTTTGATGTTCATGCTGTAACTCACGGCCATAGCCCTTGAGGATGTCCATGGAAGCCCTGGCGACCCTGTGCATGCTTTATAATTTGATGATAAGCCCATGTTTTCACTCCAAATATAAATTTTAGAATACTAAGAGCATTTGCCTATCTACTTGTTGATACGGAACAAAACTTTTAAAAACAGCAACCGGGTTTGGTATATCTTTAAGAAGTCTGAACTGGAGAGAAGTCTGGAAATTTGCATAAACGATGACGTAAGTTTTTTTTTCTTGTAGATTTGTGTAAATGAGAGGCTAGAGAGGTGGCTCGGTGGTTAGGACCGCTTTCTGCTCATACAGTGGACTGGGGCTCGAGTCCCAGCACCCGCATGGTGGCCCACAACTATCTATAACTCCAGTCCTAGGCTCCAATGTCCTCTGCCTCTGTAGTCACTAGGCATGCATGTGGGGCACTGACTGAACACGCAGGCAAGATACTCATACACGTTTTTAACAGTAAAAACTTTGGCTGTAAATGTTGATTCCTGTATGGAGCATGTTCATGGGCAGTGGGAAGGGAAGCAGGAGTCAAATTAACTGGAGTCAAAGCTCGAGTCGGGCTTTAGCTTGGTCCACTCCGTTCTCTGGAATTTGAAGAAGCTCTATGAAAATATCCCGCCTACACACTTTGAATATCCTCTTCCTGCTTAGAGTCAGAACAGCGTGCTTCTTTTTATAGTGAATGGCCCAGTGCATGCAAGGGAACCGTGGGTCGTGGGTGGGAATAAGCGGTATGTGTCCTTCCAGTCCAAGCCGAAGTCCTGAACTCTGCTTAAGGCTTGTCGGGAGGCCAGGTTGTGCTTTGCGTTTGACGGTGGTCAGGACCCCAGAACTTGGTGATTTAGAAGGATACTGCTCATTCCTTAGGCCCCTGGGACAGCTCTGATGTGCATCGAGATATCCTGGAAGAACCCAGTGCTATGAGGTCTGGCCTAATTCAGTGAACATAAGTCTCCCCTTCCAGAATGCCCAGAAAATGTATGCTTTGAGTTAGGAGTAACTATATACTCCCTTTCCCAAAATAACTCTTCAAATCTTTCAAGCGGATTAGACCCTGTGCATACCAGAGGAGGGCTCCACTACAGAGCTAGCCTAACCACTTTTATTTCTTTGAGGGTATCCATTTATCTTGGAAGAATAGAAAGAAAGGCTTCCTTAGTAAATAACTTGCTTGGATTTGAAGCAAATGGCATTAAAATAAAACTTAAAAGAGAATCAAAGTAAATGATTTCTAGAAGGTTCCATGGTTTGGCATGGCAAGTTGTGTAGTACTTGTTAGGTTCAATGCCAGTTGTTGATGGCCCGGCTCTCTGTTCCGGGTTCCCATGAAGTGTCCTCTTGCTAGGTCCCAGCCGTATGGAAATATATATGTTGTGTAGTACTTTAGAATTGCCCCTGTAATGTCTTTCTGTGTAAGAAGCATTCCTTGTATGTAACCAAGGGTCATTTCTTGGTGTGTATGTCCTATGGTTCCTCTTGTGACCTGGTTTAAAGCCCTCTAGAGAAATAACACCTGTGTAAACTGGTACTGGGCTTCTCAAGAATGTGGTAGATTGGTGGTGGCTCAATCATCGAAGGCAGGAAACAGTCCAATGGGACTTGCTAAGAAGGGATAGGAGGAGTCAGATAGGAGCCTTTATCTTTAATGATTTGATTGTCATCTAGATGAGGATGGATTCTGGTCCTCTCTGGCTGGTGAGCTCACTGGCTTCTCACCCACCAGATACAATAATTTTTTTTTTTTTTTTTTGCTACAGCAGAACAAGATGCGCCAATTCCTATTTTACAGAGAAACCACTCGCCACTGTTCTTTTTGATTAGTTATTTCTTCTCATTCTCTCGCTCGATTCTCTTTCTCTTGCTAGCAGCTGTCTGGCTTAACCTTTGTTTTTAGTTAGTCACAACTGTTTAGGGAAAAGCATTGCTTTATGGGAGTGCTTTCAAAGCTTCATTGTCTCTGACATTGGACGTTCCTTCTGTTACTCGGGTTCGGTAAAACTTGGTCCAGAGCAGATTAATTACCAAGCCGTCAGTAAATAATTAACCACTGACTTGTTCCCAAGTTATATACTCACTGGGTTAGAAAAGATCTCTCGAACTACGGAAGATAAGAGAGGTTATTCCTGGTTTCACTGTGTCCCCATCATTAACGACTGGAAGCATGGGAGACATCAGCTGATTCCTACGCACTGGTCCAGCCACGTAATCAAACCACTTCCTGGGGTTTTCTCCTGTAGTGGTAGTGATTCAGAGGACACCACAGTCATTTCTGAGGAGGGTTCCCTGCGTTACTCTGAGTCTGAATGACAGGGAGCTGTAAAGTTCAGGAGGAACGTTTATTGCAGGGCCATTAAATTTGTACGTGTCTCATTTTTTTATAAGTATGTTTCTTTGAGATTGATTTTTTAGCTCCTACTTTATTTACTATGTTCCTGAATGTTAACTTTAGAACTAGGCTTGTAATGTAAAAACGCAAATAGCGTCTTGTTTATACAGCTTTTGTTTTTTATTCTACTTTCTCCCTTAAAAGAAAATATTTGGGAATTGGTTTGGAATTATAGGATACATTTTGTTTCCTGGTCCTTCAAAATGTATGACATTGCATTTTTATTTATGCATTTATTTATTTTTTGGTAACAAAATAAGCAACCAAGGTCCTGGATTTTTTTTTTAAATTGCCTCTTTTTTATTGTATTTTAACATAAATACATGGTGTACATACGTGTATGCGTGTGCATGCTTGTGCATGCGTGTTCATGTGCGTTTGGGGAAGTCAGAGGATCGTTTGCCAGAGTTGGTTCCCGCCCTCTATCAAGTGGATCTGGAATCCAACCTGGGTCATTGGGTTTGGCAATAAGCGCTTTATCTGCTGAGTCACCACACCAGCCCACTTTATTGTTTTTTCTTTTTTTCTAGCACTTGGCTTGGGATTTCCTCCTCCTTTTCTACATGGTTGGTGCTACACTCTTTGGTAGTGAGATGATCCTGAGATTGGTGAATGTGAAAGCTCTGAGCGAGCCGGAGGGGGTTAATGAGGGAGTGAGTGTTCCCATGGCCATCATTAGTCCCGTTTTCACACATTGTATCACCTCAGTTGCGTTTTCACACATTGTATCACCTCAGTTGTTCGTTTTCACACATTGTATCACCTCAGTTGTTCGCCTCAGCCACGACTGGGAGTATAGGGCACAGTCAGTCGACCTATCCCAGCAGAGGATACACCAGTGTCCAGATGCAGAAAATGGCGGGCTGCATGGGTGATGGAGATGGAGCTTGTCTCTATTGACCGTGCCACACTCAGCCACTGCTTGTCGCAAGGCTCACTTCGCACTGGTCAGTGTTTGGTTTTTCCAGCTAGCTTTTATTTTCTTGGTGGTGGCAGAGAGCGAAGGCTGTGGGATTAAGATGCTCCTCATCTTGGTCCCCTTCCTCATTGGCCAACTGAGAACTGGGGCAATTCGTAATCTCTCTGCTCAGCTTTCAAACTCTAGGGTCAGATGGTTGTTACATGTGAGGGTTGTTGTGACACTTGGGGCATTGGGTGTCCAGTGTGGGTGGCAAGAGTACACGCTGTCCTCTGCTCCTGGGTCCTGTGCTGCTGCCTCTGTCCTGTCTAGTTCTGGTTTTATTTGATGGTCTCTCTCTCTGTCTCATCTGTCCTTCTCTCTCTCTCTCTCTCTCTCTCTCTCTCTCTTTCTCTCTCTCTCTCTCTCTGCTCTTTTCTTTTGAAACAAGATCTCATGTAGCCCAGGCTACACTTGAGTTTTCCCTGTGGTCAAGAATGACCTTGAACTCGCACCTCCCGCCTCTACCTGCCAAGCAGTTGGTTTGCTTGTGTGCCCCAGTCCTGGAGGGAATCTGTTCTTTAAGAGGAAAACCAGGGCAAGAGGTTGGTAGGAATGAAGATGTTGTGGAAGCTTAGAGAGAGAAGTCACCTTCTGAGGGAAACAACCACCAAACAACAACAAAACACAAAACCCAAAGTAAAACAAAATACGCCCTCTACACGCTAGCATTTGCTTGATGCTTTGGGCTACATCCATTTTGTTGATTCCTCATGACAACATGTACTTTGCAGATATGAGATGGTGTACCACGACGGGCTCACGGACTGCTGCTGGCCTGTGAGCTGGATAGGGAGACTGTGGAGGGGAACATCCTGGGTTCAGGCCTGCATTTCCTTCATGCCAGTTCATAGAACCTGCTTTGCCATGTGGCAGGACTGGGTGCAGAATCCTGAAGGAGGGACAGGACGCAGACAGACGCAGTGTGTGTGAGTGGGCCTCTGGGCCCTTCCCTCCTGTAAGATTTGAAGTGAGAATCCACAGCTGCAAGGCCTGGCCACGGCTGCTTGAGGATTATCAGGGTCTCTTACCAATTCTGGCCTCTCAGGAAAACTCGTGTTTACTCTCTGTGAAGTGCCACTTGACATCAGCGTTGCTTGGGTACAAAATGCCAGTGTTGTCTCTGTTTTCTAATGTGTGTTTGTGTGTATATGTGTGTTTGTGTATGTGTGTGTATGTATTTGCATGTGTGTGAGCATGTTTGTGTATGCAGGTGTGTGCGTGCGTGTGTGCGTGTGTGTATGCATGTGTGTGTGTGTGTGTGTGTCATGGCAGTATGGGCATGTTTGTGTGTGCACACATGCATGGATGTGTGTGTGTGTGTGTGTGTGTGTGTGTGTTTGTGTGTGTGTGTTTGTGTGAGTGTGCAGGTATGTGTGGGCGTGTGAGCACATGCATGTGTGCGTGCAGGCACATGTGTGTGCATGTTTATTCTCAGGTGTCATCTACCTTTTTGATGTTTTTAACCAGAGTCCTTCAAATTTACCTGGAACTTAGAAACCTGGCTAAGCTGGTTGTCCCCAGCGATCCCTTGTGTTCTGTTCTGTGCATCGGGTTTATGAGCACAGCGTGGTGGCTTTCTTCGTACTTGGTTCCTGGGGATTGAATTGGGGAACTCAAGCTTAAACGACAAGCACGACATTGACTGAACTGTCTCCCTAGTTCCTGTCAGTCTTTATTTTTTGCTGGGAAGATAATGAGCCTATACTTGACGCACGTACGTTATGAGAGATTGCAGACTGGCACGCTTTTGGGGTAACCGTGTGAGTAAGCTTGAAGTTGGGAGTAAATGACTCATGTATAAACTACAGAGGCTCCAGTTCGATTCTGGGGTCTTGTGTGCTGAGGGATGTCTTAACATGCTAGTCATGGTTCTTGCTCTGGGCTCTCAAGTGAAACTGGAGGGAGAGCTCAGTTGTCAGGCTGGGGTGGACCTGAGCATTGCAGTGCAAGTCTCTGGGCACTGAAAACAAGCCTCCCATCCCCGCTAACAACCTGAACCAAAAAAAAAAAAAAAAAAAAAAAAAAACCCCAAAAAACCAAAAACAAAGCATTGCCTTGTATGTTGTATTTATCAAATAGGTGAAGAGCTGAGAAACTGACTAGAGAAAGACCAACACAGAATTTTTAGAGTATTAAAGACTGTATTTAAATGGGGAAGGATTATTTGACACCCATCAAAGAGTACCTCAGAGCAGACTTTGGTAACAAAGTCGAACGCCTCATTTTCCCTACATGGTTTTGAGTGCGTTTGGATTTCCTTTAACTCAGTGCAGTTTTGATTAGCTGTGATACTGATTAGAGGAAAAGGTTGGCCTTCTGTTCCACCTTCTACGGAGAGGTGGTGGGTGACCTGAGGGCGTGCCGCTCGATGTCAGTGATTTCTGTTTCTCAAGTAGGAACTGGGCCAGGGTTTCTCTACCTTGCCATGTTGACATTTGGTTCCCAATGATTCTTTGTGGTAGGGAGCTGTCTCATGCCATGTAGGATGCTCACTGACGTCTCTTGTCAGCCAGCTTGCAAAGGCCAGCAGAATTTTCTCTTCCCTGTGACCGACCTCACATGTGTCTCCAGACACTGCTAAGCGGCTCTTAACAAGGTGGAAACCATCTCCGACCAAAACTACTGATGTAGACCTTCCACGTTCTATTTAAATCCAGCTGTCTGCGCTAGTCCGCAAATTTGAATAGATATTTATTTACAAGCTCACCAGAGGAGATGTTGTATTTATAGAAGCAATATTTGCCAATATTTTAAAGAAATAAAATTAGGGCCGGAGACTGCTCTTCCAGAGGCCCTGAGTTCAATTCTCAGCAACGGCACGGTGGTCGCCCACAACCATCTGTAATGGGATCAGATGCCTGTTTCTGGTTGGTCTGAAGACAGCTACATTGCACTCATATACATTACATAAACAAACAAATAAATAAATATTAAAAAAATCCAACTTGGGTTGAGAATAAGTGCTTTGTAATTAACTCTCAGTTATCAAAAAGAATTCCATATAACCATAATTTCAACCATTTTGATTGTTCTGTTTCTTTTAAAATATATGGATTCCTTTGAGTTCCGTGAATTTACGGTAGCTTTGTTTTCCTCAAAACTTCACATAGTTGGAAACAATGCTGTGGTTTGCCATCTGTTGAAAGGTTTCCCCGGTTAGCACATTCTCTGTATTCTCAATGCATTTCCTGAGACGTTGAATCGCTGGTACGGTGGACACATGACCTGATCAGTAAGAGTTGGTGCTGAAGATCTGGGTTTTAGAAATTCACTTACAAACTTTAGTAGGTGTTTCAGCACAAGGTAAGGAGGAGGTTCACCTGGTTATTGACCTTTGGAGAGATGCGGGCAATTCTCACGGCCCAGGTACGTACAAAGCAGTTGCTGTTTTAGAGCACACTTTGCTAATGATAAAACACGCTCTCTGACTTGTGACCCAGGAGTCGAGGCTCTAGCCAATCAGAGGAAGGAACTGGCTCGATGGTAAAAGGAAGTCTTGGTTCCGTCACTGAAGCGCATGGCCCTTTGCCTTCTTTGACAAAGGATTGAATATTTGTGCACCCAAAGTCTGCTGCCCTCTTGACCCTCCACCAGTCACCAGCGGGACTGCGAGGCTGGGTGAGCCAGAGTCCACTAGGTTGACTACTGTTTGAGCGTTGTGTAATTCCCTGAAAGGGAAATTACTGACACGACAGTGTCAGTCAGGGATGTCTGTCTGGGTAGTTTTAGATTGTGCGCATGAGTTTCCTTTCTGCTTTAGAGCCGTGCCAGGCGACAGGTATAACATGGTGAGATGCAGGGCCTGAAGTTGTGTCAGATAGATGGGCAACTGAGGTATTTCTGGAAACTTCGTTTATTTGGTAGAGCAATATATGATCTCTTCTAGTACACGCTTACGGTCTCTTACCTGAATTTCCACTGTTGTAGAAACATCCAGAGCAGAGGTTCTCACCCAGACCCCTTCAGGGGTCGAGTATCAAATACCCTGGGTCTGAGTTTTTTACACGACTCTTCGTAACCAACAGCGGCAATGGCAGAGTTATGAAATAGTTGTATGGTTGGGGCGTCACCAAACACGAACTCTTATTAAAGGGTCTGCAGCATCAGGAGGGTCCGTACTCCATTAAGGAATCAATGGCCTGAAAAAGCGACGAGGCACTACCCATACATCCCTTTTGCTTTTCGTCTGACTCGCTCAGGAAGACTTTATAAGGAGAGCTGTGTTTAATACTAACAGCCCCGTGACATCCAGTCGCTGTTTTTATGCCGTTTTTCTTCGGCAAGTAGCACGTCAGCTGCAGCTGTCGCTGACCAGAGCTGCTGCGAAGTAGGTGGAGGGAGAGGCAGGGATGGCGTGAGTGCCCGGGTTCTGTGTCTCAAAGCAGATCTGTCACAGTCAATCTGTGCCGATAGCAACTGGCTTGCAGAAGGCAGCTCAAACCGGATACTTCTTGTTTTTTGTTTTTTTTTTTTAACACGTTTGTCCAAATATGCAGTCGAGCGATGCCGTAGTGATAAATAACACTGAGAAATAGAGGAAAAAAAAAACTGGATGAATAACTGTGAGCATCAGGCTTTTTGTTAATGAAATGCCATGAGTGTATAGTGTTGATTAGTTCGGGCCACGGCTTTTCTATAACGCTTTATCGGTCTGTGAACCTTGATTTTTTAATAACATGCCGATCCAAAAAAATAAAAACCACACAGATGAAAATACATTGTTATAAAAGGGGAAGATATTTGCCTCTCAATATGAATGAGCAGTGATATTTTCTAAATAAGTGATTTTTAGAAAAAAAATGACAAATATTTATGGGCTGGGGGAGGGCTAAGTTGGAAAACTGCTTATCGCATAATCGTCAGGGTCTGAATTCAGGTTTCTGGCACCCACATAAAAAGCCAGGCAGGGTCCCAGGCCTGTTAGTCCCAGAACTGAGAAGGCAGAGACAGAAGCTCCCAAGAACCCTCTTGCCAGCCGCCTAGCCAAATCGGTGAGCCCCGGGTTTGTTGAAAGACACCCAGGAGGTGGAAAGTGAGGGATGAAGATACTTTGTTCTGACCTTTGACCTCTGCATGTGCACAAACTCACGTACACTTGAACAGATCCATATAAACAGGACATACATGTATATCATGTGTGGAGGACACACACATGCCACACTCAAAATCACGCACACACACATGAAATATTTATAACAAACATGTTCACTTACTAGTGTAGAAACAGTCTGACCATCTTTACCACAATAAGTTAGGCAGCCTACGGTCAGTCAGATCACCCCCACCTTGTAATGCACAGAGCTTCTTTTTGGATCTTGTTTCTCAGTCTTTCGTTCTCCAAGTTAGCCTGGGGGAGACTTAAAAACCTCCACCAACACAGCATAGCAGGCAGCTTCTGGAGGTAGGAGCTGATGGGGAGGCCACGGAGGGATGCTGCTTACTTCCTTGCTCCCCATGGCTTGCTCAGCCTGCTTTCTTATAGAACCGAGGACCACCAGTCAAGGGATGGCACCAACCATAATGGGCTGGGTCCTCTGCCATTAATCGTTAATTAAGAAAATGCTTTCTAGCTGGATCTTATGGAGGCATTTTCTCAGTTGCGGTTCCCTCCTTTTAGATGACTCTAGCTTGTGTCAAGTTGACCCAAGACTAGCCAGCACCATCCAGACTTCCCAGTCCTTTTCCTGATTACCATTAACTGGGAACCCTTTACTACTTAGAGGATTGCTATTGGTTCTCCAGACCGTGTGTGTGTGTCCCTTTGATAGATACACATGCAAAGGAGCTTGAGTCAAAGGGGGAATTAGTACTTCCTCCATTTTACATGAAGACTTCACAGCCCAAGCAACTGCTCACTGATAGGAAATATCTGTGTCCTGAGGGCTGCAAGAAGGAAGAGAAATTACATATGGCTGAACAGGTCCTGGGTATTTATGACTATGCTCGATCATTTCCTAATAGACAGTATCTATTGAGCACTTATTGCGTGCCAGGCAGAAGGGCTGACAGACATTAAGCTAAGTAGCATGGACCTGTTTTGTGCGACAGCTGGCTTCTGAGGTAGTTACTTTTACTAACCCTGCTTCACTCCTGGCTCCCTAGGAGAATGTGTGCTTGCATGCTTTGCCCAAGGTTTTGTTCCAGTTCATTAGGGGCAGAGCCAGGAGGTCCGGCTTAACACCCTGTCTCACGTACCCATCACATTTGACTTCGACCACGTGCTTGGCTTCGTTGTAGAACTTTACAGGTGAGGAATTGACCTCTGGAGAGGTTTACCGTTACCAAGGTCTGATTTCCTCCATGGCTCACCTTTCCCCGTGGGGATGGAGGCTTTCATGCAAAAGCTCCAGAGTTGTAGTGGTAGGGATGTACGGCTCCCTCCTCATAAGGACAGATAAGGTTTTGAAGAAGCCCACCGTGACGCTTCATGCTTACTAAGGCAGTAGATCCTCCCTTAAGGAAGCCGGTGAACCCCTTTCAGGTTCAACCATGTCTTAGCAGCAGTTCTGTCTTTATTGAGGCTACTCCTGACTTCATTAGTCTCTTTTTGGGGTACCCGGCTGAGCCATTCTGTTTATGAATCTCTGAAGCGTGCACATTAAAAAGAATAATTAGATTGCCATTATAATTTATAGTGTGCACGAAGGTAAACCACCTGGTTTAACTGCTAGAGACAAGAGGTGGCGGATTCGTGTGCTTCGTAAAACATTACGACGTTAATTACTTGGGGATTTTGAACTCGGTAAAAGAAAAACGTAGTGAACCTTTAAAAAAAGAATGTTCCCTTTTCTGTTAATTTCAGTTTAATAACTCATCACCTTCATTAGTGACATGACTCTAATGTCTTCTTAAAATGAAATTGAGATCTTTTTCTTATTTTCAATTAGATGTTTCCTGTAATGCTCCGATTGTATTAATGAACCCCCCATCCATATCCTAGCTACATATATATTTATAAAAATAGACAACCGAATTTGAGTCAGGTGGCTACCTGAGCAGCCCATAGCTGGATTGGTAAAAACTGCAGCCTAGTCATTTACTGGAGATTGAGGTTTTTTTTTTTTTTTTTTCCGTTTTTTAAATTTAATTCTGCCTTCATTTTTATTTCATTATTTATTTATTTTTATTCATTATTAATTCAATTTACATTCCAATATCAGACTTCCTCTCCTTTCAGTTCCCTCTCATGCAGTCTCCCCCCCACCCCATTCCTCTACCCTCTTGTCCTTTGAGAAGACATGGCCCCTCCCCTCTTGTATCATCCTCTCTTGGCACATCAAGTCACTGCAGGACTAGGCGTATCCCCTCCCTCTAAGGACCGATCAGGTGGCCCAGTTAGGGGAATGGGGTCCACAGGCAGGCAGGAAACAGATTCAGGGACAGTCTCTGCTTTGGTTGTTGGGGGGATCTGCGAGCTTTTTTTGTTTTTCCAGCAGAGGTCAAGAGACTTCCATTGTTGTTAGAGAGTAAAAAGTGGTGACAGCGAGAGCAAAATTCACAAATGGACAAATGGACTGTGGCCGCAATTTGCTGAGGGAGTCTAGCTTTGAAGATTCCGCACTCCACACCTCAGCGCAGACGGGTGGATCTAGATAAGCCTAGGGTGTGAACGCTGATGGCTTGGGAAGTAGCACGCATGCGCGCTTGTATTACCTCTCAGAGGGCTAGGGCCGCGGGAACACAAGAAACCCCTGAGGGCGGAGTTTCTCTCTTCACTGTGTTTCCTTGTTGTCTGGTGGGGGAGTGTCGAGCTGAACTCTGTTTCTGAAAGAAGCAATCTTCAAAGAGAAGAATGGTGCAGTAGAGAGGGGACTTGGGTCGTTTAACTGAGATCCTCCATAGCACATGCTTACACTACCTATGTA
Organism: Rattus rattus; assembly: GCF_011064425.1. Classification (NCBI taxonomy): domain Eukaryota; kingdom Metazoa; phylum Chordata; class Mammalia; order Rodentia; family Muridae; genus Rattus; species Rattus rattus. The sequence goes on along the minus strand of NC_046155.1, from coordinate 223,147,529 downwards.
GAAATCGTCATTTGCACAGTTTAGCCCTTACTGCCCCTTTGTGGGCTTGTAAATGCCCTTCGCTTATAAACAGTTTTCCTAACTAGCCTTTATTCGTCTTTGTTAAGTCATAAAGGCTGACTCGTGACCCGTGTGGCACTTTATGGTTGTGATGTAGCCATAGCCTGATTGTCCGTTCCTTTGGACCGATGCGTTCTGAAGAGCAACCTGTTGGTGCTGGGGACTACACTCGCTGTTGTAGGCCACGCAGTTGCTACTTGAAGCCCTAGTTATATGGACATACAAAATAGGTGCTCAAATTCAACCTTTGTTGACAGTAAACCACAAGAAATACACATGCATTTTTTTTTTATCATTGCTAGATGTAGGGCTGCATGCTGGAATCCTATCAGTTAGGAGGTGGAAGATCAGGAGTTCAAGGCCGGTCTTAGTTACACATTATTTATGATGCTAACCTGGGCTATAATCAGACCCTGTTTTAAACAAAATCAGTGCACTAAAAAAATGAATGGTTGAAGATAAAAACAAATTTGTATTTTGAGATGGATGGGTTTATTGGTTTTTACGGAAATAATTAAAACTTAGCTGGATATTTGATATTTCCAGACATGGATCATAATTAACAGTTTCAGGGTTGATCAATATTTAAATTTTATAACTCATTGCCGATGACTCAGATATATCTATATCTATATCTATCTATCTATATATATAGTATAAAAATGTTCATAGGTATAAATACCTAGTATAAAATGTTTATAGCCTTTTAAAGAAACACATTGGACATTTTATTCCAATCCCAGCCCCAAACTTAGAACCAGTTTTGCTTACCCAAGTCAGCATCTGAAACCCAGTCTTAAAAAAAAAAAATCAATCAAATATTTTAAAACCATCCAATTCAAAGGAATCCTCACCAGACAGACAATTCCATCTTGAAGAACGTTGGTAGGAAAATGTTAAAATTCTGTTTTACTATAATTGATAATTGTATGTATAGTAAAAACACTGAACTCTGTAATAGACAGTAGTGTGGAGTCTAAGCCAGTGTGTTTTAGGAAGCCTCTCTTGGCATTGCGTGGTGTAAGGGCTTGTACGGGACAAAGCGTACGTGTCGTATGTTCTGCAGCGAGCCCGTGAGATGCCACACGTGGGGATATTGCCGTGCGTGCCTTGGCTCTACCACACGTTTGATCTTGAATTCAGTTTTGGTCACGGAGCTTCAGAAACCTTTTCCCATGGCTACAGTTTTCATGACCACAGTACGGGGTGTAACCCGAAGTTTAAGATGCTACGTCCTAGTAGAGCGCTTGCCTAGGAAGCGCAAGGCCCTGGGTTCGGTCCCCAGCTCCGGGGGGTGGGGGGGGAAGAAGCTACATCCTGAGCCTCCTGGGATTGGAAGAAGAGCCCTTGAGGCCCTGAGGCCCCATTGTGGGCTGGTGGAAGTAGATGTAACAGAGCGAGTGAAGTTAAGTCTCAGGTCCAGGCTGCAGAGCTAGAGTAGGGGGAGGAGGCAGAAGAGGAAAACATTCAGCCAGGCCAGAAGAAAGTAAAGAAAGAAGACCGGGGGCCACTCCCACTCCAGCCCCCACAACCGCAGCCCTTTCTCTGGTCTGGCTTACTGGGTGGCCTTTTCAAGGAAGGGGGCAAAGGTAACTCATTCAGGTTTAATTTGAAAATTGTTAACACACATGTAGCCTCTCAGTACGGCCCTCCTTTCTGGCGGTATAAACATTCGTCTACCCTCGGATAGCGCGGCCCAAGGTCACTGGGATGAGGTTAAGTGAAGAGGGTGTTCATAGCTATGCTTTAGGGACCCGGGGACTATGGTCATTCCTTGAGTCACTGCTACTGGAATGTGAAGCCTCCCATGTGTTGTCCCTTATGAGATTCCGAGGCGGAGACAAGGCAGGGACCTCAAGATGTCTAGCATTCGAAAGCATGGACAGCTGGATGTGTGTGTGAGATGCTGTACTGGGAGACTCAGAGTTGGTAGTTTTCTTTTTCTTTTGTCTTTTAAAACTGGCACGACATTGACTATTGAATTTATCCACCTTCTGGAAAGACTTTCTAAGCCTATTTGAATTCAGCATTCTTTCTGAGGACTCAGTTAAATTTGTAATGGCATTTATAACTTGGGGGTTTGCCCTGCTCCGTGCTTACGTCTTGCAATGTTGCACCTTCTTTGCCTTTCGTTGTCTTTTAGAAATGCTATCTAGTGCATGATAACCACTGAAAAGCAATTTGAAGAAGTTTCATTATTTCCAAAAAGATACCGAGTTTTAAAATAAAACAATTCCGTCTACTGTTATGGTCAGGACAAGACAGAGAAAATGTGTGATGTCTTTAGGATTTATATCAAAGACACCCAAGCCAAAAATGCTATTAATTAAGAGTTTATCTAAATGCATAAAGAACTCTTCTGTAAGAAATTTCCTATTATATTTTATTCTAGAAAACGGAGCTGTGCAAAAAGGTATAAGAAAAACATAACCGGATCTGTTCTTTTCATAAATGTATGGAATCATGGGTTTGGTGTAGTTTCAAATATATTCTTGTTTTCTAAATGTCTCAGGGCTTGGGGCTAGAGAAATGGTGCAGTGGTCAAGTTCTATTCCCGGCACCCAACTTGGACCCTTTGCAACCACCAGTAGCTCTTGCTCCAGGGGGAGAGCCAAGACCTCTGGCTAGCACTGACTTTCATACAGTTGTGCACAGACACACATACATGCAGTTAAAGGCACTAAAAGCAAACCTAAGTAAGTCATTGCACTTGTAGCAACCGTCTGAGGAAGGGTCTTTCTTAGTCCCAGCAGGAGCCCGGGACCACCGCAGTGTGAAAGGGGAACGCAGGCCTGCAGAGATTCAGCAATCCAGTTTGATAACAGGATCCCCACAGAAAGCACTGGTCTTAACTTTCCATCCAAGATTTTCATGACTCTAAAAGTTTCTAAGAAAATTTGTTTAAGTTCCATTAGGAAGATTGAAGTACTGTCTCCTTGTTGTTGGCTCTTTAAAATCCCGTCGGGAAGCAAGCATTCACGCTCCAGGCTGTCTTGTCTTTCTGCAGCTGTTCTGGGCGGCCATCTGTTCCCTGAGGTGGACTGAGTGCTAATCTCCACTGAGGCTGCCGCCCTGTCCTGTCTGCTCTGCTTGCTCACCCCTTCTTTCTTAGGAGCCCTCTTTGAAATGGAATCCTTTCCTAAACAGAAGCTCCACACATCTATTTATAACCTACAAGTGTGGGACTGGCAACTTAGGACTCAGATGATCCGAAACCGTCCAGCGGGGCAGGACTAATTTTAAGGGCAGTTAATTGAGGACTTGGAAGGAAGGAGGAAACATACCTGGTTTTTCTTCTTTGGAGTGTATTCAGATTACGTCCCCATTACACTTTAGCAACAACTGATCGGAAAAATGGGCACATATGTTAAAAAAAAAACCAAAACAACACATCGAAAACAAGAGCTGGAGACAGAGCTCATTTAGTGACATTCCACCACGCAAGCATGGGGAACTGAATTGGATCTCCAGCACCCACACAAAAGCCAGGTGTGGTCGTGTGAGCCTCTAATACTAGTGCTAAGGACACAGAGGCAGGAGCATGCCTGGAGTTCAAGGGCCAGAAAGACAGTCTAGTCAAACTAGGGAGTCTTCAATCCCAATGAGAGACCCAACCACAAAAAGTAGGAATGGTTTCTGATGAATGACCTATGATATTGACCTCTGGCTTGAATACACTCTCATGTTCACGTACAACACACAGCCGCCACCACCACCCCCGCCAACAACAACAACAACAACAGCAGCAGCAGCAGAAAGCCCCAACAAGGCATAAACCAACTGATGTTTAAAGGTGGCTGGCTGTTTTCCTGACTCTAAGGACCTCCATGATTTAACACTGATTTTGTTTGGTCGAGATGCTTGCTTTCACTTCACGGAGCGCTTTTGTATCTGATCGGGTTTGTTGGGCTATGCTGTTCTTTCCATGCGTAAACTGGTTTCCTCAAGTTTCAGTTCCATGTGACTAATTAGCATCCCACCAATCAATCATGGGAGTGATCTTCAGAGGGCCATTCTGACTGATGTCAGCGAGTGGGTAAGACTTGCCCAGTAGCACGTAAGACAGTGATCACACTCCCCTCACAAATGCAGAAGGACCTGCCCATGCTCGAGATTGGTTGCCTCATCGGTACCTAATTGGTAGGTGGTTCCTTGATGGCCTTTGCCAGTGAGCAGACGTATGCAAATGGAGTCTTAGCAGAGTTTCACTTTCCTTCAGAAATACAGCCAAGTCTTCTATGAAATGGCGGGTAACAACTTCTGTTCTTCTTCTTCTTAAAGTCCCAGAAATTGTCAAGGACAGGTCTTATTAACTGTCAGTGGTAGAAGTTAAGAAGCTGGATAGGTTATAGAATGCTAGGGGTGTACATACAAGCAGTTATAAAATTCCTGAGGAGGGCAGTAAGTGCTACGTATTGACCCACACCAAGGGCCTATTTCGGTGTTTCTCTCCTTGGTGGTGATTAACAAGAGCAGGCGTCACTCAGGATTGGTATGCGTTTAAGTGTGACTGAGACTTAGATTTTCTTACCCATTTTAAAGAAACACAGAAGATCTGAAGGAATAATAGAAGTCTTCTTCTGTAATATAACTTATAAGGGGAAAACTTTTCAGTTTCTCTAATGTGTGCTTGAACCAGAATAAGGGTGCATGCCTCTGTGTGTGTGTGTCTGTCTGTCTGTCTGTCTTTCTCTGTGTGTCTGTCTGTCTCTGTGTATATGTCTCTTCATATGTACATGTACACTCTCATTTGTAGGCCAGAGGCTGACACTTTTTAACACTCTCTACCTTAAATTTTGAGATGGGGGTTTCTCACTGAACCCAGTGTTTGTAGAGTAGGCTAGACTAAGAAAATAAACGGGCTTGCTTCTACCAGCATCCCGGGTCTAGAGTAACCAAACTTGTGCGTGATGTCTGATGCAGGTTCTGAAGATTCAAACTGGGACTCTCACTCTTCCTCACTCCTTCAAAATGAAGATTTTAATTTCCCCTAGCGTCCCCCCATCTTCAGTGGCTTTTTACCATTTTTTTTTAAAGTGAAACGTCTTCAAAGTTACAATATCGGGTCAAAGGAATCGTAGGCAGGAATCTGTTCCTAATTGTGTCTTCCTCTTCTGGATTTGTTTTTTAATAGATTGGATAGTTCCCGACTCCAAAGTTGTCAGTCAGAAGTGACTTTCTTGTCACAGTTCATCCGGTGTTTACTGGGTGGCTGTTGCAGAAAGCAACCTCTGGGAGGGAGCCTGTGTTCTATGAGAAAAGCAAATGCAAACGAGCTGTAGGATGAGGGTTTCCATAGAGGTGCACCAGAATGTAGAGAGAGGAGAGGAGACACAGGTGAATAAGTGTGGGAGGTCAGGGGCCAGGCCAAGTGCTCAGGACACATTCATCCATTGCCCACTGTTGCCCAGGCTCAGCTTAAGGTGCTGGTGGCTTTAGTGGTGCACACATTCTGTTGCACCCCTCCCCCACTCCCCCAGGAGGCAGACAGAGAGCATCCTTCCCATCCGTGTGTGTGTGTGTGTGTGTGTGTGTGTGTGTGTGTGTGAGAGAGAGAGAGAGAGAGAGAGAGAGAGAGAGAGAGAGAGAGAGAGAGAGAGCTTACATGTATATACACTGGTAAGTTTGCGGAGGGTCTGGGAGGAAGTGACTTTAGAACAGGGTCTTGACTAAAATGGTGGGGTCAAGCAGAACAGCCATGCTGTCTTGTCCACGGCGGACATGTCCTTAAACGTCCCTGAGAAAAGAAACTAGCATTTCCCAGTGAGGGAGAAGGTTGCTTCCATGGTTATAAGTAGATGCTAGGTTGGGATTTGCTTTTTTTCTTTTTCTAACTGATTCGTAACTATTTTTTTTTAAAACTAGACTCTCAACTGTGGGATTTGCTTAGCAAACCTGAGGCACAATTCCATTTGTAAGAACAATAGACTTCTCTTCCAACCTGCCATTTCTGGTGTCAGCTACAAGGACCTAGCACAAAGCTTGCCTGCTGTACCTCCCTAGCCCAGGCCCAGCCCTAAGGAGGGCAGCTTTCTAGAATAGTTGAGACTGGGGCAAGCTCATGCCTAACCCCCAAATCCTGTCTCAGCAAAGGTGAGGCATGGACAGACCCCACGTGGAATTAAACTAGAGTGTGTGTGTGTGTGTGTGTGTGTGTGTGTGTGTGTGTGTATACATATATATATATCTCATCCCATGATTAGGTGTTTACAGCATCTAATCTTTAGCAATTAAAGAGAAGTGTGGGTGGGGTAAAAAATAGCAATACCCACATTCTGAAGTCTTTGAGAAAAACAGGAAACTAGTCTTTTTTAAGCAGTGATGCCCAGAACTGGTTATTGCAAAGAGCTTGTTTTCCTAATGTGATGTGGTCAGCCCAGCTGTGCCCAGCAGAAGTTGAATTCTGCTCATTATGACAGGCGTCTGTGGATTCCTTGAGCTGACAAACCTATAGACAGGCGAGCGGAATTACCAGTGGTAACCGGTCATTATGGCCGGATGGTGCTTGGAAAGCAATTTGCCCCAGTCCTGAGAGCCCACGAGAACATGGGGAATAAGAACGTTTGACCAACACGTCGTTGTTTGTAGGAGTTGTGAGTGAACCAGACCTGTTTGTTGTAAAAGAACTTCGTCATCTTTATTTTATTTTTAAGTTGACAGACAGCTCTGGGTATTAGTATATATTACTTCGTGACATGGCGTATCAGCTGAAGCTTCACATCCCATTGTTTTAAACTTCTAGTTCCTGGCACTCAGTGTCTGGTTTCAGTTAGGTAAGTTGAAAATTAAAGTCGGGGTCACTTTCATTCTCCTCAAGGTCACAGAGGTCCCCTTGCCCTTGTGGACAGTGTGGGAATGAATGACCACAGAGAAAACGATTTGGGCAACTGTCAGCTAGACTTTTCGGCCCTGAGGAAGGTGTAGATTTGCTTCAGAACCGAAGCCAAAGGAGAAATCCCCATGGTCTCCACTGCAGCCTTCCACTGGGGTCTTGCTAGACAGGCTGAGGAGACTTCCCCTCCATTTCCTGCTGTGGGTTCTGGGTCACCCATCTCTGCAGCACCCTCCCTGCAGACTGTTTCTCTCTCAGTGTCATCATAGGGATGAAGGGGGTTTAGACTTTAGGAAATGAAGTAGTGCAGTCTATTTCAACTGCTTATTGTTGTTTGCTTGTTTTTTTTGTTTGTTTGTTTTTTTTTTTTTTTTTTTTTTTTGTTTTTTTTTTTTTTTTTTTTTTTTTTGTTTTTTTTTTTTTTGTTTTTTGTTTTGTTTTTTGTTTGTTGTTTTTTGTCTTTTTGTTGTTGTTTTTGTTGTTGTTTCTTTTGTTGCTGAGCCAAGCATCGGGTTTGTGTACTGAAGGCTTTTACGCTTGTCTGCTTGTATCAGGTTTTACAGTTGTCTCTTTAATAAGGAAGCTCCTCACCCTTCTCTTCTGTGAAGCTTGTTTTCAGTGCATGATCCAGGCAGTGTGCCTGGGCTTAGCGATGCCCGGGCAGTTCCAAAAAAGGCAATCGTCCCTGCTATTGATTTCTGTGGCACATCAGTCATGTTAGAGTTATTTACAACGAGAAAGGAGTGAGCTTCTCGCATCTGTCTCTCAGGTTTAGCACAAGGGCACTGTACAGCAACTCTGTCTCCATTCTGATCCAAGGAGATATTTTTTTTCTCTCCTTGGAGGCAGCTTGGCCAGAGTCCTGCAGAGGAAGGGAGCAGTAAGCAATCTGGGGGCATGAAGGTCTCAGTTTTTTAACCCCTTGCTGCTTCTTTGTGAAAAGGGAGGAGGACAGTGGATGGATGATGTCTGCCACTTAAGTCTTCCAGGATGTGGTAAAGTAGTAATGAGATGATAGTTGCTGAGTCTACTCAAATGCAGACGGGAGATATTTCTAAAAGTGCCAGCCCTTACTGGGGGGAGAAAGCTAACAACAGAGCTAGCAAACAAACCTGTTTGATCAAGTCTCAGATTTCAAGTGCATGTTAAAATCTGGTGTTTCTGCCGGGAAAACAAAGCCCCGGGACATTATGATAATGTTGAAATGGCAGGGAAAAAATGAATTATTACTGCATTTACTTTATGCATGCTTCCACGGTGGTATATATTTTCTGTAGGTTTTCATATTTAAAAATTTGAAATTATGTCCATGCTCCCAAGAGTGTACCTTTGGCACTACACCATTTTTGATAGCTACCTTTAAGCCTGTGAATGATATACAGCATAAATAAAAAACTTGGGCTGTGGTGCTGGGAGATGACTGGACCTAAGAGCCCTTGATACTTCGCTAGAAGACTGGAGTTCCAGTCCCAGAATCTATGTAGAGAGGCTCCTAACCACCTCTTACTCAGTTCCAGGGGATCTGACGCCCTCTTCTGGCGTCAGTGGGCACTGCACTCACAAATGTCATCTCCACACTCATTCATGCACATGCATAATTAAAAGTCAAAGCTTTTAAAGAAAAAAAAGTACTCAGGAGTATTTACAAAAATGGCATTTTTTTTTTCTCTTAGCATAGTGTGAGCAAAGTGTCCCCATCTGTCATCCCATTACTGGGCTCCCCACCAAAGAATTAGGAAACACAAAAGTTTTGTGTACGTTTGACCACACATTCCTCTTGCTTTTGCCCTTTCAAGTGTGAGACTTTATTGAGTGTGTCTTCTCTTCTGCATGCGCAGAGAGATTTCTCTGATTTCTTTTTTTCCATGCCCCCCCCCTTTCTCTGATTTCCTATGGTCATCATTTCTCACACCCCTCAGAAGATTTGGCCAATCTAGCTTTTTCAAAAAAAAAAAAAAAAAAAATCCTCCTTTCGAGGGATATCTCACAGTCTATCTATCGGAGGTGGTGGGGCGAGTGAGATAGCTTACTGCCTGGCCGGGGTGGAGGGATAGAGGGAGTGGGTGGGGTAGCTCACTCTCTGGCAGAGGTGGAGGGAGTTGGTGGGGTAGCTCACTCTCTGGCAGGGGTGGTGGAGTGGGTGGGATAGCTCACTCTCTGGAAGGATGGGGTAGCCACTCTCCGGCAGGGGTGGGGGGAGTGGGTGGGATAGCTCACTCTCTGGCAGGGGTGGGGGGAGTGGATGGGATAGCTCACTCTCTGGCAGGGGTGGGGGGAGTGGGTGTAGCTCACTGCCTGAAAGGGGTGGAGCTTTGGAGGGGGTGAGTGGGATAGCTCACTGCCTGGCACGGGTGGAGGGGAGTGGGATAATCCATTGTGGCTGGGGCGAGGGGGTGGGCGGCTCTCCAGTCTTGCTCTGCAGATGGTAGGAGCTTGGTTCCAAGAAGATTCCCCAGATCACTTTTATCTTCTTTCTCGGGAGCAGCATCCTTGCCTCCTTGTCTCTGAGAAGGAAGCAGGCCTCCTCCAGGTGGATGAGACTTTGTAAGGGAAGTTGATGGTAACCTACTCTCAGACGAAGAGGGAGGGAGGGAGAGTTGACGTTCCCTGCCTCGGTCAGGCAGCCATTTGTGGCAGAGTGTTCCTGGAGCCTGTACCCTCCTGGCAGACTTCACCCTTCCACCCTCTCTCACCCTTGCAGCCCCGGAAGACCTTTGCTAGGAGAATTAATTGCTTTAATACCGATTGGCTGGAAGCCAGCCCTCCGGGAGCGTGCTCCCTCCTCCTGGTTGTCGTTTGAAGTTGGATGAGGAATACAGTTGCAGTTTATGGCTTAAGAAGCCATTGTGGCATGGTGGCTCTGTGCATAGGAGTGCCATGTTCCTGACAGAAAAAAAACTTCAGTTCTGTCCAGGTGACACCAGAATGATGAATGCTCTATCTGCCAGCCTCCTGAAGCTGAGCTGTCTTAATTTTATGTTCTTAATTAAAGATCAGGTATTACACTTTGATAATTTTAAATGGCACGTTGGTATTGGTTGGCCTTCTTTTGGCTAAGTGTGACCTTTATGATGGAGTTGATACCCCTTGCGGTAGGGAGACTGTCTTGTGCATTGAGAAATATTTCCCAACGTCCCTGTCCTCTACCCAGTGGATGACAGTAGCCCAGCCAATCTTAACAGTCAGCAGTAGCCCCTGCCATTGCTCAGTGTGCCCTGGGAGGCAAAATGTCTGTGCTTGTAAGCCTCCATAGGCCATCAAGAAGTCTGAAGCCCATGTATCTACCAGCCTGTACCAGACGTTTATCAGCAGCACGGAGCTTGAACTTAAGGTGCCAGAGTAGGAAAGTAAGGAAGGGGAGAGTTAAGTTTCTAAATAGTGAGTATTCCTATTCCTACTTTATGATTGAGCGAGTAGCAATCGCAACCAGGGGACTTTCCCTGCTGGCTTGTGTCAGGAATTCCCTCTCCCCCTCTCCCGAAGGCTGGGACTCCCTCTCAAGGACTGCTCTCACTTCTGACTCACTTAATTCTTCTGTCTTCCTTTCAATTTTCTGTCCCCTGTTGCTGCCAGTAACTGGACTAACCCTGCTGCCTCTGACAAAGACGGGAGCCATTGAGAGTGTCTTGTCGGTGCAGTGCCAGGTCACTGTGTGCGCCTCCAGACAATGTGTCCCGCTGTTCTTAACTTGTTTGCTTATTCCGTAGAGCTCTTCCTGGTCGTTCATGGCCTATGTTGGGAAAGACAATTTTCTATACTGTTAACTCAAGCTCTCAGTTTGGCGATCTGGCAAGGAACTGTGCCACCGAGGTTGGCAGGTCCTGTGGTACTCCTATTACATTGCCTTAGGCTAATTCTAAATCTGGTTGTATAAGCTTTAGGAAGGGGTAGCCTCGAGTGCCAATTACCATTTGTGACATTAGTCTAGAGGGGAAACACAGTCCAGATTTCCAGTGCTAGGTATAAAAGCGAACTTGGGGAACGCGACTTTTTTTTTTTTCAAATAAGATGAGGAGATGAGAGACAGGCATAGTCCAGCTGGTCCCCATTCCAAGTGAGGCTTTCCAGAACATCACAGGGATGCTCTTGCTAGCAAGGTCAGAGTTCCTACCCCTGTGAGACAGAACCTTCCTTCTCAGTCCCAGGCTTAGAGAGCTGACAGGCTGAAACAGCTGCAACTTGTTCCTCTCGTAAGGAATAGAGGAAGCGTGCAAATATTTCCTCGGATCCCATGGTGTGGACATGCCATGGTGTACAGTCTTTACCAAATGTGCATAGTCTGCCCAGGGAAGAAAAGAACAGTTACTGTGAACTGAGATCCCAGCTCACCGAAGGCTGTAAGAAATAACTGGATGTCTTCAGTTTTAAAGAGAAAGAAGGGCTGGAGAGATGGCTCAGCGGTTAAGAGAGCACTGACTGCTCTTCCAGAGGTCCCGAGTTCAATTCCCAGCAACCACATGGTGGCTTGCAACCATCTGTAATGGGATCCGATGCCCTCTTCTGGTGTGTCTGAAGACAGCTACAGTGTATCCATATACATGAAATAAATAAGTCTTTTTAAAAAAAGAGAGAGAGAGAGAAAGAAAACAGGTGATCTGTGCTGTACAAATTTTCGCTGGAACTGAAAACAGTTACAAGAGAAGCACAAAACCTCCAGTCCTTGTTTGTACGTCAAATATCAAATGAGGAAATGCTTGTGTCTGGTTTGTCAGGGTAGGGACATTTGCATTTCACGCCAGGAGACTGGACCGAGAAGGCCTGAGGATTCCCCTTATCCTGTGGGCATTCTCTCTTCCCCTCTAAAGTTGTCAAGGCGGACTCCGTAGAGAGATAAACTTATCAAAGCCAGACCGTGAGGGGGCTGAGCCGGTTACTTCCTTTGCGAAGTTCCTAGACCATCTTACTGATGGCTTTGAAGTTGGGTTCAGGCTGCCCCAGGACATCAGACAGTTGTAGAAGTGAAATACAAGCCTGATGGACTGTTCCGACGCTGGGGGCTTCGGGTCTTGAATTTGAGGGAGCATGCTATTAAATATTCAGACACTGTGTGTTCTTTGGTGTGGGATTCAACCAGTAACAGTTGGCTTTCACTAGTTCGGAGGTCCATGGGGATCAGAACCGTGTTGCCAGTCACCGTACGCTTGTTTGTTGAATGAATGAACGAATACATGGGAAGGAAAAAAAAAAAACAGTTCATCATGGGGGGTTGGGGATTTAGCTCAGTGGTAGAGCGCTTTTAGGAAGCGCAAGGCCCTGGGTTCGTCCCCAGCTCCGGAAAAAAAAAAAAAAAAAAAAGTTCATCATGAAGATTTGTATAGGGTGTTTTTTTTTTAATTTATTCTTTGAGAGTTTCATACAAATAGACAACATGCTTGGTCATGTCCCCTCTCAGTCCTCCCATCCAACTCCTCCTGGACGTCTCTAATGCCACCTTCTCCTCACGGCTTCATGTCCTTTTGTTTTTTAAGCCCATTGAGTCCAATTACCGTTGCTTGTATGTGCGTGGCCATCCACTGGAACATGGGCTACCTACCAGGGAACGTTTTTAAAAGAAAAGTAAATGCTGGTTTTTCACTGGAAAAAAAATCACAGGCATTTTCCAATAATGACGTTACTGCAAAATTTAAAAGAGCAGCACGTAGTGAACGAATTTTTTTTAAATTGTTGCTATTAATCAAGGACAGCAGGAATAGATGGTCATTTCTAGAGACGGAGAGCATGGCACCCTCTCAAAGTCCTCTAGAGGGACACGGTTACAGACAGTCTCTCAAGCATACCAATTAGTTGACATCAGAGAGTAACAGGCACTTCTGAGAGCCAAAATCAATTAAGACAACGAGCAAAGAAAAACAGTGGTTTAAGCGCATAAGAAAGATTTTGATTTTGGTGCTGGCTGTGCAGTATTGAGCTTTTCTCTGGGTTTGACAGCACTGTATCACCATGGGTATGGCGGACCCATGTCTCTAGCTCTTGCTTCGTGGTTCAGTCCCACCACCACACGAATCAGTAAGACTTGAATTTGTAAATGGGGTGCAGTGACTTCCTTTCTTTCTTCCATCCATATCATCTATCTATCATCCATCTATCCATCCATCTATCTATCCATCTATCTATCTATCCATCTATCTATCTATCTATCTATCTATCTATCTATCTATCTATCTCTCTATCTATCTATCTATCTATCTATCCATCTATCTATCTATCTATCTATCTATCTATCTATCCATCTATCTATCTATCTATCCATCTATCTATCTATCTATCTATCTATCTATCCATCTGTCCATCCATCCATCCATCCATCCCTCCATCCATCCATCCATCCATCCATCCATCCATCCATCTCTATCTATCTATCTATCTATCTATCTATCTATCTATCTATCTATCTATCTATCTATCTATCTATCTTTTGAGGCAGGGTCTCTCTATATAGCCTTGACTGCCCTGGAACTCATTGTGTATTCCAGACTGGCCTTGAACTCACAGAGATCTGCCTGCCGTCGCCTCCCAAGAACTGGTATTAAAGGCATGAGACACCATGACCAGGTTGTGTTGTCTTTCTTGAACCCAAGAAGCTTCTTAAATTCCCACGCTGTGTGTCTGTCTGTTTCAGATCATAAGATTGTCTCGGAGGATTAAACGAACTAATCTTTAGGGCCTTTGAGATGACTGGAGAGGTAAAGGTGCTTGTGGCCAAGCCTGGCAATCTGAGTTCGATCCCAGAAACCCACATGGTACAAAGAGAGAACTGACTATCCAAGTATGCAACTCTCAAATGTATTAATCAATCAATCAATCATCAATCAGTCACCAATCAATCATCAATCAATCATCAATCAACATCTCCAGCACTTTCTCTATAGCCATGGACAAGTTCATCAAACTCCCAAGGCCTTGAGTGGGCAACAGTGAGGTGATGGTATGAAATAATTTTCCCTGTCTTGTAAGAGATTAATGGGAAACACATAGTAATCCCTTAACATGGTGCTGGAGCCCACGGGGCCAGTAAATGCCAGTTGCTTTCATTGTTCTCTGATGATGGTTCAGATTTCTTTCCTATTTCTACATGTTTCATTTACTTAACATTTCCAGTAGGAAGATCAAACTTTAAGCCATTACTTTATAGAAACCAGGGTGTCCTAAACAGAGTCTGGGCTATCAAAGTGAGCTGTCGTATCTTATAAAGGCATGCGAGCGAATCTGCATGCAGAGACCCAGACTGAAGCAAGTGGACCCTGTTCTTGGCTGGGAGCCAGCATCTGTCCTCCGGTCTTCTGTGTTTCTGGCCCGCTGAAGTTGTTCCTTCCTCTTGGTCTAGTTTTGTATTTATTTTCTTTAAGACTTAAGAGCAAAGTACTTAGAAAGAATACTGACTTGTAGAAGGAATAAGAAAGTGCTTCTGTTCTGTTTAAATTCTTCAGACATCAAGCTCATATGTAATGCTCTAGGGTTTAAAGGAGCACACACCCTTCCCCTGAAGTTTTAATCCCATGAATAATAACAAGGTTTTCAGTTAGCACCACAGGTTAGAACACACCTTCAGAGGGTAATGTGAGTATTTTTCAGTTGGACTAGTTTCTTGTTGAATGTTTTTTTTTTTTCTCTTTTTTCGATGTGACAGTTTCTTTGTTATGAAATGACTTTCCAGACGAAGAACATGGTAGGGCCGGGTGCATTGGTCTGTGTTGGTGATGAGCGTGAGAGCTTTCTCTCAGGGTCGTTCAGATCTTGGTATTTCACTGCTGCCCTTAACTATGCTTAGGACTGACCTCCTCTAGAAAACATTTTGAAAAGTTCCTTTAGCCTGGTGGTTTTGTCCACCCCCCCCACCCCTTGTCTCACATATTATCTTAAACATTAATAACGCTGGTTAAATTTTCCAATGGAAGTGGTTGTTACTGCGTTTATTTAAAATACCGCCTTAGAGCGGGGGCTTATGTGGATGATCTTCTCAGCTTGGAAATCTCTGGCAGAAAAGTCACCACTGCTTGGATTTTTCTAAGTACGGTTTCCACAGTTCTGTGTGATTTCTTACCGATTCCTTTTAGGGCTGAACAGCATATTCCTTTGATTAAAGGCTCGCCGGGGCTCATAAATCAATATTAGTGGTTAGCTAATTGTTGAGAATTTGAAGTTTTACTTTAACACAATCAAGTCATAATTATTCCTTCACTGTGGCCAAAATGTAATCTTGTAAAATCTTGTTAGGACTTTGTTATTTTCCTCCCTCAGTCTTTCCACTAAAGACTTCTCAACATGGGAAACTGAAAAAAAAAAAATGTTGAAATGGCTTCCATCTTGAAAAAGAAAAGAAAGAAAGCGATAAAAACAACACGCCCCAGGGCTTTCCCAGCTACTGCATTTGCTCGCAACCCGCCATCCTCTTGACCACCTAAGTCGATATTGCAATAGCTTCCTAGTTTTGAAACTCAGTGACGTGTCAGCCGGTGATTGGCGCCAGCAGATTCGGATTTGTAGTCACTGTCACTGACTCTCCCTCCTTTGTTTCAGGGGCTCTGTGCACGGGGGCCCCATCAAACTGCTTTCCTGGCCTCTTACCCCCCCCCTGCCCCGCCCCCGCCCCCCCCCCCCGGTTCAGCCACCAGAAGGTGGGTGGCTCTTACAGCCTGAAGTTTCTGAAGTGTTCTTACAGGGCCCATTGTTCAGAGCCTCACTCTTGGACACAGCTGTTTTTCCACATCGTATATGTACACACACCCACTGGGTTCCATACCTGGCAATGCAACTGCTCCCTCTTGAACCTTTCTTCCTCAGATGTGCTCGAGAGCACTTCAGTGTGAGTTTGTTTCCCAACTGAACATACCTCCTCTCACGTTGGGGTTTCTCCCTGTCTCCCTGACAGCTGTGGACTGGTGGCTGTTAAGAGTCTCCTCTCTCAGACCTCCCATGACACAAGCCCCTCCTTGGGCCCTACAGTAACCTGAAGGCCTGTACTTCTCATACTTCCACTGATTTTGTGATTTTTGAGGTCAAAGATAATTCTTATAACCTTTCAATGTCATAACACAAAGAGTAAAAGACGGACAGATGATAGAAATTGCCAGTTACAGAGACAAATAATCAGATATAAAAGTTGTGCATTATATATAATATACATTACATATTATATATTATATTATATGTTGTGCACCATAATATTTATTTATATATTATGCTATACATTCTATATTCTATATGTATTCTGTATTCCGTATTCTAAATTATACATTAAATGATACATCTTACATTAAACATCATATATATTATATATCACATATCACATATCGTATAATATGTCATGGCATATATCATGTTACACATTATATGTTATACATTACATTATACATTATATATTCCATACTTATTTTATACCCTAAATTTTATATTCTATATTCTAGGTTACATAAAATGGTACATGATATATATATATATATATATATATATATATGTATATATATATGCATATATATACACACATATATTATAGATATAATCTCACATATACACCACACATATATAAGCCACGCATACAAACATACCATCATCGTTAAGCCTTGTTAGTTGAATGTAGCCTGTAGAACTTTGGAAGAGGGTTTCCTCGCTTTGGAGGGCTTGAGTGGAGGCCGTGATGGGATAAAGGTAGGAAACTCTCAGTTTGATTATTCCAGGCCCTTTGTAAAAGCAGTGTCTGGAGAGAGTAGAAGCTAGCCATGGCTTCAGACTGCCCAGCCATGTTCTACACACTTCCTCTCTTATGTCCTACATTCTCCTGTGGATTAGGATCAGGGAGGGGGCATCCATCCTTCCATTTACATAGATGAAAGTATTTGGAGGAAAACTGAAGTTTCATAGAGAGAGGCCATTCCAGGTCTGGACATAGATGGTGCTCAGTGCGTGCGGCTTGTACTCCTGTTAGGTCATCTTGAAATCCAGTGCTGTTGAATTCATCTTTTTGTGGTTTTTATCATAGCACTGCGCATCGAAGCAAATCCAGGAGAGCATTGCTATCCGGGGCCCTAAAAATGGTACAGAGATTGAAACAGGAAGCAAATTGTGTTTTATCAGGCAGTAGCGTTTGCTAAGCAGTCAGATATTAAAATGATGTCTTCTCTGCTTTGATAAAAAGTAAAAACCACCAGTCCTCATTGGTTGGAAACAGCGTGCTCTGACTCTGTGGAACAAGTATCTAGTTATTATTCCACATTAATCGGAGCTAATTTTAAAATATGAAGCCTTAGTTGTGAAGACTCAGTTGCCGTTAGGGTGGAATTCTGGGAGCTCGGATGCAGAGCGGGTACCGAGCGGGCTTACGTAACTGTCTTTCCCTTTCGGCATTCATAACAACAAGAAACTTGCTTCCCAAGGTCATCTCATGTTAAGGAAAAAAAATTAAATATACGAGTAAAAGTTCCATTTGGCTTCTTGAATACTGCCAGACTTCACATGGATCTGTAGCCTGGATGGTTTTGAGTCCTGATACTGGCTTGGTTGTCTTTTATGAGGAACAACAATCAAAACATCCTGTTTTGTGAACAGTCAGTACAAGTCCCAGGGGAATAATTACAGAAATAGCAAAGGTCCTTCCTATATCAGTTAGAAGCTTTGAAATTTCCATTACTGGTATTCCTCCCTTCTAAGTCCTCTTCCGAAGTGACTAAAACAAAGTCGTTCGTGACCTCGGGGAGCTGGAGTCCTGCTAAGTGCTGGTTACCCACTGTAACAGTGACCCCTGTAAATGGTAAATACTCTTAAACTCTTTGTTTTCTCACCTCTTCCCTAAGTCGGTCTCAGGCTTTGTCGAAGTACCACGACGACTCCTTTCAGTACCAAAATAAATGAAAGTCGAAAAGATACTCTGAAAGGATGGTAACACGGCTCCGGGATTGGTGAAGGAGCCAGGACGGTAATTCAGAAGCTGAAAATAGGTCTTCATTTTATGCAATCAAGTAAAACACTGTACCTTGGCATCGCCACACCGGATTAGCCGGGAGTTGGAAGTTATTCCTCCCCCAGCATGCCATTAGGGGTGACAGGAGGAGCTATGATAAACTGCTTGTTTAATGGGGCTTGTGCTGCCGGCCTTACAGCCATGATGTACAGGCCTGATTAGCGCTGAGTGACCTCAACTCACATACATTTCCTCTCCAAAGAGACCTGACAGGCACTCTCTGTTCTAATGAGCGTTTGCGTGAGTGGCTTCTCACAGGGAACCACACTCGATTTAAGGTTGCAAGAGTCCCATGTCCTGCTGTCTGATCTACCTTAAAGGATCTTGAAGGATGACTGCAGCCTTCAGCGGTCACATATCAAGTCCATGGATAGAAAGACTTTTTTCCCCCTATCTTTTATAGGTTCGTTGTGCGCGTATGCGTGTGAGTGTGTGTGTGTGTGTGTGTAAGTTAAAAGTTAGTATCAAGTGGTTTTCTCGGTCACTCTCCACCTTACTTTTTGAGTCAGGGTCTCACCCTGAACCCAGGGGTAAATGAAACAAAACCTGCTAGCCAGACGACAAAAGGCCACCCAGCACTGGATGTCTGCTGTTGTATGTGTGGAGAGCCTTGGATGAGAATTCAGATCCTTTAGCTTTTACTGCAAGCCCTTTTCCAGCACAGACTGTTCCCAGAACCCTTGTACAGGGTAGGAGTCTGTTTCTGTCACCTGCTTGCTTATCTTTAAAATGGTGAGCCTAAGTGGAATTCCCAGCTAATTCTGTTTCTGTCTAGTGAGTGGCTGAACCTCTCCAGGAGGGCCTTCTCTAGCAGGAGCTGTGTCATGCTTCCGAGCCAGAGTTTGTAGCCTCACCTTAAATCCTTGTTACCTAAGAGGGGACTGCTAGCTGTGCCCTGCTAGATCATAGAGCTGTCAGGTTATAATTAACATTCGATGTGACTCTAATTAGACAGAATTGGTGGGAAATATCTGGGAGGTTGTAGCAATGCTGCCGTGATGTTTGCATTTAAATGTTTGAGATTATTCCCTTCACTTAAAGCCCACGTTCAGATGAAGGGTGGGGACCATGGGGGGTGCCCACATCTCACTTAGCTCTATTGTTTTGGATGTTGGCTGCAGGCTATAGGGACCCTAGTGCTTTCAGCCTGCATTGTGGTGTCTGTCTTTCAGACAGAGAAGTTGGAGAATGTGTATTCTTTTCCTTTTTTATTTCTTCAAAGAGATTAAATCACAGCTCTGACAGGAGAGGGCAGGATCTCTGAGAAGACCTCCCGAGTGCTTGGAATTCATAGATTCTACCAGGTCCTTTCCCTATTGTCCCAGGCAGCGCTCTCTCCAGCAGCTCCCCGCGTCTTTGGCTGCGGGCCAGCCTCCTAGGGCCTCTGGCTTTGATGTGCAGTGCAGGCTGTCCTCTGGCCAGGTTGTTGTTGCTGTGACCTGGGCTTCACTCACAGTGAGTGCCAGGAGGGATGTCCTGTCTGCAATATACATTTTCACAGCCCTAGTCCTGGGGCGGGGAGAGTATGCCTTTGTACGATCCACAAGTGGCTGTCCTTGACTGCTCTGCTTAGCTATGCTTTCTTCTGGTGTCTGCTGGAGACAGGTTTGCACCCTGCCTGTCACTTGGGAGGAGGATCCTCCCCTCTGTGTGGAGGAAGACGGCATTCAGCTCTTTGCCAGGTCTATTGTTAGTCCGAAGGGTTTTCTAGGCCCGGTTCTGGGAAACCAACCTAGCTAGTTGAACTGCTTCCTCTGGGGGATGCATTGACCTTGTTTTAGCCTAGGCCTGGCAGCTGGATTCCCAAAGACATCAGTTCAGGCAGGGGAAGTCTTTCTCAGCTGAACCACAGCTCCAAGCTTGTTAAGAGCCCCCTCTGTTTCAAATAGAACCTCTTGACTTCTGGTGGTCCCCCTTGGTCGTTCTAGATGCAGGTGGATCCCTGAACACAAGGGACTACAATGATAATAACTAGCTACCGATGCGTCGGAAATGGCTCTGTACATCCCATTATGAGCCTGGGTGCTCATTGAGGGAGAGTTGCTACCAATGATCTGGATTCAGTAGTGCCAGTTCAACTTAAGCAGAAACGGCCTCAGAAAACCAGCTGCCTCAGAAACCTGTCCTGTCCTGATTTATATGGCGAGCGTCACTTACTTACTCTGTATCTTGCTAGATTTGATGATGGTATTCCCCACAGAGGGAAGATCATGCATCCTTGTTCTAGCGAAGCCCTTCGTCCGAGGACACTTCTTCACACAGCGATTTCCTTCTTTAAGTTTATACGGCCCCAAGATTTCATGTTTGGTTTGGTTTTTCCTCTTAAATTCTTCTCACATAAACTCACCGTGTAGTTTGATTTTTGGTTTTGTTTGGTTTGTTTGTTTAAGTTCAGTCCCCTCCAGTAAAACTTTGGATCTCTTTTGCCGTTGTGGGTTTAGCAAGATGAGGTAGTCGAAGTTGACTTGCTCGAATGACTTACTCAAGGGGGGGTGCCAGGATGGGCTCTGAGGGTTCTGAGGAGAAGGAAGAGTAAACAGGTTTGCGGAAGGTAGGCTCAGTGGTCTTACCAGGGATTGCCTGTTCGTACTGTATTTTACGTTCTACAAGTATTTGTAAGTTAGACTTCATTTAGAACCCTTACCCTAATTTCTCTTGTGGGGACGGATAGCACAGGGGAGTTTGCTAGGTCAGACATGTCTCTGGGACAGTTAACACAGCGAGCCAGTTACCGTTAGTATGAAGCATGGTGCACGGTGGTATTCCCAGCCCGTTTCTCAGCGTTTTATTAAGGTGATGGCCCCTGTTTGTTCCATGGCGAATGGAAGTAACGTGGTGGTAAGGTGGCTAGCCTGACCTAGGGGAGCTGATGTGTCCTAATCCTTTTCCAAATGCTTCTCTTGCACTTGCTGGTGGCAGTTAGGCACCAGCAGCTCCATACCATCTTCTTCAGAGTCGTCTCATGGGAGAACTTTGACTTTGATAGATCTTTTCGGCTCCCTCTTGCTCCTCCACTGAAACCGTTGTGCAATGTATGCACTGTAATGTGGGCTAGCGGGAAAATGTCTCAGAGGCGGTTCAAAAAAAAAAAAAAAAAAAACCCAAGGTGTAATTCTTTAATGATTTCATTCTGTATCTGGGTATGTTTCTTCCTATTGTCAGCCAGTGTGGGAGGCAAAGGAAGAAGGGTGCTGTCGTTGAGGGTGTTGTGTGGGTACTGCCATCCCAAAGTACTTCATAGAAGAAGAGATATTTATTTTTGCCATCAAAGTAATATTCAGATACTAGCTGAAAATTATCATGCCACAGTAAAAAGTTGTTGCCTAATGCTGTTAAAGTTGTTGCCATTAAAACGGATGTTAACCAGCGCCATTATGTATACATGCATATGTATGTATACAAAAATGAAAGGGTAATTTTTGCTCCTAGGGTTACATCTATATTCCTAACACTGTTACTGTTGCCAGTAGAGGTTACTTGCACAGGCCTAGGGCAAGCTAACCAGTCCTCAGCATAGGACTGTAAGTCTCAGACCTGAAACCATTGGACAGAGCTGAGGTTTCCCTCCCCTGGTTAAAAGTGAATTCTGGCTGCAAGTCTCCAGTGACGGGATCTATGACTCAAAGCAGGTGAGCTGTAGCTGTTTAAACTTTACCTTTTCTTGTTTGCCCTGGGAGCCCTTCTTCTTCATTCCTGTCCACGTCCCATTCCACCCTAGGGCCTGTACCCTCAGCCCCTCTGAAGCCGATGGCAGCTGCTGCTTCCTGGACCGAACGCTCCCTAGTCTCAGTAATTATTATTCTTAGGATCTTCACCACACATTTTAGCATTGAGCACCCACTTTTAAAAACATAGTCTGTCTGTCTGTCTGTCTGTCTGTGCTGTTCGGCGTTCATACCATAGACTTCATTACTTCTTTCAGTGACTAATGGAAAAATTTGGTACTTAGCAAGCATTTGCCATTGGCTGGCCATGAACTAGCATCTTGCTTTTCAAACTTTGGCTCTCATGCCAGCCCACGATCCGTTTTGGGGCCTCATCTCAGAGCTCCAGGATCCAGAAGCAGCATTTCAATTTAGCAAACTCCCGTGCTGACTACGGGTCTCTTGAGGTTTCAGAAAGCACTGCCAAGACCACGGCCATCTCCAGCAGAAGTTCTATTAGAAAGGTCTCTGGCCACCACAGAGCGCCGCTTGCCTCTGCTGTCCCTAGGATGCCCTTAGTTTAGCCTTTCGTTAAGCATAACCGGTCCCACTGAGGCTCCATCAGCAAGCACTTGCCGTGCAACGAGGCCCGAGTTCTAGTCCCTAGCATTCACTTAAAAAAAAACAAAAGAGGTAAGGAAGACACAGGAGGGTCTCTGGGTCTAAGTGGCCAGCCGGTCTAATGAACTCCAAGTTCAGAGATTTGTTGTCTCAGCTAGAAGAGAGGAAGACACCCAGGGTCTACCTTTACACACACACATACACACACACACACACACACACAAACACACACACTCATGCACATTAGATGTGACCAGGAGATTCTGTGTGAAGTCATATGAACCGCATTTGCATTCTGCTTCAAACTGTTACTTCACACACATCGTGCACATCTTTCAAATGGCCCCTTGCAGACAGCTCACACCAAGGACCAAACAGTATGGTTTGCTCTCCTTAGCTCCTCCTGCTACTCCCCCCTTCCCTCCGTCCCTTCTCCCTCCCTCTCCCTTCTTCTTCCTTTCTCTCCCTTTTTTTTAATTTCTGTCTCAAAGTGCTCACTCCCACTCAGCTTGCTATTTTGAACTCCAGGGAAGAAAATTTGTAGACATCTTGCAGTCTTTCAGAAACCATGGTTCAGATGAAGTGTCTGCCTCTGCGTGTTTCTCCGGGTAAAGCAGAGAGAAACATGGCCACTTGCATTTCGTACTTTCACGCAGCTCAGCACATACGGTGGCTTTTCAAGTCAGCGCAAGACCAGCCTCGGTTCTTAGGTGCCCACGCTCAGGGAGGCGCTCGACTTGCTTTCTTTCCTTTTTGTGTGTTGACCTCTTGCCTGCCAGTAGAGCCTGGATGTATGGATCTCCTAAGCTATCTGAAATGTAAGATTATTTTAAGTACCTGTAGAGTAGCTCCTAAGTCAAGGAGAATGACATATGGCTATAATTAACAAAACGAAATTCAGACTGTTTTCAGCACGAAAAAGTAAGTTTAAAATATTTTTATTGTACCAGGATCTCATGTACATCAGGTTGGACTTAAACTCGCAATGTAGCTGAGGCTGACCTCAATGTCCTGCTCTTGGGTGCTGAGAATATAGGCCTGGGTCCCCAGGCCTGATTGTTTTATTATTACACCAGGTCGTTTGCACTCTGTTTTCCCCGTCTTTGAGTCCATACCTAAATAACAGAAGAAACAGGAGACACTGGAGAAGGAAGAGAGAGGAACGTGCTTTGTACTAGGCTGTCTAAGTTGTCCATTCTTGTTTGAAACGAGCTACAGGGTTCTTTAGACAGGGAAACAAAGTGGCTGACAGGGAACCTTTTGTGGAACTTGTAGTGTTTATTATGTAGAGTTTGGTTTCCATTTTGTCATGAAAATTAAGCTGTTTTATTTAAGATAGGACATAAAAAATACTTACCTTCTTTTAATCACCATTTCGCCACCTTTAGAGAATATTATTCTGGGGGGCTTAAAGGGAATTAGCACAATTAGTGGCTGGATAGGAATGCTGTATTTTTAGCAAGAGAAATGGGAGCAGGAAAAGAGGCAAGGAGAATGACAGAGGATGAGTGTATATTAAATGTGAAGTCACATGTTGTACACATAGAGATAGTTGATGATCCAGTGTGCCTGGTTTACATGGACAACTAAAATCCAGAAGAGACGTTTTTATTCATTATAACTTTCATATTATTATTACACAGTGCGATTTTAACCATACCCTAAATTGAAGTTTTTGAATATCATTGAAATGAACGGCATATAACCCAGGGACTGAAGGCTCTGTAACCTGAATAAAGCAGATCGGAGCTTTGCAAGCACACGTGTGTATCAAGGAATGTTAGGAAGAAGAATCACAGGAGCGGAAGGTTGTCCCACTGCAGACTCATTCACACCGCACACTCAGACACACCTCACACTCAGACACACCGCACACTCATTCACACCTCACACTCAGACACACCGCACACAGTGGTGACTGTGCGGCATAACACATGCATGTTTCCATGTAGCAGCATGGAATTGTGCAGTTCAGTGCCAGCCACATAGCATTACACGGTTTGAATCCAAGTTCCGTCTTCAGTGTTTGGCTTGAGATGATGAAAAGAGAAGAAAAGTAAAAAGTAAGGAAACTCCTCAGGCTTCAACAGACACGTGCAAAATAATCCAGCAGCCGGCAACAGACACATGCAAAATAATCCAGCAGCCAGGGCCGAGAAGATCTCACAGCGGCTGTTACAGAGGCCGGAGTTTGGTTTCCAGCACCTACAGCAGTTGGCTGGCAACTGCCTCATAACTGCAGCTCTTCCAGGAGATCTGATGGGCTCTTCTGACCTCCACTGATATCGGCACACATATGTACATATTTACACATGCACGTAAACACACACACACATCACACATACACATAACACAATACAACACACACATACACACACATACATACACACACCACACATACCACACATACACACACACCACACACACACACCACACACACACGCATACTCACACATACCACATACACTCGCACACACACATACACACACATAACACACATACAACACACACATACACACACATGCATACACACAACACACATATACACACATAACACCACCACACATACATACCACACATGCACTAGAATACACAGACACACACACACACACACCCACACCACCAACACACATACACACAACACACACACACACACACATACACACACACACACACATACACACACACACACACGTCATATAAAAAAGCCATATAACTATAACCAGGACCTAAACACGGTCAAATTACATAATTGGCTAAAATTTTTATTAACAATAAAGACAATAGGATTCTTTTAAATGAGAAAGTAAAATAATAAAGAAATCTGAGGTGCATCTGACATTGAGTAAAGTGGTTTCTTTAAAAGCATGAGGTAAAAAGTCAGGAAATTTGCTGAATCAGAATAGTTGTTTATTGTTGGTCGCTTTATAAGCACTTTAAATAATTTGATATGCATCAAATAGAAGTTCATAAAATAGTCCGACCTTTCATTTTAATAATATTGTTTCTGATACCATTGGAAGCAGAATAACATTTTATTTCTCGTGACACCGATAAAAAAAGCACTTGAGGAATTCTCACAAACAGGGATAATGAAAGGCATGACGTCATTCCAACTCTGAGACAATGTGTGACTGGTAAAAATGAGCCGTCTCAACACATGGAAATAAATAATTGCTTGCAGAATAATAAGTTAAAAAAAAAACCATGAACGCAAATGCAGCCCAAGGGCCTCTGTGTGCAGGTATGTTCATGCTGGAGATTATTGTATTTGGGTTGCAGGAATAGGACTGTCTTTCTGGTTCAAATGTTTGCAATTTCGTTGTTTTTCTAAGGAAAACTAACGGGTAACTCAGTAACTAAGCAGGGCGGCATACTAACCAAGCTGCTAGCGGTGGTGACAGCAGTGATAGAATAGCATGAAGCTGGCAGTCTTTGAGGTCTGTTTTCTCTGCATGCATTTCCATCCGCCTCTCTGGTCCTTCACGTGTTGGAAGATTGCTCACATGGATAAGGACAGGGTGACTCAAGTTTACTCCAACTGCCGTGAGCGTCCTCCATGAGTGCTGGAGGAAGCAAGCACTACCCCGCCCCACGGAGCATCCCACAAAGCATGGTCCTTGCGTATGACCAGGGAAAGCCACGCAAGGCCAGCCTTGTTAGTTTGTCAAGTGTATTGAATTGTAAGTGGAGGAAACAGTCCAGCGGGTAACAAGCACAGTCAAGTCATAGCTAGACACAGACATGGGTAGGCTGATCGACAAGATAGACACTTTCTAGCCTGAAACTGGTTGACATGCAAAGTTCAGATGAACTTCAGTTTCCCGGTGGGGCCAAAATACCACTGACTGAGCCGCACTTCCCCGCTCAACCCCCGCTCAACCCCCACCCCCTTGTTAGCATCCAGTGTGGAGCAGGAAAAGAAGATAGAGGGAAGGCAGTTCAAACCCAGCCCCTCTAGCTAGTTGTAAACGTGTCTGTGCCTTGTAGTACAGGATTGCTGGGGATCGACTGTAGTGCCATTGATCACTATTTATTTGTAAGGAAATGAAGATTTCTGAGAAAACGTCTTGTGGTTTGCCCACCTTGGCTTACAGGCAAACATAATTGCATCTTCTTCTGTGCTAATCACTGGCCGTCTTGTAACCGAGTCACTCATGGGTGGATAATGTATTTTCCTTCCTGCTTTTGCACTTTGACAGGAGGTACACGGCACCACTTTGGGGTGCTCTGCAAGCGTTGGAAATGTCCTCTAGTCACTTGCAGTCACTGCTGCCCCCCAACAACAGATACAGAAAAGATGTCTGTAGCTGGGAAGTTGAAGAGGCTTTTACCACATGGGCCTAATAACTGGCTGTACTCGGCAATGGAAGACTTCTTAGGAGGCAAAAATTATATAATTTAAGGAAACCGTATTCTGTCTAAGAAGTGTGCAGCACTGAAAAGAGATGTTAGACTTGTGCGTCTGTACAGGCCAGTTTCATACTGTACAGTGACAGCGCAGTAAATACAAGGATTCTAAAGAACGTTTAAGCTTGAGGGCTGCGGGATGGCTCAGCGGATAAAGTACTGGATGCGTAAACACAAGGACCTGACCCTAGATCCCCAAACACCTACATATAAACAGGTGTGCAACTTATTTCTGTAGTGTTCAGAATACACCTCGAGGCCTTGCCCTTGCGAGCTATGAGTTCTACCTCTGCCCTTCACCCCTCGCCCATTCTGTGCAAGTGTGTGTGTGTGTGTGTGTGTGTGTGTGTGTGTGTGTGTGCGTGTGTAATCCTGGTGCTGGGAAGCAGAAACAGGTATATCTAGGGGGCCAATCTGTCCATTTGGTGAGATCCAGGTGTAGCAAGAGACCCTGTTTCAAGAGATCCAGAGAGGAAGACACTGACATCATTTGGCTTCCACATGTGCATACATAGGTACATACACCCACACACAAACACACATGCATTCACCACACACATACACACAAGGTGAAAAGAAATTATGTGGTAAGGAGGACTCTTCCGGTGGGTTCTGCATCATGAGGGACGAGTCCTAGTCTGTTTCAGAAAGCTGCCAAAGGGAAGGAGCAGTGTCCCACGTTCGTGCACAGGCTCGTTCTGGCAGACAGCCACAAACTGGGTCATGAACCTGGGCACCATTGGTACTCAAATGTCTTTGAAAGGGCTGTGTAACAGAAAAGCAAAGACAAGATAGACATTCTCACAGCTTCAGGTGTTCAAAGACAAGAGAATGTGTTGGGCCATCTTGCAGTTCATTGTAGAGTGGTTGTATTTGTAGATTTAGTAAAATTAAAACACACATACATGTGCGTGCGCAAACACACACACACACACACACACTCACACACACGGATGCAGACATGTGCACGTGCACACACATTATCACAGAGTAGTTTGGGGGAGCAGGGTACTGATAGAGCTCTTAGTTTGCAAGTGTAGGTCCCAAGTTATATTCTCAACACCACAGAAATAAATGGGCAAATAAGTTAATAACCGAAGCATATGACATTTGTCTTGTCGCACTAGTGGCAGGAACTCTGGAACGATACTAAGGACTATTTATCTTTGCTAATGAAGAAGTCTCTTGAGTCCATGCCCAAACAAGCTTCCTGAATAGCCATGTTTTGAACAGTAATAAGGCCAGGATCTAGGCACTAGGTCTTCTTAACTTATACACATCCATGACTACTGTATGTCTACTCGGTATATGTGGCTATTGCTGTTTGTTTTATCCATTCTTAGCATTGTCTTTTAGAATATCTTCTAAAACCAGAGAGGGATAGAGAATCTGTTTCAAACATTTTTTTCTTCTAAATACTGATTAATTTCATTCATGTGCATAGTAAGATTGGGGAAGTGGCTATCTCATACTTCTAAATTGTGCAGTAAAATTCATGTGTGTATGGCTTTGGGATATGGCTTGAATTTTGACTAGGATGTAGTTGTGGTTGTGTTCTGTGACTTCAAACTCCTGGTTTATTTGAAAATACTGAGCCTACTCTAGGGAGACCTGGTTCAGGATTAGCTTGAAGCGGTGTAATTCTCTATCATCTGAGCCTCAGCTTGATGCTCTAGTGACTATGTCAGTCTCTCCTCAGGTGAGCTGTTACTTGCTTCCTCTCGGAACTTCCTCAGTAACCGAGATAGTAATTTGATTTCTGGGCTGCAGGACAGGTGTTGTACTGAGAAAATGAGTTAAATGAGCTGATAACATTTATAAAATACTTATAATAAGTTATTGATGGGGATTCACTGCTATGAGCAGAGGGAAACAAGGCAGCATACTCAGAATGATCTGGAAATCCATGTTGCTGAGTTATTTTCAAGTTGGCTTGACCACTGTTGTGTGTAAATAATCAATGTAGGTGTTAGCGTCTATCTATCGCTGAGCAGAGACTGACTGCAGCTAAGGTTTAATGGCTTTCAAGAAATGCAGCCAACAAGACTCAATGGGGGAGGGTTATTCTCTTGCCACGAGTTTAATCTCTTTTTGCTTGGGCATCCATTTTACCCTGGTTATAAAATTTAACCCAGTTACCAAATACTTTGGTTGTTTTGTAGCAAGATAGCAGAAAAGATGTCAGCCTACGCTTGTATATTAAGTTACAGATACCATCGAGCCCTGATGTAAATGCTTTTCCGTTTGTGTTTTCACTAGGTGAAGTCCCTGAGTTTTGTCAAAGCCAACGATAATCAGATCTACTTGAAAGATTAAGTGAATTGGTTTGATTGGAACATTCTCTCAACAGCCAGCCAATAGGTAAGTGAAGGTACTCCCCTTTCTGTGGTTTGACTTCATATGTGCAATATTAAGTAGATGTTCAGTGAGATTTTGACAGAAATAATTTGAAGCCTTCAAGACGAGTGATAGACCATGGGAATGTATTTGTATATATGTCCTGCAATTTTAAACATTACTTAAAGTTTAAAAGAAAGTGTGTGTGTGTGTGTGTGTCTGTGTGTCTGTCTGTCTGTCTGTGAGATGGTGTATGTGTATGTATATGTGGGGGATGCCTGTGTGGGAGGCAGTGCGTGTGTATGAATGCATGCACATATATATGTGATGTGTGTGTGGCAGTGTATGTGTGTGGGGGTAGCATTGTATGTACGTGTGTGCATGCATGCACATGTATATATGGTATGTGGGGCAGTATATGTGTATGTGTATATATGTATATGTGTGTGGGATATATGTGGGATGTGTGTGGGATAGAAGTGTATTACATGTGTGTGCGTGTATGCACATTTGTGTATGGTGTGTGTGTGTGTGTGTGTGTGAGAGAGAGAGAGAGAGAGAGAGAGAGAGAGAGAGAGAGAGAGAGAGAGAGAGAATATGTATTTGTATGCAGGCACACAAAGCCTAGGGCAGGATGTCAGATATCCCACTTGATCACTCTCTGCCGTATTCATTTGGGACAGGGCCTCTCACTGACTAGCACCTAGTCTAGCAGCCAGCCAGCCCCAGAAGCTCGTCCCCCACAGTGTTAGTGTTGGACACAAGCATAAAGGTGCTCCTGACCTTTACCCTGGGCGCCCTCTGAATGTAGGTCGGCCTTCTGCTTGCTCACTGCGGCATCTCTGTAGTCTATGTCGTCTGATTTTACTTAAGACGAGGAAACATCACTTACTATTTGGAATTGCTTCTCCTAACTACTGTCCTGTTTCATTGTATTATATTGGATGCAGGGGATTGAACCCAGGGCCCTGGAAGCCTAGTGGCTTCAAGTTCTGCCACTAGGGCCTCACTCACAACCCCCCCCCATTTATTTGCATTTTTATTGATAATTTCCTTGTAATCTTGAACTAATGTGAGTAAAATATCACCTTTTACTTTGAGGGAGATGTGTGTGTGTGTGTGTGTGTGTGTGTCTGTGTATGTGTGTGTGTGTGTCTGTGTGCGTGTGTGTGTGTGTGTGTGTGTGTGTGTGTGTGTGTGTGTGTGTGTGTGAGTCTGTGTGTGTGTTGTGTGTGTGTGTCTGTGTGTGTGTGTGTGTGTGTCTGTGTGTGTGTGTGTGTGTGTGTTTTTTGTGTGTGTGTGTGTGTGTGTGTGTGTGTGTGTGTGTGTGTGTGTGTGTGTGTGTGTGTCTGTGTGTGTGTGTGTGTGTGTGTGTGTGTCTGTGTGTGTCTGTGTGTGTGTGTGTGTGTCTGTGTGTGTGTGTCTGTATGTGTGTGTGAGTCTATGTATGTGTATGCGTGCACGTGCCTGCATCTTACTGTATTACAATCTAATACATACTACTAGATTTCTTTTAAAGAAATCTCACATCTTGCAATGTTAAACCATTCTCATTCTACGTGCATGTGTGTCTGTGATAAGACATTTAAGTTAAGGCTCGCCTGGTTGAACTTTATGTTGTGCTGGATGGCGCTGGAGGCTCTGGAGATAGAAAATTGGGAACCAGGAGTTGTTTAGGCTGTTCCCAGATCACCAGGGATTGCCAGAATTTAGTGGGAACAGGACTTTGGCTGCTCTTAAAATGTCAGTGTAGTAAAAGCCTGCTCTCTCAAACAGATTTTTGGCATCAGAAAGTCTAAATGATACTGATTTTTTTAGGGCTTGGTTATTTTTTTTTAAACCTCAGGCAAACTCATGCTTTAATTAACCCTTTGTATAGTAACAGACTCTTTAGGAAAACTTTCTTCCTAGTTTTAGGTCACAAGACGTGAATTACTAAAGTCTTACATGTTTTTCATGATGTTAAAATCTTGTGCCTTGTTATTTAGTTTCTCCCAAATAAACAGGAACTATTTTAAAAATCCAATGAGTGCTAATGGATAAACTATCTAATGATTAGGGAGATTAGCCAACCAACCACCGGTGTTTGTCTAGCTGTGAGCACCCAAGGGTGCCATTGGTCAGGCACGCTCTCACTGATCATATCGCATGGTCTGTGGAGACCAGCCGCTGTCTCTAGTGATCTGCCTTGAGGCCTCTGTCAGTCCTGTAGCCCTTTGGATATCTGGGAGAGTAGAAATACTGAATTTGCAAACTATGGGACACCTTTTTCACCCTGCCTTGTGAGGCGCATGATTCAGTATTTGTTGGTGACCGTGAATTCCCATTGTTATGCACACGTAGTACCATTGGAGAACAGTTGTGAGTAATTAAATGGAGGTAAGGCAGTCAGTCAGTTGAAAATCGCACTGGGAAGAGAGATGTCTAAGAAGCTTTCGAAGCAGAACTTTCTTGTTGTGTTGAGCAATTTCTCTGTGTGTCCGAAGATGAAAATTAATGCACCATGCTCTTAACTTCAATGCAAAATTGTAATTTGCTCTTACAATTATTCCCGGTGCGTGCGCCACGGTGCTAACATTCCGTTTCAGCTTGTGATAAACAATGTCCGTTATGTGCAGGAGACTGAAAGTGGGCCTAGCTTTGCTGTCTGAGCCCTGGGCTTCTTTGACACCATCACTTTGAAAAAATACTGATCGTTTTGAGTTCAATACATGTGCCACCTAACCTAGAACATTCTTGGAAAGTAAAGGTCAACTTGGTCAGCAGGCAGTGGGAGCCAGTGACGATTCATGATGGTTAGAGAGGGAGGTTAGTGCTAACAGCTGAATGGCCAGTGTTTCAATCTTAAAGGAACCATAGTTGTTTATTCTACCGCATGCCTGCTAGTTCTTTAGCTGGGTAGCAGGGACCTAACTCACAGAGATGTAATGTTTTCTCAGCTCAACCATGCACATGTTTAGGAAGGTTTCCTACGGCTTTCTTAAGCTTTTCTAATAATAAGCACAGACAGTATGGTCAGTGACTCCTCACTCTATCAGTACCTTGTTTCCCCTAGTTCAAGTGAGGAATTTTCCTCCAAGGAATAAACCGCCACAACCAGTAGCCAATGGAACGGAGCTTGAAAAAGATAGGAAGTCTGCAAGATTAGCTCTAATATTCATTTTATGGTACTTCTTGTCAAGGATGAGAAATGTGAATTATTTTATCCTCATATTGGTGCTAATTTTATACACTGCTGTTTCTCTTCGGGGTAGTAATGATTTTGATCCGACTTAACACCACACGCCTAGCTGAAAGCTGTTTTTCTGTTCTGATCTGGGTTCTGATCTGCATTCTCAGGTGTATGCAATCTTTCGTTCAGTGGGGCGGATTTACTCAGGAGTTTAGCAAGAGTGCCTCTTCTTTGGAGCGAAGGGAAATTTTTTTTTACCTTTTTTTTGAACAATCTGTATGATTGAGGATCCTGGTTCACAATTATTTTAAACCAAGAATTAAGATCCCTTGTCTATTTGGGGAATATCAGAGTTCAGAGTGGTAGTTACCTTGTCCAGAATTGCATAACTAGGACACTTATTAATATTTAGAATCAGAAATTATTGAAGTCTCAAGTTAAGTACAAAATGTCTGATCCCGATTTCTGTAGAAATTGCTCTATTTTGTGATTTCTGTTTCTCAGATAAATTGTTCAATCTTCTGTGGCTCCGTTCCCTTCTAATATGCTTCTGTATGCTTTTTTATTTCCCTTATTTCTATAAATTCAGAAAATAAAGGGTTACTCTCTTTTTTTCGGAGCTGGGGACCAAACTCAGGGCCTTGCGCTTGCTAGGCAAGCGCTCTACCACTGAGCTAAATCCCCAACCCCCAGGGTTACTCTTGACCTACATTTGGACACATTTCAGCTGCTCAAATGGTTCATATCAAACCTGTTGGGCTTACTATAACTTCTGCCTTTGCAGACGATTCACAGTAGATCCTGTAAGTTGCCAAGGTGTAGCCATTCAACTGTTTCCTCTCGGACAAGGACAGTTTTGTAGATTTTTACATGCATGGAAGTTGTTTTATGTCCCCCCACTCTACTATAGGTGTAGAGAGGATCATACACGCTTGAGTACTGACAAGTTGGTGTGGAATCAGGCCCTTAAAAACATCTATATCTGACTTCCAATGATCTCACTTTGTGCCTTCATTATAGTAGATCCATACAGAGCCCATGAGTGACTGTATTTCATGAGCTGTGTGGTTTCGTTTTTCAAAAAGTATTTCCTTGCACTTTCAAAGCATCCTACTTCATTCATTCACGAGATCAATAACTTGTCCATCTCTTTGGCCAGACAGCATTCATTAAGCCAGTCATATGACCAACATATATTTCATCCCATGTCTGCTCTGTAGCTAGTCAACACCCTGATGGAAGGCTGCTTCCTTGTTTCAGAATAGTCTCTTCTGTAGAGTTATTTCTGCCTTTTTCCTTTGGTTTGTGCTGGATGAAGGCTGTGTAGGGAACTTCTCATCAGTTACCCCTACATAGTGAAACAGTGTCGGTGTGCCTGGCGTCCCTGTGTCTTAACATTCCAGTGCAATAGTTTATCGTTTACAAATAGTGTTTACCTGTGTTACCTTATGGGAGAAAATAGCTGATATAGAAATTATATCTACTTTATTTTGTGTATAAGGAAGTGGAGTCCATGCCGACGTGGAGACGCTACATCCACTGATTTAACCAAAGTCAGAGCCCCGGTGATGCACAGATTTACCCAACATCAGATGACATGTTGCAGTCACTGTGTGGTCATGGATCTAGTTGACTGGCATTCTCCAAATATTGGAGCTTTGTGGATATGGTTGCTGGCTATGTTCTGTTTCATACGGTTCATATAAGTAAAGAGAAGCCATATTAAAATCGTGAGGAAGAATTTGATTTTAGGGATTCTTCGGTGAACCGGAGAGATGCGACTTAACTGGCCGTTCTGTTGAGTTTGTCCAGTCGCTCACCCCAATCTGAGAATCGCACCGTCCTCATGCCTGCAGGTTAAGAACCGGTGCTTGAATTCAGTCTCCTTATGCATTTATTATGATTGCATTTATTATAAATTTTGAAATTAAATAATGGACAAAAACCACCTACATAGGGATCCTCATTTTGTGTTTGAACTTAAAACCACTGAGAGTTCTTACCCATGAAGTCACAAATGATAATTAACTTGCTGGCTACATTGTCTGTTTTTTTCTATTTTCCACACTCTGGGCTAATGAGCTTTACTAATGTCATAGTCTAGTTAATCTTTCTCTTTTAGGGTTACCGTCCGTTCTGTTTTATTTTATCTGGTTCCATAATCCGTTCGACCATCCCCGTGTCTCTGATTCCCGTGTCTTCTTGACTGTATTTCTATGCTTACACCCAATGATGAAGGAGTTACACTGAACTATGTGTTTTGTTGTGTTGCGTATCACAGGGCCCTGTTTTACGTTTTCATTTGAAACTTTATCATCAAAATATCAAGCAAGAAAAACCACACTCCAAAGGCTATATGCAGTGTATAAAAATACATTTGATAGTAAAGTCTGAAATCCAATGTGACTTTTGATCTTAGCCATTCTGACTGGTGTGAGGTGGAATCTCAGGGTTGATTTGATTTGTATTTCCTTGAAGACTAAGGATGTTGAACATTTATTTAGGTGCTTTGCTGCCATTTGATATTCCTCAGCTGAGAATTCTTTGTTTAGCTCTGTACCTCATTTTCTCAATGAAATACAGTCATTTGATTCTCTGGAGTCTTAACTTCTTGAGTTCTTTGTATATATTGGATATTAGCCCTCTATCGGATGTAGGATTGGTAAAGATCTTTTCCCAATCTGTTGGTTGCCATTTTGTCCTATTGACCACGTCCTTTGCGGTGCAGAAGCTTTGCAGTTTTGGGAGGTCCCATTTGTGTATTGTTGATCTTAGAGCATAAACCATTGGTGTTCTGTTGGCTTCTGTGATGGTTTGTATAGGCTCAGCCTAGCGAATGGCACGATTAGAAGGTGTGGCCCTGTTGGAGTAGGTGTGTCACTGTGGACACACCCACACCCTAGCTTCCTGGAAGTCAGTCTTCTGCTAGCAGCCTTCAGATGAAGATATAGAATTCTCAGCTTCTCCTGCACCATCAACTGCCTGGATGTTGCCATGTCCCCACCTTGATGATACTGGACTGAACCTGTAAGCCAACCCCAATGAAATGTTGTCTTTTGTAAGACTTGCATTGGTCATGGTGTCTATTCATAGCAGTAAAACCCTAACTAAGACAGAAGTTGCTACTATGGAGTGGGGCATTGCTGTGATAGGCCTGATCATGCTTCTGTTTGAAAGAATGTGGGTTTGGGGACTTTGGATTTGGAAAGCCGTAGAATGCTTTAAATGGGGTTTAATGGGTCATCCTAGTAGGGATATGGAAGATTTTGTTGTTGGGAGTAATTTGAACTTTGCTGACCTGGCCCAAAAAGTTTCAGAGAAGAAGAATTTTAGAATGTGGCATAAAGACTGTTTTTGTGTTATTTTGGTGAAGAATGTGGCTGCTTTTTGCCCTTGTCTGAAGAGTCTACCTGAGGCTAAGGTAAAGAGATTTTTTTTTTTAATTGCATTGACAAAGGAAGTCTCAAAAAATCCCAACAGAGACTCCATTCTCTGGTTAAGTCTCATGAAGAGCGTTTTGAACAAGGGTAGCAAGCTTAGAAAAGAAAAATATAAAATATATGGTTTGAATATCAAAGGAACACCAGGAAGTGAAAAGGAGCTGAATCCTGTGTTCTATGAGATAACAGATTGTTAGAGTAATGACCTTGGGGCAAGATTCCACCCAGCTAAATTTAGGTCCAGGAATGCTGGTACAGGCCTTTAATCCAAGAAGGCAAAGATAAGCAGATCTCTGAGTTCAAGGCCAGCCTAGAACAGACCAAGTTCTAGGTGAAGAAAAAGCCTGGTGGACCACACCTTTAATCCCAGTGCTTAGGACATAGGCATGCAGACCTCTCAGTTCAAAGTCAATCTATGGAGCAAAATCCAGAATAGTCAAGCTTAGCCAGTGAAGGAGTTGGAAAAAGGAAGCTAGTGATAATGTAATAGAACAAGGGGGCCGTGTTCCAGCCCCTGTAAGCAGCAGAACTCGGCAGCTTCAGCCACATGGCTCTGGCTTTATATTCAAGAGGAGGAGGAAACTACTGGAACAGTTGATGCTGGTTAGCTGGAGCTAAGAAATTAGTGGTGATTAAGAAGAGACCAGCATCAATGAGGTGATGATGAGAGAGAACACAAAGAAGCTCTGTTCCAGAGGTAGCCAAGGTTGTACCCCATGCTGCAGCTGTAGTTGGTAATGTGCAAAAATCAGCCAGGTGGTATTGGTAATGTGTAAAGATCACCCAGGTGGTACTGGTTTTGAAGGCGTGAAGAACAGCTGAGGCTTGGGACTGTGAGAGGCCATGGAAGGCCATTGGTGATGGCCAAGGATAGCAGTGGCAGAGGAGTCATCAGCCTGAGGTTAGAGTGCTACAGAGGGCAGAGCTGGAGAAGTGACACCAGCCCTTTGGAGGAGCCCAGAAGATCATTCGTGCATCCCAGACATTGAAATAAGAAGCTGTAACATTGAGGTTGCCCTGGAGACCCCCAAGATGTTTAAGATGCCAGAGCTGTGAGCTTTCTGCTGAGGGAAGCTGCTAACAGGGAGCGGAAGCCAGCCTAGGAGAAAGAAGTTTGTTGTTGGAGATCTGAAGACCACTTTGACATCAGACTCGGAGATGCAGAGTTAGGAGTTTGCCTAGCTGGTTTCCTGTCTACTTTGGGGATTACAGTTAGGTCATTGGATGAATCTCAGAAGAGATTTTGAACTTTGGACTTTTAACATTGTTGAGACTGCTGTAGACTATGGGGACTTTGGAAGTTGGGCTAAATGTATTTTGCATTATGTTATGTTTAGGTATGGCCCCCCAGAGACTCATATGTTTGGACAAGCCTAAGGGGGCCAGGGAGTGGAATGTTATAGTTTGTATATGCTCAGCCCAGGGAGCAGCACTATTAGAAGGTGTGGCCCTGTTGGAATAGGTGTGACCCTGTGGGTGTGGGCTCTAAGATCCTCATCCTAGCTGCCTGGAAGACAGTCTTCTCCTAGCAGCCTTCAGATGAAGATGTAGAACTCTCAGCTCCTCCTGCACCATGCCTGCCTGGATGCTGCCATACTTCCCGCCTTGATGATATAATGGACTGAACCTCTGAACCTGTAAGCCAGCCCCAATTAAATGTTGTCTTTTATAAGACTTGCATTGGTCATGGTGTCTGTTCACAGCAGTAAACCCTAACAAAGACAGCTTCCATTCTGAATGGCTGCTCTATGGAGCTTCACATGGATTTTATACATTCCTTGGCTTGTGTTGCCTTTGGGTCTAGTACCTCCCTGAAGTGTAAAATGCGAACGCTCTTCAAGTAAAATGGGCTCCATGGCAACAAAAATATCGGTGTGGGAGAAGACTCATGAGATGAAATGGCACGCGGTCTGTGAACCTGTGAATGGGTAGAATAGATCCTGGGCAAAAGAGAAAGGATGGCCCTGTGCTGCTGATGGCGGGATGAGGTAGATGGTTCCCGTGGTCCCGAGTGCGGAGTGCCTGAGTGTTTTTGAGCAGGAGAGCAATGGGCAGAGCTGCCCTTTAGGAGGCTCTTGTGGGTTGTGTTGGCTGGTAGGAGCAGAGGTGGGGTAGGATAAGTGGGTGTAGCAGTCGTGGCAGGCTTAGGGTGTGTTCATATTAAGTCAATTAAGAGCTGTCACCTTCTGGTGTGTCCTTATTGTCTCTGCATGCATGTCACAAAGGCACTGCCTGGATGGAGTCCATGAATCTTTCCATCCTAGGTTCAGGGAATCCTTTCTCACT
This sequence comes from Rattus rattus, assembly GCF_011064425.1. Taxonomy (NCBI): domain Eukaryota; kingdom Metazoa; phylum Chordata; class Mammalia; order Rodentia; family Muridae; genus Rattus; species Rattus rattus. The sequence continues at coordinate 223,109,773 of NC_046155.1, read as the reverse complement.
TAGCTTCCTTTGATTCCTCCTGGGTCCCATCTCAGGTCTTGAACTCTAGGCTTACGTGACTGTTCAGGTCCACTTGTTTTTTCCTTCAGGTTCTCCTGACACTTGCACAGGTTATTGCCTCTGACAACTGCTACTGTATCCTGTGTACCCCAGGGCACTGTGGCCAGTACAAGTCCTTCGCTGGGGTGCCTTGCGGTCTCCTGACTTTGTGGAATGGAGGCTGGGCAGTTGTTGGGGGACCTGATTTGGAATTGAATGGCAGCAAAGAGGACTGACAGGCCATAGACAAATGGAAGGAAAAATACATAGGAGACAATGAAGGACTCCTGGTTGGATGGCGCATGCTCACCTATGGTTTAGAGGTGGGAAGCTTTTGAGCTGTGAGCCTGGGTGAACATTTGACTTTACACACACACACACACACACAGACAGAGAGAGAGAGAGAGAGAGAGAGAGAGAGAGAGAGAGAGAGAGAGAGAGAGAGAGAGAGAGAGAGAAGAGAGGTGCCAGTTTGGGTAGCAGTGTGATCAACTTAATTTTATATATTTTAGATAACACCAGACAAAATGCATGTATTTTATTCTTTTTGTTTGTCGAGAGGGCCCTTGGTTGGAAATAAGAATCCACTGGAGAACTCGAGTCTTTCCCTTTTTATTGCTCACCTCCCTGGGATCGAATGTACTTGTCAGGACTCCCATCAGTTAGTGTCTCTTTCAGTTTCCTAGAACAATAACAGACAGGGGGAATAGCCTTTTTCTTTTGGAGAGCATGGCCCCTACCCTCTCACAGGTGGCTGAAATAGCACCGTAATGGAGTGGTGTGGCCCCTGCAGCCTCAGGTAATCCATTAGGTACACGCTTCTCTTTCAGTGTGATGTATTTCATTTGGTTATATGGTTTGGGGAAATGGGAGGAGAGGTTATTGAGCACCAAAAAAATAGAGAAAACTATACTAGCTATGTGAATAAAATTACTCCTTCAATCTAATGACAAGAAAAGCTTAGGTTCCTAAATTTCATGGTAGCAGGGAGTTTGCTGGTTTGGTATAACTCACTGCTGCTTCCACACATAGCAATCTCAGAAGAGATATTCTGGATTAAATCAGTGTATGAGCATCTTATGATCCTGTAATTACCATTGGTCATTACCTTGCGTAGTAATGATTAAAGCACACATGTGAGTATACGGCAGTGGATGCATCTTAGATCTCGAGCCATGAAAGATTTCCATTAACAGAGTGATTTGTGCACGAATAAATTATTCATCGACTGCAGCATAGCTTGATTCTGTCATCAGCTTAAGTGGAAATTTTGAGAACACCGATCATCACTGACGCCAACACTGCTGGCTGAGCCCTTATCCTTTTTTTCATGGGACTTCAGCTTTTCTGGCTACTTGTGAAAGCTTTAGTTTTGTTAAATTCAGTCAACATTTGTTTGCGGCAGTTCTGCCATGCGCAGTTTAGTGTTCTGGAAGTATAGGGGAAGACAGTGACCAGTAAGCCTGAGTATTGGATTTCAACCCCCCAAACAGAACAAGGAGTAGTCTTTACCTGACTTGAATATAAGATGTTTGTAGTAGTGCCCTTGGGAATGTCTTAAGTAGAATGCTTTGTCAATACAAGAAGAAAGAAACCACATCTATGCTCTTGTTGGTGTCCTGGGGTTGGGGGTGGACTCCAGGATCAAATAGAATTTTCTAAGAATGGCTTTTAAGAAAGGAGGGATCCTGTCAAGTAGGAAGAATTACACCCGCCTAGAACAAGGCATGGGATGGATATTGTCGTTTTAAACATTTGAGACACGACATTGATAAACGGGAGGGTGTGAAGGAAGGAACATGGAAACGGTCTAAAGAGTAGAGAGAGCCTTGGCTGTAATCATAATCCTAACCCATGCTTTGTTTTAGAGGTTAAAAGAATATTAACACATTCTTGAGCTAAGGAGATCCATATTGCCTTACTTTGGGGGAGCTAATTAAAGTTTAATTGATGATAGTATTGTAGAGGGAAAAAGAACTGGAGGTAGATAAGCTAGGCAATTGGGTTAGTCTCTGTGAGAAGTCATAAAGTTCTGCCCTCAGAGAGTTATAGGAACACAAACAAGGAGACAGATTGGAGAGAGCGTAGTAAGTGGCCTGTACTGCAGGATTTTTGTAATCGACTGTGAGGGCTTGGGAAGCAACAAGAAGATAACAGTTCAATCCAGTGACCATAGTAAATGGGGGAGAATCAACCCATATTGTGGAAATGCCTGCTAATCTCTATACACTGGGTGTGCTGGGCATGCATATTGGAATGTGTATTGAAGACATTGAGAGCCATTCTAGCCAAAATAGCTGAGTAGTACTTAGGGATTTCTCATACTACCCAGTTAACCGAAGTCAGGAGCAGTGTGTGATAAGGGTATAGTGGGTATTGAACAAAGGATAATGGGAATAGTGTTAATTCTGGACCAGAAGATGGCAAGTGTGTAGAGAAAAAGATGCTTCAACTTGGCCTTGAAATTCAGATCCAGTACTCTGAAGTAACACGTTAGTGTGTGTATGCCTCTGTGTGTGTGTGTGTGTGTGTGTGTGTGTGTGTGTGCGTGTGTGTATGTGACAAATATTTAAAAGAAGTCATTGAAAAGGAAACAGAATTTATTTTGACTTAGAGGCTTCAGTCCATGCCCTCTGGATACATCATTGATGGACTATGCTGGAAGCAAGCTTCTCTCCTCATGGTGACCAGGAAGCAGAGGCCAGGAACATGCTACACTTCAGAGCTTGGCCCTCGGTTGTCTGCCTCTAACTAGTCCTTCGTTGTTTCTACTTCCCAAGTGCCGTTGCATTATGAATCTGTTAATGGGTGGGTCTGTTTGTTAGAGGGACACCCTCAGGGTCCAATCCCTTCTGAATGGTTGGATCTATCAGCTGAGGACCAAGCCTTGAACATGAGACTTCAGAGGGACGCTGCGTTTTTTAGACTTTACCAAGCTGCCAGAGATATAGTTGAAGAATGAGACAGGAGAGTGTGAGAATAGAAGAAGCTTGCTAGAGAGAAGAGCTCCCACGTCTCTCTAGCAAGGTGGATCCTGCTTGTGCTGGGTGCCCTGTTTAATGGGTGGGGAACAAGGGTATGCTAGATGTGTAAGGTTTCAAATAGTAACCAATACTATGCTCTAAGGAAAGGCCAGTGGCTGCCATAATGGATCCAAGGCAACCATGACAAAGTTTCAGTGTAGACATACATGGAGGTAAGAATGTTCTAAACGTTGTAGAAGTAAGGGTAAAAGTATTTTAATGGCTATTACTTATTTTGAAAATGTAATTAAACACATAAGTGAGCAGAAGGGCTGGGCTTTTTTTCTCAGTGGTTTCTCCTTGTTGGGTAAAGTTTATATAAACCCGGGTAGATCTCTGTGTTCTGGCTGGTCTGAGAGGCGTCACTTGAGAACAAGCTTGTCCCAAGAAGTCTGCAGATTTCAAAATACTGCAAACGCGTTGGGCTTCCTGCTGCCAGCTCCCCACCCCCTCTCAGCATCCTCCTCAGTTCCTCCTTCCCACGTGGTCCTCTGGGCGCCCTGCTGACAGTGTCTAGTGCGCTGTATAACCTTGGCCTAGGTCAGGGAAGTCCTGGGGCTCTCCCTGGTTCTCCCTGGCTCTTGTCCCACGGAGTAGGAGATTTCTACAGAAAACAATCTGGGGAAGTGAGTGTGGGAGTGTGCGGACGCACACCTAACGGTTTTCCTGTTCTCAAGAACACTCATGGACTACTCTACAAACTGCACAGTCATATACAAGGACACATTGTGTCACCGCCCAAGGAAGGAGAGGGTAACAGTGTAGAATTCAAACAACAGGTGGAAGGGATAGAATTTGTATCTTGTTTTGGGTTTTCTTGCCTATATGTTTTTAAAGCAGTTATGACAAGCACCTGGCACAACAAAGCAAGTTTTATGCAGCTTACCCGTATTATTAAATTACATGTATATATTCAGTTGTGTCGATATAATCTTCAATTTTGAAGCAAAAGAAAGTTGCTAGAAAGGGAAGACAGAACGGAAGGAAGAGCACGTGCCCCCTAACCCTGTAGTTCACAAAGAGTATGAACACGCCTGTGATCGTGTGTTCACTCCCTGGTTTGTCCTTTAGTCACCAAACATTATCTGAGTTCCGTCTTTCTTCAGGCTGATGATTGGGAAATGTAATGGGGTTGGGAAATGACTTGCAAATTTCTAAACAAAATATATTATGGGAAACCAGCCAATATAAACAGGCATCCCAGAATTATAGGGAGAGAGTTTGTATAAAGTACATTGGTAAGGTAATACTTATCTTTGCCGTAAGTTGTTTCCTGCTACTCTGAATCCCACAGTATGTTCAGCCCGTGAGAGCTCAGTCAGGTTCTCAGAGGAATGGCAGTGGGAGACCTCTCGCTTTTGGAGAAATCGTCAGACATCAACCGTGACTCCTGCAACTCTTATTTGTGAACAAAGTGAGAAAGCCTTACATGTCCTTCCCTCTGAGGTGGTAGATGAAGCCCTGGGATAGACGGGTCAGGATGCTTGTTTGTATGTCCATGGAAATGTTTGAGGGGAGTTTTGGAAGCACCAGGAAGATATCATAACCAGTGGCTGAGCGCAGAGCCTTCCGGCCCTCGTGAGTTGGAGACTTAAATCCAGATGCCCAGAGTATATTGTCATTTTTATTATCCCCTCCTGACCTCATAGCCATCATTTTTCTATTTTTCTGCTGTCAGAGACAAGTTTGTGTCTTGTAGGATCTATCATTTTTGTTTTAGCTTGTTTATGTTGCGTGAGAAAGCAAGGGCCCCTCTCCCCTTCTTCCTTGTTTTGGAGCGAATATTCACGAATGTTTGATGAGGTGTGCTGTGCTGTTCACCTCTATTTTAAATAGTCGGAAATCCAAGTTTATCTAAGAGGCTAGGGTGTTTTGTTATACGAATCTTAATCTCTAATTCTTTTGTTTCCAAAGCAAATAAAAGTGTAGTTCTTATAGTATAAGCACAAATGGCAAATAATGTTCATTATGCCAGCTTAGAGTTTTGTAGTGAATGAACACTAACTTCCGTTTTTTACATTGAATAAAATAATTGAATTAAATTATTAATTGTGAAGCATATTAAGCATATTTTAAAATTCCCCCGTGCAGAAGTTTTCATTTTAGTTGTGGCGAGATGTTTATATTTTAAGTTCTAGAAAGAAAAATCAATTTCATCGTGATACTATTTTTCTAAATATTCTAGATGTGTGCCTCCATTATCTTTTAAAACTTGACATCATCTTGCATCTTATATATGTGACTTTGGAGAAAAGAAAACTAGTCTGATACGTTCATTTTGGTCTCTCCATCTACACATCCATCCATTCATCCTTCCCCCTCCCTTCTTCCCTTTCTCTCGCTTCTTGTTTTGTGTTTGGTCAGTTGGTTTTTTTTGTTTTTTTTTTTTTTGTTTTTGTTTTTTTTTTTTTTTTTTTTTTTTTTTTTTTTTTTTTTTTTCATTTTTAAGGCACACAGGTATAACCGTGCTATCAGGGACTCAAACACCAAACAGCCTAAAAATGGGTAGCTGGAAGTGAATAGAATATCTCTATGTGATGCAGAATTGTGAAAGAAATTATCAATCAACTACAAAATTCTCTTTCATGTCAATAAGATAAAGCATTATAGAATTAGAGCACTAAGTCCATTTAATTATTTTTGTTTTGTTTTGGTGTTTTTGTGGGTAGTGAGAGTGGGTCTAGGCTGCCCTTGAGCTCACTGTGTAGCCAGGTCTCTCATGTAGCCTAGGCTAGCCTTGAGCTCACTGTGTAGCCAAGGATGACTCTGACCTCCTGCGGTTCCCGTCTCTATTTCCCAGGTGCTGGGGTGACCAGCATGTTGTGAGCTGAACCTTTTCTGGATGACAGACGTAAGACTTGAAGTACTTTTGGCTACTGTGAATGCAGCTACACAATTCTGGATAGCAGCTTTTTATTCCCAAGTTCCTTGAACATACATGTAATGGGGGGTGACGTCTACTCTAAGAATTAAAAAATAAATGACATTTTAAAACAGCCAAGTTCAGATGCCGAAAAGATGCTCCCTCCTTCTCATTTCTGAGTCAAGTATACAAAACCAAATTCATATTTTTTGGAAGCATTATTTTTAAGACATGTTCTTAAAAATAATATGTTCTTTTAAGACATATATGATATGTAGGGTGTAAGCTCCATTCCCTCGGGATTCTGCTGGGAATTCAGAAATGAACTGGTTTACAGGGGAAAACTTAAGTTGAAGGGGGCTGGAGAGATGGCTTAGCTGTCAGAAGCACTTCCTGCTCTTCCAGAGGCCCCAACTTCAGTTCCCAGCCCTGATGTCAGGCAGCTCAGGATGCCTTAACTACAGCGTCAGAAAACGCCCCGCTCTCTTCTGGCTTGCCTAGGCATGTGCGCGAATGCACAGGCATGCACAGGCACACACACATACACAGAAATGAAAAAATGTGCATATATGTATACATACATGTATACATATCATACAAACACATTTGTGTATTTGAGCCAAACTGATAGCATACTCAAGAGACAGAGACAGGCATTTCTCTTGAGTTCGAGACCAACCTTTACTACAGAGCAATTTCTAGGCAAGTTAGAGATAAACAGTGATACCTTGTCTCAAAAACAAAACAGAACAAAACTGCACACACACACACACACACACACACACACACACACACACGTTTTGTATGAGTGTATATATGATATCCATTGCTTTATTTTAAATATTTATTAGAATTATAATCACTGATTATCTCTGCTTTGCATATGCTGTATTTTACATGCATAGGTTTAATGCATTTTGGAAACCTGGTGGGAATTTTAAATTGAAATTAATGTGTTTTAATCTTGGCACGGTGGGTTAGTCTTCAGAGCAGATGCAATTAGTTAACGTTTTCTGCAGAATGCATTTTTCAATTGTTTTATTAATCATAACATTATTCCTGAAGCCTTTTCTGAAGACGTCTAGGGGAAGTAAGTCTGGAAGTATTCTGGATCATTTCTATAATGGTCATTAGACACTGAGAATCACATATTTAACAATATAACAATATAAAATACCAGGATCATTCTCAGTAATATAGGATTTCTATGTTTTATTTTCTAACCTTTCGAAGCCTTAATAATCATGTTTCTGGGGTCGAGTAACACTGCGTTGGCAGCCGTAGGAGCTCACTGGGATAGAGAGGGAGCAGCCATTAACTGGAAAGTCCATTGAACTGCCAGGAAGCCCTGGGTGCTGCTTTACACTGTACAGAACCTTGCAGACCCTGGCAGGGAGCTCACTTCTCCCTAGTTCATCACTCAGCCTCTTTATTCTGTGTGTGAGTGGGAATACATATACATGTACGTATCTGTATTTTTGCCGGAACGTGTACAAAGTGGACTTCAGGGCTAGGAAGATGGCTCAGTGGGTAAGAACGGTTGCTAGGCATGCCCGAGGATCTAGTTTTAATCCCCAGCCCTGAGTGTTATATAACCCCAGCACTGTGAAGGAGGCAGAGGCAGGAGAATTGATAGAACTTGCTGGCTGATAGCCTAAATCCAGGTTTAGTGGGCTCTACATTGGCCTACACAGACTGCACGCACGCACGCATCCACGCAAGCACGCATCCACGTACGTACGCACGCACGTATCCACGCACGCATCCACGCACGCACGCATCCACGCACGCACGCATCCACGCACGCACGCACGTTCGTAATGTGCACAATGGGTATCATTATATATTTCCCAAACTTCTAAAACTCCTTCTGTGTTTGAGACAAAAAAAAAAGTCATTCTGGTAGCCACAGCTATACTATATCCTTTATTTAACAGAAGCATTAGGCTGCTTTCTTATCTCAAACACAGGAGGAATTTTATAGGTTTTGAAGATACATAATGAAACCCACTGTGAGTGTGTGGAGAGAGAGGGAGAGGGAGGGGGAGGGGGAGAAGGAGAGGAGAGAGAGAGATCTGCTGTATTATTAATTTACCAAAACTTAATACATATTATTTTGAGTCAGTCCTTCAATCTAGATGGCTAAGAAATACCTTTCCTCCATCCCTTGAAATAGAAGAGGCAATTCTGTTCAAAGTAACCACTGCGTTCACTAAGTTGTTAACGTGCTTGGTCCGAGATTTGGTCCTCAGAGTTTAGTAACAGGTAATGACTAGACATATGAAAGGAGGCTTTTGGAAGTCTGATACGTCCTCAGCGGCCTTTGTTACTAGGGTTGAACTTCACAGACCCCCATTTTACTAAGTCCGGGAGGTGTGCCCCTGTGGGGGGTGAAGGCTGTACAGTACATGGCAGCCAAGAACCTTGCTGGAAGGAAGATGGAACAGAGATGGAGGAGGGCTCAGTGACGTCCTCATTTTCCCTCTAAGTAAGAATCTCATCAGATCCAGCTGCGGACTCCCCGCATCCTGACTCTTGGGACGTGTTCCCACACACGGTCAGATCAGCTTTGGTTTAGTATCTGGCTAGAAAACAGTAGCAGATGCCCAGAGGGGTGGGACATTATGTTGCCCCCTCGCTTCTTCAGCCTGGAGCTGAGTGATCACAGTATAAGGGGGAAAACATAAAATCCCAGATAGAACTTATTTCCTGAGTGTTGGAAGAGGAGAGTGGATTGTGAGCCAAGCTTAGTTTGACTCTTAGGAGTTCGTAACTGGGGAGGAGGTCTTAGCTGCCAGGGTTTGTTGGGCATGAAGTTTAAGAGTTCAAGTGAAGGCTCACTGACATTCTTAATTTAACCAGAGATGAACTCTTCATCTATAAAGACCATGGAGTTGCTGGGGATTTCTTCTCAGATGTTCAAGTTGTAGATTGGACGGGAATGGTTTTCTGCCTCTTCCTATTGTTTGGAACAGCAATTAAATCTTCATCAAACGAAGAATTTGAAACATCCTGCTAGTGTATTTTATGTGGATCAGCTTGACAAGCGTGTTTACTTTTTGTTCTTTGAATTTTAAGCGGAATGACTCTTTTTAGGTTGTGTGTGTGTCGGGTGGTGAGGGGGTGCTTTTAATGTTTCCGAACGTAAGAAGATAAATATGCCGAGGTCCTCCCTGATTTTCGTTTTCGGTGACCTTAAGATTAAACCCTCGTTTCAGGAATGCAGCTTGGTCAGAGTGCACGCCTAACTTCGTGGAAGCCTGGCTTCCATCCTTGGCACTGTATCAGCCAAGCATGGTGGCCCATGCACTGAGAAGGTCACCTTTGCCACACTGTGAGTTTGAAGCCAGCTGGGGTACGGAAAACCCTGTCTCCAAACGGGTGCGTGGCAAGATGACTCAGAGAATAAAACTGAGGCACCGTACCCCGTGTCTGTAATCCCAGCACATCTGTGAGGAGATGGGAGACAGAGCCAAAAGAATTCCTAGAAGCCTTAGAGCCAGCTAGCTTTATGTGTCAACAGGAAACCCGAGAATCTGTCTCACACAAGGTGAAGATTGATACCGGAGGTGACCTTCTGACCTCTACATGTAATCTGTGATGCACACACACCTATTTCCCACAGGGTGCACGCGTGCGCGCGCACACACACACACACACACACACACGCACACGCACACGCACACACACGCACACGCACACACACACACACACAGGTGCACACACAGGCACACACAGGCACACACAGGCACACATGTGCACACATGTGCACACACAGGCACACACGCACACACACGCGCACATAGGCACACACACAGACACGTGCACACAAAGGCACATACAGGCACACACGCGTGCACACACGTGCACACACGTGCACATACAGGCACACACACGCACACACGCACATACACACATACACAAACACACACAGAGTGCATGTGCAATTATGTTCCAGTTACACAAACTACATCTCATCAAAAATTAGAGTATGAGAATTTAAAACTTTTTAAACTATTTCAAAAAGCTGCTTCGTTAAACATCCAAAAATCACACATTAAAAAAGCAAGTCTGCATTATAATAAATAAAGCATTTTAATCCGAAGTTATTTGACTAACAAGCTTATATATAAAGTATATATAAGTTAATAAGTTATCTTGACAACTAAGAGAGAGACGGAGAGAAGGATAGAGAGATAGCATATATGCGTTTAAATTTGAATATAACCAGCTTTCAAGCGGTTGTGGTGAAACTAAAACAGGGTTCGGATTCGCTGTGAAATGCCGACTTATGTGTGACTATAAATAATTAACAGCATGCTTCCTGTGGCCACCATCTTTACGGATAGCAGATTAAGGAGGAATGCTTAATTGCATCAGTTCATCAGCAACTGTGGAGTCTTTGGTCAGACAGAACACTTGAGTAAGAGGAGCAAAGAGATGCTTGGCGTGGCTGTGCTTGCCAAGCAGGGTCTCTGCGCTCATGCTAACAGCCACAGCTAGGTGCTGTGCCCCCTTTTTAACAGAAGCATTAGGCTGCTTGAACCTGTGTACTTGGAATGGTGTACACACCTGAAAACCTTCAGGGTATTCATTTTAAGTAGCTTTAAAAAAAAATTGGTGCAAAGAGATTAGGCAGAACAATGTCCTGGGAGCCTAAACACTTGTAGTCATGGTTTAGTTATCTGCACCTGGATGCTGGTAATAAAGGTGCCGTGTGGTTTCAGTTCCTTTTGTGTATTCTGTGTGCGTACATGTGTGTGTGTGTGTGTGTGTGTGTGTATGTATATGTGAGTGTGTGTGTGTATACACAATACACAGAATGAACTGAAAATGAAATATATATAGTGTGTGTATATGTAAGTGTATGTTATTATACACAACACACAAAATGAGCTGAATATGAAATATATAAATATATATAGTGTGTGTATATGTATGTGTATATGAATGTGTGTGTATATACACAATACACAAAATGAATTGAAAATGAAATATATATACATACATACATAGTGTGTGTGTGTGTGTGCGCGCGTGTGTGTGCGTGCATGTGTGTCTGTTTATGGCATGTGGGCCTTCTAAAGCATGAGACTCAAAGCACAGAACTTGCCTTGCCTGGTCGCAGGGCTCTGTTGGCTGTGGGGCATCTGGGCATTAGCATTCTTGCTGTGGGCACCATCTGCAGAGGCAGCAGAGGGCTACCTTCCTGAGGACACTAGGGGGAGCTGGCACAGGAAGGAAGAAGCAGCAGATGGTGTTGTGACTGGCTGTCAGACTGCCTGTGGGCTCTTCGAAGGTTCCCTTGCTGGAGTCCTAGCAATACTTAGTTGGGACTTTTCAAGGGGACCAGAGGTCCTGTGGTCCAAGTGGGGGCTGGAACAAAAATTGTAGTTAATTGGTGTCAATGTTGCTACATAATGTACTTGCCTGGATGCTGGGATGTCCTGGTTGTGTCCATTTCCAAGTCAATAAATCCTCCCTTCTTCTCTGTCATAGAGAAAAGGAAAGCCATTTCTAGCAATGTTTTCCTCTCATGGTTGCAAAGGAGGGGTATGGTTTCATTTCTCTTTGTGACTGTTCCTTGGAGGAAGCAGGGACACGACTCAGTGACTGTAGCTAAGTGGGACGATAAAGGGGCTTCTTATCAAAGGGTTGGGGTTGGGACTCTCACATACAAATGGACAGAATTCAGTTAAATAAAAACGATAGCTGGGTCTCACTAGCCTCTAAGCTGCATGCTTGCATTCCTGCTTTTGTTAGAGTCAGAGCCAACGGTGGTAGCTACCGCAGCGATCACGGCTTTGCTGTCAGCTGAGGTCGTAGCTGCTAGCCCCACTCTGTTCACAGAATGTCTTCATGACGTAACAAGTCAAGGCTATGGAGACATTAGACACGAACCATCTCATGTTCGTAACTGCTAACAAAGACTTTAAACTTCGCTTACATTTTAGATGCGGTTATCTCATAATAAATTTTTAAAAGTTAGTGAAGTTTTTCTGTTCTGTTGCATAGTTAAAAACACCATGCCCTGAAGGGTCCACAGACATCAGATAGGGAAAGAGAACAGAACTGATTTCATGTGTGAGTCTGGAGCATTTGTTCGTTCATTCATTCATTCATTCATTCATTCGGGTGTTCATTCATTCATTCGGGATAGGGATTGATTGGTTGGTTTTTATTCTTAATTCTGGTAAAGGCAAGATAAATACTCATAAATGAATTTTCCCGAGAGTCCTCAACAACATCTTGCCCTTCTTTTCTCCTTATGTCTCTCCATGACAGTGGAACTCCTAGGGAAGCAGACTGAGGAGAGCTCAGAGAAATAGGAACAAAGTCCTCTTCTGCGTGTACTTTCTGGGTCTCTCCCGAAGTCTTAGTGGCATCAGCACTTCTGTATCAGTAAATACTCTCATTCACTTCCATAGGTAACAAAAGGATTCTTCTAGAAATTCATTGGAGAGGATAGGAATGATTTTATTTCTCTCTTTGAAAGAGGGTCATAGCAGCAAGAGGATGGGGAATGCCCAGGTCACACAATGTCCCGTGTGGTACCATCACATATGAAGGCCTTAGGGCCTGGGAGTCACTTAAAGTCGTGTGGTAGAAGAGGAAGTCAAAGAACTTTTCTCTCATCACCATGTGACCAGCTGCCCCCTGTCCCCTGATATTCATGCCAGTGAGCACACACCTTTGTCTTCATCGGTAAATATTTGACTTGACGAAATGTGTGCCCATGCACGTCTTGGTGGCTTCTCCTACCTGCACATTCTAGGCCTAGCAGTGGTGAGGCACTGTGGCAGTCTTCAGTGATGCTTGGCCCGATGATCCCCCGCATCATATGCTTGTCCTACAGGTACTAAAGAACCCCAAATTATTAACCCCAGGTTTATTTGATTCAGTTTTAATGGGCACATCCAAAACCGTGCAAATCTTCCCCTATGGTTGACACATCCTTTCAACAATACAATCAACTTGTTTAAACGAATTCAAGGACTCTTCCCATGTTATTCCACTCTGACTTTTAGATGATTCTATGTCAGAAACATCAACTGAAAAATACAGACCCGATGGCCTGGTAAAGGTGGCCACACTAAGGCACTTTAAGTGTGGTAAATGGTGCCACTTTAAAGCACTGAGTAATTCTAATGGAGTCATTACTTTTATTCCCATTGAACAGATTAGAAAACCGAGGCACAGAAAGGTTAGGTAGCTCGCCTGATGCTATGATTTGTTCATTGCCTGTGGGGTATGATTCAAAGCTGATATTCTGGATCAGATCCTCATGCCCTGGCCTGGATGCTGCATGCCTCTTGTTATTATATCAGTGAGGTACAGTAGGGTTTCTTTGGGTAGGGAAATGAGTGTTTCTATAGGAAGGGAGCCTTTGGATGGTTTGTCTTGCTGTCAATATCACCTTAGGAGGGACTTTCTTGGTCTCCCCAAAAGATACTCCATGTCGTTTGGTTCAAAGCCTGTTCCGCTTTATTCCCTTTCGGTATGAGGGTAGGAAAAACCAGTTCTTGGTGAAAACTGGAGTTGTAGTGGAGGCTGCCAGGTTTGGACTGTCTCTGTATTTCAGGGATGTGACAAGCCTTTGTTATGGAAGCTTTCTGGTTGGCCACGTTAGTAGGTGCACGTTGACATTTCTGTCTACATTCCTGTGTCTTAGCGGGAAAAATAATAAGTAAAATAAATAAGTCTGCCAGTGTTTGTCTTCTTGAACACTATTTGACATCAGTGCTGGCTGAGAAGCCAAGCTTGCTAGAACCAGTCACCCAGATGGCCAGACTGGGTGGCGAACCTGCCTTAGAGATGCTCGACGGTTGGCACGCGGGGCTGTGAGGTGTGCTGTGCCCTCGTCTGTGCCAGGCATGCACAGCGTGTTCTTTGATAGGGCGAGACAGATGGTGCGGTGCAAAGTAAAAGGAAGGGGTGGGGGAAGAAAAGTTCAAAAAACAAAAGTAGAGAGAGGGCATTTGATTTTCTAATTCACATTTCGGAAGTGAATTCGAGCCTCTGTGATTGACTAATACATGCAGCGTTGCCTAAGACATGAATCCATTAGCGTCTGTTTGAACAGATCTGAGTAATCGGCAGGAAGCAATCTTTCCCTTCATGGCTACTGTCCCAAATTTCATGGGGTTGCCTCCAGATCCAGAAGATTTGGGCCGTTGAAAGACATCACGGATGAATCTAGATTTTTTTCAGAGTAACCCATCCTGCAGCACCCATCTCGACCAACAGAGGAAAGGGCCCACTTTAATTTTCACACCAGAATATACATTCAGATATTTCTACACATCCACAGGAGCGGGGCAGGAGCGCCTGGCAAAGCAGCCATGATAAGGATAATTAATCAGTCTTCGTACAGCGGCTTCCTGACGTTGCTGCAAATCGTCGTGGAAAAATTAAGGAAAGTTAAGTCAGTAATGGTCTCAAGCTCGGTCAGTGGAAAGTATGACAGTTTCCATCAGCAAGGAAGCCGGGCTGCTTGCTTTCTTTCCTTCTATAGGGGAAGTGGTGTGCTGCACATTCTCCACAGGAAATGGAAAAGTGCAGCTGAACCATGCGCAGCGCAGGTATGCCGGAGCGCTCTGGGAGCGCTCCAACAGGCTGCCTTTGATTGACAGCACTCATTTGCTTCTTGGGCCGGAAGCGTTGTGCTGGCTATTCAACAGGAATACTCAAAAGGAGGCTTTTGTTTTTTTTTTTTTAAAGCCAGTGAGAACATTGGCCTTCCGTTGACCTGCCATCCAGAGAGGCCAGTGCTCTGTGAACGTCAACTTCGGGAGGCAGAACGTGGAATTTATGACAAACAGAAAGTGAAACTCACCTTAGCTGGGTTTATTTTTCAAGCCGAAGGTAACTCAGTACAAGCCCGGTTCACATCCTGCCGTAACCCTATGGGATTTTCCCCAGCCGTAGTTAAAAAATTTTCCCATAGGGTCACACAGGATGTGAATTAAAGTAAACACTTAACAGGCATGATGAAAAGGAAATCAGCTTTCTAAATGGTCCTTTTACTGTTAGCATCCTGTCCTTATTAGAAACCTGGGTAAGGGGGTCACTCAAGCGTCTCTTTTCTCGAGTCATGACATCACTAATTGAATATAGTAACCTTCTCTGTTACTTAGGACATGCATTTTCTTATAGAAGAAACTATATCTCCCGTGGGCGTTTTTCATGTGTGCTTGGGCTGTATGCGTCGGGGCTGGTGGTATGTTTTGAGTGCATTGGTCTGTGAGAAGGCCAGAAGGCAACCTCAAGTATGATACTGGAGGGACACCATCCATCTTATCTTTTTGAGACAGGTTCTCTTGTGGGCACTCTGGTACGTCACTTTAGCTCTCTTTTTCAGTTTCACCATCTTTAAGTGGTGGCAGTAGTGGAAAAATCTAGCTCTATAGCCTGGCAAATAATCCAGGTTCAGTGTATATATCTGTTGCTGTCTATTAAATACATCTATCTATATTATTTCTATCAGTATTGTCTATCTTTCAATATCTACTGTCTACCTATCATCTATCAATCATCTATCTATCTATCTATCTATCCATCGATTTTCTATCAACTATCCATTCATCCATCTATCTATCTATCTATCTATCTATCTATCTATCTATCTATCTATCTATCATAATAGATAAAGGACAGATGGATAGATAGATGATAGATAGATAGATATCATGTTAATCTACCTATTATCTCCTCATTTTTGCTTTGCGATCTAATCTTAAGTGTCACTTCCTAGTACATCATTTTTTGCCCTTCTTCTGGGCAAATCTCCCCTAACACACACACACACACACACACACACACACACACACACACACACACACACACGCACACACACACATTTTGACCATGATGTTCCTCTCCTGGTTTAGATAATTCTTCACTCTTAAACTGTGTTGGCTCTCACCATTCACATGGAAAAGTGTGAAGTCAGTGGATCTTGTCATTATTGGTAAAGTTTTGTTGATTTTTCTCGTGGAACACACTTGACATAAAGTCCAGCTTAGTACCGAAGACACCGGGGCACTTCCTGTATGCAAGTGGGAAGGGGCCGGCGTTTGCTGGAAGTGAAAGAATTTAGGTCTGACCTTGGGGTTACTTCGTGGTAACTGCCCGTCCTCTCTGAATGAAAAAGCATCAGTGTACAGGGAAAGTGAAATGGGGTTCTGAAAGTGTGCTTTCCACCACTGAGCCACAGTCAAGCACCTTTGTGGGGCGCCTGGGGGAGGTTCATACCTGTGTGTCTGCAGACGACAAACTCACTTCTCCTCTCTCACTGCCTTTTTCTCACCTTGCTTTTTCCTGTTAAGGTTTCTTGCTAGGACCTCGGGTGTAACTGACTCGGTTAGGCTTACTGACCAGCAATCCCAGAGAGTCTCCTGTCTCTGCTAACACTGCCAGCTTTTTAGAGGAGTTCTGGGGAATAAGTCTGGGTTCCCACACTTGTGTAATAAGCATTTTACATCCTGAGCTATCTACCCAGGCCCAAGTGCTTTTGTTTTGTTTTGTTTTTTAATCTCTAGCCACTGCCGTCACAGTGTGCTCTAAACCCAAGACACAGTTCCTCATTTAGAATTTTCTCATTGGCTAATTACCAAGCGATCTTTAAAGACAGGCGCTGTTAGGTGTCTGAAACATGTAGACCTAACGTGTGAGTCTCAGGAGAAAATTCGGGTTTTCTCCAGCGGTAAGCTCATGCTTTCGTTTTTACTGTCTTAGACTAAAGGTATCTTGAAGGTCACAGAGATCCGCTTGCTCATGGATTGTTGATTCCTCCAAGGGCAAAAGCCGTACTCTTCTGCTCCATTCCACAAGGACCTCTGTTGAGCCGCTCAGGCATGAGTCATTCGACAGACACCATTCCTCCTCCTCTTTGCCTATCATTCTCCCTCCCCTTCCTTCTTCGTCTTCCCCTCCCCTTTTCTCTTTCTATATTCCTTGATGCCACTGGGAGGAAAATGTAGGGATTTTAAATAAACACGTATCCGGAAGCAGAGTGCCTTCGTCTTTAATGGTAGCCGATTTCTTTTTTTCTGTTGTAGATCGATGGTTTCCAAACAGTAAATTATGATTTAGAGTCCTGTTGAGCACAACAGTGACTTTGACCCAAGGAAGCCTCGGAGGGGAGCAAGGTGTGCATGGCTGTTGGAGGTCCCAGAGCCAGTCTTTGTGGGATAAGGGGCAAGTTAGTGCAGGGGAGAAAGATGCGGGGTGTAATGGATGGTGTTGGATGATCTGGGTCTTTGACGGACAGAGAGAAGCGGTCTGTTCTAATATGCAGAGTGCTAGAAAACGGTGAACACAGCCGTGGAAGAGGCGGTGTGTAGAATGAGCATAGCAATGGGAGATCCATTACATGTGAGGCCGAAAATCTGGACAGGCGCTAAGAGTGTGGGGTGGAGTGGGGATTGTCAACAATTGAAATGGGATATAATTACAGGGGCTTGTGCCTATGCAATGTAATTAAAGACGTTAGTTAAGGAAATTCAAGGAAGAAAAAAAAAAAAACAACCTACATGCTAGTCATGGCTGAACTGAGGGTGAAGAAGAGCAGAATGGGAGATTTTGCTCATTAAATCGTCATGAGCCCCTGGCTCTCCTGAGATGCATAACCATCGTTGAACTCAGGCATTTCCAAGCCTCGTCTCCGCCTGTCAGAATTTTCAAGCCCTAATTTACATCTACCAGCTGCATAAACGTTTCTTTCCCAACACCAGCTCATAGCAGCTTCTCCTTTACTGTCTCTGTATAGTACTATTATAAATTCCACGGCAGGCACTCAACTTGATCTTTAGGGCTGTAATTTACATTTTCATCTGCATGCCTACTTGTCTTCCAGAGGAGACTCCAGACTGACGTAGAATGCGTGTATATTCTAAAGCAGGGTAACGAGACCTCCATGTGTATACTCTAGTGATTTAAAGGGGATTAAGCCTTCACTGGGTGGTCATGGGATTGCTAGACTGGGCAAATGGGAAGAAGTACAAAACACTGTCCTTGATCTTCAACCAGGATGAAGATAACTGAGTTAAGTATTTTGTTCAGGAGATTAGCAGTACGATAAAAGCTTGGGATTAGAGAAGGTATGTTCTGGAACTCTGAATTTTCTAAAAGAAGGTGACGCATGCAACCACTAAGTCCGCCACCACTTATGAGGCGCTCGTTAGGGTTTACAATTACCGTGTGTTTGGAGATCAGAGGACAATTCTCAGGTGTCAGTTCTCTCCTGCCACCTTGTGGGATGTGGAGATCAAACTGAGATCAGCAGGCCTGCCTGTGAAGGCTGTCCCTGTGCCACCTTCCCATTGGCCCCTCCATTATGTAAGAACATAACAGAAGCCAGTGCTTTTCTGTCGGACACACTGAGTCCTGATCCGTTCCCTGCACATTGTTAGGTTAGCTTAGTGGTTAGCTCAGAGCACTAACCACTGTACCACTGCGGCCCAACGGGCATGATTCCGCTCTCACTGATCAGTGTTCTCCTGTCTTTGACTTCTCTTCTTCACTTTATCTGTTTGGGTTGTAAATGAGCACACATAGTGATGGGTTTATTGTTGGTGCTTTGTATGGAATTTCTTTTGGCTGAGCTTTCTTCCCCGCTCAACCCCCTTTATCCTCTGTCTGCTTCCAGGTTACCCCTTCCTCTATCTCTTCCTTTAAGCTACTTTATTCCCTCCCTTGATTACCTTTCCAGTCCCATGAACTCTGCACACTCACACCCACATACACGCACACTATGAAAGTTAAAAGCCAAGACCCATGAGAAAGAGTACGTACAGTGTCTGTCTTTCTGGGTCTAGGTTACTTTACTTAATATAATAATTTACAGTGCTGAGGCAGGGGAATTGGCTCAGTCAGTCACGTGCCAAGGGTATGAGTGTGCACTCTTGTAAAGTTATCCCTGTAAAAGCTGGACAGATTGGCACTTGTCTGTAACTTTGGTACTGCATTATCCGAGATGGGTGGATACCTGGAGCGCATGGGTCAGGAAGCCTAGCTGATAGAGTAGGCTTCAGGTTCAGCCGGAGAGCCTGTCTCCAGAAGTAATGGCTATGGAAGACACCAGATGTATTCTTGTTTGCACACCTCTGTACTTATAAATGCATGTGCACTCACATAATCCACACGCAACACACACACACATAAAAGTAAGTGAAAAAGTAATAATTTCCAGGCCTGTATATTTTCCTATAAATTCCGTCAGTTTCTCTTCATGTAGCTGAATGAAATTCTATTGTATATATCTATAGTACATTCTCGTTTATCAGTTTATCCATTGATCCAGACTGATTCCTTGTCTTTCCTTTCTGAATAAAACAGCAATAAACATGGATGTGTTCACTGGACTCTGGTGGAATCCTTTACCAACATATCCAGAAGTGGCACAACTGGGTTACATGGTGGATCTCTTCTTATGTGTGCTTTGTTCTTGTTGTTTTGTCTTGTTTTTAAGAAATCTCTACTGATTTCCATAATGGCTGTGCCGGTTTATGCTGCCACCAGCAGTGACTAAGAGTTCCTCTTTTACCATAGCATCAACTTCATAATTAAAACAATATATATATATGCACATGGGTGTTTTGCTTGCATGTATGTCTGTGTAGCATGTGCATGTCTGGTACCCATGGAGACCAAAAGAGTACGTCATATCCCCTGGAACTGAGTTACAGGCAGTTGTGATCCACTATGTTGGTGCTAGGAGTTGAATCCAGGTCCTCTGGAAGAGTTCTTAACTTCTGAGTGCTCTCAACCCCTGAGCCGTATCTCCAAATCCATCATGGTGTTGGTGTTGTTTTGTGCTTTTTTTTTTTTAATCTTAGTATTTCTGATTGTGCAGAGAGGGAATCTCAATGTAGTTTTAAATTTTAATTTGTATTTTCTTGAAGCCTAAAGACGTTTAATAGTCTTAAAAATATTTTTCACTCATTTGTGTGTCTCTCTGTGCCTGTGTGTGTCTTTGTGTATGTCTTGTATCTCTGTGTGTTCGTGTGTATCTCTGTCTCTGTCTCTGTCTCTATTTCTCTCTCTCTCTGTCTCTCTGTCTTTCTTTGTCTCTGTCTCTCTCTCTTCCCCCGCCTCCGTGTATGTGTGTGTGTGTGTATGTGTATGTCTGTATATGTCTGTGTGTGTTCCTCTCTGTGTCTGTGTCTTTGTGTCTCTGTATGTACATGTGTGTGTGTGTCTCTGTTTCTGTGTGTCTCTGTGTGTGCAGTTCTTTTCATATTCCAGCTATTAGCACCCTGTCTGAAGTATAGTTGGCAAAGACTTTGCAACTTCCTGTAGTGTATCTGTTTATTTTTTGCTGTAGAGAAGCTTTGTAATTTTGTGCAATCCCATTTATCAATCCTTGGGATTATTTTATATTGCAGTCCTTTCAGAAGGTTATTGCCTATATCTTGAACTGTTTCTAGTTTTCTAGGAGTTTCAACACTTAAGGTTTTAAAATAAATTCTTAGGCTCATTTAGAATTGTAATATGAGAGAGTGTGTCTGATTTCCTTGGTGTGCAAATGGATACTCAACTTGGTCAGTACCACTTGTCGAATTGGCTTTTCTTATCCCAGTGTGTGTGTGTGTGTGTGTGTGTGTGTGTGTGTGTGTGTGTGTGTGTGTGTGTGTGTATGGCATCTTTGTCAAACCATGAGAGCAAAAAGCAATTTTTAAGGAAAAGAGAGTGAAGAGAGTAATAAAGTGCTGGGACGTGAGAGTGGAAAGGAAGTGACTCAGGGTCGAGGGACACAGCATGAAGCAGGAGGATTGGTGGTAGAAATGATCAACCAAAGCAAAGTATATATGGCATTTTTGTCAAGTATTAGTTATCAGTAGCAGTGGGCTTATTTCTAGGTAGAACTCTTCTGTTAGTCTACATGTTTGTTTTTGTGTCTGTACTATGGTGGCTTTGTCACTATGGCTCTGTAGTATCATTTGGGGTCTAGGACAGTAATAATACCAGTGGCTTCATTATGGTTTGAACGTGCCCTTTCAGAAGCATATGTTAGTTCCTCAGTATTTGGAGGCAGGGCCTAATGGCAGGTTATGAAACCATAAGGAATTTGCCATATTGAATGGATACTGCTGTTATTGTAGAAGTGAACTCATTATCAAAGGATGAGTATGCTTGTTTCTCTCTGTCTTTCTGACTTTGTCTCCCTGTCTCTCTGCCTGCCCCCCTCTACACACACACACACACACACACACACACACACACACACACACACCCCTGAACCAATGGTATGATGTAGCAAGAAAGCCTCCATCAGATTTCAACATCTTGATCTTAGACTTTCCAACTTCTAGAACTGAGAGCTACTTTTTTTTTGCTACCATAAATGGCTTCTTCGATCATCTCACTCTTCTCACAAAGTTATCAGTTCTTCAGTAATGTTCGTCTTTATTTGTTCCCAAAATGCAGCTTGTGCCTTGGGCTTCTCTGCTATTTGCCGTCCGGCCATTGCTGTTTCCCAGTTTCTCTTGTAGGTGAGCTTTCGCAGGTGTTTCAGGGAAGATGGTTGGTCTTCTCTTCTATGTAGTGCATCTTGCATTTCCCCAAGCCCTCTCCCAATCACCCATTCACTTCTGCTCTTACTGGTTTGCCTTACTTGACTGTGCATGTGTAAAAGTAGTCTTCAGTTGCCTAATCCTAGATCATAGGAGTTCAATGACTGTGGCTTACTGTTTTGTTTCCAGATATCTGCTAGGCAAGTTAACAACATAAAAGAGAAGGTGAACCTATGGTTTAATGTCAAAAATAACTGAATCGATGATGGTACATACAGGTATAAAAACCATCTAGTTTATAAATCATTGAATTTAAATAGTTTTACAGTATACCATGTCTTAGTCTACTACAGGGACACATTTAAGGAAAATTAAATATGTGGGATAAATATTCATGTATAGTAGTAAAATCTTGAATGTGACTATTTTCTAGAATTCTGAATATTCAAGAACAGAAAATGAGAGTTATGAATGATGGCTGATTTTAAAAAGTATATTTTAAAAATTTAAGAATGAGTCCTTGATGGAAGCCAGCGAGGTGGGTCAGTTTGTAAAGTCACAGAGTGCCATGCTTGAAGGCTTGAGTTCTGTCCCTAGGATCCACAGAACCAACTCCTACAACTTGTTCTCTGACTCCCACACCTGTGCACATGCACACACATGTGAACACACACATACTCAATAACTAACTAAATAAAGGTGTTCCGAAAGAATTAAAAAAAAACTAGTCTGTTAAAACAGAAAAGGAACTTAGGTTTTTTCAGTCCTAATTCAAGGATCTATAGCAGTAATAGGTCTTATGAACAATGCATATATCCAGCAAAAATAAATAAATAAGATAAAACACCAATAAATTCACACAGTTGTTGACCGAAAATAAGTATCTCGGTTTTAGGGTGTTGAATTGATCCCCAAACTACATAGTACATTTTAGCCTCAGAACCACTGGTTTGATTTAGGTTCTACACTCTTATTAGTCTGTTTTCCCTGGCTATAACAAATTAACTGAGGAAAGAAGGTGGGTTTTTGCTTGTTCGTTCGTTTTTGTTTCAGCTCATGTTTTGAGGCTGGACATCCAAACAGCAGGGTGCAGTTCTGGTGTTCTGGTGTCTTACATGATGACATCCTAATGGGTAACATCACAGTGGGAGTGTTTGTGGGAGGTAGAGGTGACCTGTGAGACCAGAAGTGCAGTCTTTTAACACTCACTCTGAGCTAGTTGGGGAACTCAGCTAATCACTTACAATGCTAGCCTCTAGTGACCTCCTGCTGGACCGTGCTCTCTCTCACAGGGCTGCACTAGAACCAATTCCAACACCTGAACTTTTAGGGGACACAGTCAAACCACAGCTAAGCCACAGCAGATGTATATTCAAATTGTAGGTGTGGAGTAAGCCAGGTAGTTTAATAGTTCTCTTGAGTTGGTTTCTGTTGTGTCTACAAGTTCATTAATTCTGTGATCTGTAATCTTCCATTAATAGCTACTTTTCTGTTGTAAGTTTTTCTTGTCTTGACTTTTGAGGATTTCCTGTTAGTACGGCTTGGATCTCAGTTACAGCTCCCATCACTACATAACATGTTTACTCTTTTGACTGTATGAAATCGAATTAAAGGAATTATAGTATCTTTTGCTGCTGATTCTGTCTTTGTCATTCCTGGGGATGATTTTGATAGGTCGATTTCAATGTGAATCTTCCTTTTTTTACATTTCTCTTCACAACTGAAGTTTTGGGGTCAGAGTTTTACCTTGTTGAGTACTTCAGCATTTCTAAATGTCCTTTTCAGCTCTTTGTCAGGGTAGAGTTCAGATATATAGAAAGAGCTTGCTTCTTTAACAGGCGGTATTTCCCCGTGGAATCACAGCTCCTACTACCAGGACAAGAAAGACAAGAAACTCCCCCTCAAAGAACTCACCCAACACATGCCTCACCAGTATGAGCCTTACTGCTCTGGCCTGTGGGAACAGAAAATGGTTTAGCCCTCTGAACACTGGGCATTGTTCTTAATAATTTCAGGCTATTCTTCCCCTAGCAGCAGACAGTTCCCTTGTATGTGACATAAATCAGTAGACAGTTGAGCCCCTTGTCCTGTGACCTCCTTGGAGTTCTCCCTGTAGAATGTTTTTCTCCCTTGCACCCTGCCTTATTTTCTTGACCTCCTTCCTATCTTAGAAATCATCCATGCATGGAGATTACAGGTCTCCACTTAAGTGTTCCCATCCTGTGCCATGGCTTCCTTGTGGCCAGATGACTGACTGTCCTGAGAGCTGTGTTTCCTGTGTTTCTTGTCCCTGCTCAGGCCAGTATTCAGGCTCCTCTTGCTCCATGCTGTTGTTAGGCTGAATCAGAGCCTATTTTAGCATCATTTACCTATTTATATATTACCCGTTAGTCGGAAGAATTCAGGATGCTGTCAAAAGTGACTAAATATAGGGTTTAGCTTAACATACGCACCTAACCCTGGGAGAGGGATCTGTGAAATCAGTGTGGAGAGAAAGTGTTAGGAAACATTTTCATCCCGTTGATGAAAGAATTGGTTCTTCCTGCAAACTCCATGTTTGGGAGGTCTTAACCTAAAAGTCAGATTACCTCAATTCCGTCCTGAATTTGGGGCACGTGAAAACAATAGCTGTTTCTTTGTATTCCCAATCTGACCTTCTTCATCCTGGCTGCATTCTATGGCCAGGGAGACTTATGATATGCAAAAAACATTAGCCTTTGCACAGAGTGCTTGGCTTTAGAGAGAATACAAATGCTGCGGTTCGAGCAAATCACCTGCTAGTCCCTATTTCTGTGAAGCTGGGTTTCTTACATTGATCCTAAGTGATCATTTCTACTTCAGTAACCTTTCTGCATCTGCAGCAAAGGGACTTGCATGTTGCATTTTTAATGACTTGTCTTACAATGCTTCTGAGGTCATTCCATGCTGGAATGCTATCTTCCCTCACTTCCCTCCCCCTCCCTCGATCTCTCTTTCCCTCCTTCCTACACACACACACACACACACACACACACACACACACACACACACACACACAGACACAAACACACACACACACACACACACACACACCTCATTAATACACGTGTTTTCCAGAGAATGTTTTGATTTGCTCTTCGAAGATGATAAGCTTTGTTTCCACAGACAGACACTAGAGTATTATTTGGGGTCGGGTCAGTAGAGGCTTTTTGACGGGGGATATGTATACCACTTACATTGTCAGAGAGGCACGAGGACTGAGAAAGGATTATGGAAGAATTCCTGCGAGGTAGTGCTCTCATCGAACTGCTTTAATATTTAATGTTGAGAGGAAAGACCATCTTTCCTCCTCGCTGGCTTTTTCCAATCTCCTTGGAACACCATGAAGAAGGAATCATACTGGGGCCAGGATCTGAAATCTTACCTCTTGTGTCATATATTGCCTGTTTCTCTATGAATCGATACATCCTGAGTATTCCTTTTTTGTCGCCCTGGTGTTGCTTCAAGGTTCCTGATGAGTAAATAGCTGCAGCCCCAACTCTGTGCCCTGGGTCTGGACCATATTCCTGGGTTAACTTTCCACCGCGGTTTTTAAAAAAAACATTCTAATAATTATATATGTAGTAGTTAAAACATTGATCTCAAAATTTACTTCTACATGCACTCATAATGTGATACTACTAATGACTATAAATTATATTATATTAATTATATTGTTATTATCATATCCAGAAATTGTCAGGTTCTTGATTTGCATAATTCTCATCCTCACAACACTCGGCAGGTTAGGCATTGGTGTCCCATAGGTGAGGGAGGCGTGAGCAAATCAACACAGAGAGGGCAAGATGATTCTTTAAGATCATGGCTTGGTAAGGATAGATCTGATGTTCCAGTGTAAGTTTGTCTGACTATGGGACAAGTTCTTTCCCTACAAGATTGACAGTGAATCTCTATTTATTCCCAGTGATTGCACGTGGTACTTAAAAGAAAATTCAGAATGGTGGCTAAGTCCCTATAAAAGGAAACACTAGACCCCCTGTCCTTGAGAGGCTGGTGTTTGTCAAATAGTGTTCTAGGGATGGTAGGTTGCTGAGAAAAGAAAGATGACTCCTGTACCTTTGGGGGTGCCCAAGGAAACTGCAGTTGAAGAGTGGGAAGTGTGTTCAGGAGTGAGAAGGAGGGGCCAGTGTTTTGGGGTGCAGTGTGAAGATGGGAATGTCCTCAGGCGACATCAAGAGGAGATGATGCCTGAGTGGAGTCTTGCACAGGGAGTAATGGCCTTCATTATCTCTGACTAAACGTTGAAGTTCAAATTCAAGAACTTGGTTTGTGAAGCCAACTTTAACAATGGGTACAAACAGCCTCGGCCATGGCCATTAAATGCATTACGTAAGCCAGCAATGCCCAATCTGTGGATTGCAACCCATTTGGGGGAGGTCAAATGACCATTTCCTAGGCGTCATCTAAGACCACTCTAAAACACGAATATTCACATTACAATTTATAGCAGTAACAAAATTGTACTTACGAAGTGCAACGAAAATAATTTTATGGTTGAAGGGGGTCACCACAACACGAGGAATTGTATTAAAGGACCGTAGCATTAGGGAGGTTCAGAACCTCCATGCTAAGTAGTATGTGTCCTTTCCTATGTTCACTATACTACTTTTAAATATATTTAAGCATGCATTGTGTGAGATGTTGGATTTTAGGAGGGGGTTCACAAAGACCTTTCAACCTTCATGAGCCTTCTATTCTTAATAAGAAAGGGGAAGACTGTATTTGTGTACTCATAAAAGAAGACAGAATGTGGAGTTTCCTAATAAAGCAGAGATGTGCTATGGCATATTGACTGGAGAATGGTTATTAACAGCAGACGGATTTACACTCCCAACCACTCATCCACCCATCATCCATCAAGTCTGCCACACAGGCAACATACACAGACAGAACATTCAATATGCACCAGGTTTCATGGAGTGTCCAGCATATAAACCAATTCTTATATCTGTGTTGTTTGTAATAGACGATAATGGTCGCAGAAAAGAAAATGAACAGAACCCCATGGCTTGCATCAAGGCCCAAGGATGGGAAAGACTGTCTGTGCTTGAGAACAATGCTTAACCGTGTCTCTATAGCTGTCAATCCTAGAGTAGAAGGTGGAAGACCATGTTGGCTGGGCAGTAAGTACTAAAGAATCAACAGGGTAGACCTGGGTTTTGGAACTTCTGTGAGAAGGGAGAGTCACTGAAAGATTTTGAGAGGAGTGATGAGATCAGAGGTTCATCTTTAGAAAGCCCTGTGGCTGAAGGGACAGCTTGGAACCGGAGTCATGCAATGAAGTTAACACAAACTACTCCAATCAGCTTTCCTAAGACTTGACCCTATAGGCTTGGAGCAATTAGTCAGCACTTATGTTAAAAAGATTATTTTTATCATTTTAAAGTGTGTGTGTGTCTGTCTGTCTGTGTATGTATGTTGCCTATGGTGGTCAAAGGCATTAAATTTCCTTGAATCTGCAGTCATAGGCAGTTTTGAGCTTCCTAGTATACGTTCTAGGAGCTGAAACAAGTCTTCTGCAAGAGTGGTACACAGCCCTAAGTGCTGAACCATCCCTCTCGCCCAGAGGTTCTCAACCTATAGTCATGGCCCCTTTGGGGGTTGAAAGACCCATTCACGTGAGTCACCTAAGATCATCGGAAAGCACAGACATTTACATTATGATTCATAACTAGCAAAATTACAGTTATAAAGTAGCAACAAGAACAACTTCATGGTTGGGGGTCACCCCAGCATGAGGTGCTGTTTAGAGGGTCACAGCATTAGGAAGGTTGAGAAACACTGCTCTAGCCCAGCATTTGTGTTCTTCACCACAGCTGCCTTCCACAGTCTGACCTGGACGCACAGTCCTTCAGTAATCCCCGATACTGTGTTATGGCTGTGATAAATCTTTTGTATATGTGCACACCCAAGGCATTATTGTCTAGCATATATAATTACAGTGCTGAACTTCTGATTAGAGCATAATCCAGCCATAGATTTGAAATGTGCTTTTTTCTTTCTGTGTATCTGCATGTTCTTGTCATTTCAGTGTACAAGGATATTGCGAGGACAGTGTCACAGCACAGTTGGACATGTGACTTTCTTTGTATGACACATGTGACCTCTTCCAGAGTCCAGCTATATGAGGCACTGTGTCTGTGAGACATTCGTGCCTTGTGTACCCTGATGGGCTCCAGTGCAAATAAAACATAGAGTATACTCGAGGCATACAAACTGAGCATAGATTTAACTAAAGAAAACACGAAGGGAAAGTTGGCCTTAGCTGACCTTTGTAGTCCATGGTTTTGATGCCTTAGCCAAGTTGATTCTGCCTACAACCTACCCCTTGCCAGCTCCTGGCTGGTACTGTATTGTTCTACCACCTGGGTAGCTTTCCCCTCCAATCTCTGCCATTTAGAGTCTTCCTGAGTCAGCTTGTCAAGGCCTGTATTTATCATCACTGTCCTTTGCCGAGCCAACTTTCATTACCGCCAGGAGAAATGCACATGCTCCCCCTGTGAATGATTCTCGGATGCTTATGAAAAGTGTGGTGGCGTGCACCTGGTTCTGGTGCCAGGTCCTTACAGGCGTTGTGACCTTAGAACATTATTTAAGCACTGTAAACCTTAGCTAAAATCTGGGAAC
Organism: Rattus rattus; assembly: GCF_011064425.1. NCBI lineage: Eukaryota > Metazoa > Chordata > Mammalia > Rodentia > Muridae > Rattus > Rattus rattus. The sequence goes on along the minus strand of NC_046155.1, from coordinate 223,081,667 downwards.
GATCCCATTCACCTCCAGAATTATTTTGACAAATCATTGAGGTGATGTATTTGAAAAGTCTAAGCATGATATTGCCAAACTATATGTGTTCAGGAAATATTAAATTTATTTTTATTTTTTTGTCAAATCTGGGAATACATCCCGAGGCCACATCCTTTCTCCTATTTATCTTCCCGGGCTCTTTCCTATAAACTTCTCTGGAAGAGGGTATCCTAGTATTTTGTATATGTTCACATGCCTAATTACGATTTCTAGATTGGGGAATGAACTGTGTTTGAAAAGGCTTTATGACCAATGGGACGTCAGGCTTTGGTTATGAAGGGTAGTTACAAAGGGCAGTCCTAGGAGAGTGTGTTCTGAATAAGCTGCACCCTGGAGAGCCTGGGAAGATCTCTTCCTGGAGAACTCAGCTCTACTTGGCAAGCCCTTGGAGGAGAGCAACAGCAAGGCAGGTTCTCACGGCCTGGCCACGCCTCTCTTCCATCGCGGTGAAGAGCAAGGCCTGTGGAAAGATCCCTGTGTTAGGTGGAGTGTCTTTTGGCATCTCACCATGGTGTTCTCACAGGGCGGCTGGAATGTCGGGCCGGGAGTATCTTGAGAAGGAAATGTTCTTCCAGCTGCTTCCTTTGCTCTCTGTAAGAAGCACAGGCTGTCCTCTTTGTGCAGAGACCAGCTAGAAGAAGTGGCCCAGGGTGATGCACCATGTACTTCCGGCCCCTTAGGCTCTTTCAAAGCATTTGCTGACAGTACTCGTCCACCTGCTATGTCCACCTCTGCTTGTGGCCTGTCTCACGTTGTCGGGCGTCCACATGGCGGTCAATTCGTCTTAGAGAGCAGATAACCTCACTGTGTTTTACTGGTATGTTGTTAAGGGACTTTGTGCAGGGTTTTTGTTTTGTTTTCTTTTATTTATTTACTTATTTTTGGAGTCCAGCTGGAAGGATCAATTCATCTTGTTATCCCCATTCAAAATAAGTATCTGGACTAATGTCTGGGAATCTCTGTACATGAAGGTGGGAGCACCATACATTCAGGTACACGGCGTTATGTCGCTGCTCCCTTTCCTCTTCGGGAGACCTTTGGAATATTGAGTTCCTGTGTCACCGATGGGCTAGACAGAGTACAGAACCTCCAGTAAAACAGCCTTTGCCTTACTTTTTACTTGATACCTTAAACAGAGGGCACTAGAGAGAGCGACCTATCTCCTAGTCCAGGCAGAAGTGAGGCCGGACCTTTAAGCCAGTATGCTGGCCCAACGCAGTTTCTTCGGCTGACTCACACCGAGGTCCGAGGTCCGAATTTCACTCTCCATTTGACTCTTGGCCACTGCTCTTCTTGTTTCTTCGCCAAGCCCCTCCCCCACCTTCTTTACCTGCCCCTGAAGAAAAGAGCTGTGAACCTTGATGTTCCCGGAGATCAGGACAGGTCAGGAAAGCACTGACCTCACTGTGCTATGCACCTTACAGCCCCTGGGTTCGTGGATCCATCGACCTGCCTTGGCACCTGTGAGTGTAATTTTTTTTTTTTGTCTGCAAATTTGTGAAGCTGTCCGGACCACACCATGTGTGATATTCATTAGCTCTTTGCTACTAAGGCATGGCTGCCGAGGCTGTGAGCAAATCCTTCCAATTAAAATGTGTGCATGCTGGATAAAAATAGACCAGCGTTATGTTTCCATGTGCAATTAAAGTCGGGGCCTGAGTCCTGTGCACCGTGCCACGCACAACTGGATACAAGAATGAAAAGAAATTAGAGAAGCAGGTAAACTTTTGGTATTCCTTACCTTAGGGATCCTCCTGTAGCCGGAACCTTCTTGAGTTCAACAAGTGTGCATGGAAAGGAGAACATTTGGGTCCCTTCAGGAATCAGGAGAAGCATCCCCATAAACAGGATGCCTGAGAAGGCATAAGGAGAGGAGACCCCTTAGGCAGCTTGGGAAAGGTATCCTGGCCTTTAAGGCAGAAGAAAACCATCTGGCCTTTATCTTTGTTCTGTCCTGATTGAGCTGTGCAACTATGGGGTCAGGATAACTACTGAGCTTATATGCAAGCATCCACGTTCACTTGAGCCCAGGGCGGGTGTGTTCTGTTTGTGTCCTGAGGGTTTGTAAATGTGTGTGTCTGTACACAGTGGTGGGGTACTTTCCACCCAGTTGTTGAGTTGTAACCATGAAAGATACAACAGCAATTGCTTCACAGTTTAATAAGCCTGAGTCTTCGTGCCCACATAGTGTAGGAGAAGTCTTTTCCCCTCTCAACCCTCGTCTTCAACTAATTATATGCCTTGCCTATGCAACTGTAATTATTTCACCAGCCTTTGCAAAACCTTTCTTTAAACTATAGTCAGAAAAATAGCAGAAACGAGTCTATTTTGAGATTTGTGTGGTGAAGCAAGTTCCAGCAAAGGAAAGGGATCCTTTGGATTGGTCCCAGAGTGATAGCATTTCGTCACTTGTTAAGTTCAAGTGATGGTGACATATTGGTGATGCATCCAGTTTTTTGTTTTTGTTTTTGTTTTTACTGGATCTGAAATAAACACTTGATAAATGTCTTTCCTTACGAATTAAATGCACTGCAATCTCAACCTGGTCAAATGTTGGCATTTAAGAAAAAAACCACAGAACTTTCTGTGTGCACATTTTCTGCGATGCCCTTGGAAGACCGCATGTCACCCAGGCTGTTTGTAACTGATTTTGTGTCAAATAAATGTTTTAGATGTCACCCATGTACTTGACCAGTTTTTTTTTAGCGTAGTTGATTTTAAAAGATCACATCAGTTTGAAAACATCAGAATGAGGGTTTTACCATGTTACGTCTAACTCAGCTACACAACATAGCAGAACTCTTCCTCTAGATATTAAAAGGTGAATTTACGAAGTAAATTGCACAGTAAGTAGACTCCACCCTGCTCTCCACCTTCTCTTTAAGCACCGTCAGTAAGCGAGTCACTGTCATGACTGTTCCCTCTCCAGGGCATTCCCTTATTAGGGCATGATTATGTTTTGGAAACTTCGACTTTGCTTATGATGCCTCTTGTATTGTTTTTCTGGAAATGTCACTTTTCATCCTTAAAACTAAGCTTGAGTACATTAGGAAAAAGGAGAGCCAAGTGGCATTTTGTGAGGTTAAGAGAATCAGAACTGTGATTTTTCTTTTTTTTTTTTTTTTTTTTGGCATGGAACTCTTATTTTCCTATTATTACTGCATGACCACAGCTAAGTCAAGCCCATGCCCTCACACACCAGAGACATCTTTTCACCCTTAGTGTGCGCAGAGAGGTAGGCGGCTGGCTGCCAAGCCCATGTCCTGTCTTCTTGGGCTTCACTGACTTCAACTCCAGAGCTCACTGCTATTGGAGGAACCAGGTAGAGGAGTGATGGTTCCTGGAATGGCTAGAAGGCTTCCTGGCCTGATTCCTAAAACTCTCCCCCAAATAACTCTCCCTATTTCTCCCTTCTGCCAGGTTGAATCATTGATCAAGGTTGGGATTTCTCTTGTAGGAGATAAGACCCTAAATTTGAAGGATAATTGATCTTCAAATTACTAACCACCACGACATACATTTCAAGTTGCCATTATGAAGAGGCGATTACACACTTCTTTTGCTTACAGCAGGAACAAGAATAATATTAACAAAGGAGAGGTCTGTTCCGTAGAATCGTGGGAGAGGCATGGAGAAAAGTTTCAGAGAGGGACAATATACTTGGAATGACCATGTTGCAGTAGGCCCAACAAGTGTGCAAAGTGGACACGAAGCATCAAGACCCAAACCAAGAACTTAAGTCAAGGCATGACACTCACCAAGAAGTCATCTCTAAAACTATGACTTGGGAGTGTGTGAAAGCCAGTGTCACACCTTACAGTGATGCTGTGATTATCATTTTAAAGTCATTTCATACTCAACTCATGTAGGCTTAGATTTCTCAAAACCTATTTTAATAAGGGTTCTTAAACAGCTCAACTTCCCTTCTAGCCCACCGACCAAAGGTAGGGAAGAAGAAAAAGGTTAATGGAAAACGGGGGATGTGGACCTGTTTAGAGGTAGTTCTTTCGGGTGATTCCAAAACAAATCAGTAACAGAAGCTTTATCAAAATGCCACATGTCTTGAGAAGTGTCAAAAAGCAGCTGGAATATCACAAGAAATTCTTTGGTGCATTTCTCTCTATGAAGTCAGGACCAGCAAAGATGCGTGAAGACCAGCAAAGCGTTGCAAAGCGTACCAGTGCAAGAGTTTTGTTCACTCTCTGTTGGGTTCTACTTTTACTCTTTCCAAACCTACTGTGTCTCTCTCAGCAAAGCGTCCTCTCATGAGACAGCTTCCAGAAAAACATAACAGGACACAACTGAGTCTCCAAAGAAAACCAGAAAATTTCCACTTCACACCCATGGATCATGGTGGAGCGTGTAATGGAGAGGTGTGCTGTCAGTTGGCTTTGACATTGAAGTTCCTTCCACAAACAAAAATACCTCTGATATTGCTAGGCAAGGTGAGTTGATATGGCCACCATTGTAGATGGAGTTAACATTGGTGGAGCCATCTAGAGTTAACGTTGATGAGGCCATCTTTATGGAGCATGTAGATTCATTTAGTTTTACAGTAACCAACGTTAGCAGAGCAGGATGGATTGTACCAATTTTTTAATTGAGGATGCTCAGTTAGCTAAGCTTACACAGTGGAGAATAGAATCAGTGTGCTCACAGGGGTCTAGTCAATCCCCCAAAACATCAGGGATCTCTAGACTGAAAGAGAATTGGCTTTGAACACTACCCTGGCCCTGCTCTCTGGATGGCTGTCAGTTCCATCTAACCTTCTGAAATGAGAACTACCAGGGATAAACCACTGTGACGTCTGCTCCGACTTAATTGGTTTTCCTTATCACACAACATTCTACCTCTTACTACAATGTATTTTTGTGGGCTCCCTTGCAGTTGCTTGTTTTGAATGCACCCTTACCTTATACATGGCAAGACCTAGAGAGGGTCTTCTCCCCTCTGATCTGAACCAGGATCGGAACAGGCTGCAAGAGATGCTGGGTGGGCTACCCTGGGACCTTCATAGCCAGGCCTGAGATCTCAACCCCGGTGAAGAAGGACGTCTCAGCTTTAGAAAACCGAATGGTACCTTTGCTTATTCCCATAGGTATAAATACTTCCCATGTGTTTGGGGAGATTTCTCTTCCTGACACTCTCAATCCTCTCCTTTTTAATCCTCTTTCTCATTCATTGTGATAGTAAGTGAAACCGTATTTCATCTCTTGGCTTTAATTTGAATCTCTCCACAGGTTAAAAATCTTCCCCATGCGATAGGTACTAATTAAGTAGGAGAAAAAATCCTTTTAGACATTTTTTTTTTACAAATAGATTTACCCATTATGGTGAAGCTTGGACACACTGGGTATAGATGAAAATGGAGGCTAAATCGTTCAAAATTAAAGTTCGGAAAGGAGTCAGGTGTTCCGCAGGAGAGAACAAATCAAGGAAAGATGGTGTCTGTTATGAGTGTTCCACCTTATTAAACTTGAGTTCCGCACTCCTTACGGCAGAGGCAGAGGTGCTTAATAAGTGTTAATAATGACTAATATCGTATCACGGATGTTAATTGAATGTTGATAAGTATCTAAAAATTACAGTAACAGAGACAGACGCACTTCAGCAGCCAAGCATGGCGATGCTCTTCCTGGGTGGAATGCTGCAGACTGTGTGTGTGTGTGTGTGTGTGTGTGTGTGTGTGTGTGTGTGTGTGTGTGTGTGTGTGTGTGTGTGTGTTCTCGTGAGCGCTTGCTCTCACGCATGGAATTAAAACAGGTTTTTTTTCGCACCAGTCATATTGCAGATATTTTCAGTAATTTCGTGGTACCTCCCAGCTGTGCTGCCATCTAGACATCAAATCTAAAGTAAAGGGAAAATATTTGCTGCTTAATCTAATATTGGGGAAATTCTGGGGCAAAAATACTGAGAGTAAATAACCTGTAGCAATTTGACCTGGATTTGAAAAACATCTGGGATTTCTGGCATTAAGTAATGTGTGTATATGGGACATTCGTGCACAAGGAGGAAGGTAGAACTCAAGCTAGCCCATGATGCTGGCCCTGCGGTAGCTAAGGAAGAGGTTGGAGCCCAGCCCAAAGGCTTCCCTGACTTCTGACGTCACCAGTTGTTCCTCTTCCACCTTGAACTTTTATCACAGTTGTACACGGTCTTAAGCAAGTTAGTCGAGCAGCGATGACGTTGAAAACTCTGAAATGTTTAGTAATGTGGGAGATATTTTCCATGGCCTGTACCTTTCCAAATAAATTGTTGAGTTTAAAGCAGCTTGCTGCTGTCCAGTGCTGAGCTTTCGTTTGGTGGGGTTGGAATAATGTGTGCTCTTCAGTTAGGCAACATGGTGTCTCTCTCCCTAGCTCTGAGTATTTTAATGCTATGCAGAAGAGCGGCTCTCCTCAAGGTCAATAAGGTCTCTATTCCCCTGTGTCCGTTCGGAATATCTAGGTAGATACTGTAGATAGTGCTAATATACCTTCCTGCCAATAAATCAAGGAATAGACTTGTTTTTACGGCTAGTGATCCTGTCATTAAGAAAATCCCCAATAGAAATAATAACTTTATGAAATAGTCTAAATAGATACCTTCCTCAACACTTCAATAATTGAAGTTCTATCTGTACTGGACAAAATATGTATGTTTCCTATAAACACGTTCACGTGGGCTTACATGCATACAAAATGTATGTAGATCTACATGTTATTTTTAGGTTCAAATAGCTTACGTTTAGTGCCAGCACTATAGGCATTAATTCTGGGAATATAACCTTGCCGTTGTAACAAAAAGAATGAGAATAATCTATGACATTTTATGATTGATAGGTGTTGTCCCCAATGACTTGCATGGGGCATTTTACTTAATTCTTAAAATGCTGTTCTGGCATCGTAACTATTTTTGGATGAGGAAACATGTTGGGGGGGTAGTCATTCATTTAACCAGGGTCTCACTGCTAGTGAACAGTGTGTGAGGAATAAGGCCTAGTTTAACTGTTACCCTCAAAGTCCACAGCCTTCTTGGGATCACCCATGACCCGGAGCAGTCAGGAACCAAATAGCTTTTTGTTAGAGAAGATGAGCTATGCAAAAAATTACAACCAAGACGAATGACCTTAATTCCCTCCGTACACCTTCTTGTCAGGAGTATTCATCCTTGGTGTAAAATTACCACATTTTTTTCTTTTGACAAAACTGGATTTTCCAGACATAGTGCATACCAGGCAGATATGTAGACAATGGGAAGCTGGTATTCAGGAGGTGCTTTTGTCCTTAGCTTGGGCGTTTGCTGGGTGTGTGCTTGCTAATATACAGTCTTAATGACTGTGCCCTTGAGGAGAATATTTCAAATTAGTTGTTTTTGATGACTTGCTCCTTTCTTTGGTATATGGAGGGGTTATGAAATCATTTAGAGTTAAATCACAGTTTAATTCGGTTTGCTATTACCGCCTGTTGAGATGAAGTTTTGTTCATTAATTCCTTAAGAAAAAGCAAGCAAAAGTAAGGACTGGGTTTGGTGCTAACTACACAACTGTGTAATGAATGTAAGTTTGCTAACAGATGTCTTTAGACGGTTTATAGTCTTAATTAGCTGTAAAATAATCACATTATCCTATTGTATAAAAACTTCGTCACTGTTACGGTGTTGACAGATCTTTCTTGGTGCCCTCAGTGAAGCAAGAATTGTTAGGAGTTGGTCTTTTGACTTTCTTGTCCACTTTCCTACATAGACAACAAAACTGCCGTGTTCATCAGTACCAACGACAACAGCAATATTTACTTGGCCTTTAAAGAGATTTAACTTCCTTTCCCACTTACATCAGCAGCCTACCTTATCATGGCACCTCAACGTTGACTTACCAGCATAGTGTGGAAGTGAGGTCACAAGCTTTATTGTGTCCATATTACATAGTAAGAAACCCAAGCTCAAAAGAGAAAACCCAAGCTCACTCAATGTTGGTCCATATGAGAGGAGACAGGACACCCATGTCCGCTGTGATCTGCGGAATTCCCAGAAATAGCTGTGTCCTGGGAATTACAAAGCCTGGAAGTATCTAGTCATGTAGTCTTCTAGGAGCTGGGCTGACCAGGGCCTGTCCTCTCTGTGAGCCTCAGTTTCTGCATGTCTTCTCACGTTAGAAGGATGTTGAGGCTGTAATAAACTTTGAATGAGGAAGGCATTTTGGATACATTTCTCTTTATATTTATTGTTATTAAGAGCAATATTATAATCTGCTTGTTCAAGTAATTTATGTCCTTATTAAAAATCAAGGAGCAGATGCCGCAGTAAAATTAGTCTGGGCATCTTGTCTAAGTCTTTCAGGGAAAGCACAGCAAGGCGCCTAGAAATCAGATAATACAATTCTTCATTCGGTAATTTTTTATTCTGTTGGTGGGTTGTCGTTTGTTGTTATTAGTGTGGCTGTGGTATTGTCTTATTTTGTTTTCACAAGATGGGGTTTTTCTCTAAAGCCCCAGTCACCATGGAACTCCTGACTTTCTTTCAGAGCCTACAAAATCCTAATATTTCAGGGCATGAACCATCACACCCTCCTTTGTCTTTATTTCTTATCTGCTTCTGTTTGCTCTGAAGAAAGTATGTTAATGAGGTTGGTTATGGCTGTTGAATGGTTTTTCCAGTGTTGAGTAACAGTCCCAAAGCCTTGCTCCTGTTGTTAAGACAAACACCTTGTCACTCCAGCCCCAAAGGATTTTTATGAGGACTGTCTAGAGCAACTTCCATTTCCTTCAGTGATAAATGAGAAGAAATGAAAGTGAAATTCCAAATGACCTCTCTCAGCATGGGACCACTGAAATTGTGTTAACTGATGCTGTCCGAGGGCCTGGACACGTTGGCTAGCTGCTTTCCATCGCCTACCATAGTGTTGTGATCTCTTCAGGTGGATAACTGATGATTTACGTAGGTGTCAAAAAAACACCAGCATTATACCAGTAAGCCCGAGTTGGGCATTGATCACTAATGTTGACCAAAATCCAACTGGGAATTCAAAGCGCACCCACCCTAGTGTTTACATTTACTTGAGAGGCAAGATTGCTTTACATCCCATGCAACTGATTAATCAAAATGACACTTCGTTTCCAGACTCTTCATTGTTTAAATTTTAAATAGCACTTAGGATCATTAGTGCTTGTATGTTAACCGATTAGGCAGTTTTGATCAGATGGACTCAAATCTGGTTGAAGTACATGCATCTAAATCTGATTTTTTTAACCCCTTGGGTGCTCAACAGAATCTTCATCCAGCCCTACAATAGACTGCAGAAGGTTGGGATATGGGGTCTGCCAGCCTAAGTTGTCTGTGTCCAAGAATATGTCAAATATATTTCCCATGCCTCCTGCTGAGACTTGACAGTAGCTGGAAACTTGACCATGTCGCAAAGATAATGTAATTTGATCATATTATTTCATGTTATTCATACACAATTTCTTAGAGAAGGAAAAATAATATATATTTCTATTAAGTTGTACTGTTTGCATGTACTTTTTTTTTTCTGTTGCAATTGTAAAAACCTTCTAGAATCAATATGCTGTAGTTAAGGATTCAGAAGGAGGAAAACACTTGAGTGGTTTCCATTATTTTTTATAGACCTGGAACTAATTAGTTCTTCTAGTTGTGCTGTCCAAACGTGATTATAAAGTACAAATAGATTCCATTTTGGGAACGGTTCCTAACAGTACTTATGATGCTTCTTGCAATATTCCCCCTTTCTGAGATGTGTGTACGAATTCTTTTAATGTGGCTGAAACAAGAAAAATGAACCAAGTAGTTCATGGTGGCAATGATGTTAATGACCCAAAATTTGCCTAGAAAAAAAGAATAGATACTTCCTTCAGAGTGGACACAAATTTATACTTTAGTTTTCTAAACCAAAGAGAGAGAGCCACTAAAAAGGCTGGGAAAAGTCATGTCTAAGTTGAAGGAAAAGTAAACTTCTTGGGCTAGTGAGATATCTTAGTGAGCAGTTCCGAAGCATCTTGCTCTTCCATGATCATGTCTGAGGGTTTAGAAGATCCCTCTTTGGATACCAAACAAGAAAGAGTTAAAAGCCCATCTTGGACACCCACTCATGAGTAAATCCATACCCATTCTTTAGCTCATCTTTTCTTTCACATTTATTCATCTACTAATTAAAAATAGGCACCCATTTTCTACTATGCTTATAACTGTAGTAGGCTCTGTGGTGCAGGCAGGAGAGCCCCCAGAAACCCTTGACCCAACTAGTCCGTATTCCTTGTTCTAGAGCTTTTGCTGGTCTGCTGCACTGTAACGTGTCTTGCAGTGCCTTGCATGCCTCCCTTTCGTGCCTGTATCCGTACTTTTGACATGTGGCATTGCCTAACTATCTCTGTGTTTTCCTAACACACTCTGAAGTTTCCACTGCTTTTGCTGATTCTTTTTATACTTCCTGGAAATAACTGCACAGGAAGCTTCTTGAAGGCAGGACAGCTTGGACAGCTGTGAGCTCTTCTTAATTCATTTTGGGTGTCATTGAAATCAGTACACACACACACACACACACACACACACACACACACACACACACACACACACACCCCAGTGTAACCCCAGATAGACTTGGGAAAGCAATGCACTGAATTTGTGTCTTTGTTAGTTTGTGTAGTTCTCACTCATATAGACATCAAATAAACCTTTTTATCCTCTCCCCGTTCCTCCAGATATTTAGTTCAATAGTTAATGTTAAGACGATATGGAATGAAGCAGTTGTTTACGCACCACAATAACACTTAAAGGTAGGATAAAGAGATTTACAAGGAGATAAAAGGACAAAAGAAAAATTAGAGAGCGTACCGAAAACTGAGAAAAGATGATTGTTGTTTGGAGCAGGCTATGCAAGACCAGACCTTACTGTAGAGCCTGGGCCAGCCTTTGACACCCAATCCTCCTGCCTCAGCCTCTTGAGCACTTAGATTAGAAGTGCTTTTAATTAAGCCAGACACCATCTGTATGGCTCTGCCGTTTTGCTAAGGTAATCTAACCTGTAGCAGTCAGAAGAGAACCCTACAGCAACGGGGGTGGTCTCTTACCCTTGGCCTCCTTGAACAATGTGGCTCACCTCCGTTGGCTGTATGAAAGGGGTTTCTTTGATTAAAATGTTTACTTTGAAAGTTGTTTTTTTTTTAAATTGTTATTAGAGGCTGGAGGAAGGGGATCATAAGAGGGGGCCCTACCAGGTCTGCAGAGTTACGTTAAATGTAGGCAGCTTAAGGAGACCGGCTCTGAAGTGAAAACAGAGATGGAGAGAGCAGAAGGAAGTGGAGATACAGATAGAGCAGGAGGGAGGGAAAAGGGGGGGGCAAAGGAGCTGCAGCAGCAAGTTGACAGAAAATAGCACATACAGAAAGCTGGCTGTGGATTAAATCACTGCTTTTGCTTTGGTTACTAAATAATGTACTATTTGTAGAAATTGAATCAACTGATATCTGATTTTGCTGACCCATTTAGGGAAGCTTAAAATTTTCATTAAACATTTTTTAATAAAACTGAAAGTAATTCTAAGGCCATCGATTATTTTTTTTTCCTCTTGCCGTCTTCCATGTCTGATAGATGTAGCAATAAAGTTATGGGCTATCAATGCCTTCTTTGAAGGTGGAGCTCATTTACTCTCAAGGGTCCATTCTTGTCCTTCCTAGTTGGTCTGTGTGACAAGGCCAGGTTATTAATGTTCCAAGAATAAAGAGTTTGGATAGTTATAAAGGAGAAAAGAAATTCTTTTTGACTTAGAGCTTGCAGAATTAAGCCTAGACCAGAAACATCACAGCGTGTCTTGGTTCTCAAAGCAAGACTGACTTTTCACATTTCCACCTCCTAGTTGGGCCTAATTTAATGACCTGGAAATTTACATTACATTACTATATTAATTATTATTAAAATTCTATCAGGATCATTTAAATTAATATATTGTTAGACTAAGCATAAAAAAATATCAAGTGATAACAGAAGTTTGTAACTATTTGCTTCTAAAACCAATGAGCTTGCTATGTGACTTACTGGTTGTTAAATATGCTTTTTGGACCTTGGTTGTAACTATGGTCTTGGCAGACATTGCATGAGCTGATGGACGTGTGGGAGAGTTGGTGTTGCCAGAACCAGAGGAGGACAGCAGCTTCCAGGCTGATGCCTTAGGCTGGGGGGAAGGAGGAGGGGATGATGACACTGCAGGATCCAGGGCATCAAACAGACATTCAGTTACCTCCTATAGACTGATTTTGAAGGTACATCAGCGTAGAAGAAGTGTATATATATCACGTCTTGGCCTTTTGGCTAAGATCAAGTGTAGAAGTGTATAGTAAGCATTCAATATGTGCTTGAAAATGTCATAAGGTCATCAAAAACATTAGGGAAGCAGCCATACTGGCAGTCATTATTCACATGGTCTTGCCAACAACCATCACCAACCCCTAAGTTTATTTCTTTGATAATAATTTATTAATTCCGTACCTATGTGTGGAATACCACGTGACACTTTCATACACATGAAAATGGGCCTTTGCAGAACCAGGCCCATGAAAAGTGGCAGAGTGGGTTCTTGGAGTTCACCTGTCAAACCTCCTTTTGTAATGACTCGGGAAGAGTTGCTCTTTAGTGTACCTTATTCAACTTGGTGTGATTGTGTGTGCATGTGTGTGTGGTGTGTGTACTACATGAGTTTGCGTGTGTCCTCATGTCTGCTTTTGTGTCCATGTGCAACTTGTATATGCATGGACTTATGTGTGTATGTGCATGAAGTGGGCATTTGTGTGGTGTGTACGTGTGTTTGCTGTATGAGTTTGTGTGTGTGCTCATATGTGTGCATGAGTGTGTTGTGTAGGTGAGGGTATGTGTGTTTATGTGTATGTGTCTCTGGTCATGCGTGGTGCTTGTTTTTGGTTGTGTAGATATGTTTGTGGGGTTTGGGGATTTAGCTCAGTGGGAGAGCGCTTGCCTAGAAAGCGCAAGGCCCTGGGTTGGGTCCCCAGCCCCGGAAAAAAAAAAAAAAAAAAAAAGAAAAGATATGTTTGTGTGTGTACATGGTATGTGTGTGATGTGTGTAATCATGTGTTGGTGTGTGAATGTGTGTGTCTGCATGTGTGTTTCCAGTGCATGAAGATCGAACGTAGCTTCTCACAGCCACTTGACACTTAACACTAGCACTCTTGACTCTTCAAAGGTGAGCAGTGAGCCAGCCACGAGTCTTTTTTCCTTATGTGGAGAAAGGTGTGTCTAAGTGAAGCTTGTGATATTCACAGGACGCCTCTTGAACATCGCTATCTGTGCCCTTCTCTCGTTTTGCACCACTTCCAAATCTTCTACCCTCAAAACTCAATTACAGTTCCACCCTGCAGCTGAGAAGGAGCATTGATCCTCCTGTTAGAGATGCCATGCTCAAACCTTCCCTTTCACTGAGAGACATAGGAGTCAAGCCTGTGGCATGTTCTACTGGTCCAGTTGTCATAGAATTTATTCAAATGATGGCTAATTTTATTTTGGCCAGTTCTTATCCTGAGGCAGATTTGTCTGAGCCTTTCCTTAAAACTCTGATTTAGTATATGTTTTTAACTTGAGAGAAAAAATAAAGACCGTTGGAGGTTCCTCTAGGTGCCAGAGAGGTTTGTCAATGAGGCTCTTGAAAAATTCATTGAAGTCTCATTAGATTGTCTTTTAGAATTACTCAGGAAGAGTAGAGACTGGAGACAACCAGTCCTACAGACAATGGATAATCTTCAAATACCCATTTCTCTATGTTCAAGGAGTATTCTCTTTATCTTGCTAACTTAATGAAAATAATGAATTACAATCCACAGGTAACTCTCTGATCTGAAGGGCTGTTTTCTTCCAAGACAACAAAAGGCCAAGAAACCACTTAGATAGAAACAGAGATACTTGGACTTTCTAAGTTTCAATTACACATTGAAGATGAATGTTTGGAAAATACTCTCAATAGTAACTTAGGGAGTAAGGAGTTAACCCTGCTAGAGACAGAGCAGACAGCCTGTACCCAGTTAAAGAAGCCATACTCACCTCATGCTAAGAAATCTGGTTTAGAGGAGCCCTTTATTTTCGGGACTAGAGTGTAACCATTCTCCCCCCCTTCCCTCCCTCCAAACCCTATCAGTTGCCACTCTTTGCTTTCTTTCAAATGCATGGCCTCATTCCTGCATTTGATTTTTCTTGCATGCGTAAATGTGTGTACATATGTATTCCTAAATCTAACCTGCTTAGTCTGTATGATATTACAAATATGTATGTTTTCAGGGATGACCTTTTGGTATTGGATAACCAGGGAGTCAGCTCTTCTCAGTGTTCCTTGGTTGCCTTGTGGGGCTCCCCTGTCTGTTTTTGCAAGTGTATTGGTGCTGTCCTTGCTCAGCTCATGTTTAGGCAGTCATGTTGGTGAGACTTTATGGGCGTGGTTTCTGACGTTACCAGGAGACAGTCTCCCAGCAAATTCCCTGATCCTCTGGTCCTTATCCGCCCTTCTTCCACGATGTTCCCTGAGCCTTAGATGTGGGAGTTTTCTTCTCTGGGTATATCCCTTCCACAAGCCTGCATTTGGATGGGCCGTAGTTTCCTGTAATGGTGTCCACCTGTTTCAAAGAGAAGTTTCCTTGGTTGGGGATGAGGACACATACTTATCTGTGGGTCTAATGACAAATATTTAGAAAGTAGCTAAAGGTTATGCTGGCTCAGTGAAGTGGTGGCTGTGTTTCTCCTCCAGGATCCGTGACTCATTAGCCCTGCGTAGTTCACTGGGTTTCTGTGACCCAGAGATTTTTAAACAACGTTCATCAGCACCCTTTCTGGCAAACCAGTATTTATTAAAAGTGATTTTGTCACCTGGTGATTTTATATGTCTAATAATATAAAAGTAAAGTTTTTTTTAATGACATTCTTTTCGCTTTCATTGTAACAACCATGTGTCACATAAACTATCTGTTTCTAGGAAATGGAAGCTTGTAAACCAGCAGTTTGGGGGAAATATTTTCCTTTTATTTTGAGGGAGAAGCCAAGCTTTAAAAGCTCACTTAAAATTAATGGGAAAATTAATTTTCCAAGAGGGTTTAACTGGGTCTTCATTTTAATGGTGAAAATAATTGCCTAGCTTGTAAGACCATAACTGATGGCCTGTCTGGGCAAACTCATTCCAATCAATTCTGTGATGTTCATGTTAATATCATTGGAATCTCTGCTTTAAGATCACGGTGATGCCTGGGAAGGTCCTACAAAGTCAGAGCATAACAATGTCACTAAGGTTTGTTGATTTTTCAAGAGAAGACCAAACTTGCAATAAGTCAGGTTAAGTCAGTCAGTTGTACATCTGTTAGATCCATTTTCCTCCTCTCGGTGCGAACCGGTCTTCCTGGGTGAAAGAGGAGCTGTAATCTGAAACTTCAGAGTTAAGGATGTGGGGTGAGAAGAATATGTCCCGATTCCCATAGTCATCGTACAGCCAGAAGTGAGAGCATTTCCCTGGTCTCAGCTTGCCAGCCATTCAGAGTATGCCTGGTCTGTGGAAGTGGCTGGGGTTTGCTGTGATCAATTGAGAGTTGAGCTCTCTCCATCCCTTTCTTACCTCTTCCTGTAGTGACTGTTGCGTGGCCAGTCATGGGTATTAGTGAAAACTGCACAAAGTTGTTGCCTAAAACTGTCTGTTGTTATCTGTGGCATCTTGGCCCATTTATGTCTTGGATGACTTTTTGAATGCAAAAGAGCTCACTGATTTGTTCCCCCTTTTTTTTCTGAGAAACGCCATGGGTTTTGCATGTTTGTCTGGTTTTTCCTTTCGTATAATAAGCTCCAATTACTAAGGGGCTTTATCTTCCCCTTTTAAAAAAAACAAAAAACTTTTAGTAGTAATGAAAAGGAAACTTCAAGTAAATAAAAAAATCACACCCCCATGATGCAATTCAATGAAATGTTGTACAATTACAATAGGCATTCCAGACAGAAGCCGTGGGGCTTCACATTAAACTTTACACTCTGGTCTCTTTTTTTTTTTTCCAGAGCTGGGGATCGAACCCAGGGCCTTGCGCTTGCTAGGCAACGCTCTACCACTGAGCTAAATCCCCAACCCTACACTCTGGTCTCAAATATATTCTATGCACTCCCCCCAAACCCCATGCTCAAAAATCCAGAATGGACTTAGAAGTGGAAAAACAATTGACTTTACAGCCTCTTACGTAACTCAGGTTCATCATCTGGACTCAGTTTCTTCCTTGTTGCATGTATTAGCCTTTCTTGTTCTCCATTCTTCATGTGGTACTGTACCGGCCTGTGTATATGCTCACATTTATACAGATAGTGTTGTGTACATGATATTTCTCTCATGTGAGAGAAAAGAAGGGTTTCCTTCTTTCTGAGACTGTGTGACCATCCATGTTTCTTTTTTAATTAATTCCATTTTTTTTGAAGAGGTGATATTTGCGGATGGCGGTATTTTATTTTATTCGCTTTCATCTTTGGCTTTTAGACATTGTCACCATCCCTCTAACGGCAAGCAGCCTTGTCCTGTTCCTTGTCTTTGATGACATTCCCAGGTTAGAGAGGAGCTTGACGGCTGTCGTTTGGAGTGTTCACAGCCGGTTGATTTGCGGCAAGGAGAGCCAAGTTTAAAACAGAAAATAAACGCAGCATTTGCTTAATAATGTGCCGTTTGCTGCAGTGGGATCTTATCGGGCCACCCACGCTCATCTGCTTGCTGACGTGGCTTCTGCCTCAATGGCAGAAGCTATTTTTTGTGCCTTTTGTGTCTTTAGAGGAACCAAGTGGGCCTGCCTGCTTGCAATGATTCATATCTTAAAGTGCACAGGGTGTCCCAAAGTCCTACTTCAGGGGTGCAGTGAGGTGATGAGGGCTAGGGAGGTGGGGTGACAGCCCTTGAAATCCTTGTAAGAATCTGGTTCAGGGACAAGGCACGGACCTGACTGTTAGGTCGTGGTTCTTCAGTTCTTTCGGTAAAAGTTTTGCAAACATCATGCCCCACTACAGACCAATGTGTTGTTGCTGTCTTAAATAATAAATATGCAGTGTCCCTCTGTGGGCATGGCTGTCATTTGTTAATATGGTGTTTTACTGTGTAGCCCAGACTGACTTAGAATTTGCTTATCATCTCGCCTCAGCTTCCTGAGTTCTGGGATTGCAGGCAGGCAACACCACAGAAAGATGTATAATAAATAGTATTTTTGGCCTCTTATGCATAGAGCCAAACCATCTCAGATGGTTAATTATATACTTGGGTTAAGGAATGTGATCTTCTTTGATTTCTTTAGATTTAGATAAATATTAAAGTACAATGAAGTCCGTTTCTTCATTACTTGGTAGCATCTATGAAGGGGCTCTAGTTTTTTCTTTTTCTCTTATTCTTTTTTTAAAATCTCCTTCTTAGTTTTGGATTCCTAGTTCAGAAATTTAATTTTAGCACAGAACGTAGCAGCTGAGAAATGAACTTTTATGAGGCTGTCTGAGCATTTGAAGTTACCTGCCGGCTCTTGGTAGGAGCTTTGTGGGGAATCTCTGAAGCTGGGAGACAGAGAGGCAGCCTGGACTTGCAGGGCCCCCGCTTCTACATCTGGTGCATTTGATTTGATTTGATTCACTTTTGCGCCTTTCGTGCACATATGTGTGCACTTGCTCATGCATGCTTACACACGCATGCACATGGAGGCGGGCATTGAGTATTCTTCCTTAGGCACCGTCCACTTTAGTTTTTGAGACAGTCTTTCCCTGGCTGGGACTCACCAAGTATTCTAGGATAGTGAGCCCTGGAATCTGCCCAGCCCTGGCTCCCCAGCGCTGAGATTGCAAGTGTGGACCTCTTTGGGTGTGGGAATCCCACTCATGTCCTCAGGCTGGCGAAGCAAGCACGTTATCAACTGAGCTGTCTCCCCGGCCCCACTACATCCAGTTGTAACTATAGAATTGTTTTAAATTGCTTCTGCTTCGTTACAAGGGATTCCCCTTTAATGCAGGTATTCATTCAAAGATTTGCATTATGTTAAAAGAGTTTTTTTTTAAATCAAAGTAATGCCTTTTGAGAGATATAATCGCAAATCTTATTTTTTGAGAGCTGGCAGCCTCTGTGGGTGAAATATAAGCCTGCCTATTAAGTTAACTGTCAGCACTAGCAGCTGACATTGAGTTCCTGTTCATCCTTCAGATTCTCAGAAGTTGCCTCTGAGCTTTGGTGGAGAGAGTTGGGAAGCAGAGACATGGTGATGCAGTTTACTGATATGAGGATAAGAGGTTAATAACTAAAGTTCACTATTCTTTCCTTTTCCGTGTGTATTTGAAGAGCAGTTTGGACCTGCAGTGAACGCAGACATAAACACCCTCAACCTGACAGGTGTATTCCATTTAGAGAGAAGCGTGTTGTACCGCTGTTGTTTCTTTTGATTTCTACGATAAGCTCACTTTAATTGTAACTTTCTCAATGGGGAGAATCTCATTTGGGAGTACTTTTTTCCTCTGGCATAGTTTATTTCCATATAAAGTTCTTAGTAGTCCCAACCCTTATAAGAATAGCTTTTGCAGTGCGATTGGGGAAAGAGGTCACTGGAAAAAATGATATCACAACTGTCTGAGGTTCTAAAAATCTTAGGCTTGGACGTTAAAAGTGCCATGCTAGAATCAAAGTAAGTCACACGCCTCGACTACATCTGCAGTGCTGGCAGCACGACTGCCCGCTTGGGAGAACACGTCTGTTTCCTCCACACTCTTACAGGTCAAGTTCGACTGCAAGCAGGTCGGACTACGGGGCTGCCATTCATGACTCGAGTTTCACAGAAGTTCTCCCAAGTTGTCTGGCAGGGTTCCAGAAGATACACAGTTCTCTCCTCCTATTGGCAACTTAGCCATTTTAGGAAAGAAGAAAGGTTTTGTGGAGATTTTTACTAAAAGAAACATTTTTCGCATAGCTCATCTTTGAGGAAAGTGCCATTCCAAAACAATCTCAAGGAAATCTGTGTTTATCTGAACATCTGCACTGGCCTCCATTTTTTGAGAGGTCCCTTACCTCCTGGTACTTTTTGACCTAGCTTTTTCTGAGCAGTAATTCATCAATCGTATCATAGTGGTGGTGGTGACACCTACATTTACAAGTCGTGATCCTGTGCGTGTGTGTGCATGTGCGCATGCGTGTTGTCTGCTCTCTAAAACAGCCTGTAGACCAGGCTGCCCTAAGTAGCAAACATTGACCTTAAACTGCTGACCCTTCAGGTCCCCCCCAACCCCCAAGGGCCAGAATTACAGCTGAAGGACACTGTCAATGCCTGAGCTCATTTGTTTCTTAAAATATTCAGTGAATGCAGCACAGCAATGGGAAAGTCTGTATGCATGGTTTGTAAGCACAGTGCCATGCAGTTCTCCAAAACAATAAGAACAGCAAGCCACAGCTGAGGAGCCATCTTGACTTTAAGAAATGTCTCGCTGGTAAATTGGAAGCAAAGAGGCTGAGCTTGTCGCCCGCTGTCATTTTACTACTTAGGATGTGATAATCTAGCAATGGTCACTTAACATTTGCTACCACTCAAGTGAGGATTAATTTCCCGAGGTAAACTTTTTGTTTTCTGAGATAATGCTCTTCCCAGCCAAAAAAGAGACACAGTAGGGCAGGTCTCCATCGCTGAGCCAGGTCAGCCCACCTGTCTGGCTCCTCTCTTTCATGCTGTGGCCCTTTGCTTCCGCTTTCTCTACACACACACACACACACACACACACACACACACACACACACACACACACTCACACACACACACCCACATTCACACACACACACACACACTCACACACACACACACACACTCACACACACACACACACTCACACACACACACACACATACACACACAAACTCTTACACACACTCATACACACACTCACACACACACATACACACACACACACTCATACACACATACACACTCACACTCATACACACTCACACACACAAACACACTCACACACACACACACACCCTCACCCCCACACACACACACCACCACACCACACACACCACACACACACACACACACACACTCACCACCACACACACACCACACACACACACACACACACACACACACACACACACACTCATACACACTCACACACACTCAGACACACACACACACACCACACACCACACACACACACACACACACACACACACACAAACAGACACACCACACACACACAGGCACCCTGTCACAGCCACCCAGAATAGAATACCTTTTTCCATACAACCATCCTCTGAAAAGTGTCCCTGCCCAACAGGATGGTGCCTGTCTTTTCTGATGCAGAGAGACCTTTTGGCTGTCACCCCACCCACAGGAACCCCTAAACCCATATGCTCTGAATTTTGTCCTCAGCGCACTGAAGCACTGGGGAAAATTAAAATTTGAATGTGAGACTGTGCTTGGAATATTGAGTCCTTTGTTGGCAGTAAGTGCCAAAAATTGACTTTGTGTGGGGGTTGGTTACCATAAAAAGAAATCCCAGTGAATAAAATGATAAGTAGCTGTTTTCTTTTCATATAAGAATTGCTCTGTTATTGAATTTTTTGGCATATTAATTGATTGGGGAGAGCTAGTATTTACATTCAACATGCTTTTTGAAAATATGATAAATGGACATACATGATCATAAAGGAATAATATAGCTGTAAGTAACCAGGTTTATAGAACTTCATGGCTTTTAAGCAGACCAATATCAAGAAAGTTCAACTTAAATCCTAAACTACGCAATGGTACGTTTGAAATAATATCCAGTCCCATGATACTTTCCTAGACTCAACAATTCATTTGATGTGAGTTTTCTATTATACTTTCCTCCCTAATATACTCTAATAAAATGTCTTCCCATTTATGACCATTATCCTACATTTTAGTAATGAAAAACAAGCCAAAGGATTTGTTTCCTTTGGAAAATTAAACCTCTTAGTAAAAATATCAAATAACAAAAAAGACGTGTCTTCGTCACATGCCGGATTTAACTTTGAAAGTCTTGTGTTTTTTTAGAGTGACTTCCTTTCCTTGGCATAGTGAAGGAAAAGAGCACAAACTATTGAGCATACCCAGAGCCTGCCTTGGGTGTAAAGAAACACACACACACACACACACACACACACACACACACACACACACACACACAGTCAATGGCCAGTACTTCCTATCATGTTTACTTTCTCAGCCAAGAAAAGTGACTCGAGTCGAGCGGGTCACATGTCCCTTCGTGTCTGTAGTATTTTTCAGTGTGATCCGGAAATTCCCTAAAGGACTCAGCACATTTTGCCCTTTCCCACCTACCTTTCCTGTCTCAGAAAGTTCCAGTGATTTATGACTATCAGTGAGTTTGAGGACTCCCCAAAAATAGTGCCTGAAAGAGTATGTTTAAAATCATATGTAAAAGGTTCATACGGAATGGAACTTACTCCTGATTCCATCGGTGTGTGTGTGTGTGTGTGTGTGTGTGTGTGTGTGTGTGTGTGTGTGTGTAACATGACCAGCCAAGCAAGCAAGCACTCTTAGCCTACTGAGTTATCTCGCCCTACCTCGCCCTATCTCGCCTTGAACATTTCACTGGCTCCAGAAGACCGACTCTGCCTTTGGGTGAATGTGGATCAGACCATCCTTGAACTGAGAGGGTCCACACAGGTCTTCCTGAAGGACCTGGGAGTAGGAAGGAAGTTCTGGGAGATCGTGTTCCTGGATTAAAAAGTGGAGCATCACAAGGAGCTTATCCAAAAGTCTGCTTTGGAATTGTATATGGCCTTTCCCTCCTTGTTCTGAAGTCTATTTTCAGAATGGGCTTGTTCTTTGATAGGAGTTTTATTTGGTTGGTCTATGTTGTGTTTTGTCCTCAGCAAGGATGAACGGTATGTGTCTAGTCACTGGTATAATGGTTTTAATTGAGTGCTGTAGAATGTAATGGTAGCTGTCTGATTTAGAATGATAACTATCTCATTGTCAAATGAAAACATGAGTACATTATAGTCTTTCTTTTCAAGAAATTCTGTCCTTACCTCACTTGAAGTTTCTGCTATAGCAAAATTACATATTCTGTGTCATCCCAAGAATGGGAAGTGATAAATGTTAATTTTCACTTCTGAGGTTCATATTTTCCTTTAAAGTAATGATCGTTAAAGAACAAAGGAAAGCAATTTGTCTTGAAGGTTTCTCATACTCTCCTAAGGAACTGTCTAAGTCCTGGTTAGAACACTATTTAAATTATGGAGTTATTCCTTAAGAAGCCACAAAGAAAAGTGTCCACTTTCTTTATCTCCAACCTGGAAAGCTGAGGTATTTTCTTCTAGAGCCTTTCGAAACTTGAGGATTTTAAGGAAGCGAAATTTTGGGGCTAGGTGAAAATGCTTGGAGAAAAACAGTGAAAAGAGAGGATTTTTAAAGTTTTGTTAAGACGTTAGAGTGTGCAGATGACCATGGCTAGTGTTCAGAGGTCAGCCAAGCCAGATTCCAGTCCCCATGCTCAGTCTCCTGATCTCTTCCTCTATAGCCTCTACGGGTCATGAACACCAAGTGAGATAACGTACGTACGGCCTTTTGTGTTGGTGTAAAACAAATGCATCGTGAGTGATAGCTGGTGTAGGTTGAATCTTCCTCACCTGAAGTGCTCAGGACCAGTCCAACAGTCTTAGCTGTGTTTGAAATTCTAGAATATTTGAACATATATATATATATATTTTTTTTTCTAGCTCTATATCTAACCATATCTATTTATATCTATTACATACACATGTATATATATATATATGTGTGTGTGTGTGTATATATTCAGACAGATATCTGGAAGTTGAAGTGTAATTTTATTTACACTTCACACATACATTGAATATAATATAGTATAGCTTGAAGATAATGTTTATAGTACTTTGGTGGAACTCATCAGGTATGGATAGCCCCCCTGGGCATCACGTTGATTCTCAGAGGCTTCATCTTTCAGGGTGTTTTGAATTTTAGATTCTTTTCCAAGGGAAGTTCTAACAATATTCACATCCGGGCTGTAGTCATAGACCAGTATAAATATAAAATAGTAAACCTGGGAAGTAAATAGAAAATCATACCAAGCTCTGAATCCCAATTGAGGATGAGCGTGTTTCTCTATGAGTCACAGTCAAATTCTATCTCCATCTTAGAGGGTGATACTTGTTTCTAGAAGTCCCAAACAGGCTGTGTCTACAGCAATCTTAAATCTTGAACTGTAAACAGAATTTTACCAGTGTAAGCGCAGTGCCATGGGCTTTTGTTAGTCTCATGCCTAGAATTGATCGGAATAAATTCCCAATGATAAATCTTAAGGCCATCACTTTTCTTTCAAATTAGCAACATCTCCACGAGGAGACAAAGTTCCAGTCAGGGTCAAACTTCCCGAAAAATCAAAGTTAATATGCTTGTGGTTTAGTTTCAGTACTCATGACTTAAAGTTCTAGCTGTCATAACTACTACTGGAAGTTCCATTTTGCTACAAACATCTGGCTCCGTTTCAACAACTCTACTATTATTAAAAGATGTGGGAGGTCTGGAGAAACGGATCAGTGGCAAAAGACCTTGCTACACAACCATGAGGACCTCACAACCACGGTCCTCAGAACCACATAGAAAAGTTAGGCATGACGGCATGTGCTCACAATCCCAGTGCTGACAAGCCAGAGTCAGTCTGATCAGCCCAAAGTACTTGGAAAGATCTAGGACAGTGAGAGACCCTGTCTCAAAAGAACAAAAACACAGGCAAACAAGCAGACAGCATCAGAAGACTGACACCTGAGGTTGTAGCCTGCACATACATGCAGAGCACAACACCCACACAGCACTTCAGCATCCATGCATACGCAACACATACACTCACACATACAACACAGCACCTCTGAATTCGTCTGCTTTCAACTCTTTATTTATTTATTGTTTTTGTTTGTTTGTTTATTTGTTTTTTGAGACAGGGTTTCTCTGTATGGCCCTAGCTGTCCCAGAACTTGCTCTGTAGACCAGGCTGGCCTCCAACTCAGGCCTGCCTGCCTCTGCCTACCGAGTGCTGGGATTAAAAACGTGGGCCCCCATTGTCGGCTCCCATCAATTTTTATTAAAGTGGGTTATACTATGCATACTCAAGGGCAGGAAGCTTTCCCCGCACTTAATTTCTGTCTCCTGAGCAAGTCTTTGTGTCAGTGCCTGCATTGCTTCTTCATGGGTCTGTTTCCTCTGTGAGCCATATTTTACTAGTCCACATACACGTTTCTTTGTGCACTTGTCCAGATACATCCTCGAGGGTCACCTTTCAGCAAAGGGATTTTCAGACACATGCCAGCTGTTTTGTTTCAGTAAGCTACCACCCAGGCTATCTTGGAGACACCACCACTTACATCCCATTGCTAAGATTTGTCTCAGGATCCACTGGGTCCCACATTAATGACCCCTTGATGGGAGTGCAGGATTCATTTAAATTCTCAACAGTGACCAAGGTGTTGGTCCCTTCTCCTGAGCTGAGCTGGCCACCCTCTTCTGAGGGACTCCCTCACTCTTCTGTTATGCAAATATTGTGAAAGTAAACAATCCATTTAAATATTTAAATCCTAGATACTGTTTTTAACACTACTATTATCAAATTAGTTAATTAATCATTTAAAAATCTAAAAGCTTTGCTACACACTCACACACACACACACACACTCACACACACATGTCTTAGGAAATATAACAGTCACTATTTAAAACTTTAACTAGGTTTAAGTTACATAAAACAAAATTCATTCAATTACAGGGTCACCATGCAATATGCTTAACATTGTGTAGTTTGAATTTAGCTCAAAGTCATTTTTCACGTGTTAATAGTGGTCAGTATTCTTTTCCCTATATCATGGTGCACATTTTTCTCCTTACCCCCTTAAAACCCAGTGACCACAGTCTCCCCCTACCCTCCCAAGTCTGTAGTATGTTCCAGTCTAACCTCACTTTCCATGAGACCGTTTTAGATTCCACAAAGGAGCGTTATATGGTCTATGTCTTTACATCCCTCTCTCTCTCATTTCACTTCCTGTAATCTTCTTCAGGTACATGAGAGTTGTTGCCAACGATGAAATTCCATCTCCTGTGTGTACATGTTTGTGTGCGAGTGTACATGTGTGTGCAGATGCCATTCACTCCTGGCTGACAAGCTCTTTTCCAAGTGAGCCTTCACAATAGTGCCCCCTCCACCGCCATTTTTCCATCCTTTTTAAAGCAAAATCATATCACAGTGCGTGTGTTTCTGTGTAAATTCTAGAATTGTATTTTCCTGTGCCTGTGAAGAATGCCTGTTGGCTTTTTGATGGATTGCATCAAAAACAGATTATTTTGGGTAATAAAGCCATACAACGATATTTCTTCTTACTACCCAGGGAGCTGGGTGGCCTTTCCAAGTTCTTGTATATTCTTATCTGCCTTTTTCATCAGTGTCTTATAATTTCTATGATACAGATCTTTCAGCTCTTTGGTTAAATATATTCTTTTGTAGTTGTTGTTGTTGTTGAAGCTATTGCAAATGGGATGACTTTCTTAAATTTTATTTCAAATATTTTGTTACAGGAGGATGCCTACTCTAACTATTCTAAAATTTCTTGTCTTCGAACAAAATCTCTCACATCCCTCAGCCTCTAAACATGTGCAGTAAAGGACGCAATGGCTCAGCTCTTACTCCTCTGGCTGTGGTTCACTCAGCATAAGCCGTAGCGCTAGGATAGCGCGATCTAAAATACAATGCATGGAGCATTGTAACTTTTCTCCTCAGTGAAATGAATGTTAGACTTTCTGTGTTTGTTTAACAGTGCTATCCTTTGGAGTGGCTTGTTCCTAATGGCCTTTGTTTTGTTCGCAGGAAGTGTCAGAACAATCATGCCCATGAGAACTCTCAACTGTTCAGGTAATCTCTCCATGTTTAAATGGCCCTTTACACTGTCTCCAAAGCAAGCCTCGCTTTCCAGGAAACGAAGGAAGCTTCAGGACAGTACTGTCAGAACACATCAATCGGATCTCTCCAGAGTCCTTTGATGATCTTTGTGTCTTCTGTATTGGAGCTTTGGATCTAGCTCTGCTGATTGCTGGTCCGAAACTATAAACATACCCATGTGTTGTATTAACATATTATATTAAATTCCATTTAGGTGTGTTTTATTACATATGCATTATATAGAATTGATTATATCTATTATTTACATTTTACATCCTATATTATTACAAAGGATTCTTATGGCATTTAAATCTTTCTCCAGACCTTATTTTAAGTTATAGAGTTATATAATACTCTTCTGCATTCAAGCCATAAAACTTGTCTAGGGATGGCGCTAAGGTTTCTAATTAAGGCTTTAAAAATCATATGTTATAAATAATACTGAATAGCGTACTGTCCTTCAAATGCTTTTTGATGTGTCCGTTTGGTGGAACCAAGGACCTCATGCATCCTAAGCGTGCCTCTTTGTCACTGAGCTCTGGCCCCCACATACACTTCCTAAACAAAATGAAGGAATAGTTATAAAACTTGTCTGAGCTTAAAATTGATAACTTTTAATTAGATAATTAGTGCAATAGCTATAGATAATTATTGGAGTGAAAAGCACTTTAATTTCTCCAACTTGAGGCTGGCAGTGTCCCATTGGTCTTGCTGTCCTCTTGGGCAATTCTTCTGACAACCACTTTTCTTTTCCTTCAGGTGATTGCACTTCAGTGAAACTGGCTGTTGAACATTGCTGTAGTTGATGGGCAGAATTTCTCCTGGACTATTCATCATCCCAGTCCCATCCTAGTTGAGAAAGATTTAAATGCCACAAGAATCCTTTGTAACGTTGCACTTTGCTTTTGAAGATGGACATTTCTAGGATGGAGAGAACTGTTATAGTTTGGTCCCAGGACATTGGCATCCAATGCCCACTGACTCCAGTGTGATCCTGGAAGGTTCCAGAGAGAGGGGGAACAATCCACGAGTTTGCAGACAACCAGGAACCCAGAAGCAACCCAGCTTTAAAAAGCACAGCGTTGGAGACACTCCATGAGTCTGCTTGGCTTCCGGGCAAAGTAGCACTTAAGACCTTGTGTTAAAATGGACACTGGGGACACAGCTCTAGGACAAAAAGCTACCTCAAGGTCTGGAGAAACTGACAGTGTGTCAGGTAGATGGAGGCAGGAACAATCAGCCGTTCTTAAGATGAGCACTTTCAGCAGTCAGGAAGGGCAGAGACAACCGCAAATAGATCCTGACCAGATCGGAAATGTAGCTTCAGCTCAGCTGTTCGGTTCTGGGAAGCTGGCCTCGCCTGGCGAGGGCGTACATCAAGTCACAGAGAAGCAATACCCACCGCACCGTCCGAGTCCCTACCCATGCCAACATTCGCTCTCTTTCCCTCAGCACTCATTGCCCCAGGGCATGATGCACAGCAACAAGCCGCACCAGAGCCTCGAGGGCCCTCCCTGGCTCTTCTCTGGCCCTTTGCCATCTGTAGCCTCTGAGGACTTATTTCCTTTTCCAATGCACGGCCACAGTAGTGGTTACCCTAGAAAAAAGATCTCAAGTCTCAACCCCGCTTACAGCCAATACTCCCAGAAAAGTATCGAACAGGCAGAAGATGCTCACAAAAAAGAGCACAAACCCAAAAAGCCGGGCAAATACATCTGCCCGTACTGCAGCAGGGCATGTGCAAAACCAAGTGTCCTGAAGAAACACATCAGGTCCCATACCGGTGAGCGGCCGTATCCGTGTATACCTTGTGGTTTCTCTTTCAAGACAAAGAGCAATTTGTACAAGCACAGGAAGTCTCATGCCCACGCAATTAAGGCAGGCTTGGTACCCTTCACCGAATCATCTGTGTCTAAGCTGGACCTGGAGGCTGGCTTTATTGATGTAGAAGCAGAGATCCACTCGGATGGTGAACAGAGCACAGACACGGATGAGGAGAGCTCTTTATTTGCTGAGGCTTCTGACAAAGTGAGCCCCGGCCCTCCCATCCCTTTGGACATTGCTAGCAGAGGTGGCTACCCCGGATCCTTGGAAGAATCCTTGGGAGGTCCGATGAAGGTGCCAATTTTGATTATCCCCAAAAGTGGGATCCCACTCCCCAGTGAGGGCTCTCAGTATCTGGGCCCTGACATGCTCCCAAACCCGTCTTTGAATGCTAAGGCCGATGACTCTCACACAGTGAAACAGAAACTTGCACTGAGACTGTCAGAGAAAAAAGGACATGACTCTGAGCCATCCCTCAACCTTCTGAGCCCACACAGCAAGGGGAGCACAGACTCTGGCTACTTTTCTCGCTCGGAAAGTGCAGAGCAGCAGATAAGCCCACCCAACACAAACGCAAAGTCTTACGAAGAAATCATCTTCGGGAAATACTGTCGACTCAGTCCCAGGAATACACTCAGTGTTACCCCCACGGGTCAGGAGCGCACCGCCATGGGGCGGAGGGGCCTCGTGGAACCATTACCTCACGTAAACACCAGGTTGGAGGTCAAGATGTTTGAAGATCCCATCACACAGCTGATTCCCAGCAAAGGAGAAATGGACCCCAGTCAGGTCAACATGTTGAAGACCACGAAGTTCAACAGCGAGTGTCGGCAGCCGCAAGCCATGGCGGCATCTGTTAGGAATGAAGGAAAACCTTACCCAGGAAGTTTCCCAGGCAGCAATCCCGTTCTCTTAGAAGCTCCCGTGGACTCTTCACCCCTTATTCGAAGCAACTCAATGCCAACTTCTTCAGCAACTAACTTAAGCATCCCTCCTTCTTTGAGAGGAAGCCACTCGTTTGATGAAAGGATGACGGGTTCTGATGACGTGTTCTATCCCGGCACCGTAGGCATACCTCCCCAGCGCATGCTTAGACGGCAGGCAGCCTTCGAGCTGCCGTCGGTGCAAGAGGGCCACATGGAGTTTGAGCACCCCGCAAGGGTACCCAAGAGCCTTGCCGGCTCATCCCTGAAGGAAAAGAAATTAGTTCCCGGAGATAGGCCTGGCTATGACTATGACGCCTGCCGTAAACCGTATAAGAAGTGGGAAGACCCTGAAACACCGAAACAGAGCTACAGAGATATCTCTTGCTTGAGCACCTTCAAACACGGAGGGGAATATTTTATGGACCCCTCAGTGCCATTGCCGGGAGTGCCAACCATGTTCGGGACGACCTGCGAGAACAGAAAGCGCAGGAAGGAGAAGAGTGTAGGGGACGAGGAGGATACGCCTATGATCTGTGGCGGCATGGGGAGTGCTCCTGGGAGCATGATGTCCTCAGAGTATGACTCCAAGCTGCAGGACGGAGGGAGGAGTGGCTTCGCCATGACTGGGCATGAGAGCCTTCCTCATGGTCACTCCGATCGTTTAGACCCGGCTCGGCCCCAGCTGCCGTCTAGAAGTCCGTCTCTTGGGTCTGAGGATTTGCCCTCGGCTGGTGATCCTGACAAGATGACAGACCTGGGCAAGAAGCCTCCGGGAAATGTGATTTCGGTGATTCAGCACACAAACTCGCTGAGCCGGCCCAATTCCTTCGAAAGGTCTGAGTCAACAGAAATGGCGGCCAGTACACAGGACAAGACCCCCTCTCCTTCTGAGATGGGCGACAGTGAGGCTTTGGAAGGCCCCGTAAGCCCAGAGTGGGCTCCTCCAGGGGATGGTGCGGAGAGCGGAAGCAGGCCAACCCCTTCACAGCAGGTACCTCAGCACTCCTACCATGGGCAACCAAGGCTCGTTCGCCAACACAACATCCAGGTCCCCGAAATCAGAGTCACAGAAGAACCTGATAAGCCCGAGAAGGAGAAGGAGGCTCCCACCAAGGAGCCCGAGAAGCCTGTGGAAGAATTCCAGTGGCCCCAGAGAAGCGAGACTCTTTCTCAACTCCCTGCTGAGAAGTTGCCTCCCAAAAAGAAACGCTTGAGGCTCGCAGATATGGAGCACTCCTCAGGGGAATCCAGTTTCGAGTCCACAGGCACCGGCCTCTCTCGGAGTCCAAGCCAAGAAAGCAACTTATCTCACAGTTCCAGTTTCTCCATGTCCTTTGATAGAGAAGAAACGGTTAAGCTCACCGCACCTCCCAAGCAGGATGAGAGTGGGAAGCATTCCGAGTTTTTGACTGTCCCCGCGGGTTCATACTCATTGTCTGTCCCGGGTCATCACCACCAGAAAGAAATGCGGCGTTGCTCCTCTGAGCAGATGCCCTGTCCTCACCCGACGGAAGTCCCAGAAATACGGAGTAAATCATTTGATTATGGGAACCTGTCCCATGCTCCAGTGGCGGGAGCATCCCCATCAACATTATCGCCATCCCGGGAGAGGAAGAAATGCTTTCTGGTACGCCAGGCTTCCTTCAGTGGCTCCCCAGAAATTGCCCAAGGTGAAGCCGGCATGGACCCCAGCGTCAAGCAGGAGCAGATGGAGCAGCTGCATGCTGGCCTCAGGGCTGCATGGACCACTGTGCTCCCACCCCTGCCAGGGGATGACCCAGGGAAGCAGGTGGTCGGTCCTTGTGGCCAGCTGAGCTCAGGGCCACCGCTCCACCTTGCCCAGCAACAGATCATGCACATGGACAGTCAGGAATCTCTGAGAACTCCGTTGATTCAGGCAACATCCTACATGACGGGCAAGCACTTACCCGAACAACCCCACCTGTTTCCACATCAAGACTCGGTCCCGTTTTCTCCTATCCAGAATGCCTTGTTTCAGTTCCAGTACCCGACCGTCTGTATGGTTCATTTGCCAGCTCAGCAGCCTCCCTGGTGGCAGGCGCATTTCCCCCATCCCTTCACTCCACACCCTCAGAACAGCTACAGCAAGCCTCCTTTCCAAGCTGACATTCATTCTAGCTATCCCTTAGAGCACGTAGCAGAACACACTGGAAAGAAATCTGCTGACTATCCGCATGCAAAAGAGCAGACTTACCCGTGCTATTCCGGAGCATCAGGGCTACACTCCAAGAACCTCCCTCCGAAGTTTCCATCAGACCCGGGCAGTAAATCCACTGAGGCTCCGCCCACGGAACAGCTTCTTCGAGAAGATTTTGCCTCAGAAAATGCTGGGCCTTTGCAGTCCCTACCGGGAACGGTGGTTCCTGTTCGGATCCAGACCCATGTTCCATCCTATGGAAGTGTCATGTACACAAGCATTTCTCAGATACTTGGACAGAATAGCCCCGCCATTGTCATATGCAAGGTCGATGAGAACATGACCCAAAGAACACTGGTAACCAACGCGGCCATGCAAGGGATAGGATTTAACATAGCCCAAGTGCTTGGGCAGCGCACAGGCTTGGAAAAATACCCTCTTTGGAAAGTACCTCAGACCCTACCCCTGGGCTTGGAATCCTCCATCCCCTTGTGTTTACCGTCCACCTCAGACAGCGCGGCCTCTCTCGGAGGAAGCAAGCGGATGCTGTCTCCAGCCAGCAGTTTGGAGCTCTTCATGGAAACCAAGCAACAGAAACGGGTGAAGGAGGAGAAGATGTACGGGCAGATTGTAGAAGAGCTCAGTGCTGTGGAGTTAACCAACTCGGACATCAAGAAGGGCCTCTCCCGCCCCCAGAAGCCCCAGCTCGTGAGGCAAGGGTGTGCTTCGGAGCCGAAGGACGGCAGCTCTCAGTCAAGGTCATCTTCCTTCTCCTCCCTGTCACCCTCCTCATCTCAAGACCATCCGTCTGCCAGCGGGCCTTTCCCTCCCAACAGGGAGATACTTCCAGGTTCCCGGGCGCCGCCGCGACGGAAGTTCAGTGGGCCCTCAGAAAGCAGAGAGTCCTCCGATGAGCTGGACATCGATGAGACCTCGTCAGACATGAGCATGAGCCCTCAGAGCTCTTCGCTGCCCACAGGAGGCAGTCAGCAGGAAGAGGAAGGCAAGGCCCGCAAGCTGCCAGTCAGCATGCTAGTCCACATGGCCTCTGGTCCGGGAGGAAATGTGGCAAATTCCACTCTTCTTTTCACAGACGTGGCAGATTTCCAGCAGATCCTTCAGTTCCCCAGTCTGCGGACAACAACTACTGTGAGTTGGTGCTTCTTAAATTATACAAAACCCAATTTTGTGCAACAGGCCACCTTCAAATCCTCCGTTTATGCTTCATGGTGCATTAGTTCCTGTAACCCAAACCCATCAGGATTGAACACCAAGACCACGCTGGCCCTCCTGAGATCCAAACAAAAAATTACCGCAGAAATTTACACTCTGGCTGCTATGCACAGGCCCGGAACCGGCAAGCTCACATCATCCAGTGCCTGGAAGCAGTTTGCACAGGTAACAACAGACCTTGGGTTAGAAAGTACGGTGTGTTGTGGGTCAAATAGCACGTAGACTGAAGGGTAGGTTAAAATGTACTAGGAATGTATTAGTAACTAGGAATGTTTAGTATCCAGATGGGAGATGCCATAGCCTGCCCTTAGTCTGAGGGCTCCCAGAAAAGCCTTGGGAGTGCTTATGTCAGCCCAGATAAGGAAATTCTCTTGCTGGGACTAATGTCCACTGGTCATTTTCCCTTCTGCTTCTTGAGTGATAGTGCAGACATGAGGGATTCTGGGACTTAAGAAATGAGGAAATAAAACATGGAATGGATGCTGAAAGAAAAATTGCAGAGGAAGTGTGGAGGATGTTAGTTCTCGGAAGGCAAATGTCATCCCTGATATCAAGTGTATTTTTGACTAAAATTTATATTCTATGTATCTCTTTCAAAAATGGCTTTCCCCAGTTACTGTCTTTTTCTGATTTTTTTCCCCCTAAACAATACAGTAAACAAAATTAATAGTGAAAAAAGTAGAGATTTGAAAAATATATTTTGGACACTATGCCAGGGTTATTTTCCCTTCGTTGATTTTTGAAACTACTTCCTTAACATGGATTGTTTGACTTGCCCCTTCAAATTATAGAGCATGCATTGGGAGTCTCTGTGAACACTGTGCAGAGAAAATGTGAGCTACTCAGGGTTCGTGCACTCAAATATTGACCGTATGGAAACTGACATTTTTCCCTCTGATTTTATACCCGGTGGTCTCTGTTTCCTGCAGCCAAATCCATAGCCTTTTATCATAGAGTTTAAGCTAACTTGCAGGGATGAGTAACGGGCAGGACACAAGGGCCAGACTATCCTGGAGAAAGCATGTGAAATGATTCTCTCTTCTGATCTTGCAGATGAAACCTGATGCACCCTTCTTGTTTGGCAACAAACTAGAAAGGAAATTAGCGGGAAATGTCTTAAAGGAAAGAGGGAAAGGAGAGATTCACGGAGATAAAGATCTTGGATCCAAACAAACCGAGCCAATCCGAATTAAGATCTTTGAAGGGGGGTAAGGAAAACATAAAGTGTTGGGTTGGTTGTAAGTTGTCATGAATGGTCCCTGAATGGTTGACTGTGGAAAATAGTGTGTGATCTTGCAGATGCTTAAAGGAAATTCCTTTTGCAGTCAAATCGAAGAGTGCTTGCTGGAGAAGGCTAGCAATTACAGGTCCCTTCTAGGACTTGCCCTCAGTGAGCTCAGTCCCATTGTGCATGGAGTCTCTGCCTTCAGTTCTCATTTCTCTAAATCTGTACGAAATCTACATTGGCAGCCTCATGGCGTTTCTCATGTCCCTTCGTCCTACACTACTTCATGGGCATTCGAGTTACTACGTGGACATATCTATGTTCTGTGTTGACCTGAGTGGAACCATGTATAATTCTGTATATTTCTAAGAAATAGTTTCTGTGAACTTCAGACTTTCATGGGATTCTGACACTTACACTACCCATGATCCTTTGGCTCTTGAAGTCAAGGTATCGTACCGCATTTAGCTCGCTGTGTTCTCTATCCACTGGTGTAAAATGACCTCTTCCCAAGTGTTCTAAGCCAATGGAACTCAGGTAGTAAGGGCCAATAGTGTGTGTGTGTGTGTGTGTGTGTGTGTGTGTGTGTGTGTGTGTGTGTGTACATATATGATATATATATTCGATATACGTATCAAATAATAGATATGTGTAACAAATAACATGTTTAATATATATTTTTATATATATAATTAAGAGAATATAAGTGTATGCGATAGCTAGTTTGTTGTTTCAATAGGAATACATTAGTTGCTATAATCCATGGAAGAGGTCTAGCTCTATGGTTTTATGATTTTAGTTAAAAAATTTAACTACACTAATTATATTTGGGGGATTATGTAATTTAGTCCCATCTCTCCAACCTACTAATAAATTACATAGTTTCATGAGCATACTTTTATTCCAGTGGTATTTGAAGGATAAAATGTCATTTTGACCATAAAAATGTTAACTGTTGATGACACACAGTTCCTCATAGCTCTACCCATTTGGAGTTGATTAACATGGCTGAGCTGCCTTTGGAGTTTTGCTTCCTTCAGGCATCGAATCTTTTCACCACACTTGCATGTGTGCATGAATTTTGCATCGATGCTTTTTGACATATGTCCTATCATTACATAAATGAAAAGAATGTAGATTTTTGTCTCTCCCTAGAGACAAGTCTCTCAGGTCTCCATGACCCAGTCACCATATTTTTATGCAACAGCTGTCTTCAAAGTAGTGCATGTGAACTTGCGTATATGTTCATATGTACTAGTGTATATGGCTCACCGTGGCCATCAGGATTACTGTATGTTTTGAGGAGTCCATCTCCGCTATCAAAGAACATAAATTAGGGGAGGTGGGCACTTCTGGGACCCTTTTCCACTGTGTTTTGATAATCCAGGAAAATCATATTTTTTATTTTCTGTTTCTAACCCAGTCATTTTTTTTTTAATCTCTGAACTAATTCTCTACCAATTTCTGGTAACCAGGTATTCATTCCAAACAGCATGTTCTCACCTCTTAAGTTAATTGATTGCAAGTGGTAACAACAATGACCTGAATTACTGACTAGATTATCCAGGTTATCTAGTTGATAGGGATAATAAATATTTCTTTAAATTAGTGTTTTTCAAAATCCATTGTGTATCAGGTAGAATTATGGGTCTTCAGAAGTGTTATAGAGTAAATAGGCTATCTGAAGACATTCTCCTCATATACAGATTTATGTAGAATTTTACTTTATTTCATTCTTTATAAGAGTTAATCACCTAAGACAAAGCAAAGTTCCGATGTAGAAGTTCTAGCACCTTTTAAGCACAGCAGCTTCTTCATCTTCAGCTAGTCAGTACCACAGAACCTCAATTCAAGATAGCAAATGGTCCTGATAGAGTCTTCAAACTCCCTCTCGATTTCCCAAACCAGGTCTCCGTCCTGTACACTGCCCTCAGCATTCTTACTTTTCAAGCTCCTACAGAACATCCCATTACAACTCTTAACATCCAATGGCTCTTCTAATCCAAAATTCCAAAGTCCTTCTACGATCTTCCCCACAGCATGGTCAGGTCTGTCACGGCCATTGTCCACTCTGTGGGCACTAACTGGCCTTAGTTAGGGTTTCTATTGCTGCAAGAAAACACCATGACCAAAGAGCGAGTTGCTGAGGGAATTGGTTATTCGGCTTTCACTTCCACATTCCCATTCATTACCTAAGCAAATCAGGAAAGGAACTCAAACAGGGCTGGAACCCAGAGACTGAAGCCAATGCAGAGGCCATGGAAGGGTACTGCTTACTGGCTTGTTCCTCATGGCTTGCTCAACCTGCTTTTTATAGAACTCAGGACAGTCCGCCCAGGGATGGCCCCATCCAAAATGGGCTGGGCTCTCTCCTCCATTGACCACTAATTTTTTTGGTTTAAATGCCTTATGGCTAAATCTTGTGGAACTTTCTCTATGCCAATTCATTCCCTCCTTTCAGATAACTCTAGCTTGTATCAAGTTTACACACAAAACCAGCCAGTACAACCCCAATACAGATAAAGCTAGAGTATCCTTTTCTGAAAAATATTGGCTTTCTGTAACATCATCATATCCCTTTAAGCAGTTTCATACTTGATAGGAACAGAGAGCAAAATTGAGTGTAGAAGAATGGTTTTTTGTGTCCTCCAGGATGTGCTGTGATTCATTATAAAATGCACATGTGAGAAGAAAACAAGTTGTAAGGCCAAGCCATAGTTGAAATGTTTTTTGAAAGGGTAAAGGGCATGCAAAAGTAATAATGCCCATATTCCCCTTTGATTAGTACTTATTGAAATGCCGAACATGCTAAGATGAAGCTTTATTCATAGCAGAGTTGGTATTCCAATATATGGATGGACGTTTCATCTTGAAAAGCCTTCTACAAACTGAGTGTTTGAATTTGAATTTGTTTTTGTACCTGTTGGAGTATTAGCTAGAGCAAGATGGGTATAGACCAAAGCCTCTTCAAATGGGAAAAAACAAAACAAGACAAAACAAACAAACAAAAAAAAACCCAAACAACTCTAGGTCTAAATACCATCCAGGAATTTCACAACAAACAAAGAATTTTGTGTGTTAGCCTACCTTTGGAAGCTATACGAAGAACTTTCAGAAGTGCTTTCTTGCCACAGTGACTTGGGATCTAAAATTTCTAGCCCCGCTGTGGTGTGAGGGATCATACCATTCATTGAGTTGGGCAGTACAGGTCTACTGCTTGATAATTTAAATCTATGAGATTTCTCATGGGCTGTCACCTTCTAATCAAGATGAGACTGCAGAGCATTTGGCTAGGTATCTCCTCTTCTGTCAGAGACATTCTTCACCTCAAGTTCATGACTGGAGACGGCCTCAAATACACTTTCAGACCAACCCTTCAGGAAACAAATGCTAATTTTATCCCACAGTCTCCAGTTCTCATTATGCAACAAGGCTTTCAAGAAGCCAGTTGAAATTTAGACTTTCCATGAGTACAGATTCATGATCCTGGGAAGAGCAGATCAAATCTGTAGACAACAGTTGGTGAGCAGAGCCGAGCCTGGGTTAAGTTGAAATTTCGGAGGCACACATGTGCCAGGCTTGCAAAAGTAGCGTGGAAACTTGCAAGAGAGATTTCTATTCTCAGTTAGAATTATTTCTGCAAATGTAGAGGAGTGTTTCCATACGTATAATATAGATGATGTCATGTTAACAGATTATGCATAAAGCATCATTATTCTAATAGGTTGGTATGCATTTAGTGATGTTCCTTGTTGGGAAGCTGTATTATGCCCAAAAGTGGGAGATCCAGGTCTGTATCTCTTTGAGCTTATGTAAATCTGTTGGAACATTTGTATATTCCATCAGTAAATCTGTAATTCCATATAGAATAAAACTTTGCTTACAGCAATAATTCCATTACACAATTGTCTCAACTGTTCGCTGTATAAACTTCTCAGGGTTCATAGAAATCAGGGTGAATAATTGGAAAAGACCCTCTTAAAATTGAAGACAGGCAGTGACTAGCTTTTGATTTGATAAGAGTATTTAAAATCATAGGGGTTTGCTTTTCTTCAAATAGGTACAAATCCAATGAAGATTATGTGTATGTCAGAGGACGTGGACGGGGAAAGTACATTTGTGAAGAGTGTGGAATTCGCTGTAAGAAGCCAAGCATGCTCAAAAAACATATACGCACTCATACTGATGTTCGGCCTTATGTATGCAAGTTATGTAATTTCGCCTTCAAAACGAAAGGTATGGGCTTGACTTTTGCTGCTGTTGTTGTTGGGAGAGGAAAGGTTTCAGGAAAACTTCTGGCTACTTAGGATTCTGAATCCTATTTTGTAACTCACTTTCACCAAGCATAGAGAGTGTTTTGTTTGTGAAAATATGACCCCCTGAGATATATTTCCTCCTTCCTGTCCAGGATCAAAGGATGGATGTGAGACTCTGAGACTCCTTTTATGACTAATTAAGAGCTGCAGACTGAGGGCCAGGCAGGTTGTCTCTGAAGGAAGTGGCTTAGAAGTGTCTGGATAGCTATTACTTCATGTTGGAAATTTATGTGAGCTAGGTAATATTTGTACTAATATTGAAATTCTGCAGGGAGGCGATACATGAATGGCAGTGGATAAGCAAGGGAAGCTACTGGGAAGAAAAGATGTGGCCATGGTCACTTTCAAGATTATAAATAATGTAAGGACCCACAGACTCCCTGGTGGGCCCCTCCATCCACAGCTGCATTAATTATACATAGAGATTTGATAGCTTCTGCTCTCTGTATTTATCAGCATGGAGACAAGTCTTACTCTCAGACCTCAAGAGTTAATCTCATCCAGCTAGGACCTGCCTTGAGATAGCCTGTTACTTGCAAATGTGTGTTTTAATAGGCTGATTTAGACAGAAATGTTTCACTCAAGATTGTTCGACTTGTATTTCTGTTATTCTGTACTATGGTGAAAATCTTCATGGTCCATGTCAGATCTGTCTAAGGGAGCTTGTAGACAGCCCCTCTTCAACCCCCCACTTCATTTCCAGTGTTTTAACCTTTAATTTCAATATCAAGTAGTCTGCCCTGATATCAACAATGAAATACATGTGTGAGTTATGATAATCTGGTAGGGAGATCTATAACTATCTCAGTTGTAGCCCACAATCTTAAACTGTGATCTTTTGACGGAAGTATTAATGTTTGGTGTTTTCAAATATCTGTTTATTTGGAGAGTATTTATGTGTCTTCAGTGCCTCATTTGTAGTGCAATAGGGAGAGGGAACATAAGCATCTGAACATCAAAGGAAGTAAGCATGCTGCTCTCTAAATACCCTTCTCCCTTATCGTGATCCAGCTTGCTGAGAAGTCCCCAGGAGGGAAGAAAATGTAAAAATTTGGTCTTAGGACACACCGAAAGCCCACCAATCACTATAAAGTTGTCAAAAGAGTGCTCTAGGTAAATGGTTAAATCCGATTCTGAACCATTGTGAGGACTCCACCAGGAAAGAGCATCCTCTGATCATTAATGGAATCCCTTCCCCTTGCCTGTACCAAGCTCCCGCCTATTCTCTCCTGCCCTTGCTTTGGCCTGCTACCTCAGATGCTCATGGCTTCCACAAATCAAGGTGGGATTGTTTCCAATTCCAACTTCTATCTAGAAATCTACTCTGAAGATTACAGACTTACTCAGAAGAAGGGAGCCCAAGTGAGTTCCTCTTT
This sequence comes from Rattus rattus, assembly GCF_011064425.1. NCBI lineage: Eukaryota > Metazoa > Chordata > Mammalia > Rodentia > Muridae > Rattus > Rattus rattus. The sequence continues at coordinate 223,042,623 of NC_046155.1, read as the reverse complement.
GGAGTATGCATATATATAGTTCATATCTATGGTGTATGTGGAAGCAACACAAACGTTCAGACACAATTTACTCTGTGTCTGTGATGGATTGATTCTAGGAGCTCCCCCACATGCTCATTCTCTGTATAAAGTGCTGTATTATGGGCACACCTTCTCATAATTTCTAGGTTACTTGAATACCTTATTCAATGTAATTGCTATGTATTTTTAAAAATCACATTGATTATGCAATATTCAAAAAAGAAGATTAAAGTTTTTCAATACAGACAATATATTCTTCCAGTTTTGATCTTTGGGCGGTTGAGACTACTAATATAGAAGTCATGGATACAGAGGGCTGGATGTAACCTTGTTTAGCATCTACACCCATGTACATACCATGCATACATAAACAGCGGAAACACATGGGTTTCATGAATTCATAGAAAATTAGTAACGTTTAATTCACTTACACCCTTAAGAGTTAACATATCCAAAATCTCTTTGAGCTCTTTCAAAAATTATAGATGCTTTGACAAGAGCAATAAAAGTGTAGAAATATCTGTGTTGGATGTATAAAAATAATATGTAGAATTCCTAGATACAATCAACAAATTGATCATAATGTGTTGGATGTATAAAAATAATATGTAGAATTCCTAGATACAATCAACAAATTGATCATAATATGAGACAGTTGTTTTTGAAAGAATAGTTAGTTCATTGTGATGTAGGTATTTAATTAGTACTAAGTATAGCTGTATCAGAGAGAGAAAAAAACAATGCTTTTATCAGGCTGAATTTCTGGGAGCATGTACTGGAAAATAAAAGTGCATACCTGTGTGTTACTCCTACACTGTCTAGATGACAACAGACAATAACAGTCATTTCATAAGAACAAATGAATATACTCTAGGCCCCTGAATTGATCCCTGAGTCTCCTGTGGTAAGTTCTATAGTATAAAAAGTGCATATGCCCATCCCACACGTTTTACGCCAGTCATTACAGTTTGATAGTTAATTCTCTTGTATCCCTTGTTTGCATTTTCTAGGAAACCTAACGAAACACATGAAATCTAAGGCCCACATGAAAAAGTGTCTGGAGCTGGGCGTCTCGATGACATCAGTAGATGAGACAGAAACAGAAGAAGCAGGTGCGTGGCTTACTGAATGGACTGGCCTCTTAGGCGGACTTCGTGGTCTAGTGATTGCACGCCGCCTTATCAAGTACTCTTTGCAGGAAATAAAACAGCACACTGAACTGCTTGAGAGCTCCTAAGGAGAAAGGAAAACATTTGAGTGTAACTTGTTCTAGAGGTGGGGAGGGCTGTGTTAGCAAAATAGTTGTCTCTAAACACTGTGAAGGGATGTGTGCATGAGGCAGGGGATGGAGCTGTGATTTATGTGCTGGGAAGCTTTGGGAGGAAATTGAAAGTATTTTAATGTGTTCGTCTTCCTATTGAGAGGAAATGTAGTAGATAAAATATCCATCATTAGCCCCAGTAGCGGATCTGAAGGTCGGCAAACCTCCTGAGGGATCCCTCTTACAAATAACTTGCACCTCAAACCGGAGAGACGGGCCCTCGCTTTGTTTTTTCCCCTTCAGCATCAGTTATTAGCAATACCAGACACATCCCTTTGTTTTGAGTTGTGTCATGAGACTTCTCTGAAGTCTGAAATATAAAATCCTATTCCAGGGTTCTCAGGGATGAAGCCAAGTAGGGTAGGCACAAGTAAGTGTCCATGGGTGGTTGAGAGGCATGATAATTTTAGGGGGTCAAGAGGGTCAAGGAAGGCTTTTGGGAAGATTGTTGGGGGCAGATACAAGCTCCTAGCCTTCAAAATGGGATCTTAACCACTGTTGTTACCGTTGGGTTCTTTCAGAAAATATGGAAGATTTGCACAAAACATCTGAGAAGCACAGCATGTCCGGCATTTCAACTGACCACCAGTTCTCAGATGCTGAGGAATCTGACGGAGAGGATGGAGATGATAATGATGAAGATGATGAAGATGATGATGACTTTGATGACCAAGGAGATTTGACACCCAAAACAAGGTCAAGAAGCACCAGTCCTCAGCCTCCTCGGTTCTCGTCCTTGCCTGTCAATGTTGGCGCTGTAGCCCATGGCGTCCCCTCAGATAGCTCTCTGGGACATTCGTCATTGATCAGCTATTTGGTTACTCTACCCAGTATTCAGGTCACTCAGCTCATGACACCCAGTGACTCTTGTGAAGACACCCAGATGACAGAATATCAGAGGCTGTTCCAGAGCAAAAGCACAGACTCCGAACCCGACAAAGACAGGTTAGACATCCCAAGCTCCATGGACGAAGAGGCCATGTTGTCTTCAGAGCCAAGCTCCTCCCCAAGGGACTTCTCCCCTTCAAGCTACCGGTCCTCACCAGGATATGATTCTTCACCCTGTCGAGATAATTCGCCAAAGAGGTATCTGATACCCAAAGGAGATTTGTCACCCAGAAGACATTTATCACCTAGAAGAGATCTATCACCCATGAGGCATCTGTCACCAAGAAAAGAAGCTGCATTGAGGAGAGAGATGTCCCAAGGGGATGCTTCACCAAGGAGGCATTTGTCCCCACGGAGACCATTGTCTCCTGGAAAAGACATTACAACAAGAAGAGACCTCTCTCCCAGAAGAGAGAGAAGATATATGACCACCATCAGAGCACCATCTCCCAGAAGGGCTTTATACCATAACCCACCATTACCAATGGGGCAGTATCTGCAAACAGAGCCAATTGTATTGGGGCCTCCTGTAAGTATAACCTGAGCTCTCTTCACCAATGCTGCAGTATGTGGGTACCTCCTATAGCATAGTTATGAGGCATTTATTATAATGTGGGTGTCTCTCTAGAGGAGGCATGAACCTATTAATTCAAATAGCAGGGAGACGTTTTTATCACACACCGTGTTAGTGACATGGCTGTGGCATTATTCCAAGGATAAAATTGTATCAAAGCAGGAGTGAACTTCCAGCTAGGAACAGGTGAAGCCTGCCAAATGTTTTGTAAGCTTAACTAATTATAGACATGAGCCAAAACCCTTAGGTGTGAAGCCCCAGGTATGGCATGCTTACGTAGACAAACATGAAGACGGTAAATTGTTAGTGACACGTACGCTTGAGCAGGTGAGGACTCTGATCCAGGCTTTGTCCTTGACTTCCACAGTCATTTTATAATATACTCATTACATTATCCAATGTGTGTACATGTGCAAATGGTCAGGACCTGAGAAATGGCGGTGTGACAAGTAGCTCGTAAGGTAAAGGCATAAGATTTCTGCATTTTTTTCCCGTTATTGTTGCTGTTAGCACCTGGTATAAATGTTGAGGGAGAATAGAGCATGAGCCTTCAGAAAGCTGGGGAGAATATTCTGAGGTTTCCACCTTTTGCTTTTATTATAAAGGAAGGTGACAGCAGTTGTGGCCGTGGGCCACACTGAAACCACAGGTTTAGTGAAAGCCACCACGAAGCACCTCATCGCACAATAGCCCAGTGGATCTCTTTCCATTGGGGTAGGATTGTCAAAAGGCAGGCAGAGAGCACAGGGCCATGATGCCTTCTGAGTTTCTTTGCTTTAAAAGTGGTTTTCGTTTCCAGATCTTTCTCCCTGACTGTACCCTCTTTATTTTCCATCTGGCAAAGCATGGTCTTTCTCAGGAGCTGCTAACTCCTAGCCCTGTCTGCCCCAGCTCTGGTAGCCAGTCCCCTCCCTTCACTGCCTACTGCTATCTTGATTCATGACCTCACAAGACCTTTCTCAAACGTCAGGCAAGCTCCCAGAATTCCTTGCTGTATCCTCATCATCCTCGTTTTCTTTTTCTTTTTCTTCCATAAACCATATATAAAGTTTATCTTGGTGTTGCAATCCTGCAGAGACATGCCCTGATGTCCAGACATGACTGATTTCAAGCTAATAAATTAGCAAGCTAGGAAAAAGCACCACATCTCTGCAAACTTCTGTATCTTGTGCTGCCCAAGTCCCTATACAGCGAATAAGAAAGCTGGGAATCCCTCTGGTGTGTCCTTAAATGATTCCTCTAATAGAGACACTATATAATGAATAGAAACCTGGAAATCCCTCTGGGATTTCCTCATAGAGACATGGTGATGCTAGCCCGATGCGCTAAACTAGTCCTGTAAGCCTTTGAGTCAGCCTTTGTCCAAGTAGACCATAACTGGCCTGTATGAGTCAATGGAACTTATTCAGGTAACCATGTCATGAAAACAGAGCCATTGATTTAACATGCTGTCAAACTCAGGCAAAAGAATTAACTAACTAATCAATTAATTAATTAAAGAAGTTAAACAGAATAAAAGAATTCATTTATTTTGGATCTCTGATTCACTACGAAGTTAATCAAGAAATTTAGTGCCAAACAGAAAAAAATTAGTTTCACCACTTACTGAATTTTTCCTAATTGTGCGGTTTTTATTTTATTTTATTTTGTTCTTTTAAAAAGTCTCTAGACACCTCACAGAGCTCATCCATCATCCCCAACAAATCCTTTGGCTTGCTACCCGGTCCAGTTATCTTTAAAGAAAAAAATGCCACCTTCTGCCTGTTCTCTGCCTAGAGCAGAGCCAGGACCCAAGCGGGAGCTCTGTCCTGAATTGTCATCTTATATTGACTGATCGCCTTTGAAAGGGCGGGGAGAACTGCATCTTGAATGAGACCTTCCTGGTCAGAGAAAAATAGACCTGAGTTGCTGACAGGTGTCCCTCCTGACTGTTCTGTCTGATGAAGACTTCCCTCTTTCTAATAATGTACAAAAGGGATATGACCCTTTTCACAGAAATCCTTTTGTCATTTTGCAAACTTGATAGAAGCGTCCAAGGGCAATGACTGTGATGTGAAGGGACCCTGGTATCCAGGATGACATAAATAATAAACCAAGATACAATTGGTTTAGTCTCAACTTAGAGCCAGATTTAGAGACGTCTCAACTTAGAGACGATTTAGACGGAGAAACACACACCACTAGGATTCCTCCCCTAACACCTTCTGGTTCCTTGTAAGATAGATAATAGAATTTAAAAGTGCATGCACTTTATTCCATCCCTTACCACTTTTGAGGACTGGAACATGGCTTGTCAAAGGGGAAATACTATTACAGTTACAACCCTATCTTCTTATGCATATCCGTTTCGGTGTGTAGATGAAGATGGTCTCCAGTTAAGCACTCAGTGCTCAATCTCTCCCTTGTCCAGGGGATCTTGGGCAGGTTCTCTTGCATCGTGGACACTTGGGTAAGGAAACCTCAGGCAGACATAGACCTTGCATAGGTATTGTCTGTCCCTAAAGGCAGGTGTGGCACAGCTGTAAGCCGTGCGGGAGCTGTCAGCACATTGAGGGCAGCTTCCATTTCTCACGTAAGGACTTCTGCTCAGGTACCTTTGGCTGGTGTCTCAGCTACATCAACTGCCTCTGTCTCTTTCCCTGTCTGCTACCTCCCTGCTTCCAGCTGCCTCGATGAAGCCAGGCTCTCCTACCTTCTTCCCCAGCTCCCAGAAGCCCTATCACACCGTTGACAAGATGATTAGCATAGTAGTTCTAGTGCCTGGAATACATGCATATACAAAAATGTGTATCATATGTGCATGCAAACATTGTGTGTACATAAGCCTCACACAACTCAACAGTGAAATTTGGTATTCTTTTTTTTTTCTGATTAGAATGTGGGCATTGTATTATGATGAAGCTCAAGTCACTAAGCAATAGGAGAGCGTGTAGTAAAGACCAAAGCAGAGCAATACAAAGGTTTGCAGGAGTTTATTTTCAGGCTGGAAGACTTTGGTAGACAGAAGGAATGTGTGTGGAAATGTCTGGCACCTAGGGTAGCTATGCATGTGACTAATCGTAGAAATTCTACTTCTGCATTTGCTTTCGTAGGGGGCAACTTCATTTCTGATCAGTGATGATCTGAATGGGAAATGTCTATTGAGAGCACAAGATTTTGTCTTAGTAGCTTTAGGACACATGGAGCGTGTCCTAGCTTTAGAGGCTAACTTGTCGCTCCACTGTCAGCCCAGAGTTAAGACAAAAGTCGAGTAGCTTTGTGCAATGGCACATCTCTCCTAGTGTCTTCTGCCGACCCCTTCCCTGAGAAAACTTGGAATATCTGTACTCTGGGGAGGTACATATAGAGTGGATCGAACACAGAGCAGACAAAAGTCAAATGGAAAAAATACCTAAGTCACGTTTTATTTTAAACCTTAAATATGTGATAACCATGGTTCACAAAGAATTCATTTTCTTCCAGGATTGTGACCAAATGCATTAGGGTTCCTCTGCCTTAACTGTTGTTTGATGAAGACTTGATCTTCTCTAAAACGAGAGTTAAGGGAGAGAGTCTGACTATACACAGCACTTACAGGATTCTTCTTGAGTCCTGAAATGGTCGTCTATTCTGGCTTGTGAGGTCCCAGTGATTCCAGGGACGCTGATTGGACCATTTCATCTGTGTGGTAGAGCAAATCATTTGTGTGCAGCCTGGATAAGATGTAGCTTGGACCACCACAAATTCCAAGCATGGTAGACAGTAGCAGACATATGCATAATTTACAGTTCCTGAGCCCGGATCAAATCTAAACAGAACTGGTGGTAGGATTTGGCCCTTGAATCTGAGAGCCAAAACATCCTTGAAATGAATTACAACAATTTTTAAGATCACTTTCCTAGATTATTATCTTGGACAAGTTTTAATCTACCTTGAATTCTCGCATAAATAAATTATTAAGGAATCCTAGCAATTAAAATTCTGACTGATTCACTAGAACCAGATAATCTGGCAATCTAAGCTATGTTCTACAAAAACAAGAATAGCAAAATAAAGTCTTCATTTCAGGATGAAAACCATGAAATTCGGGATTATGGCTCCAAATTTTAAATACCTTTACTTCATTAATTTCCAAGAAGACATTCATGTTATAAGTAACACCAACAGAGAAATTGAGCGATAATCATCTTTGATTCCCAGCTATGAAATTGAATATGACTGATTAACTGTTGAACACACATGATATTAATGAGTACTTGCTTCCTTTCAAGCATTGCCATTTCTATAAGATTTACCCTGGAGTTGGGACTTGAAGAACTCTGCATTCTCTATAGGGTCTCTTCTTAGTCGGGATGTATTCCTATAGGCCAATACCTTGTATACCAAGACCTCTCCTCTGCAGGGGTATCTTCTACTAGATTAGTACTTGGCACAAAGGGACTTAAATAGGGATGTTTTCTTGTAGGCCAAGCTTTTCAAAGCAAAGGAATAGTTATGTAGTTTCTCAAAACCACCCCGCCTTCCTTTGTTTTGTAAAAGTCTATTGCCAACTTATTATTTCTGCCATGCCTCAGGAATTTCTTCAATGCAGCCTACTGCATAAATAGTTGATAATCCTATTTCCTTTGAGTTTAAGTCCCATCAATATTTACTAGTCATCCTTTGTTTTGTTTTGTTATTTTCTTTGTTTGTTAGTTGTTTTTCTGGTGAATCAATTTTCTGTACTTGTTCTTATGAAGAAATAGCCATCATGTGATTTTATGCCTAGTGGGAAATACACTGGTTGCTTTAGCATTTTGCTTTTAAAAAACAAAAGCCGCTGTCCAACAGGTGAACACCTTCATTAAAGAACTAGAAAAAGATAGCTAAGGAAGCTATTCAGTTTTGAGAAATTCTTTCTAGGTGCCAGGCATCCTGAGGGAGGGTGGGGGAAAAAGAGGGAGAGAGGGAGCAGATCTGAACTCTGTGCTCTGTTTTCCTGTGTAGAATCTAAGAAGAGGATTACCTCAGGTTCCTTACTTCAGTCTCTATGGAGACCAAGAAGGTGCTTATGAACATCACGGCTCCAGCCTTTTCCCTGAGGGTCCTACTGACTATGTCTTCAGTCATCTTCCACTCCATTCTCAGCAGCAAGTGCGAGCTCCTATCCCCATGGTGCCAGTTGGTGGGATCCAAATGGTTCACTCCTTGCCGCCAGCCATTTCCGGTTTACATCCTCCACCCACATTGCCTCTGCCCACAGAGGGCTCTGAGGAGAAGAAAGGAGCACCCGGGGAGGCCTTCACCAAGGATCCCTACACCCTTTCCAGGCGGCACGAGAAACAAGCCCCTCACGTTTTGCAGTCATCTGGTCTACCTAGTTCTCCCTCCTCCCCACGGCTATTGATGAAACAGAGTACTTCAGAAGACAGCCTAAATTCCACAGAGAGAGAACAGGAGGAAAACATACAGACTTGTACAAAAGCCATCGCCTCACTCCGGATTGCAACAGAAGAGGCAGCTCTGCTTGGGGCTGATCAGCCCACATGGGTGCAGGAGTCCCCGCAGAAACCCTTGGAAAGTGCACACATCAGCATTAGACACTTTAGCGGGCCTGAGCCAGGTCAGCCCTGTACCTCAGCCGCCCACCCTGACTTACACGATGGTGAAAAGGACACTTTTGGTACATCACAGACTGCAGTAGCCCACCCCACGTTTTACAGCAAGGGCAGTGTGGATGAGAAGCAGGTGGACTTTCAGAGCAGCAAGGAATTATCTTTAAGCACAGAGGAAGGCAATGAGCCCTCATCGGAAAAGAATCGACTCCATTGATCTGCAATGCATGGACACATTCATTTCCACATTTCCCCCTCCCCCCTTTTGTTTTTGTTTTTCTAGGGATAGAAGTAAACGAGTTGATAGCATGCCTGTCCTAAGTTACAGTAGTTGGCTATTATAAATACTTTTGTTATTTTGAAGACAATTAGGGAAATTAACAAGTCATCTTGAGCCTGACCAAAACAAAATTTGGAATTAACCTATTGGGTCTGGTAACTTTGAAAAAAATTGTACAGATGTTTGTGCCTTTTCTTTACTTTGCTTATATTCTTATAAGCATTTTTTTAGCGGTAATTTGTACATATTTTAGAATTTGTGTATCTGCTTTGTAATAAATGTAATCTCTTTCCTCTTTTGGACACTTGGATCTTAACGACGTAAAGCAAAGCAGCATCTATATATATTGTGAGGTTGCACTAAAACATATTTTTATATGATAAAACTGAACAGCTTTTATGTACAGCTCTCATTCTGTAATACTAATATTTATTTTGTTTCATAAACTGTACATTTTTTTCTTAATGTTGTGGATTGCTTTTCTATGTGAAGCATGGGTTTCCTGTTGCGTAACTAGAACAGAAATGTCCATTGTAAGCAAGATATTTAAACTAGAATATCTTATTCTGCACTTATGCATAAGTTACAAAAAAAAAAAGATAAAGAACGTATCAGTCGGTTCTTAACCTGTAAATTCTTTTTGTCTCTTGTTTGCCGGATTGACAATAACTTAAGAGCTGATTGTGATTTTAAATGGATAGTACCGTAAAGCATTAAAGTAACCAATGTGCTATTGTGAGTTTTTTTCAAAGCTTTATAAATCAGTTATAAATAATATTAAAAGTATTTGGTCTTATGTGAACATGTTGATCTATATACTCACCTTAAAAAAATATGGGAAAAACATTCCGCCCCCATGTAAATATGTACAAGTGCATCACTGGTACAGTTTTGTGTTACCCGGTTGGACACGAGGTTGCCACAGACCTATGCTAGAGTGTCTTTAAAATTAAAGTGAGAAAGCACATGGACTGTGTAGAGCTTGGTTATCGGCCGGCCCGGTGGCTTGGTAGGCAGTGCTGTGCGCTGCCCGTGGAGAAGACCTGGGCTTAAAAATCTTGGTTCTTGCTGCACAGGATGGTGACTGGAACTAAGGCTGCACGGAGGGTTCGCACTTGGACTCGAGGGTTGGGTGTGGAAGTGGGGAAGAGGGGTGGAGACCTGCTCCCCAGCTCTTCCCATCAGCCTGTCCATAATGGTTACAGGGTTACCATCAGCATTAGGAAATGTCACCTTACCCTTTGAACAGGGAAAGAGTGTCACTCCTGGCTGTCTCAGGGGGAATGAAGCAGAGAGGCCTTCAAAAGAAAGCAGCTCTGGGGAGAAGGAAGTTTTTTTTTGTATCTAACCTTCAGAACGGCTTTTGATCAGTGTTGAAGGTGGGGAGAGCCTTTGCAGGTCTAGAAGAGCAGAGCAGAGGGAGGGGTACAGCAACATGTGCACACGCATGCACATGTATGTGCATGCGCACACACAATCTGGGTTATCTTTGTGCTATATAGTGGATTATAATTCTGTGAAAACAAGTTTGTATATTGAATTACATTAAGGAGTGTTCTTTAAAAAGAGAAATAAATATACAATTACATGCTTGAGGTGTCTAGTTCTTGTGAGTGTGTGTGTGTCTACATTTCATTTCTGATTTCGTTTCTGGATGCTCTTACCTACACTCTGCTGGGTTCTTTCTGTCTTGAGGCACATCAACTGCAGATGATCTCTAACCAAGTGACGTAATAGTTAATGGCTTCCATGTGTCGTCTGATTAGCCTAGACGGCAGGCAGTTTCTAGAATGTAGGCCTAAGAAGTGCAAAGGCTTGAGTGTGGGAAGCATGTACTGTGTCTTCGTTAGAGGCTCTGCTCTCCCGGTCAGTACACAAACATATATGCAAGTGAAATTCCACTAGACAAATCTCTTTTTGATGGTCTTTCCAAGGTTCAACCCTCGGCCAAAAACAACAAAAAACAAACAAAACAAAAAGAACCACATCCGAACTATACCATAAAATAATCCACAGATCAAGGGAATTTGAAGACTAGAATCTTTTTAGTAATAAAATAATTAAAATGACCATAAAATGTGGAAATCTCAGTTTTTTTATTGTAGACATCTCAAGTCGGTAAGTTTAGACCTTACCGGTTTGGTTTACGATTTGGACTGTCATAACTGTTTTACAAGCGTGAATTGAAGGTGAACAAGGCTGACCAACTAAGAATTCCTGAATAATTTTGATTATGTAGGGAAAGTTTTGTCTTCCTCCTCTGACATGCTGTCTGAGAGAGATGGAGAAAGAGTCAGGGTAGAGAGGATTTCGGGCCTTTGCTTTTGCCCAATTTATCACGTGTGCTCCTTCATTTATTCCTGAGCAGCTGTGAGCTGAGAAGATGATGGGAATCTAGAGTGGGTGCGGATGTCTGTTTTCCAGAAGCTCACAGAAGTAGTGGAGACTTCTAAGTGAGCAAATGTTAGAATTAAAAAGGGAACTGGGGTGTTTTGTCATAACCGAGATTTGTAATCAGGACTGTGGTTTTGCAAGTAGGAAGAAGACCCCCCTCCTCCACGGCCTTGGAACACAGCCTGAAAATAATACGTTGACAAACTCAACATCCTTTTTCATGAGCTGCAATGGAGCATCGTTCTTCGTGCTGGGTGTACATCGCATAGGAAAACAGATTCTTGACTTTCCGTCATCTATGTTTCGACTGTGGTGGGGGGGCGGGGCGTTAGGGAGAAAATGAAGTGAGAAAACACAGGTGTGATGGCCCGGGATGTGCGAAGCTGTATGTGCACTGAAAGGGAGCAAAGTGAAGCTGTCTTTGTAGGGATCTGGCAGAGTGCTACATGGCTAGGGCAGAGGCCAGAATAGTCTTCTTTCCTAGTCCACTGTGCGAGTCTGGAAAGGAAGAAACAGCAGCAAAGAGCAACAAAGTCTTTGTAGGGGAACGTGTGTGTGTGTGTGTGTGTGTGTGTGTGTGTTACATACTACATACATATATACATATATGTAAAATATAGAAAGAGGTCAAATTCTCTGACCAACTCTATCTTAAATAACAAATGGCTTGGTATTGTTGCCTCTCAATTTCTAGAGAAAGCTGCTAAGGTCAAATAGGTTCAGAAACACAAAGGTCATCTCCAGTGGTAACCAAAGCTATTCGTTTAGAACTGTTTCAAATATGGCTGTGCTGCCTTTGCCACAGCCTGCTTTGTTTTCTCCGGAGCCGTTTGTCATCATATAGGACATTGTACCCACAAGTTTCTGACTGTAGAGAAACATGCTCGCCACGTTTGATATGCAATAAGCAACCAGCCTTGACTTTGTAGTAATACTCAAGAACATGACAGAAATTGTTTTATTTTTCCCTTAAGGGATAGCTAAATATTGACAAGCAGAAAAAGCTAATCTTCAATTTTCTAAAATTCTCTGTGGATAATCTTACTTATACATATTCATATGCATTACTTAGCTAAAACTAGGGTCACCTTCAGATGTAAACACTTAATCAAAATAACCCAACCAGTAGGTTTCCCCTATTTGTTCAGAATCAGCATAGCCCCTGACCTGTTTTCCTCTTTCAACCAGAATTCAAAATTGCTGGCTTGTGTAAGCACGAATTTCATAAATATGGCTTGATATGAATGAAATTTCATCTCAACACAAAGAATGGTTAATAACAATACTTATTGTTACATCCATCCATCCATTCATTCATCCATTCATTCCTCCATTCATCCATTCATTCCTCCATTCATCCATTCATTCCTCCATTCATTCATTCATTCATTCATTCAGGCACACAGACACACGTGTCCTGGCACATATATGGAGGTCAGAGGAAAGAGCACAATCTACAGGCATCTGTTCCCTCTTTCCAAAGTATGGGTCCCAGGGATCAAACTCGGATCATCCAACTTGGTGGCAAGCACCCTTAGTGGCTGAACCATCATTTTGGGCCCAAGTATACAAACCCTGGAAGATACCCTTCTTATTACTCCATTACAAATCATGTTAAAGGGTGAAACATTTCTAAATAAAACATTCTAGCATAAAAATTTTCTATAGAAATAGTCAAGGATTTGTGGGCTGGTGGTTGGCAGGTTCTAGGCTCCAAGGAAACACGAAAAAGCTTAGCAGTTTTGTGACTAATTAAGAGAGGAAATGCTACAGAAGGTCCAGTGTGACGTTTCCAATAGGAGTAAAGCGTGTGGGTGCCTGGACATCTGGGCTAGCTTCCTGAGCTCATCGTAAGAAGGCATAGCAAGGTGTGGAACCTTTGGCTCTGAGCGTTAGGTTTGCCAAAGAAAGCTGGTAGGGGTCGTTGGACTCCTAAGCTTAGTTACGCAAAGAGCTCAGTTCTAGGAAGGGCATGCGTCAGGGACTGCATAAAGGAGTCCTGGACATCTCTCTCCTTACTAAGCGTGTCTGCCTGGAGTTCTCTTCTGACTGCAGGATATCGAGGACTTCAAAGCTATAAATATGCATTGCTATGGCTTAAGTTTGATGGCAGTGCTAGGCACTGGTACTCAAATTGTTATCCCTGTGACAGTTCCTTGTGTCTATAGAAACAATTACACGTAGAGTGCATGGTGCGAGGACCATAACACGTTGATCAGGAACAGCCCTCTACAAAAGCATTTTCAGGAATAGTTTAAACTAGTGGGTGCTAGCCTTTCATCCATCAACCCTTCTCTCACTTAACAGTCAGAAACTAAAGGAAGTGATTTTATTAACCTGACATGCCTACTTAGTAAAAGTAAAGGCAGTTAGTTTTGTTTTTGTTTTTAGCCATGGGGGTGTATGTATGATGTGTGTGTGTGTGTGGCATGCATACAAAGAACGCATGTGGAGACCAGGTATCAATCAGATGGAGAAGGTTCTCTTTGTCCACTTTTACCTGGGCTCTGAAGTGTAAAACTAAAGTTCCCTTACTTGAAGAGTAGGCATCTTTACTTGTTGAGCCACCTTTTAGCCCCGGGCTGTTAATTTTTAAGGCATGAGGGACCAATAAAACCTTCAACGGTGATGAGCTCATTCCATATTTGCACTTTCCAAACACAAAAATACCCTTTAGCCACACATGACTGTTAAGCACTTGGAGCATGGTGTGTACAAGTGAAAAATTAAAATCTTAATTTATTTCCAATTATATTTAGCTTTACTTTTGGCAGCCACATGGGGCTAGTGGCTCTTGAATTGGACTGCTGTCTGTGGAAGCTACATGTCACCCTTGTTGAACGGTGTGACATGTGTATCTAGGAGTATTCGTTCACTCGACAAAAGCTGAGCATTTGTTATATGCCAACTCTATTCTTGGTGCTGGGGAAATAATAATGGGCTATAATAAACCAAGCATCTATCATAGATCATATACCTGGTACCTGGCACTAAGTGTCCAGGTAGGGATCATCATGCTGGTAGGGCTGTGTTCAGTTGAGTTTTGGACATTGGGAATCATGCTAATGGCAGAATTACACTCTTATGAAGAGATAAGACTTGCTAATGTTACGAAGAGACATCATAGTCTCCAGACTGATGTGAGCCCTCTCAGTCTGCCCCAGTATAAATGTATAAGCCCCTCTACAGGCCTAAGGGGAAAAGGCTAGGACTGGGCTCCAAGAAGGACTCAGATTTTTATGTGAATCTGAATCTTGGGGGATGCACATCCGGATGTTCCTGTGTGGATATCTATTGTTTTAGGTGTGACAGATGTTATTTACTTCAGAAAGTCCTCATCAAGCAGGTGTCATAATTAGCATTTCCCTGACCAGTAAAGCACCAGAAGAAAAGAAACACAATTATGACAAGCTGAGCTTCAAGTCCAGCTTGGTCTGACTCCAAAGTCATCTATTCTGTAACGTGTTTCTTTGGTCATGCAAGCAAGAAGCAAAGGGGGTTCTTAGTTTAGTAATGAACCACTCCATCAGAACTTACTGACTCTATTGTGTACTCCACTGTTAAGTAGACGAAATGGGATGGGCAGAAGAGAAGCCAGGATGACATCCCAAGGCTTTTGTAAGGGAATCGCTGTTGTGAAGTGGTCACGGGTGTGAGGCGAGTCCGTCTGAAAGAGGAGAGGGACTTCCCATCTCCCTGGAGGTGCCAGGGAGGAGCAAAGTGTCTAGGGATGTGAAGAATGTAACCAGGTGTGGCCGAACATGAACAAGCCGCCCAGGGAAGCCCCTAGAATGATCACATAACAAGAAAGAGTAGAACATGTGGTGTGCGGGGCATAATAAGGCGAATTTTAGCGGGAAGTTAAGGCCAAGATGAGTGGTTGCCTAACGGGGAGTGAAGCAGTTAAGCATAAGTAAATATAGAGGAAGACAGTGACCAGTAAGCCTGTGTATCGGATTTCAGTTGCTTACAACCCCCCAAACGGAACGAGGAGAAGTATTCCCTGACTTGAATATAAGATGTTTGTCGTAGTGCTCTTGGGAATGTCTTAAGTAGAATGCTTTGTGAATACAAGGAAAAAGAAACCACACCTATGCTGCTAACATCTGAGCTCTTCCTGTCACTTTAAATCAGTTGTGGCTGATATGTACAGTTGGGTTTGAATGTCATGCAAGTTCACGCAAGCTGCATGTATGATTTTAGTTATAAATCTTATATCAATATAAGGAATATGAATGCAAAAAATAAAGTCTATACCTACGTCTACTAAGTTAACTAATTGGAAAAACATAATAAGAACTAGTTAGGAAAATTGCCTTTGAGTTATGTGTTGTACATATAGAATATGTGACTAAAAGTCCAAGTGAAATTGACTCTGCCTGCCAAGTGGTTTTGACTGCCTTTAAGTTCACTTTATTTATTTATTTTTTTGGCATTTGAAAATAAATTTTAATAGTATTTCTATAGAGGGATGTCTTGGAAATAATGAGTTAGGGAAATGCTTGCGGGATGACACATAACATTCTTACGGTTCTACCCACCGCTCTTTAATTGGAGAGTTACTGAAGGATGGACATAGGACACTAGACAGGATAGGTCATTTCCACGAATCTGTATCAATCTTCAAAGATACTGATTGCCATAGACTACATCTCTACATTCCTCATGCAAATATTGAAAAAGTAAATTTGAATTTTTCGGTACAAACATGCACGCATCTTCTGCATCTTCTCTATTAATTCTTTCTCACTGACAGCAGCCAGTTGAAAGTTACTGAAGAAGCGATCCTGTCCACTTTATCCTCTTCAGCTCAAACATGAATCTTGGAGAAAAAAAAAAGAAGCCTGAGAGTCATGTTCGACACTCTGTGCTTTTTTTGGTGGCCCATAGATTTTGTAGGTCAGTTTGGGGGCAAGAGTTGAGGATAAGTACACTAATTAGTTTTCTTGTTGTTGTGACAAATTTCTTAAGCAAAGCAATTTAAGAAAAGAAGGGTAACTTTTGGCTCATTGTAAGGTGTACATTATTATAGTAGGAAGGCGTGTCAGCAGGAATATGAGACAGCTGGTCTCACTGTCTCTACATTCTAAACCAAAGAAGGCAGATGTTTACCTTACATTCTGATTTTTGTTCGTCTTGGGCGAAAGCCCATGAAGTAATGCAGATGACTACATTCAGGATGGGCCTTCCTATCTCAATTCAGTCATGAAATTTCCTCACATACATGTCCAGTCGTTTATATCTTGGGTGATTCTAGATTCTTTTTCAAGTTGGCCATGGAAATTAACCATTGCCAGATGGATACTATTGGCAAGATCTGTGTTTTCGATGCCGGGATAGTGGGGCAGAAAGACGCCAATGAGCCAGGTGACATGGGTCTATCCGTCTGTGCATTGGAGATGGTTGATACTTTCTTAGGCTCAGATATGAACTGTCAAACCTCCAAGGTTGTATCAGTGAGCCAATATCACATCACACCTCCAGACACAAAGTGTTTATGTTTCTATCTCCACTTTAAACAGGGTATGGTTGGAATGTAGGGGTTTGGACAGCTGAACGTAAGTTCCCTGACTGCCCGGCTGAGTCTTCAGTCACAGACTCCAACAGAAAGGAAGTTAGTACCGATATGCCATGCGTGGAGTAGGATGATAAGTGTATGTTGAAGTTGAAGGGCTCTAAGTGTTATGCTATATATGTACTTTCTAGGCTAACCAGCCATTAGCTCTCGTTCCACTGTTGAGATGATTCTTGCCATTCTTCCAAGAGTTTCCAGAGCACAGGACAGCAGAAGAAAGCCACAACTAACAGCAAAGTAGTCCCAAAGCAAAGGAAGGTACACAGTCATTCGCAATCATTTGTTTCTCTCTCAAGATTTGGGTGCAGTCTAAATCGATTCCATGAATAAAAATAACGTCTCTGTCTTACCGTCCTGGACAATAACAGTAACTAAAACAAAAGCAACAATTGGAAGGGAAATTCCGCAGTGAATGCTTACTCAGAGTTTTATCCCTCACCAGCCTAGGACTCTGTGTTAATCATCTCCCCAGGCTGGAGATGGGGAGGAGAGATTAACCAGCTGCACCTTAATTTTAAAATGAAATCATTGCCACAGAAACCTCCTTTTCACATTCCTTAACCATGAGCGAGGCCTCAAAATCAAAATAGCTGTTCTGAAGCCTACCAGTTACCATAAACACCAATATAAACAATGCCACTATGAGGGGAAAGACGGCAAGAAGGAGTAGGAACGTTATTCTGGAATGCTAGTTTATTGATTTCGAAACTTACACTGAGAATGCCCCCTCACACCCTACTCTAAGCCATCTAACATTTTGGGTCTGGGCATTCATTCTAAGCCCATTGGCATCCTTTCTTTTTCAACAAAATTTCATAAACACATCCTGTGCTATCCAACCATCCTTGGTTGTTTTAAATCAACTGTCAAAAATCTCTCCAGGAGAGAGAGAGATTGGAAATATTGATGAGGTCACAGCTGTGCCTTCCAAATGTTTCTCTTTGATCTCTCCCCTCAAATGCGGCCATCTTAAGGGCCTCCGGTTCTAGAGATGTACCTGATAAGGTGGCAAATAGAGTCAAAGAGGTTCCTATAAGGTGCGGAACATTGCTCACTTGGGACCTATGCTCCTTGCAATAACACAAAAGGCCACTGCCCTTGATTCTACTGGATATGATTTCTTCTGCTTATGTTAGATACCTAGTGGTTTTCAGGGGGCATCTGTTCAACGTACAACCTCTCTGGTTCTTATCTTTGTGGCCATCTGCCATTTGCTGATAACTGAAGAACACACACATCTTTGGCTATATATTTTTTTAATATCAATGTACCTTAAAAGCTTTCTTCTTATTTCAGGTATTTCATTTTAACCTTTTAACATGTACTTCATGATCTTGATCTGAAGAAATGCCAATATTTATTTACCAAGTTTGACTTTATGCTGTGCATGCTCAGGTATGTGCTCATCCCTGAAATGCTTTCTGTTAGGCATATATGCAAGTCCCTTGAATTAAATCCTCATTCTTTGTTCAGGACCAGCTTTGCTTTGAAGTTTATTCCTATGCTCCCCTAACCTGTTTCAGGTAATAATACTTTTTCCAACATTTACACCGTGTTCTGTTATGCTTTCAACTTGATATCTGCCCAGGGATGATAACTGGAAGCATAAAAATGGTGTCCACCACTTTCTGTCTCTCTGGCAGCCATCAATCAAACTTGATGTCTTTCTCTAGAGCAGTGGCTCTCAACCTTCCTAATGCTGGTGCCCTTTAATACAGTTCCTCATGTTGTAGTGTCTCCCAATCATAAAATTATTGCATCTTCACTTCAGAACTCTAATTCTGCTACTGTTATTAATTGTAATATAAATATCTGATATGTAGAATATTTTATATGCAACTACAAAAGGGGTCCTGACCCAGACTACTGATCCAGAGGGAACACTGTGTGTTGTCAGTTAGCAGAGCTTTGAAACTAGATGCTGTGGATTCAAACCTAAGCTCTGTTACATCTTAGCTGGTGGATTTGATACAAGAGACTGTTCTCTACTAGAACAAATGACCTAGACACCAGAAGCTTCTTTTACAATGGTATGTTACCCACCTGAACATAGTGTTCCAGGTCAGCAAGTATTGTGAGGATCAAATGAACCATCAACTAGATGGGATTTACAATCACCCTGAAACATACATCTAGGTGTGTCTGTGAAGGTGTTTGCAGACAGATTTATGGGAGGAGGAATGTAGTTAGCACTGTTGAATGAGTTGGGATGATGGACTGAATTGGGAGAAATCAATCTGGGTACCAGCATTCATCTCTCCGTGCTTCCTGACTGCTTATATCATGTGACAAGTTATCTTATGCTCCTATCATTGTTCCTTTATACCACAGTGGACTGTATCCCCTTCTACTGTAAGCTAAAATAAATCCTCCTTTTCTTAAGTTGCTTTGTCAGGTATCTTTTGTCACAGCAAGAAAAGAGTAGCTAAGGTAGTTAATTTCTTGCCCATAAGTGATGATTTGCCCCACTTAATGTTTTATTTATGTAACCAATAAGCCAAGAATTGTCTTACATTTTTGTAGACAGGGTCTCCCTATGTTTCACTGGCTGACTTAGAACTTTCTTTGTAGACTAGTCTGACGTAGAACTCTCAGATAACTACCTCCCAAGCACTGGGATTAAAAATATGTGCCGCCATGCCCAACCTCCAGTTTTCACATTTTAAAAATGGCAGATTTTAGGTAGAAGGCAAGTAGATACCTTCCTAATAGAATTTTTAATTCTGCTTTTTGGCTTCTCAAAAAAAATAAGCACTTATAATTTCAAATTCTCCATTAAATCCTTTAATAACCAATATTCCATCTGCCTCATGGCTCTCCTCTCTTCACAGGAACTGGGTAGGGTCCATATCCATCTTGATAGCAGGCAGGTTGAGTTTTATAGAAAACACAAACTAGCACATGATATGTTTTCTGAGCCAGATCCCATATATCACATATCAATTTTAGTATGTTCTGATAGCCAGAATTCAGACCGACACAGCCAATCCTAAGGGAGGCTGGGAAATGGAACCCAATGGACTACGAAGTAGCAGAGCTGAAGGGATGAAGGAGCAGTTAGCCAGTCTTTGCCATGTGTCTCCCTTTGAACCCACATGAAATAGGAGTAATAAGTAGGATTTTAAAGAGAGTGGAATAAGTTGTGTGTAGAGCACTTAGCACTGGAAGATGATGCCTGGCCTCTGTGTGTGTTTCTAGTGATTTCTGCATGCTGTCAGAATAGACATGCAGCTACTGGCGTCATCCACTTTTCCTCTTCACGGTCCGTCACAACGTTATGTTAGTGTGCCTTCTAACACCCTTCAAATCGAGCCTGCACCACTCCCCTTTGTTGTCACTTTGTGGTCAAGAAGCACATTAATGGGAAAGGGATTTCTTTCTTTTGCCTCACAATTTGAGAGTGCAAACCCCAAAGCAGAAGGAGGAGGCACCAGGATGATCTGCCAATGTGGCAGCAAGAGTGTGAGGCTCTTTGTTCCGATCTTGGTGAATCAGAAAGCAGACACTGGACAAGAAACAGGTCATACCGAAACCTAAAGCTTCCACTCCACATTCCACGAGGCCAAAGGCTTTTCAACCTCCCCAAAGAGAGCCACCAACTGGAGGCCAAGCAGTCAATCACCAGAGCCTGTGGAGAACATGGTGCCTCCAGATAATAACACAACACTGTCTCTCTCTGCAGTCCTTGCCACGATTCAGGTGTGGTGAGGCGAACAGACCAAGAGATGCCACTGGACATTGTTACCACAGATCTTAAAAGGAAGGGATGCTATCCCATGAAGTCTCCATAGGCATCAAGGATGGTTATAAGGCAAAAGGAACAGGTGTATGCGAGGGGAGGGGAGCATGGGCAGTCTCTGTAATGGATTTCTTGGTGGGGAAATGCATCAGGCAGGCTGAAAAGCCTTAGAATTAGCTACTGTGAATGATCTCACCAGACTCTGAAGCACAAGGGGTGCTACTGCTAGTCAGGTACCTCTACGTAGAGGTAATTAATGCATGCAAAGAATGGTCTGGAGCTAGGTATGAGGCAGCTAGAGATCTGAAGTAAACTGTGTGGTCTACATTCTGAAATGCATGCTAACAGCCATGATTGGCTACCTCCAGGAATTAGCAGACGGGAGGTGGGATACCATTCCCTCCCTGGGTCAACATGGTCTGGGATTCCATATTATACCAAGTGAATATAGACACTGCCATTTAGAACAGGACAATCCCCATCTATCTCTTGACTGAGCATCTTACAGCATCCTTCTTATCTCTCTTGGCCTTTAGGAATAAGCCTTCTCTCCTAGAAGCAGAACACTCCTTTGAGGTACAGCATTTGATTGTACCTCTAGCCAGCTTCAAACTTTCTAAGTTCTCCCAATGCCCTCAGCATGGGGTTGTGTGTGGGGGGTGAAGACCAAGATCGTCCTGTGACTGCAGAGCCCTTTGCTATCTCTACACTGTTCCACTACTCTAGTCCAAGAAACTTGATTCTTCCAGCAGGACTGGGCTTTAACCCCTGCTGGGCTTAAAGGCCCAGGAGGTTCTGTGTTCTCCCCCATGGCTCTCTCCTCCTCTATTCACACTTGGGGCACACTTCAGCCCAAGTTCATGTCCTCCACCATTTTTCGCAACTCTTGTCTCAATATTGTGGAGTCACTGCTCAGGGGTTAAGCAATGAAGCTGAGAAACCATCACCTTGGAGGTCTGGCTGTGTGAGTTCCAATGCCTGCTCATCATTTCTGATGGGCTTTGAATAGGTCCTTTTGTGTTCCTAAAGTTAATTGCATTTCCCAAAGCATGGGGATGATGTTAAGAACATTCTCTTTGACTTGCTATTAGAATTCGGTAAGATGATACATAATATTTAACAGTGTCTAATTCTCTTGTCACAGTTGTACTTACTTTCCTATGTATGTGTGTTCATGCGAGTATTCACACACAAAGGCCACTTCCCATGTTGATGAAATCAGTTCCCTATTCTGTGGGTCCCGGTGATGGAACCCGGATCCCTGGGCTTGTCAGAACACTCTTAAACTGTATGTACCTCCACAGGCCCAACCTAAGAATTCTTTATCAACCCCCTTGAGTCTGACAGTAGGTATGAGACTAAGGGACAAGCTAACAATCTTTGGGTGACCATTAGAAAGGAAAAATGGACGACTTTGTGCTCATCTGAGTGGCCTGCATTTGAGGTCATGTGGCCCACCACTGGGACATTTGATCTCTCTGTCATAAATGTAATAAAAAGGAAGGTATTCAGGTCTGACTCGATCAGCCACCCTGACCAGGTCCCCTACATTATTGTCTGGGAAGACTTAGTAACTAACCCTCCTTTCTGGATCAGGCCTTTTCTCCCCATCAAGCCTACACAGGTCATGGGTGTAGGAGACCAGGAGGACCCCCACCCTGAGAAGAAACCACAGAAGGAGATTCTACCTCCTTCTGGACCCCTCACCTCCATATTCCCCAGAAGCTGCACCCACGGCCCCACCGGAATCAGCTGAGGGGTCTGAAGTGTGCCGCCCTAGAACCTTCAGGATTCTACCCTCCCTTTTCCCGGACCAGGAGGGGACCCTGGGGTCAGCAATGGGAACCTGGAGTAGGAGAGCCACCTCTCCTGATACAACCATCGTACTCCCCCTTCGAGCCTTTGGGTCCGCAGATGTTGATGGGACCCAAGTCATGCAGTATTAGCTTTTTTCCTCTTTGGATTTGTAAAACTGGAAGGCACAACACCTGCCCTTCTCAGACAACCCCAAGGGACTCACTAACCTGATACAATCAATTCTCTTTACCCTTCAGCCCACTTGGGATGATTTTACAGTATGCACACTGGTCCTTGTTGAGTGGCCTTCTCCCCGGCTACCATGACCATGGCATTTATAGATCAGGCCAGTAGCGGCATTACAAAGAAACTTCAGAGTTTGGAGGAGCTACAGGACAAGTCTTCGAGGGATCTGGTGCAGGCTTCTGAGAAAGTTTTCCACAATTGAGAGACAGAGAAAGAAAAAGAACAGAGGAGATAAAAAGAAGAAGAAAGAGAGAGATTAAGAAAGAAAAACACCAGGAGAAAAATTTACAGAGGATTTTGTCAACAGTAGTGAGGGACAGTAGAGAAGTTGGGCCCCAACCCAAACCAGGGAGAAAGAAGGAACAGGGCCTTTGGGCCCGGGAATGTCCAAATAAGAAGGCAGGAAGAGAGGCCATGACTTGGGAGAGGTGATCCCTTACCTAAAAGGTGCTGGCCCTGTGTGAGGAAAAAGACTAGGGAGGATGGGGTTCAGATCCCCTCCCCAAGCCCAGGGTAACCTGGAGAATGGAGAGTAAAGCCACTCAATTCTTGGTGGACACTGGAGCACAGCACTCTGTCCTGCTCCAGGTGGACGGACTTATCTCCAACAAAGAGTCTTGGGTGTAAGGGGCCACAGGGATGAGACAGTATACATGGACTACCCAAAGAGCAGTTGATCTAAGTGTGGGCCGGGTATCCCACTCATTCATGCTTATCCCCCATTGCCTCTACCCACTACTCGGGCAAGATGTCCTCACAAAGATGTGGCCCTAAATTAATTTCCTCCCAGATGGACCACAAGCCCATAGATAGCAAGTCCATCAAAGTCCTCACGGTTAGATCAGAAGACGAGTACAAATCGTTTGAGTCCCCCCTTGAAAGACCACCCCCCCCTGGACATCGACTGGTGTCTAAAAACCTTTCCCTGGGCATGGTCAGAGATGGCAGGGGTTGGGAAGGTTATACACTGGACCCCCATCCATAGAGAGCTCAAGGCTCAGGCTACCCCAATCTCAGTACATCAATACCCTATGTCTAGAGATGTCTGGGAAGGCATCAAGTCCCATATCCACAGACTCCTACAATTGGGTATCCTGTGTAAATATCAGTCATCCAGGAACACGCCCTTTTTGCCAGTTAAAAAGTCAGGCACCCTAGTGCAAGGCCCTGGGTTTGGTCCCCAGCTCCAAAAAGAAAAAAGGAAAAAAAAAAGAAAAAAAAAGTCAGGCACCCAAGATTATCATCCAGTACAGGACTTCTGAGAGGTCCCTAACCCTACTAAGCTCTCTGTTACCCTCTAGCACATAGTACACGATATTAGACTTGAAAGATGCATTTTTCTGCTTGCCGTTAGCCCCCAAAAGCCAAGTGTTCTTTGCCTTTGAATGGAAGGACCCTGAACTAGGGGTAACTGGTCAGTTAACCTCGACTCGACTGAACCATGGTTTCAAAAATTCACCTACTATCTTTGATGAGGTTCTTCACCAAGACCTGGCAATCTACAGGGGAGCCAACCCGCAGGCCACCCTGGTTCAATACATAGATGACCTTTTAGTAGCAGCTGAAAGGGAGGCGCAGTGCCTCGAAGGCACCAAGCTCCTAGGTGAGGAGCTGGGGAGATTGGGTTGCTGGGCCTTGGCACAGAAGGCCCAAATTTGCCAACATCAGGTATGCTACCTAGGCTATCTACTAAAAGATGGCCAAAGGTGGCTGTCGGAGGCCCAAAAGGAAACCATTCTCCACATTCCCCCACCGACAAGTCCTAAGCAGGTGAGAGAATTCCTAGGCACTGTTGGGTTCTGCTGGCTATGGATTCCTGGCTTTGCAGAGATAGCAACCCTCTCTACCCCCTCACAAAAAATGGGCCACCATTCTCATGGCGGGAAAGGGAGCAAGAAGCCTTTGATGCTATCAAACTGGCCCTGATGGCAGCACCTGTGCTGGGGCTTCCAGACATCTTGAAGCCTTTCCATCTGTTTGTGGCCAAGAACAAGGGGATAACAAAGGGGGTACTAACCCAGAAATTAGGCCCTTGGAAAAGACTGTAGCCTATTTGTCCAAAAAACTGGACCCAGTGGCGGCTGGATGGCCTTACTGCCTCTGTATAGTAGCAGCTGTGGCCGCTCTGGTCAAAGATGCAGATAAGCTGACTTTGGGCCAGGATCTGACAGTAAGAGCACCACACGCCTTGGAGAGCGTGATCCGGCAGCCCCCAGACAGATGGCTGACTAATGCCGGTATGACTCACTCTCAGACTCTGTTACTGAACTCAGATTGGATCTCCTTCACCCCAAGGGCAGGGCTCAACCTGGCGACCCTGCTACCAGACACGAACCTGTACGTTTCCCCTACGTGATTGTCAGCAGATATTAGCAGAGGCCCATGGATGGCACAAAGACTTGTCCGACCAGCCATTTAGCTGATACAGATGTTACCTGGTTCATGGACGGGAGTAGCTACCTGGTAGATGCCAGCAATGAGCAGGGGCTACAGTCAAATGCACCAATAGACACATTTAGGGAGTAAAAATTTAATAGAAGCAGTTAAAGGAATTACATTATGGACTTCAGACCCCTAACAGAGAAAGTAGTAAGGCAATGTGAATTTTGTCAAAAAGTAAATGTTTTCAAGACTAAGACAGAAAAAGGAGGCCTAGGGGTCATAGACTGGGAGTTTACTGGGAAGTAGATTTCAGTGAGGTTAAGCCTGGGAAATATGGCTACAAGGATCTTCTAGCATTTGTAGAAAGTCTTCCCCACCAAACAAGAGACAGCTACAGTGGTGGCTAAGAAGGTCCTAGATGAAATCTTCCCCCAACCACCCTGCCTTCGTGTTATAGGTAAGCCAGGGATTGACAAAAATACTGGGGACCAATTGGAAACTACATTGTGCCCATCATCCCCAGAGCTCAGGGCAGGTAGAGAGGATGAATAGAACTTTAAAATAAACCCTAACCAAATTGACCTTAGAGACTGGCGCAGACGGGTGATGCCCCTTCCCTTAGCCTTGTTCCTAGCTCAGAACACCCCCTCCCGCTTCAGGCTAACCCCATCTGAAATCCTATATGGCACCCCACCACCTCTGACCACCATTGGCGACAACCTCTGACCACCATTGGCGACCATCATAGCTTTAGCAACTGAGACCTCTACTTGAGACTCCTGGCCCTACAGTCTGTGCAACAGGAGAGATCTGGTCTAAACTTTCTGCTCTTTACACCCCAGGAACTCCAGAGACCCCTCACCAGTGGGTGATGCAGTATATATTCGGCGCCACTAGGCGCAGTCTCTGCAGCCTCGCTGGAAGGGACGATAGTTAGTGCTTCTCACCACTCCCTCAGCAGTAAAAGTTGATGGGATTGCGGCCACTCACCCCATGTGAAGCTAGCATCTAAATCATCCCCTCCTGGCAATGATCCTTCCTGGAAGTCTCCGGCAAACCGAAAAGCCCTTAAAGCTCAAGATTGTCAAAGAATCATGAACCTGCCAAGGCCATCTTGGCTCCTGACTTTATCCCTTTGTTCTCTGGTTAGATCTACTATAGAAAAACCCAACCCCACGCCCCCGCTAGACTCACCTGGGTGGCTTCATCAGCCACCTGAGATGCCATATGGTCCACCTCAACGGAAGCTCCCCTTTACCCCCGGTGGCCACTTTGACCCCTGACCTATGTAAATTGACCGCCAGACTGGATATGTGGGATATACTCACCCAGGAACCAGGGGAGGGACTACCTGAATGCAAAGGAAAACACATATGCTCCCCGAAGCACTGCCCTCGGGGGTGACCTGAGGGGACGAGGATTAGGATGTGAGCACCCCCAGCTGAGAAGTGAACTCTGTCTTGCCCCAATTTTCATATGCTCCTGAAATGGACAAAATAAGGGCTGAGCTCACCGGTGCAGAGGGGCCGATGGCTACTTTTGTGGTGCGTGGGGTTGCAAAACCACGGGTGACACCTACTGGAAGCCCCACTCCTCGTGGGACTTGATAACTGTGAAGAGGGGCTCCACAGGCAAAGGACTAATAGGCAGCAGCTGAGGGGGATGGAATAATCCCACGGGCACCTTACCCTTTGGAGCTTGCCGGATGTCACTTGGGGGAGTCAGGGACCTGGACGGGGAAGGGACCCTGCCTTAACTTGTCCCCCTTTCTATCCAGTTTACAGACCAAGGCAGAAAAAGGAGCGCGTAGCTGGGAAAAGGGAAATACTTGGGGAGTGAAGTTGTCACCAATCTGGTTATGACAATGGGCTTCTCCTCACCATCCTCCTGAGGATTGAGGCCCTGACCGCCTCCATAGGGCCCAACTACGTTCTGGCCCTGTCACTTCCGGCCCTCAGAACAACAAGCCCTAGACCCACTTTGCCCGCTCCCACGGTGCCCCTCAAAGAGGTAACGGAGGATCTGCTCATTAATCGGGACCTCCAGAGCGATGGGCACGCGCTTCTGAACCTAATAGAAAAGTCTTTCTTGGTCCTAAACTTTACTAGGCCTACGCTCACCAGCTCTTGTGGGCTTTGCTACAATACTGTTCCACCCTACTCTGAAGATATAGCTGTCTCACCTCTGTAAATCAGACGGCCAAAGATGATGCCTGCAGACAGAGGTCCCGGGTGTCCCTCACCATACAGCAGGTGTCAGGTCGGGGATTAAGCGTGGGCTCAGTTAAACAGTTCCTATGCAGTCATACCCATAGTACCCAAACCAATAGAGACAGATACCCGATCCCTCCCGAGGACGCCTGGTGGACATGTTCCACTGGACTAAGCCCCTGCGTGCACCGGGAGGGTCTAAGCAGGACCCAAGGATTTTACATCTTAGTCAGGCTAGTGCCCCGGCTTTTGTACCATGAGGACTCTGAATTCCTTGAAGAATAAGAAAAAAACTATAGGACTAGTATGGGAGAAAAGAGAAACTATAACTGCCCTAACAGGGGCCAGCCTTGGGGGATTGGGGACCAGAATTACCTCCTTAGCAACCCAGTCCCATTAATACTCTGATCTGCCCACCACCATTGATATTGATGTCCAGATCATTGAAAACTCCATCTCCCACCTATGGGAATCACTAACTTCCTTAGCAGAGGTGGTTCTCCAAAATAAAAGACGTCTAGACTTACTATTCTCACAACAAGGAGGGCTCTGCGTTGCACTAGGAGAAGAATGTTGCTTCTACATAAATCATCCAGGAGTAGTAAAGGGACAATATGGCCAAAATCCAAGAAGGGCTAGCCAAGAGAAAAAGAGAAAAAGAGGTGACACAGAGTTGGTACAAATCATGGTTTAATTCCTCCCCATGCTTGCCTACCCTGGTTTCTACCATGATGGGACCTTTAATTGTGTTTTTGACCTTTGGACCCTGCATTTTAAATCGCCTTGTATCACCTTTTGTTAAAGACCTCATTAATACAGTACAAGTAATGGTGCTTAGACACCAGTACCAGGCTGTCATGACCGAAGAAACTGGGTGATTTCATGATTGAAACACTCGCAAGGAAAAGGGGGGAAATGAGAGGGCTAGCACTTTTCCACCAGCCTCAGACAGCCCCTCCCATCCAGGAGGGAGTGCACCAATCTTGTCTGGCACCATCCCGGAATGCCAGGGAGCCATTTCCTCACACCAGGGCTGTCGCAACCTTATCCAAAGGAATGCACATCAAGGACCCCGGGATGCTGCCCTAGTCTGTGGCAACCTAAAGGTCATTGGCCCCGTATGCCCAATCACCATCGTTGTAACCCTCCCTTTACGGAATGTATAAAACTGTATTAAGGAATCATTCTGGGTCGCCTCTCCTCGTGAGGTCGATGGACCCCAGCTTGCTGGAATAATTATCCTCTTGCTATTGCATCGATCTCTGGCCTCACGTCTCATTCACGGTAGTTTCCTGGTAATTAAGGCTCAGGTCGAGTCTTACATGCTGCAGCAATGCTGTGCTGGAATGTGGACTTGCAGACAAGGCAGGCACAGCACAGCCGAGGGCAAGCACCCAGCATCAAAGTGACTGGAGTCTGCTGACTGACTGTGTCTGCAGCAAAGGCACTTTCTTCCTTGGCTTCGATAGGAAAAAGGCCATTTCTGGTATGTGCTTGGCTCTCATCACCTTCTGCAGAGACATCTATATGGCTTCCTAGGAAACCTGACTCATCAGGTGAAACCTCCGTTCCCCAAACAACCCCAAACAAAGCATAGGAAGGTGGCAGCTGTCCTGGGGCAGAGGCCACTGCTGCTCTTGGTAAACTTCTGCAGAGCTGTCTGTCCTCTGTTGGGAGCTCTTTGCCCAGTGGGACAGCACTCTGCTGTCCTGTTTGACTTGCAAGCTCCTCCTCTGCCTTTGTTTTCCCTTTCTCTGGAATGACCTGCTTTGGGTGATTTCTTACATTTAATGAACGTTTAGGGTTCCTTCTTTGTTCGATGTTCTACGTTGGATATGTGGAAAGCAAAAACCCAATCCCGAGAGAGTTTCATGCTATTAAGTATTAAATATGTAATTGTTATATGAATAAATATCATTTATATAAAATAAATATATTATACATGTAATATTTTGTTGTATACATTATTATATAATGATATGCTATGTATTGTTAGATATACAAACATATAAATGTTACATAAATATCATACAAATAAATATTTATGACCAAGCCAGCTTAGTCAGTCAACAGGTTCTCCAGGGCAGGAGTGAGGAATTAAAAAGAAAATAAAAAGGCAATTAGACAACATTATAACATGACTCCAGCCAGTGCTGGGGCTGGAGCGGGTTTATTATTTTCCAGTCTTCTTTTTTACCACTTTAAGTGCACGCAGAATACTAAGATCAGGTCTACGTCAAGGAACAAACAAGACAGTAAACAAAATCCTGTAAACACCTTTCTAGGGCCTGGTGAGGATGACCAAGACAACAGGACTGCCACACACACATGCTTCCACGGAGCCTGCTCTGAGCTTTGCATTGACTCAAACGTAAACGTTCTTAATCTGAGCCTATTTCCTGAGTCGAGGCCTAAAGTCAGATTCCCATCTCGAGTTTACTTCTTCTGTCCTGGCCAAATTGCTGCCAAGGCCAAGTGTCTTGAAGCAAGTGGCCCTGGAAGGCTCTCCACAATTTATTTAATATTATTAAATACTAAGTGTGTCTATCAATATTTTTTAAATCAACTCGGTCAATATAATTGAATTATCAGGCCTTTAGAATTACTTGGGTGGGGGGAGTTTCTGTTCACCAATCAGTAGTAATTACCCATCCTATAATAATACTCTATAGCTGGTGCCATGCCATATATATATACACATCCTTTAGAGTTTTGGCAGTTCAAAAATTGAAGATCAGGAGACTCCATTGGTGAGTCTGGTGAGGGAACTTGTGTCCATACAATACACATAGGAACAAAGACTCTTACCTTGATCAAAGAAGGAAAGAGATGGGGAGGAACTAGGGTGACTGCTTTCTGTAGCGGCCCTCTCTTAAGAAGTACCTCAATCTAATACCCTCGATGAACTACCTCCCCTTCACCCTGCCTCCTAAATGTTCCTTACCATCTGCCAACACCACCATGCTTAGAAGCAAGCCTCAAATACAGAAACCTTTGGAGGAAAAGATGAGAAAAGACAGCAGGAGGTGAGCAGGACCCGTGGAGATGGGAAGTGGACGACTGCATCCTCATGACTCAGGCTCACTCAGTGTTCGTAAGCTGCTCAGTGAGCCTCATTTCTGCCATGTAAGAGTAAATTTGCTATAGGATGGCTCTTAATCTCTCAACCCACCAGCATGCATTTCTATAATTCCTATATGTAAAAGATAATTTTGTGTGTTGCTTTGACTAGGCAGCAGTGTACCAGTGTTTCCTCAGACTTCATGCTAAGTGTTTCTGTGCTGGTGTTTTAGATGAGAGAAATGTTTAAACCTGGACCGAGAGAAGCAGATTACAATTCCTAGAGGAGGTGGGCCCAGTATAATCAGGAAAAGTCCAGCTCCTTCCCTGAGCGATTTCCTCCTGTCTGAAGTCTTAGAACTGGGAGGTAAGATTGCTGCCCTTCTTTTGACTCAGGTGGAGACATGGGCTTTTCTTCCACCACAAGATGAGCCTTGGACAGGGAACTGCTGCCTTAGTTTTCCTCTCCTGGGTCTCCAGTGTGTTGCTTTGCCCTGACACTACCAAATCCTTGGACACACCAGTCTTCACAGACCCAGGAGCCAATGGCCTATTATTAGTCTCCCTCAAAAGACATATCCCATTGCTTCTGTTACTCGGAAGAACTTTGCAAAGTAGAGCTTATCTAATCGCAGAACTTAAGGAAAACTGGGCACCAACTATCAATTATCCAAACTGCTGTCTCGACTGCACTTTTACTATAGTACTAGTGCCCTTGGTCCCGGATTCCCCTGCCAGTATGGCGTCTCACCCACAGTCACATGAGATAGCTAACAGTCACGTCTCTTCCATATTCTCTCATCACCGTTAGTTACTTCTCTTAGGCAGCTCCGGAGAGCGTTTGGAGTGCCAAACTGAGTGGAAGGACTAGCTGGTCAATGAAAGGTTTCCATAATGAGTGGGTTCTGGGAACGCAGTAAGAAAGCCGAGCCCGTTGCCCAGACTTTCCTCCATTTTAAAGCATTCCTGGTGCCAACACACACTCAATGCACATTCCGAAGAGATGAGAAACCAGAATGCCTTCGCCCACTGCCCCAATGGTTGTGCGGTCCAGCAAGAATATAATTGCCTCGCGTCTTTATGTTTCCTTCCTGCTACACAAACGGGTACACTTGGTGCACAGAGGTTCTCATCGCATGCCTGATTTACTTTTTCGTTTCTGCTCTTAGCTCTGAATACCTTCACGTTTCTGGCTCTCCTGTTCGGAACTATCCGTGTATCCTTCTTACTTGGGGCTGTTTACCCAGGCACATGCACGCACACCTTCCCACAACACCTCTCTCTCCAGAGTAACTCTCAAGCAAGCAAAACTCTCAGCACGCAAACATCAGTATTCTTATTACCGTTCATTACATTGATGCTTATCCCCTCGCCTTGCTCCAGGGTGGAAATATGTTTCGAGTCACATAAAGAAAAGTGATCGATCATTTATCATGCGATCAGTAATGGTTCCTATGGTTCCCTAACAGACAGCGTGCTGTCAAATCTACCCCTATTATGTTTATTCAGACTGCTAAGCACAGGTTGACCTAGTGACCCTACTGTGTACAATGCTACTGTGAATTAAGCCCTAAAAAGTCATAGCTTAGTCTGTCCTAAACTTAAGTCTACCTGTATATCCACACAGTACCCAGTACCAAACCCCCAGAGGGATCTGAGCTTTCCAAATTCCCAAACCCTGATGGGCAATTTCAGTGAACGGTGACACTTCAAGGATGGCTTCCCGTCTGCTCGGCGAGGGCTGCCATATTCTGTATCGAGAGTG
The DNA here is from genome assembly GCF_011064425.1 of Rattus rattus. Taxonomy (NCBI): domain Eukaryota; kingdom Metazoa; phylum Chordata; class Mammalia; order Rodentia; family Muridae; genus Rattus; species Rattus rattus. The sequence continues at coordinate 223,010,798 of NC_046155.1, read as the reverse complement.
AGATTCCAGCGTCAATCTAAAAACTTTGAGCATTGTTAACCTTCCTTATCGGGGAGCACAGGGGCCCATGGAAACAGTACTTCCTGAGCCGCACGAATAGGAAACACAGCTAACAGAATTTATTTACGACATCTCCTGCTGTAGCTTGTGCATCACTAAATCCCCAGACAGTCTGCAATGGCTGTGATCTCTCTTTATTGGAACCTGTAAGGTCTTCAGTGAACTCGCTGGGAAGATGGGAAGTTCTTGGGATGCACATCAGATGCCTAGACTTTCGATCGCTTGAGAAACTGATTGGGGCCGGCTGATAAGAAGAGGGAGGTGGTGCAGAGGAAACAACCCAGAACGCACAGCCAACTGTTCTGAGGTGGCTGACTTTGTGGGAGTGTGACTTCATTCTCATTTCTCCCACTACTGCTTTGTTCTCTGCCATCCTCAATCCCCCTCTCTCTGGGGCATAATGGAAGGTAGGAAATTTTAACATGGATTCCAAGGGAACGCTGTTAAACAGATCAAAAATCTGGACCTTAAAGGCCTCACACAGAGTGCATACGTGGTAATAAGAAAATAATCAAGAGTTTGCACTGAGGATAGGAGGCTCCGACTTCCAGCTAGGAATTCATTTCTTTTCTTGGTATTTTCTCAGCCATTTCCTGGTAGTAGTTGTAAGCGAAGTGTTACCTGGAATTCTGCCAAATCACTCTTCGGCAAGTTGTCACAATGACAGTAGGTCATCGTCTTTCACTGTTGGCAAGTGCTCTGGGCTTGTCCTCACTCAAGAAGCGCCAGTTAATCCAGTTTGTACAAGTCCTTTCTGTTTAGTTCTTGAAGACGATACGTGTATGTATATATTCGCGGATTTGAAATGGTAGCTAGCATTGAGCTCTCTCAAGGCAGTTTCCATAGTGCCAATTTCTAAGGACTGTGGGAATTTTTTTTTTTTTTTGAGAGCTCTTCATATAGCTGTGTCTACTCGCAGAGGACTTTTCAGTGGGTCAGTGAGAAAGTGAAAGGGAAGGTAATGTGTAACAACTCCCGGTCAAGAGTTACCTGACCTGAATGCACTGTGAATGTATGCTCTTTTTATTGGGATAGCATTGCACAGCACCATAGACTGGCTTAAAGAAATAGCTCTAGATGCTGGGAGGTTGAAGATGCAAGGTTCCTGCAGATTGAGTTCGTGATGAGGGCCCTCTTCCTGTTCTTGAGAGGGTTACTCACCATCACTGTGTCCCCTCATGACAGAAGAGCCCTGGTTTCTCCTACTCTTCATAGAAAGACACACATTCTGGCATGAAGACCCCACCCTCACGGTCTCATTTAACCTGACTTTTTCTCCAAGAACTTACCTCCAGATTCTATCACATATAGTGGGAGGGCGATGTGCTGCTGATTCTTTTCGATGGGGAACCTTGTTTATAACACTGTGGTGATTTTGGTGGGAGTTCATTCAGGGTTGAATAAAATAACTGGCTCAAAGGAGTTTCCTTTCTATGCTAAGCACTTGTGACTGTAAAAAGTTAAAGAGCAAACAGAACATCCCTCTGCCTATGACTAAGAAAGCATGGAGAGTTACTCCAGCAGCCAAGGTATTCACTTAAAGCAAAGTTTACAAAGGGGGGAGGCAGTAGTCTCTACGCTCCTACTATATGTAGTAGAATCTGGAGGTAAGATCTTGGAGAAAAAGTCAGGTTAAATGAGACCGTGAGGGTGGGGCCTTCATGCCAGAATGTGTGACTTTCTATGAAGAGTAGGAGAAACCAGGGCTCTTCTGCCATGAGGGGACACAGTGATGCTGAGTAACCCTCTCAAGAACAGGAAGAGGGCCCTCCTCACGGACTCAATCTCTGTACCTGGCTGATTCTGGAGACTACTCAGTTCATGAGACACTGCAAGAATCTGTCCCTCTATGTGTCACTACTGCAGACCAAGGGACAAGAAATAGACTTCTCTAGGATAAGACTTTTGCATGAGGTTCTGACTGACATTTGGTTCCAGGGCAAGGAGAAGGAGTGAAAAATCATTGTCTTGGGCCTTGTTGCCTCTCTGAAGGTCACTACCTAACAACTTCTAGGAAGAAATGGGAGGGGGAGGCATTGAAGCCATAAAATTATATCTTGGGCTATCATAAAAATTGTTGAAATACACTTTAAGCTCAATGAGGATAAAGCTTTCAGGATGCTTCCAATACAGTTTAGCTTATAAATCATTAAAAATTAATGTTACGTTATTTGCCTGGACTAGATAGATGGACTAGTAAAAATAATCTCTTCGTCTGGTATTTATCAAGTTCCTGCTGCATGTCACAGACTTTGCTTGTAGCCTACACAAATATCTCAAATGTGCTACCATTTTCCAAAAAATCTCTGGATTTCAAAAAAAAAAAAAAATCCGGATATCTGGGAAAATTTTGTTCACTTTGTCATGGTTTTCATCAATTGTAATATTTTCTATCATACCTGTCCCCTCATATCCTTACACCTACTTTATTTTACATGAAAGAGAAGACATTGTCATGTGTGAAAAATTAGGGAACCCTTATCAGGCAGTACAGCACTTTTCACGAAGTGCTAAGTTCTTTTCTTCATGAAAATAAAGCACACCCACAATATGCTGGTGCTATGCAGACCTCCCAAGGACTCCAGTGAAATCCCGATGTTCCCAGGAGCATCGGAAAAACACTGGCTCCTGGACCCAAAATCTGTCTAGTCTCAATTTTGTTAAATCCTACCCAAGGGCTTGTTGCCAAACATTTCTCATGTGTATGTGCGTTTATTTCTCATTTGTTTTCCCTCTCTAATTCTTTCTTTTTAAAATTTATTTATTTACATCACTTTCCCCCTCCTAGTTCCCCCTCCCCCAATCCCTTTCCCCTTCCCTTCTCCTCTGAGAGGATGCCACCCTCTTATCCCTCTACTATGGTGCATCAAGACTCTGCAGGGTTAGGTACATACTTTCCAACTGCAGCTGGACAAGGTGGCCCTATGTATGGGGTCTCCATCCAGCCTGTGTATGCTCTTTGGGTGATGGCTCAGTCTGGGAGAGCTGCCAAGGGACCAGGTTAGTTGACTCTTTGTAGCAGTCGGGATGGAACGTAGGAATACATTGGATAGCATATAAGAGCTCATCTCTTTGCCATTCAGCTATATCCACAGGGCTAATCACTTCTCTAAATCTGAATTTCTCAATCCGTGAAGTGAGTTGTGGAGATCATATCTGTTCCGACAGTTTTGTTCTACTTTTTAAACTGCTTCCCCTGTCCCTTGAGACTCTAACTTTCAGGTCTGCTTCCATCCAAGAGCCTGACCTTCCAAACAGGGCTTGTCCCTAGCGAGAGGGCGGCTCTGTGTGCTGAAGAGAGCGGTAGACACCAGAGGCCCTGGGCAATCCTTTAGCTCTGTGGCTGTTGAAAGGGGAAGTAACTAGAAAGGAGACTAAATTCTGAGAATGTACTCCATGGGAGCTGGAAAACCCCAGTAGAGAGAAAGAAGGAAGGAACTCCGGAAGTTCACTTCAAGGCCATGATCAGGAAATCTGTGGAGACAAATTCATATCTGCGGGGGTGGGGGTGGGAGGCTTTCGGTTCCTCAAACAACTCTTCCCTTCTCCTCAATTCCTCTTCTATCCAAATCTTTCCCTGTATGGGGAGAGATTTTTTTCTGCCACATATGAGCAAGTGAACATAAGTGAAGAATGAATACACAGTTACATCCTTCAGAGAATCTGCCTGAGAAGAAAGTTCTAGAGAGTGTTCTCTTTTCTTTCTTTCTTTCTTTCTTTCTTTCTTTCTTTCTTTCTTTCTTTCTTTCTTTCTTTCTTCCTTCCTTCCTTCCCTCCTTCCTTTCTCTCTCTCTCTCTCTCTCTCTCTCTCTCTCTCTCTCTCTCTCTCTCTCTCTCTCTCCCTCCCCTTCCTTCCTTCCTTCCTTCCTTCCTTCCTTTCTTTCTTTCTTTCTTTCTTTCTTTCTTTCTTTCTTTCTTTCTTTCTTTCTTTCTTTCTTTCTTTCTTGTTTTGAGGCAGGGTTTCACTGTGCAGCCTTGCCTGTCCTGGAACTCATTTTGTAGAAGTAGCTGGCCTTGAGTTCATAAAGATCCACCTGCCTCTGTCTCCCAAGGGCTGTGATTAAAAGCCACCAAGTCCAGGCTGAGAAGAAAGTTCTTAATGATAGTCGCCTTACTGCGTGCTGACCACTACTCCAAGGTTCTTTGTGTGTTTTCTTTTTTATAAAATATGGCTCTTTGCTACTCCGTGTTGCCTTTGCTGTTTGTGCCCTCGTGGGACAGGTAGGTTGAGACAAGGAAAGGCTTAACCAAGTCCCTTATACTCACAGTGCTGAGTATTTGGCAATGATTCAACACCAGGGCATCTCTGTTTGCTCTCTCCTCTCTCTCTTCTGATCCAGGAAGCCACCATGATTTCTTTATATCTCTGTTTTCACCTCAGGCTCAGTTTTAAGCTCTTCCTACTCTTAACCCTTGAAATGCTTTGTTGGGAGGCAATAAACTCTAATGGTCAAAAGCATGAATTCTGAAAGCACATGTCCAAGGTGAAAATCCTGGAGGTGACCTGCATTAGCTGCTTACATTTGAGTGAGCTATTTAATCACTTTCTCTTTCAGTTTTCCCATCAGTAAAAGGAAATTTAGATCACGCAATCAACTCAAAATGTGACTGGATGCTGACATTAAGCCAGACAAAACAGGAAATTCCTAACAGGATCTAGACAGATAGTAAGAATTTATTTCGAAATTAAGTGTCATTAGCTTCCGTGATTACAAGGAACACAGCCACTGAGCTCTGCCAGTAAGGCCTGTGGCTGAGTGGCAAAAGGCTGCTGTGTATATCTAGCTGCCATGTCAGTCACAAAGGTTTACAGAAGATGTTGGTGATGCTGCTGTGTTATTTTGGAAGCTTGTGCTTGACTTCATTCCTCTGAAGACACATGCCCCATGCGGTAGAGCAAAGGTTGAAGTTGGTGATATTATTGGACTTGGTGACACTAGTCCTTCCATGACCCCTGAGCTGGAGGAGGGATGCAGAGACCCCTGAAAGCACAGACTACCATGACCCATCTGCATTTCTGGACAAATGAGCTCTCTGGGTTGCAACAGTTTCCCTTTGGATCCTGGAAACAGCAATCCTTGTACAAGCCAATGGACTAGGCATCAGCCGCTCCAGTGAGAGGTACGCAGTAGGACTATTTCATATGGTAAAATTTGTTTCTCTCCTGGGCCTTCAGGGAGACAAAAAGACATCTTTAAATAACCATGTTATCATCGCTCTCTTTTGTTCATGGAAATAACAAGAACACCACGCATCAAACAAACAAGTTTTCACATTCACTTTTGTTGATTCTCATGACAACCCTGTGAAGGAAGGAAGACAAATCCATCAGAACACTCACTTTGCTTTCTCCCCAACTCCAGTTTATGAAATCTCCACTTTTTCTTTTCTTTTTCTTTTTTTTTAGAGTAAAAAAAAGTGGTACCATATATATTCTTTTTCCTAAATACTTTGAATTTATATATTTGACCTTTGAACTCCTCCTGTCCCCTCTACCCCCACAGCTCTCATTTCTGCTTAAAACCTTCAATAGGTCTTTTTGGCTCAGGTCCAAACCAATTGTCACACACTGCTGTCAAAACACCTGTCAGCCTTTGACATGAATCAAATTCTGTGGCTTTTATTCAAAGATGTTTTCATGAGACACTCAAGAAATGTTAGTTTAACAGGACTTGGGACGGTGACTGTCTCCTTAGCCACCAGGGAAGTCCTGTGAAGGTGAGATCTCTGGTTTACTGAATTATGTAACTGTCCTGGTCCTAGCTAAGACCTTCCAATTAGTAATGCTACATTGTAGAAAGAGTGGAAAGGTCACTGCAGTGAAACGCTCTGAGACAGTTTGTTACATTTCAAGACCAGTCATTCTTTCCATGGGGCCATGTCTTCAATGTCAGTTGCTGAGTGAACAGATTCAAATTGTTCTGTACTAAAGTCACATGGTCTGCCTAGGGATTTCAGGTTGCTGCCCGTGGAAACCCACTTGCAGGGTAAGTGCAGAATTCAAACTGCTTTAGACCTTATAGAGATATTTAGAGGGATTAGGAAGTTGAATCTAAATTGGAAGATTTGCATTCCTGGGCCTCCTCGAATTAAGCAAGTTGTGGTTAACTTTGAAAGTTCTGGAAGCGCTTGGAAAGAACTAGGTTTTAAAAACACAGTCAAGGACAGAGGAAAACAATCTTGATTTGTAAGGAATATAAATATGTTTTTTTTTTAAAGTGTCCTTTAGAGAACATTGATTGTTCTCAAATTGTGAAGGAAACATTTCAGGAGAAGCAAATTTTAACAAAGCAACGTGAAGTACCACTTGATAGTTGGCAAGGTAAAAGTATAAAGAGGTATCCCATGGCAATGGGTACAGGAAAGCTTGCCAGGATGTCTTACAGCTCTTATCTCCCCTATATTTAATGCCAAATTTACCTATTTCGATAGCAATAATTGGCGGTATCACAGGCAGGCTATGGGAAGCCTGTCCATTATTTAAAGAGCAAAAAAAGCAACGAAACCAAGGGGGCATAAAGAAAATATGACGTTTGTATTTTCAAAAAGACGACAAATATATCTATGTACTTACATAGACATGTGTGTTCAGATTTTCAAAAGCAGAGGGTAGATCAGTCAGCTAAGCGGCCACCACCCACCCTACCCAACCAAGCAAACCCCATAAACCCACAGAAGGAAAAAGCTTAATGTGGCAGACATGCTACAGCCTAAAGAAGCCATATCTAAACACACCCTATTGTTAAAACCTGAAGAAGAAGAAACTATGTTTCAATTAAGTACAAAGGGACACATTATGGATGGGGAAACAGTCGTCTCAATGGTAACTCGCTTCTGGTCAGAGGCTATGCAAGCCAAAGACAAGGAGTTGGCACTGCCCAGTAATGAGAGAAAATCAATCTGCCTAAAACCCTCTCCCCAACTAAATTGCCTGTCAAATATGAAACCAGGTGAAAAATTCGTAGCAAGGAAAACTCAAGAGAATTCACTGTCAGCAGACACTGCACTGGAAAAGAAGTCCAACGAGAGTCTCTAAGCAGAAGCAACAAAAACAAACAAACAAACAAACAAGCAAACAAACAAGCAGAAAGCCCCACAAATACACATTTGGATCTTTGTGACTGATGATTGAAACTGGAAAATATGCTGGCAAATTAACAAAAAAAAATTCTCTCATTTTTAAAATGAATTTAAAAGCAATTAAACTAAGAATGTGATCAAGTTAGATACTTGTGTTAAGGCAACCATAATCAACAAAAGCAGTTGAAATTTTAGGAAGATCCGTTTCAAAGGCAAGCATGTTTGTGTCAATTTGCTCAGTAACAAAGATTTAACAGTGATGTCAGATTGTCACTATGGTCACTAAAAATCTGTGTCACTATGCAGTGATGTGTATCTATGTGTGTGTGTGTGTCTATGTGTGTGCATGTGTGTGTGTGTGTGTGTGTATGCATATGTTTGTGTGAGAGAGAGACAAAGAGAGAGACAGAGGATAATGCTAAGCCTCTAAAATAAATTTGCAAGCCCCAAGCAAATTTGGAGGCATACACTAAATAAATAAATAGTCCATTAATAGAGTAGAAAGCCACCACTTGAATAATCTCTGAGGAGCTAAATTTCATGGTATTTCAAACTGTAGGCCACTGGAGAATCTTTATTAGCCATAAAAGAAGATGTTTCCTTTAAATGGAAAGACCTGGTAGAAATGGCAACCTCTGTGAAGGGCCAGAGTGACATTCTGTGCCACTGGGTGTGATGCCATGAGCATGTATCAAGTTTATTATTGCCGCCATCTAAAAAAACAAATCTAATCATGAGGAAATAATAGAGCAAATTCCAAATGTGGGTGTTCTCCAAGCCCTGGCTTGAATGTAGACTCTCTCTCTCCCTCCTCTCCCTCTCCCTCTCCGCCTCCCTGTCCCTCTCCCTGTCCCTCCCTGTCCCTCCCTCCCTCCCTCCCTCTCTCCATCCTCCCTCTCTCCCTCCAGGCCTTGTTCATACAAGGCAAGTGTTAAACCATTATACTGTATTTCAGTCCAAGTTTCCCCATGTGAGTAAGAGCCCCAGATGCACTGGGTCCCTTGGGCGGGGGGTGGGGCGACGGGGGACGGACACGGACGGTCGGACAGAGACTTCCCAGTTGTAAACAGTATGTCCATGGCCACGGATCACAAGAGGCAGAGAGAGAGAGAAGACATATCTGGGTGTGTTCCTCTCCAAAGCTAATATTTCTGATTTGTCACAAAACTCCATGGTCAGCTTGTTGGAGGTGGGGGAGGAGAATATAGGAGGACTTGCAGGAAACAAATGGGGAGCAAATAAGTTTTTGAAATACAACAGGTGTGTGGGCTTCAAGGAGCCTGTGGATCTCAGATCACAGAAGTGACTGGTTTTATGCAAAGAGGAGGAAGCAGGTAAACAGAGGCACTCTAGGCCTGAAACGATAAGGTCTGCTCTTCCTCACGCTGCTGTTCACAGCGTGGACTCTAAGGTCGCGACTCCACCCATAAGCCCCTAGTTCTGAGGCAACAGGAAACCAAGAAGTGGATGTGAAGCATCCCGCAAGAAGCAGGGCATTAAACAGGAACAAAATATGTCTGTAGCCCCGTCTCCACATTTAGCTCAGCCACCATACATCGTTTGCTGAGGAAAGCAAGAAAAGCACCAGGTCTGTGTTGAAAGGAGGAACAACGAGGAACGCGTGTTGAGTGGCAGCCGTGCCAGCTCCGGTTGGAAGTGGGAGGCAGGAAGGGGCGCTCCATTATACCTGAACTAGGAGGCACTGCTGCCAGCTTCAAAACTGGATTGGAGAATGAGAGCTAAAAATTTAACATAAGCTGAAGCTTTTTGAAGTGTGAGTGAATGAGATGTGTGAACATGCACAGACCCGGTCCTTCTGTTCATCCCAGGAGGCTCCCTGACTGAAGATCCCGTGATCTCCACAAAAGGAAGAGACCTTCCGAATGAGGGCACTCTGTGGGAATCCCTCTGTGAACAGCCTGGGGGTACTGGGTAGACTGCAGTCTCCTCTCTGGCTAGTTTTAGATCTCAAGTGCCGGGGCTTCCTAGGGTCTGCGATGGAGCAGCCTGCGCTGTCACGGACACCTGCAGACATTCCCTGGCTCGTTCACAGTGTGGATATATCTGAGAAACACATTTGGCTCATTGGCATCCCTTGATGCTTGCGTGCATTTCTGGGCATTGCCGCAGGAGCTCAGAAAGCTATCTATCTGAAGCTGGCACTCTCCAAGCTTTGCCTGTGGAGCTTCGTTTGGATGAAACTTCCCCTCAGGAATTCAATTCCTGGGGATCCAAATTGGAAGCCAAGATGTGAGATGCAGAATCATCCCTGTTCTCCAAGATCTGGGCCTTCTGGGTGATTTCGACGAGAAGCGAGGACACAGAGCACAGATAACAGTGTGTGGAGAACAAAGAGTCCCCGTGTTTAGTAAATGGGAACATTGGATTCTTTTATGCGCAACAACTGATCTGAGAGCTGGTAGCTTCTTCCTGCGACCCAGTGCCTCAACCAGTTCATGAAGGAATAATAGGCCACTCTTTTACGTATTTCTCAAGGCACTGAACATCGTCCTTTTTAAAATTCATGTAGGTTTCTCTGTGACCCTTTTTAAGCGTTTTTCCCGGAGGTTCAGTTGTTTTTTCTCTTTTAAGTTCTGGCGGCAGTAACGTCACAGACGTTCAGTTCCACTGGTGGTCAGTCATGTCACCTTTGAGAGGGAGAAACAAACACCTACCGTTTGTTCATCCCTTGCAGTCTAGAGCTGAAGTGAGGTCCAGGTATCCTAAGTCTAGGCTTTTGCGGTTTCTCTTTTAAAATTGTTATAACACTTATTTAGGCATGAATGTACATGAGCCATGATAAACAGGCAGAGGTCAGAGGACAAAGTGTGTGTGTGTGTGTGTGAGAGAGAGAGAGAGAGAGAGAGAGAGAGAGAGAGAGAGAGAGAGAGAGAGAGAGAGAGAAAGAGAGAGACAGAGAGGGAGAGAGGGAGAGGGAGAGACATGGCGTTCGTGCATATACATGTGCTGATCAGTGCACAGTTTGTGAAAGTCGGTTTTCTCCTTCTACCTGTGGGTTTCAGGGATCAAACTCAAGTCCTCAGGTTTGGTAGCAAGTGCCTTCACCCGCTGGCACATCCTGCTGGCCCAGGGATTATTATCTTGTCATTATCTCAATTTACACATACAACAGAGAGAAAGGGGAGAGGGAGGGAGGGAGAGGGAGAGGGAGAGGGGGAGAGAGAGAGAGGGAGAGAGAGAGAGAGAGAGAGAGAGAGAGAGAGAAAGAGAGAGAGAGAAGCCCAGTGAGCATACCTTCAGTAACTAAATGGATTAGGGTTAATAGGGTTACAGCTTGGATGTAAAGCATCCCACTTAGATTCATGCCTTTGTACACCCGGTCCCCCAGTAGCAGTGCTGGTTTTTTTTGGAGGAGGGGTTATGAAACCTGTAGGAGGTGGATCCCTCAGGGAGTTGGAAGAAGTGGGTCCCTCAGGGATGGGCCTTAAGGTTTAGAGTTCATCTTTTGTTTTCTGTCCACGGTCTATATCCTGGTCCATCTGGATGATAGCATTCTCCAAAGGCCACGAGAATCAGCAACTCCTTCTTGCCTTCCCTTCACCGGTTGACTTAGTCAAAATGAACCCTCGTTTGCTTGTTTGCTTTTCGTTAGGCATTTTGTCACAGTAGCGTGAGTCAAATAAACCTTTCTTCTCTAAGTTACTTTTGATACTGTATTTTATCGTAGCGATAAAAAGCAAACTAATGCAACAGCATTATAGCAAATACATAGCAAAAAATATAGAATGCGTTATGTGAGTGAGCACGTGTGAGTGCGTGCTCATGTGTGTCTGCATGTGCGTGTACCTGTACATGTGGAGGCCAAAAGTCAAAATCAGGTGTCATCTCCTAGGTGCCATCTGCCTTGGGTTTTTGGTTGTTGCTTTGTTTTGGTTTTTTGAGATTTTATCTTTTCATTGGCTTGGAGCTCACGATGAGGCTAGACCACCTTGTCAATGAGTTTCAGGGATTCTCCTGCCTCTACCCCTAGCATTGGAGCTGCAATAGGAGACCACACACTGGCATGGAACATGGACGATAGAGATCAAACTCGGGTCCCGATGCTTTACCGACTTAGCCATCTCCTTCACTGTAGAATTTTCTTGACTAGATGTAGTTCACATCCTCCACACAAGCATCTCTTTGAACACATGGCAGAGAACAAATGAAAAGCCCTAAATTTCGCTAGCAAACTAGGTATGTCTCCATCTCGATACTTATGGTGGGACATTGTTTAAAAGGGCATTCGGGATTCACGCCGCCTCATGGCACTATCGAAATCATAGTCTAGGAACTGGCAGGTTAATGTAGGAAGAATGTTCTGTGGTCTAATATGGCAGCGTCCTTCGAGGTCTTTGACTTGCCTGTGATTTCTTGGGGAATGCCATTGGATGGAACAGTAGTGTTTCCAGTCTTTTTTTTCCAGTTTAAGCCCTAGGTTGTCATCAAGGTGCAGCCTACATCTTAGCAATGTAACCAAAACCCAAGTTTTGTTTATTTACCTCGTGCTTTATGCTGTGATGTGAATAGAAAATGCAGTTTTGAGGGATAGAAGCACTCTTAGTTCCAGGTCCTTCTCTAGTTAAATAGGGCAATCTTTATTATGTCTCCATTGTTTAAAAGGGACCATTCAGCGAACTGTCTCTTGATCCCTTCCACTCCCTCTTTGTTGATTCTAGCATATGAGGAATTTTAAAAGCATGCATATTACAATAATCCTGATGTCAAACTGATGATCAGGAAGCTCAACTGTTGTGGGACTTTGGGGGCATGGTGGCTACAAGGTTGTCTTATTTTCTTCTCTCAAGCTCCTTAAAGGCATTCTATAGAACGATGAATACAAGAAGGTCTGAAATGGATGGTTCCATCTTAAAGTGTTTTCTGCTCTATCATTCCCTAAGTAGTCATGCATAAATACATATGTGAACATGTGTTTACACCTGCATTTGTACACATCTATAGTCATGCTTACACCTGCATTTGTACACATCTATAGTCATGCTTACACCTGCATATGTACACTTCTATAGTCTGTCATCTATCTATCTATCTATATCATAAATTGATTAGTTTATCTTTCCTTATCATCATCATCATGATAATCTATCATCTATTTTCTGCCTGTCTGTCTATTTAATAATCTGTCTTCATCAGGACCACCATCATCATCTATTATCTCTTAGTCATCAGTCTATCCCAGCAGCAGCAGATATCATCTTTTATATATTACTTAATTATCTGCCCATCTTTCTGTCTGTCTACCTCACACATATACACACATAGTTTGATCAATGAAGTTATGGTTAGACTAAGAGTAATCAAGACAAGGAAACTACACACATTCTCTTGGTGGGGCTACTTGAAGGTGCAGTGCCAGCCTCCCTCTAGAAGACAATGTTTCTAGAATTAGTGTGTCTGTCCAGTCATCTGAGAGTGACTGACTTTAGTAGAAACAGGATTTTGCAGCTACTGAGGAGATGGGGAAGACGTAGGCAGTATCAGCTGCTCTAGGGGTGGTTAGACACAACAAGCAAGGTCCCCTGGCAGTCTGTGTCACTGGGTGAATGTTCCAGAGTGGCCGAGTCTGCGGCAGGAATTTGATTTCACAGACTCATCTCTTGACATAATGAGAACTTGCAGTGAGCAAAACGTCCTTTTGTTCAGACAAGTTAGTCTTTGTCTTCTTAAGGCTTGCCCTGTCAGGATGAGGCCCCAAGACACTAGAAAGGATCATATACGTCACTAAAATGTCATCAGCTTAAGGTTGAGACAATCCACAAGAACTTCCAGGACACCTCTAACCACCTATCTGGCTGCCAATAACCCAGCCAAGTTGATTTAAAAGAAAATGAGTGAAGATACTTCTTGACTTGTATAGTAAGGAGAAACATCGGCCTTCGGTTGATCATGCGTGACTTACCATCTGTGTTGGATTAGTAAACCACACTCTGGGCTCATCATGTAGGGTTGAATGAAAGCTGTGCTCGGTGAGCTGTGGCTTGATGCTGCCTGGAGTCAGGTAAAACATCTTAGCATGCATCCCTAGCTTAAGAAAAGGTAACAATGCAGAATTCGAAGTGTGGCTTCCATTGAATGTATATTGCTTTTGTACCATGATGAAAGTAGAATAATTGTAAGTGTGGAACGTCAGTCATCTCTCTATGGTTGTCTTTTCTTCCTCCCACTCCCCAGCCTGAAATCTGCCTCCTTTTGGATACATCCTCTAGTGTATCTGAATAGAGGGTTGAGGGTTGATGTCCAAAGCATCTGGATTTCCTTCTATTCTTAATAATTGGTCAGCTAGAAGCTTAAGTCTGCCATTGACTTTGAAGACAACCCTGTATGTTATTTTTGCCTGTTGTTTATCTACAGAAACACATAGCACTTTGCTTTTCAGATTTCCAATCTGAGGAAATTGTAATGTGTTCGGTAACCTTGGAAATGAGAGAAAAATAATTTTTTCTGATATGTGGTAGAAACGCCAAGGTTTGGAGCAAATCGTGAGCATCATCTGACTTAGGTGTGATAAAACCACATGATGAAAAGCAACTCTGGAAATAAAGGGTTCATTTCATCTCGGACTTCCATATCAAAGCCTATCACTGAAGAGAGTCAAGGTCTGAGCTCAGGGAGACAGAAACTGAAGCAGAGGTTATGGCGAAGTGCTGCTTACTAGCTTGCTCGGCATGGCTTATTCAACTTGCTTTCTTTTTTTTTTTTTTTTTTATTAACTTGAGTATTTCTTATATACATTTCTAGTATTATTCCCTTTCCTGGTTTCCGGCTAACATCTCCTCCCCCCTCCCTTACTTATGGGTGTTCCCTCCCAGCCCTCCCCCATTGCCCCTCCCCCCACAGTCTAGTTCACTGGGGGTTCAGTCTTAGCAGGACCCAGGGCTTCCCCTTCCACTGGTGCTCTTACTAGGATATTCATTGTTACCTTATGAGGTCAGAGTCCAGGGTCAGTCCATGTATAGTCTTTGGGTAGTGGCTTAGTCCCTGGAAGCTCTGGTTGGTTGGCATTGTTGTACATATGGGGTCTCGAGCTCCTTCAAGCTCTTCCAGTTCTTTCTCTGATTCCTTCAACGGGGGTCCCGTTCTCAGTTCAGTGGTTTGCTGCTGGCAATCGCCTCTGTATTTGCTGTATTCTGGCTGTGTCTCTCAGGAGCGATCTACATCCGGCTCCTGTCGGTCTGCACTTCTTTGCTTCATCCATCTTGTCTAATTGGGTGGCTGTATATGTATGGGTCATCTTGCTTTCTTATACAGCCCGGGGCTCCCTTCCCAGGGCTGCGTAGCCCCAGTGTTCTAGACCCTCCCACACAGGTCAAGGCACTACCCCACAAGCTTGTCTGTGGTCCAGTCTTGTGGAGCCATTTTTTTTTCAATGGAAATTATCTCTCTTCAGGTGAGTCTGGGCTCTTGTCAAGTTGACGAAAATCATGCTATCTAAAACATCTCAAGTGGATTTTTAAATCACCAGAAGGAGCAGAAGAAATCCGTTAGGAGAAGAGAAGAGAGACGGGAGGTCAGGACTTCCCCAGAAGCCATTGCGGGAGGAAGGAGTTGGTATTTGGGTGGAAAGGGTTGGGGACAGTCTGTGAGCGGATTAGTTATGAGTTAATCCTTACAACCAGGATGGGAGTTTGTCCTGCTCTCATCCCAATAGACTGGAGTGTCTCAGCTTCCCTTGGGGGAAGAGTTTGCTATAGACATTTGCTATTTGAGCTCAACGAGTGCGAAATCTGGTTGTACCCAGTCTGGCACCTGCAGAACCTGCAGTCACTTTTTTTCATCTCGGCTTTTCTTATTATTCCATATTTAACAAGTCATTGTTAAGGCAAATGACAGGCAGTTGGGTCTCCTGGTGTTGTTGGATGGGTATGAGATTTTCTGCTGTTTTGCTCATTTGTTTCTGCTCCCTGGTATCGTGGACTCTGGACTTCACTCTGTGTTTGTCCACCCGTCCTGGTTTTGTTCAATATTTCTGAAGAAGCTTTGGATCGTCTTGCTTATAACCCCTGCTGACTGCTGCCTGTGGCTGGTGAGCCCTGGAGGGAGTGTCTCACACAGGAATAAGACGCAATTTTTCTTATTTTTCAACAAAAACCTTAAATCAAAAACCCCATAGGCCAGGTCCCAGATGGATTGCTTTCTCTTGTATTCCTAGCATCGGGGCAGCCTCTGCAGGAGGTGACCTACTTTTCTCACACACCATTACTCTTATATTTTGACCCATCTACCGGTACAAAGGCTCTATGATTTTTTTTTTCTATCCTGTGAGCACGATCCAAAATGCACTCCCGCAAACTCCCAAACCACAGAGAAAAACCATTTTCTCATAATTTCCCTTACTTATTTCATTTATTGCCACAGCATATGCTTCATAATTGATATAATTACACACACATACACACATATGTAATATATACTGCATATGTGTAAAATCTTAGAAGAGCTTATTGTTACACAGATAACTATTGTCACTTAAAATAGCAAAATTGCTGCTCCAAAGAAAAACTTGAGTTCAATGGAACTGGCACAAAATGTAGAGAGGATCTCTTGTGTATTGTATGGATGCCTCACCTGTCAATTAAAAAACTTACAGCCTATAGGAAAGGATAGAGTAGGAGGCAGGACATCTGAGAGGCAGAAAGAATCTTGGGACAGAGCCAGGCACTGGAGATTTGCCCAGGAAGATGTGATGGAGCCATTATTCATGGTACATGAGCCAGGTATAAGAATGAAGATTAGAATAAACTAACCAAGTACGTTATAATCTAGTCAAAGAAGAACCTAACTATATAGCCCAGGTGTTTGTAAATACGTTTTGAGTCTGCATCTTATTTGTGGGAACATGGGGAAGGGAGGAAGAACTGCCATAATTTCAACAATGAATGTATTTCGTGGCATTTATTCTTTCTTCATTATGGCTAACAGAGAACACTCCTACCGTGTGCTAACTGTTCACTGGTGGTTCTTCACTTTGCTGAAAGGGGACCTGAGCATTAGGACAAGAGTCACAAAGGAGAGTATGGCATCATGCCAACTGTACAGCCAATCAGGGAACGTCACACCTTTGAAGTGATAAGAAGATGTAGACAGTGAGGAGGGAAGGAGGTTAGGGCTTATTCGCCAATAGCTAGGGCAGCAGAAAACAGTTCCTCCAGATTAAAATGGAGCTGAAAGTTGGAGGAGAGAGACCATTGGCGAGCTAATAATAACCTTAATATATCAGAGGCACAGTTCTTCATGTGACCAGGATATTAACAATTCTTTTGAGAAAATGTTTTTAGGGAGCCTAAAAGCAGCCAACGCTACAGGATGCTGGGTTGTGACAAGTTGCTCCACAGACAGACATTCCTAAGATGGTCAAAGGGCTGTGTGACAAACGTGTGTAATCACTCACTCACAGACGCTCTGATTTTTAAAAGAGGAAGAGGTTTGCACTTCTCCATTCATTCCTCCCAGAGAGGGAAGCTGGCCATGGTAGAAGCTTGAAAGTAGAGTGGGGTCATGAACTGGACACCCCCATTTCTCAACCATTCCTCCTGATGCCTTTGAACACTTCTCACACTTAGAAACATAGGAAACTGTGTGAGAAGACAGAGTCCCAGGTAGGATCGGAGTTTTGCCTCCATCCACCTTTGAGAATTTAGAGAAATTGTTAAAGTCTCTGGGCTTCAGTCTCTTCAGCTAATGCATGATGTTAGTGGTCCTTAGCTAAGAAATCCAGTTCCATAGCCACTGTTCGGTTCCTGCCACACAATAGTTGTTCACAGAAGTTTTATTAACTCAATTTCAGCATTGTAATTCTAAGTAATAAGAGAGAATATGAAATCAATTTTCCACCTGCTTTATCAGGTCTTGACCAAATCTGGAGAGGCTGAGTTCCATACTGTAAGGGGACCCAGTTGAGTTCAGAACGCTTTCTGCTGCCCCCCAACATCAGCAGCAGCAGCAGGGCCCATTTGGAGACAAAGTGACATTTTCTTGACACTCGTAACAGTGGCACCTGGCAAGGTGGCATGCGTTGGTAATTCTAGTCCTTGGGGAGTGGAGGCTAGAGGCTGACGGGTTTGAGGTCATTGCTAGTTACATGGAGGAGTCAAAGTGACCCTGGGCTGCATGTGGTCCTGTGTCTGTCAAACAAACCAACAAACGACAGACAGACAAACAAACAAACAGTTGTTGTAAAAGGCTGTTGAGAGGTACCTGACAGTTTAGAGGTAGGTGTTTTATGATTACTACTCCAAGCTGACACAGAAGTAAAGTGTCCCTGACTGTCTCTTCTTCTTTCTGGGGCTGAGTTTGTTCCCTTTTTCTGTTACAGTTCACTACCACAAAGGTCTTTGTTTAAAACAGCACTGATGCATTCCATTCTAATCCAGAGAGGAGACGTCCCACTCTGGGGCGAATAAAAGTACAGGACTTAGAAGCTCTGGAGGAAAAATCCCTTCTTTTGCCTTTTTATTTTTATTCTGTTCATGGTCTCTCCATCTTCAACACCATCCATGTTCCCATTTCCCAACTCTCTGATCTAGGAAGGTTTCTCTAATTTGGGGCTCACGCACTTAGACTAATTCTGTATCTATCATTCAAGATGTCCCGCATAACTCGCACTTAGACTAATTCTGTATCTATCATTCAAGATGTCCCGCATAACTTGGACAGCTGTGTAACCTCTAACTTGACCTTCTGCAATGCCATCTTTGTAGACCTAAGTGTGCTTGAGGAACTAAAACTTGGGAGACTTTGTAGAAGGAAGGCATGCCATTGTTTTGCATATTTTAAACAATGAGTACAATTTGAACTTCGGGCACAAGCTGCTAAATTATCTACATATCTCCCTAAAGCACAAGCATCTTCTCTCAGAGTAGCTGGAGGGGCTCATTAGACTGGACACTGCAGGAAGGCCTTGATCAGATGCTATGGATAGGGAAATCTTGGCCTTGCTATCTTGGGCCCTGCCATTACTTCACAAGAAGTAATGCCAGGGCATTACCAAGGACAGTAACAACTCCAAGGAGCTCGAGAGAGGAAGCAAATAGAAATGAGCTGGGAAGTGTCTAGGAAGTGGGGTTTTTCCTAAGAAAGAGTCTGGGAAGAACGGGAAGCCGTATTGTGTCCCAACGGCCTCAGTTTGGGAAGATGGTCTTGCCGGAGTTAGCTTCTGTGTCCAGTCATCTGAGAGCATTTACACCACAAATGGGACGGTGTAGCTCTGACTAAATGGACACCGTGGAGGGAGCCTTGGAAATCCCAGAGGTGAAAGTTAGAGACAATGAACAACGTTTTCCTGCACATAGCACCATCGGGTGAGGGTGCCTGTGACTGAGTTTATGTGGCAGGGAGTTGATTTCACACTCTTGTCCTGAGAGCTTGAGAGATGTCAGTGAGTGTCTGACCTTGGTGTAAAGTCTTCCTTACGAAATACCTCTTCCCGTATGCTCTAGGATTTGCCCTGGGGTTCTCCAGCATGTCTTCTTATGTGGTGGATGAGAAAGTGCGTGGCTAGAGAGTAGAGCTCAGAGTGAAGGCAGGAGGGAGGACAGGGAAGTTGAACGGGTGATGGATTTTTTCCGAAGTGCTTTAAGACACGTTTATTGTCTCCCCAGCTGCTTGCTATAACAGGGAGTGTTTCTGGGAGCTGGACTCTAGGGCTGGGGCTGGGGGTTGTTCAGGAGCCCAAGGGAGAAAGACAAGCAGTCATGGTAATGAAGAAGAGAATGGGTTATAACTGAAAGAAGGCTCTGGGGGTGTGAACCAGAAGTTATAACCGTTTTAGAAGGGAGGGCAGATTTGGGCTCAAGGTTTCAGAGGTATCTGTCCATTATGGTGGAGTGGATATGACACAGCAGCTCATCTTATGGCTGCCAGAAAGCAGAGTGAGACAGACAGACAGACAGACAGACAGACAGACAGACAGACAGACAGATAGATAGATAGATAGATAGATAGATAGATAGTAGATGGATGGTAGATAGATGGTAGATAGATAGATAGATAGATAGATGATAGATAGATAGATAGATAGTAGATAGATGGTAGATAGATAGATAGAGACAAAAACACAGTCACAGAGAGAGAGAGAGAGAGAAAGAAGGAGGAGGAGAGGGAGAGAGAGAGAGAGAGAGAGAGAGAGAGAGAGAGAATATGCTTGCCCTTAAGCCTTTCCTTCCTTCTTTATCCAATTTGAGACCCCAGCTTTTGAGACAATGGTACTCACACTCAGAAATCATCCTCTCTCCTGTCAATCTTCACAAGCACTCCTAGAGGCCTTCTTCACTGATCTCCCGGGCATCTCTTAATTCACTGAATTAACCAAAATTAACACATCCTGTGGGGTTTTTTTTCTCTGTGAAAAATCAGAAGAAATATCAGTGCCAAAAATCACTTCACTTGATGGGATTTATTTTTATAGCTATTGAAAATTTTAGGATCCAACCTGGAGAGATGGCTCAGTGGTTACGCGCACTTGTTCTTGTAGAGGCCTCAGGTTTTATTCCCAGCACCATGTGGTGAATCACAGCTATTTGCAACTCTAGTTCAAGGGTATTTGATATCCTGACCTCTGCCTGCAGCAGGCACACACATAGTAATCATACGTACATGCAGGCAAACACTCGGAAACAGAAAATAAGATTTTTAAAAGATTGAAATCATTAGAATCCAATTAGCACGTGGAGAAGCTTTTCACAGCAATCTGAGGAGAAAACTAGCCCACCCTGTACTGAAGCATCTGCATATCTGAAGTACACACACCTTTTATCGGTCGGTTATACTCCACAGAGTCAGGGAAAAAATCCAAAGTAAAGTCCTTCTCTTTAGAGGGCTCTTGGGGAAGTGAGCTTGCTTTGTTGTGATCTGAGCCACTGACATCCAGGGAGCCATTGCTCCATTCAGATAAAGAAGGTAGGCCTGTCATCCAAATGACCTGGGCCCAAGCCCAGCATTATCTTCATCAAAAGATGGCATTGAGCAACTCCAAACCTTTTTTCCTTATCCCCTCAGATGGGGGAAAATATAACATATGGAGTTGTTATGATTTAATAAGATGAAGCATTTAAAATATTGTAGTGTCTGACTTTTTGCACTCAAGAACATAGTTTGGTGGGCATTTTATAAATAACCTTTAGTGGATGAGTTTCTCAAACCAGTTCTCATCTCCCAGGGTTTGGGCAACAAAGAGCACAATGGAAAAAGGATAGGAGGTGTGTGGCAAGTAGAGGACCCTGCTGAGGGCCCAATGTGACATCTTGGGATTCCCCTAGACCGTGCTATGAGGCGCTAAAGTGTTACGGGAGGCCCAACACATATGTTACTCTTTTACCCAATCTGGGTGTATAAGTCACACAACGGAGACTTCTGTGTGTAGCTTAGCAACGCAACAAATTCTATTTCCTAGGGGTTAGAGTCGAACAGTGTTTTCTTCTGAAGTAAAAGAGTATCATTTGAGAGATTCCTTTGAACAGATCTCCAAACACTGGTGTTCCTTATCTTTAGGAAGAAAATTTAGGGCAAAAGCATCTTCCGTATCCTCCATCTCGTACCCTGTAGCTCTAAAATAATTTCAGGGGCCAGTTTTAGGTGTTTCTTTTTATAGGAAGTCACTCTGGCCAGGGAGAGCAACACCATATGCCCGGAACATTGGCTAAGTCAGACCAATTAAGCAGGATTGCTCCTCTAGCCTCAGCTTTGCTTCAGCGAATCTTTAGAGCTTGCTTTTTTTATTTATAACTCTGTAAGAGACCAAAACAACCCTGCCTCTGATGAGGGTACAGAGAAGCAAAGCCCAGCCGAGGCACACTCATAACTGGTGACTTCCCGTTGACATACGCGCTGTCAACAGACAGTGCAGCTGTGTGTCGCAGGCTTCTAAGGGCTTGACTGCAGACAGACTTCTCTTGGAGAACGGTGACGAGTGAGCCGTCCCCTCCACAGATTCAAATTCTCTCATGGAGCAGAAGGTGATGTGTCGAAGGACAGGATTTACCAGTATTTCTCAGCTGAGGAATAGTGGAAGTAGTTTGGTTGCAAGTTGGAAATTTAAAGCATCCAGAACCCGTTATCTCCATTTAAGCTTTAGTCATTTTTATTACTGTCAGTTCCTAAGGATATTAATTCTTCACATCAAAACAAACAGACAAACAAACAAATAAACAAGCAAGCAGGATCCAAAATCAAATTGTCTGTAGCAATTGGGCAATTGCATGTCCTTGGCGTTGGACTGTCCCCTAACGTCTAGCTGTAGCTTCTTCAGGTGTGTATTTTGTGTTTTTGAGCAGCAGCGACAGTCTCTCGGTCCATTGGCTCAGCTACCATTCAGGTCTTGCAGTTTGCTCTCCTGCATATCCACAAGTTACTTCAAAGTTCAGCTATAAGCCCAAGAATTGGGATGAACGCTCCTTCGGATGGAGCTGTAATGACCCACACTTACGTTCTGAATAGTGTTCCCTGTGTTTATTGATCTGCTACTTTGTAGAATAAGCTCCTGGATGGTATAATGTCCTGATGTGAATGCCCCTACGATTCAGATCGCTTAGGGCATGTGTCGCATGTGAGTAACGAGACAGTGTCTCAGATATCAAAGACTGAGACGCACAGCGGTGGCTGAGCAATTGGTGGGCCCACTGTGCTTCCTACCCTTGCAAGGCTTCTTAGGGCCAATGGACTACATTCTCAGCTCTCACCAAAAAAAAAAGTTCGATGTCATCACTATTCTGCTTTGTGTACACACTTCGTGCAGCTGGTTTTTCCTCCTTCAGTCCCTGCATGTGATGGGAAGACAAACACGGATATTTTTAGGAAGTCTGTAATGCTCATTTCAATCCTTTTCTCAAGTGAAGATGTGAGGCCCAGTGATTACGTTGTAATTAGTTCTCTGGTTTGTTTTTTTAAATAAAAGACATTTATCTATTTAAGAAGTGGTTAAATTTTCTATTAGGATAGCCATGTGATTAATATTCAAAGTTTGAACTGTTGTGAGAGGGGATGAGCTGTCTCTGTGATGACATAGGTCAACAGGGGTAAAGCTGGGGCTCTGTGGAGCACAGGAAGACATATGGTCACCCTATTTATAGAAGAAGATGCTGCTGACCTATCTTTAGGAGACCATGACCCCAGGACAGTATTCCCATAGCCGTGATGTGTATGGAAGAAGACAGGAGATTCCATCACTGATATAACAGATAAGGCAAGGTAGGGTTGTGTCTAGGTAGATGACTGGTGGTGTTTCTAAGTGGGCATGCTGTTTCTTATAGGACCGCTACTGCTTCCTGTCAATTACTTCCTAATCTGAATGGCTTAGCATAGGGGGGCACTACATTATGGGTTAAAAGAATTGGTTAGAAGAGACCAGAAGAAACTCAGGTTTGCTGGGAGGGTCTGTAAATGATTGTCATAGGTCCGTGCAATCAGACCTTGTGTATATGTGGAGATGTCAACAACCTGGCTTTGCCTCTGTGACTGGTGGATACCGAATAGACAAACACACACCAGAAGGAAGACAGTCAGAACAGGGCTTCTGGTTGGTGGGGAGGAGCATTTCTGGATTTGAAATGCCTCTGAGAAAGCCCATGGCCAAGGAAGTCTGAGAGCATTAGCTTGAGCTTTGTTCAGCGTTATCTCCCCAGTCTATTCTCAGCTGAGGGATGATAGTTCCCCAGGGAACTGGAATGCTCGAAGGTCCGACACAAGGTTAGCGCTTAAAGAATGAAGAGTTAGTCATCTTTGAAACGAGGAGCTCAAAGAAAGCTCATCTTCGGTTGTCCCAGAGGTGTAAAAGTTTGGCTTTTTAAAATATACTTCTTATCAAGAATGGCCAAAGCTCGCTGGCTTTTCTTTAGGAGTCATGTGGCTGTGAACATTGTCTCAGTTTTATGTTAGGGAGTGTATACAGTCAAGAACAGATGACACTGGCCTACGCTATCCAAGGGTATGGTGAGCCCAGAAAGGGCTGAAATCCAGCTGTCACATGGGGTACCCTCCTATGACCCCAGTGAGATGGTAATGGGGGTGTAATAGCTTCATTTTATAGACAGTAACACAGAGGAGTTGGGGAAAGACAAGCACCCCCTCCCCACTGCCTGCACCCTAGTCTCTTCTTGCCTGCTTTAAAACCTGTGCTAACTCTCCTGGGAACAAGAAGCCCTTCCTTCACTTGTTCTAACCATGGGTTGGCTTTCTGCGTATCTCCCAGCATGTTGCCATTTATGGATTTGGGCAAAATAACAGAATTGCATAGCTGCAGAGTGTCAGACTCCTTTCCCCCCCTCCTTTTTTTTCTTCCACACTGAGTTTCCTGTTTCTATGGCAATGAATAGGATGTTTTGCACCAAGAAACACTTTAAATGCCACTGGGGGGAAGGTAAGAACCACACATAGCTCTCTACGGAGCAGGAAGGTGAAATGAGATGCTAAGAACTGACTGAAATAAGCAGAGAGGGGAAGTAGGAAGGCTGAGGAGATGCGGAAGGAGGGAGGTGAGAGGTGAAGAAGCAGGTGCCTCGGAGGGGAATATTTGACAATGGCATGACCTCTGAACATTGAGACCTCTGAGTAGTTGCTATGAATATGTAAGTGTCCTTGAGCGCAGTAAATGAGTTTGTTCACTTTAGGGGAGTACCAGGTAAAATTCTCCTGGAGACAGAACTCCTAAATGCAGGAGGTATACAGATATAGTCTCTTAACCTAGGACCCATGTGAAGGTGGTTTCCAAGGTGCCTTTTTGTGGTAGGGGAGTTCCAATAGGATCCCCTACAAATGCTGTGCATTCTGGCCCAGCAGTAGGCCCCTGGATTTCAGCTCCCCTGTCCACAGCATTAGAACTAGAATTTCCCTTCAATCATGAATGCTTGTAGTGTGACTTTTCCTGGGGAGATGGGAACAGATGGGAATTCATGCCACACGGAGATGATAGGCAGAAGGAATGACTCCACTCAAGCATGGCTTAGGAAACCAATGATTTATTGAAGTTACATAGAGATATATGGAGAAGGAGCTCTGGACAGGGGCATTGATGACTGAAAGGCAGCTAGCTACATTATCAAAAGCTTTACCCTAGTGTGGACAATGACAAGTGGCAGATGAACCTCCAGAGCTCCCTGCAAGACACGTGGGTGGCGTGACTAGTCAGTGCATCTCTTCTTTCCTGAATTCTTACTACTTTTGTAAGACTGGAGAGAGGCTTTAGGAATCCTGTAAGTTTCAGGAACTTCCTGAGACATAGGGTTTGCTTACCCTAAGTCTTAAGGAGCCTCCTAGGAGAAAATGTTTTAATTAGGGGGAAATAGTCACATGATATTAATTACTCAACCCCTTTGTGTTATTCAGGTTTCCACTGTTGTAGCAAATACTTAAGGTAATTAACTTATGAAGAGAAAAGGTTTATTTGGGGCCATGATGTTGGAGGTTTCAGCCCATGGTCATTTAGCTCCATTTCTTTTGGACATGTGACAAGGAAGCATATGGGTGCCTTGCTTAAAGCAGAAGCTGCTCATTTTATGACTAGGGAATAAAAGAGAGAAAGAGGAAGGGACAGTCTCCTTTAAGAGCACCCCATCATAACGTAAGATGTAAAGATTTCCTGCCAGGCCTTTCCTCCTAACCACTCTGCATCCCACAAGTCCCAAGGCTCTACCCCATGAACTTTGAGGGAGTTTCCCAGTTCCAAAATGCTGTGTCTTCTTTATTTGTGTGGGCTTGTCCACCCATGTTCCCTAGAGAGTTACACACACAACGCCTTTTGTTCTATTCTCTAATAATATGCAAAAACAAACGGACAAGCAAGCAAGCAAAGAACAGCAATAACAACGACAAAACAGGGGTGCTGGTGGAGCTGTGGGGGGTGCATCAGGTGCCCCTTAATTTTTCTGCTCACTTCCCCACCATCGATACATCAAAACACACCAAGCACTGTGTGGCCTCAGGCTCTTGACCTGAAGGTTTTCCAGGCTGTCAGCTGCAACATTAAAGCCCCATTGTAGCAATAACCAATCAAAGTGTAGCCTCAGCATAGTGGGTCCATGTGGAAGGTCGTGGCAGACAAAACTGTCCAAATGTGTGATGGAAACTCAAAACCTTTATTTCTCTCTTTCTCTCTATTGCTTGCCTGAGACCTCGGAGACCTGTAATAGGCTTACCAGAAACCAACCCTTGTTAAAAAAGCCCATCAGGAGTCATGTAAGCCGATAGCATCTGCGCGGAGAAGACCAGGGTACCACACAGAGAAGGAAATGGCCAGAGGCCAGGGTCAACAACTGGGGAACAGGAGTTGAGGTGAGTATCTGTCCTTGGGTTGCTTGGCAGGGACCAGTCTTCCGAGGCCTTGGCCAGGGCAACCCGGTTTATTTTCAGTTAATTTGGGTATGCCCTAATTTATTACGGGAGCCTCAAATTTGCATGTCTACTTTAAGAGACCCTAACAAGTACACATAATAAAATGTTAATTTATGCCTTCTGTGAGGATTGGAATCGAGCACGGCTTTGACGCAACTGCAAAGCAGAAGAAATCTGGAAACTCTGGCAGGCAGGAAGGAGGGTGGGGGAGGGAACGCGTGCTTCTCAGGGTTTTAGCAGGGTGGCTGCAAGGAGATTGGGAAAATGTCCTGGCATTCGCCTCCATTTACAGCCCTGAAGGGACTTGCTATAATAGTCCAGGGTGGCCCTTTTGTCTCAGATCCCTGACTAAACACAATATCGAATAGCACCAAGCATAAAGGAGGCCGGTTGGTAAATACTTGGTGAATTGATTCATAATACTGAGAATGTCTTGAGCACAGACATTTCCTTCCATGGCTTTGGAACTGTCAGGTCTTGCATAGCTGCTCTGAAGCTCCACGCCCAGCTTCTCTTTAAAGGCAGCAGCCCACGCTTGCACACGTGTGGCGTTTATGGAAACTCCAAATGGCCACTCCCGCAAAGGAGCTTTGGATTCTTCAGACTTTACCCAGGGCACATTGTCCTGGGATCTTTCCCATCGGTTGTGGTCAGTTCCTCCTCTTCTTGTGCCATCCTCACGGCTGAGATTCTAGAGCAGGGGTTCTCAACCTTCCCAGTGCTGTGCCCCTTTAATACAGTTCCTCATGTTGTGGTGACCCACAACCATAAAGTTGTTTTCATCGATACGTTATAACCATAATTTTGCTATGTTATTAATGATAAGGTCAACATGTCCATTTTCTGATGGTCCTATGAAACAGCCATTTGATCCCCAAAGGAGTCACAGCCCACAGGTTGAGAACCACTGCTGTAGTGTCTCTTAAGCTGGTCCTATTATTCAGAACTGTGCTGTTTATTTACATCTCTTCATTCATACCGACACTGGGATGATTTCGGGATTAAAATACACCAGCAGAACTTCCGGTAGATTTATGTAACCAACTTTTGGAGCTCCTGCCAAACCTTTGATACCACTTTCCTCCAAGAACCATTCCTTTCTCCACAAAGGAAATCCCAAGTAACCAGGCATGCCAAAATCCAACCACCGTGGTCATGGGTTGCATCAGGGACCCCCTTGGGCAGCATAGGGTGAGCACTATTTTCCTCTTAGGAATTATAACCAGACTTAAGAGAGTTGAGTTGAGGTCAGTATCTGTATCGGGCATGGAGTTTGGAGGTAAGGAAGATATCTGCTAAGAGAATCAAGACAAGCCAGGATATGCGGTCAAAAAGGAAAAATAAAATAAAACACGATCTGTAGTCTTTCCAATAATTTCCTATTCATTGATTGGGCTTATTTGGCTAGATTTCTGATACTTGCAAAAGGACTTTCAAAAGACATTATGTTTTACCACAGAGTTCTGTTGCTGTAATCAAGACTGTATCTCTCACTGTATTGTCTCCCGCTACAGGGTTGACCGCCCAGCTTCCGGTGGTTTATGACACCACCATCACAACTCATGCTTGTGTGTGTGTGTGTTTGTGGTGTCCAGAGGTCATCCTCTAGTGTCATTTCTGGGCAGCTCCACTTGTTTTTGTGATGGGCCAACGCTGGTCTGGAACTCACAGAACAGTTGAAGCTGGCTGGCTATCGAGCCTCAGACAGCTTCTGTCGCCTTGTCCCCAGCGCTGTGACTACAAGTATACATGGTGCTGTACTTTTCACGCTGGTCAATCAGGGGACAGAAGTCATGTCTTCACGTTTGTGAGGCAAGAGCTTTCCTTACTGAGCTCTGCTCAGGCCCTCTTTCTTATACCTCTCTAAACCTTGCTTGCTGCCTGGGTTGGAATGGTCTTTCCTTTCTTCTTGACCATACATGAGATCTAGATTAGACACTGAAAGCTTCGCCTTTTCCCATGAAGCAATAGAAATGACCACATTGGAGAAAGTGGACTCCTGGTGGACACAGCGCTTATTTACAGCCATGAAAATTTTACCCAGTGAAAAAAATGGGCTTAAACTCTGAAGAAGGGAATAAGCTAAACTGTGTTCTTGGCTCATTGGGAGGAAGCGTCTTCCCTTCATGAAAGTCTGAACATTTCCCAGCCTCTGAGAAGGAGCCAAACAGCATCAGTGTTCTCCCAGATGTAAGGGCCATGGTAGGGTCTGTATACAAAGAAATCATACACTAACTTTCCAGATCCTTCTTTGTGGGAACTAAAGCAGGACTGGCAGAGAAGTCCACTGCATGAGTGGTTTTGCTACTGTCTAATGGGAATAAAGTGAGAGACGCCGGGCTGGAGAGATGGATCAATAACTGTCAAGAGTATTCACTGCGTTCCCACAGGACCCGGGCTCAATTCCCAGCATCTACTTGGTGGGTCACAACCATCTGTAACTCCAGTTCCAGGGAATCTAAAGGCCTCTTCCGACCTCTGTGTGTACCAGGTAAATATATAGTTACCCAGACATATATGCAGGAAGAACACCCTCCACACACAATTACTACTAGTAATGATAACAATAATAATAATAATAATAATAATAATAATAATAATGCTGCCATAGATGTTGAATATATTACCGGTGGGAGGCCAGTGGAAATGGGAAACACTGTTGGTAAGCGTGACAGGCACCCTCATTTTAGGTCCATGGAACCACGCCATAAAACAGTTCACACAACATTTGTTACAAAAAGAAGCCCAAAGTTATTTCTTTCAAATTTCAGGCAAAAAAGAAACCTAATCTGTACTTTGTGCCAATCACTGTCACGGTGACCAATCTCCCTTTGAGACTGGAGGCCCTAGCTACCTACCCCTGGGTCTTCTCACTTTTCGTCTTGTACATCGGCTTCCTTGCATTCCTTTTCCCTTATAAGAAGCAGTTTGCAATATGGCAGAGATGGAGAGGGCTGCAGGGAGGACAGGAGGGAGGGGGCTGAGTTAGAAAAAAAAAAACAGCAAAAGCAAAGCAGAGACAGAGTTGTGTCCTGCAAACGCGACATACGGGATTGAAAGACTTATTTGATGGCCAGGCATATGGAGCAGGTCTCTCGCTGCTTACACTCCCCACTGGATCTCTCCTCTATTCCTTCTGGCTTCCTGTCATCCCTTGCCAAAAGAAATGTTTTTCTGTCATTCTTTGAAATCATTTTAATTCTGTTTTGGAGTGGGCTCCAATTTGTTTAAAGTGAGGGATTTCACGCTGCTGCAGGAATCAAAACTTTAAGAATTGGGAGTAGAACCTGAAGAGAGATACACTCACTTACAATAATTTGTTTAAAGGCCGTCTTTAAGGTTAAAACTTCTAGGTGTCAGAAGCCCGTTGCAATGCTGAAGATCTCACAGCAGCTTCAAAAACTAAATTTTAAGTCCTCATCCAGATGTGGCAGTGGTGTGTGTGTGTGTGTGTGTGTGTGTGTGTGTGTGTGTGTGTGTGTGTATGGGGGGCAGTACTTTGCATGTGATAAACCTTGGGGATTTGGTAAATTAGCTACACCAGCCATCTAGTAAAACACAAGCACACAGGAGGATTGGGTTTGACAAGAGAGTGAGAGGATTCTTACAGGAAGGAAACATGAATCTGTCTAGTTAACTTCACCGCAACTGGCCGTGTCGTCTCTGGATTCTTCACCCTCATACCACACATCGAGAAGAGAATGGAACGTGTGTTTTTTGTTTTTGTTTGTTTGTTTTGGTTTTAAATAGTTTTTTTTTGTATAGAAATAGGCCATCTGAAATGTTAGAAATTTGGAAATCTAAAGAAAGAACGTTGTGCGTCAAAGATTCTAAGCTGTACGACCTAACTCAGTATGAAACACAGAGTAGGACTTTGGACAAAAGCCATGATTCTTTCTTCCCCGACACCTATGGGTCACCTCACTGCCTGTCGTAGGCAATGGCTTTGGGGTGAAGGGTGAAAGAAGAAGCAAAATTAGAAGCCATCTGGTTCGTGAGGATAAAGGTAATGTCTGATAACTCAATTCTTCCAAGCCATGCCATTGGGAAATCTCTTCTGGAGATGACCTAGCCTAGATGATCCCAAATTTTTGTCCTCCTGCGCCCCCTAGTGTAGGACGCTTAGTAGTTCCTGGGTCACAGGGTTAATACTGAAAGTCTGCCCACTCTTAACTACCCTCTTGGAGGAAAGAGAGACTTGGAGGAGAGATGGATTCGAAATAGATTAAAGCTGAGTAATGGATTAAATTAGCAACCGTGAGAAGTTCCAGGGTACACTTGTTTCAGAAAGGAGTTGCCTTGAGTCTGCTCAGGGCCAAGCTGTAGAGAAACTAGACAGAGCTGTCACTGGGCAAACCAGAGCATCTCAGACTTAAAAGGCACACCTGCCACCAACAGGAGACCTGGTGGACACATAGATTTTTGATTGTTTCTGTGTGGGTCCTTCGCTCTGTGCTTTTACCATGCTTTCAGGGGGTTGGGGGGTGTAGAGGATGCTGGCCCATGCCTGACTCTTTCCTCTAGCGTGCAGAGCGATGGATCCCCTTATACAGGGCCTCTGAGGCTCCATTAACCCTTCCAGGAGTCCCCACACTCACACCTTTTAAGCAATTTCAGCTTGCCAGCTAGGTTTCGAGAACCCAAGAAGGATTTCCCAACAGAATTTACCGCTTGTACCAGTGGATGGTTCATCACCACCTGTGACCTTGTGATTCAGTCGTTACTTTTTCCGTCTAATATTTGCAGGCAAATGGGCTTTAGTAGCCTTTTGTTTCTTCTCTGAGTCCCTCACAATGCAGGCTGCATGGGAGATCACTGTAAACTGACCGTGCTGCTTTCTGCCAGAGGCGTTGCCTCAGAAGTATGTATGCTCTCCTTGCAAAGAATGAACTTTGGATCCGAAGGGGCAGAGGACAAAGGGATGGGGCAGTCTTGGGTGTCATAAAGGGAATCTCCCTAGCATATCTAGGGAGAATTTGGACATCTTGTAACATTCATGATAAACATTCTTTGGCCTTGGAACTTTTACCCAAGACTCTCCTTAAAGCTAAGGATTCTTCTTCTTTTGACTTCTACTGAAGTTCACATAAATGCTCTGTGTGAGAACATCAGGCCCTCCAGAGCAGGGGAGGAACAGACCAAATAGGTAATGAAAACAGCACATGCCGTTAAAGAACAAGTATAACACGCTTCTGAAAAATAAAGGTGAAAATTTCAAGTCAAGATAAAATTAGGTCAAGAGAGATTCGAAAAATTCTTCGTTGTGATGGATCATTTCCTTACCAAAGATGCTGACTGTGATCTCTGCTATGCTGTGGTGCTAAGGGATAGGCCAGACACCCAGTGGATGAATGTGTACCACAGGCCAGACACCCAGTGGATGAGGATATATCACAGGACAAATATTCAGCGAATGTGTGTCACAAGCCGGACATCCACGAGGTGAGTGTGGATGACAGGCTGGACATTTGGTGGATGAGTGTGTATCCCAGGCCAGAGACCCAATGCACGAGTGTGTAGCCTGACTGAGAAAGATGCTGATGCAGGGTGTTTCCTATAGCACGGAGAGAACTGACTGTTGTTGTACTAATATAAAAATAAAACGGTTTTGTCGGTCTTTTTCCCTGCTAGGTCCTGCACCACGGTGTCCCAGGATATCTGCTAGATATCTTGGCGGACACACATCCCAGCTGCACATTTTCTTACACTCAAACCCTCACATAAAAGAACACACAACACAATAATCTTTGACCCAATTGGTAAGATATAATTGCCCACTTAAACATACAAAGCCCGGTACCATCCGTCCCTAGGAACATTAATAACAACCTGTAAGTACACAGAGCAGAATCTTAACATCACCTGCCATGGTTTCTCACCCTCTCTCTCTCCTGTCTCCTCCTTTCTCTTTCCTAGTCTCCTCCTCTCCCTTCAAAGTTCTCTCCTTCCTTCTCCTCCAATGACAGGCCTCCTTCTATCCTGTACCTGCCCCTCACCTGTACTTTACAAATTCAATGGGGAGGTGGTTCGGGTGAAGTCACCTGAGTTCTGAGTCCTTGACTAGGCAGCTGTCCTTGGGGCAGTGGAATTAGCATCAAAATACCGAAAACTCCAGGGCAAACCACAACAACTGACTGTTTCAAACTTGCGTCTCTTGTTTGTCTGCGTAGAAAACGCTGAAGTGGACAGTGCCCACAGATGTGCATGGTCAGAGGCAAAAATCGCTGTGCATTTACTACCTGTAGCATTTTCAATATTGGCCCTCGTAGGTGGAGCAGAAGATTTCTGAGTCTGCTAACAAATAAGCTATAGTTATCGAAATTAGCGAATCATCGTCTTGACTATCAGAAGTATCAGTTGTGGGAATCAGTACCTACAGGATAGTTATAGTACCTCTTCTTCGGCATCCCTGCGAGTTACCAGCTTCACTTAAATATCTCCAGTCAAGAGTACAATCATCTCTTGTTGTCAAGCATTTTCTATTATTAGAAAAATAATTTGTCTTCACTGTTGTAATTTTAGAAGGCAAACATAGACGTATAAAATTAAAAGTTGGAAGTATCTTTACCACTGTCCCCGAGATAGGCCCCACCGACAGTTGGATGGATGCTCCTGTATTCTTCCAGAAATCTGCTCATGTGTTGAGAGCAAATGTACAAACACTTTCATCTTGAAAACACATATTGTGCATATTTTAAAGTTAGATTTATCTTCGTTTGTCAATGACTTTTCCTACAGCATCACTTTTAAATGTCGTATAAGCATATTTAACTTCTAAAGAGTTCTCCTCAGTAGGACCGTTTCCTTCTATCAAATGCAAGATTTCCCCTGGTTCTCTGCCCTCCAGAGTCACAACCAATAAAATACCAAATCCTTCTCCAGGTCAGCGTTTCCAAACCATGAAGACTGCTCTCGGGTCATCTGGAATCCATTTTTCTTTAATAATTTTTAAATAAAATTGTAATTAAAATAAAACTACAGCACTTCTCTTTTTCCTTCCCTTCCCCCAATCCTTCCCATGCTCTCTTTCTCGAATATCTTCCTTGACCTCTCCTTCTCAAGCTCATGACCTCTTTTTCTTTATCGTTGTTTTACACACACACACACACACACACACACACACACACACACACACACACACAGCGGTGGGGGGCGTGGAATCAAAGACTTTAATTTAAGAACTGGGGATTCCTTCCTTTTGATGTTTAACCTGCCTTGGGTTTTCCAATCTGTTGCTCTCAATTCTATCTTACTAGGTGGTCACCAGATCATTTATTTGACCTTTCCCCAGATGCAGACATGATGTTTCGAGGGACTGCCACAACCATCTTATCCTCTGTGCTGGAAAGATGGGTCACTTTGTGTAGCTAAAGTTGTGTTGACTCTGGGTTCGTCGTTGAGTCTTGCACATCTTGCCCTAGCATCTGCTGCTATTTAGCACGAACCATCTCACTACCGTTGTCTTATGCCCATGATCATTAAATGGACTGCTCTTCGCTCAAGCACACATTTTTATTCATTGACCAATGTAACCCATATTTATTCAAAACTTGTTGCAATGGGTACTAGAGTTATAGTGTTGAAGAGGCAGACTGGTTCTTCTGTCCTCATCAACCTGTGATCTGAATTAAAGGCTACTATGTTCAGAAGCACAGCAGAGTCTGTACTTGGTCCCTCTACGGCTTGGAGAAGGCCTTGCTTTTAGACTTTCAATCTACGATTTAGGGATGGAAAAATAACTCATCAGTTAAGAGTATTTGCTGCTCTTCTTGAGGATCTGCGTTCTATTCCCAGCCCATGTGGGGTAGCTTACAGTTATCTATGACTCCATCTCCAGGGATCCAGTAGCTTCTTCTGGACTCTGTAGGCACTCGTGTGTGCATACTGCCTACACACACACACACACACACACACACACACACACACACACATACACACACATTCACACACACAGACACACACACAGACACACACACACACATACACACACACACACACACACACACACACACACACACACACACACACACACATACACACACACACACACACACACACACAGAGACACACACACACACACACACACACACACACACACACACATACACACACACACACACACACACCACACACAAAACACACACACACACAACATACACACAACATACACACACATACACACACATACACACACATACACAACATACACACACACACACACACCCCACATCCTGAGGGCTCCCATTCTCTTCTGTAACCTCTGCCTCTATTATCTGTTTCCATCTTATTCCCTACTAACCTTTTTCTCACATTCATCTCTCTCTTTATGTCCCTTTGGGTTTGACAAGGGTCAGCTGTGTGGCCTCGGGACTGAAACTATCCGCTGGAGCCCGTGGGATCACCATCAGGTGCACAGCTGACTCAGGCTCCTCCAGCGTCTGTCTGTAGTAGATAGTTCAACCCTAAGCCACTGTATGACGTCAGTTCCTCCCAGATCCATGACTGATTTCAGAGTTGGCCTGTCTTGCACAGCTTCAGTGTAGGTAACTGTAGATGCCGTGAGTTCACGACTGCGTTACCGTGATTGTAGAGGATGGGTTTTCACTGCCTGTCTCCTTCCCGTCCAGTGTCTATATTTCTCTCATCCCCTCTTCTTCGGTGTTTTCTGAGCCTCGAGTGCATAGTAAATTGACTCGTCTAGATTTGAGCTCTAGTTCTTCCCTTGTCTCTCAGCAATTCACTTCAAGGGAAGGCTTGTCTGACTAGGCTTAGGAGGAGAGCTATTAGGGGAAAAAAAGCACAAAAGCACCAGCCTAGCTATTTCGAAGGCAGTTAGACATCACATCTATTTAGCTGAGCATAAGTAATACTTTCCTGTATAGGCCTATGGCCTCCTGAGGCATGACGTTTAGTCCAGTCAGGCTTACAGTAGGAAGCATAGACTCCCGTCTTTGGCGTGGTCTGCAGATCTGGTCAGGGAATATCATAGTCGTCTCTAATGTGTGTATGGCCTTTGTACCTGGCATGCTGGTACTGCAGTTTGTAGAGTTTGCTTCTGGGTAACACTGCTTTGGTTTCTCACCTTCGCTTGGAACCTGTCACTTTACTAAGCTGGCCTAAGGAGAAGTGCCAAGCACTGAGTTTGCAAGTATGTGCTATTGCACCCTGATTTTTTTTTTCTTCTGGAGTCTGGGGATGCAATTCCGATCCCCGGGACTTTGCTGACCAGAGCTACCTGCGCACCTCCCCAAAGAACTTTCCTTTATGACTCTGCTTAAAGTGGATAAGCAATATGGTTGATATTAAATCCATTTACCACCCCGTTTTAACAGCCCTTGTTGCATACGCTTAAATCCTGAAAGACTTGATCTCAGCCGAAGGCGGGCACATTTCCGGAAGCCTCCCGATGCTTTCCGTAAGTGGGCTGTCAATCAGGAGCTCTGGCTTAGGATGCAAATGTCTGCCCTTTCAAGCTTCAGAGCTCTGTGGGTGGTGCCCTTAGGAAGTGCTCTCAGCTGGGTGACTCGCAAGTTAGAATCTGTCCTACCCCACCCTATAGAATCCACTCCGGGGCTCTGTTATTTTTGCTTCTACTCTTACACCGCCTTTCGCTCTTTAAAATAAGCGTGTGTTCATTATTCCTTCAAGCCCCACTTCACAATATCCAAAGGGACCAATTCAGTTCCCAAACCGCCGCGTATTTATTCGCACCGCAAACGTAAACAAGGGAGAGAGGCCGAATGAATGCTTCGTTTTTCCAACCTATTTTGACACTTTAGAGGTGAATATTGATCTTTTCTTGCTTCTACCAACCTTCAGCAGCTACCTGAATGGAAGGAAGACAAAGAAGCTCTTTTTTAGTCCTAAGACTAATTGCTCTCCCCTACTTTTTGCTTCATTGTATCCTATACATGCGGCTTCTGGGACAGATTGCAAGCTCGCAGAAGGAGGGGAGTTTGTTATGAAACAGGAAGTGAGAGTCGGGAGTAGCATGTGTCAAGCAGGGCCTGTAGTTTCTATTTAAGTGACAGAATCAGCTCTGGAGATGAACTTGAGAGAGGAGACAGTCTTTCCTAAGTGCAAAGTCATTGCTTTTCTGAATTATATGACTGATACATTTTTGTGGAACAATAATTTTTTTTTGAAATTACTTTGAAGCTCACATTGCCAAGAAAGCCAGACTGCCCTTCCCTCATAACTCTATGACATCACCCAGTTAAATCATTTTTCAGGGAACATCTCTGTTTTGCTCTTCCTACTTAGTATTGTCTAATGTTCTTCCCCGAATCCACTGGAAAATTAGACTCTTTTGGTTCAGGTTTAAGTTGCAATGTTATCACTTCTGCCCATCCACGGCTGGCCTGTTTTGAGAAAAATTCTAATTTTAATTTTAGCAGTGGCGTGTTATGGCCGTGCGTGCGTGCGTGCGTGTGTGTGTATGTGTGTATGTGTGTGTGTGTGTGTGTGTGTGTGTGTATGTGCAAAGAATCCTTTTTGGTTTGGCAGTGAGTCACAGTTTTAATACTTTGAAAGGCTCGCCACAGGCTGCTTTCTCACGTGTGAGTGTTCTCGCTTTGAAATAGCGGTGGGCCGACCGGCCGGCTGATGCAATTTTGAAGTTAGATCCTCTGCAGAGAGCACAGGGAGAAGGAACAGGGAAGGAATTTGGTTAGAGGTCTCGGATAAGGTAAGATTCTACTGCAGCCTCCCTGTCAACTTCAATGACACAAAGACAGTGCTTATCCCTGATCCCAGTCAGGAGACAGACCCTCAGCAGGGGCCATAGAACGCTGCCAACTTTTTCTATATTACAGTGTTAAAAATATACTTCGATGTCATTCTTAGAGCTTTCAAACACAGAGGACTCTCTGAGCATTCGTGCGCTTCTCAAAGCACGTGATGGATAAATTAATAACAATTTTCAGGTTACATTTTCGGGACGCAGCGCTGCATTTTATTTTCATCTCAACGGTGACTGAGTTCTTCTTGCCTGTTACTGAACACTTTACCCAGAGGCAGGGAAAACTGCTTTGGCCCATCAAAAATATATGACTCATCGAATTATTGAAATGCAGTATTTATTGAGTCTCTACTATTTAATGAGTACTCTCTTAAAATGACATATTAAAACACTATTTAAAATTCTCTACATTCATTTACTCATATGCTTGTCCCTCCTTTGTGGAATAAACAGTGGACCTTGGAGATATAAACACCCATAAATGTAAGCTCATATTTTCTCTCTCTCTCTCTCTCTCTCTCTCTCTCTCTCTCTCTCTCTCTCTCTCTCTCTCTCTCTCCAATTCAGTAGTCCACTCAGGAAAAACATAAGAAAGATTATGCTCACTGTAAATACTACTATGTTGGATGGGAACAGAAGAGATAGGTGGTCTCACAAGAGACCTTTCATTCTTTACAGGCAGGGGAAGCAGAGGATCAGGAAGGACTCTAAGAGTTAAGAACTGTTAAGGTGGGCTGGAGAAGTGGCTCACCGGTTAAGAGCACCCGACTACTCTTCCAGAGGTCCTGAGTTCAATTCCCAGCAACCACATGGTGGCTCACAACCATCTGTAAAAAGAGATCTGATGCCCTCTTCTGGTGTGTCTGAAGACAGCTACCGTGTACTTATATATAATAAATGAATAAATCTTTAAAAAAGAAAAAAAAAGAACTGTTAAGGCAAGAACAGATCGCAGGGCATAGCAGTGGTCAGTCTGACCAGTCCCATAGAGCACTTGATACTGTCCTACAGTGTCCAAGGGAACACTGTAGAGGGAAGGTGACCCAAGGAGGCAGAAATACCCCAGGGGCCTCTGCAGAGTGTCCCTGCTAATTCCTGTTTTGATAGGGTCCCCTTTGTGCTTCATCTCAACAAGAATGTCATCAATCAGAGGGGATTGAGATCTCTGTTTCTACATAGCTCATGATAAAAAGACAATTTCCTTTTCAGGGATTAAAAAAAAAAAAAAGAAGAACTCTTCAGGTTGGATTCTGCAGATCTACATGTACCATAGACAGATGACTCCTACCATCTACATTAAACTCACATTATAATAAAAGTAATGGAGGTGATAAGACTAGTGAATCACATCACAGACTTTGGAGGAAGCGGCATGGAGACCCACTGAGGAAAATTACAGGATGTCTTTCGCTGTTTTAACAAGAAGCACGCAGTCGCTTCCACCATTTCGCAGAAATGGGTGTGTTTTGGCTTGATCATATGCAATAAGGCATCGCAGAGGGAATACATAAATGTATACATATGTTTCAGAAAGGCCAATTAAGATGCGCCGAAGGAGTCTAGGGATGTGGGAACAGCACAATGGAGCAGATGCTGCAGGGCTCACAAATAAGGCATCTGCGTCGCAGGTACCGAGCAGATGAGGTGCATTAAAATCATCTGTTTCTACTCTTCCTCGCAACCCACTTACATAATTCTGGGCCAACTTTTAAAGGGGGGAGGATTTACCGAACTTCCTCTTCCTTAGTTCTTGGTAAATAGTGAATCACGGAGTGCTTACCGCTAAAGAAGACAAGTCTCTCCACAGCCCAGAGAGCACAACGTGATGTACACACAACAGGGGAGAGTGACAGTCCACCAAGAAAGCCCTGTGAACGGGAAATCCATGGTTTTGCTCCACGCTGCTTTTTTTTTTTTTTTCTGGGACCATTGGCTGCCGAGGCTGGCTCAGGATGTACCCCTGGGGCCATGATTCTCCAGTGAGACCGTACTCAGTTCAGATGTCCTTTTCTCTCCAACAGTCGGGGCGGTCTCTGAAAGCCTTTCTATAGCTGTGTGGAGAGGGAAAGAAGGTATTTCATAACAGGCAAGTGGCAGCCATTCCACACTGGAGAGTGGGCCCTGGAGACAAGCCAGTCTCTCCGCAGTCTCGCATTTGCCTGAGTCTGTGCGTTCGCAAGTAGAACTCGAAATAGCTTGAGTTATATAAAAAACGGCTGATGAAGACGCTGAACTTTAATGTGTGATGCTGTGAAATCATAGATGACACTAGCAATTCTCCAAGTCAGTCTTTAAAGAACGTCACTCGTACAGGGGTCCAGAGCACGGGAAAGGTCCTGTCCTGTTCTGGGAAGATAAAAAAAAAACAGGAGCCTGAATGAAATGTCTGCCCAGCTGGGTCTGACCACGTGTTTCCTCAGTTCCTTGGTGAGGAAAGATCTGAAGTCATCCAGCAGCCTATCGTAATTAGGCTAAGATATTGTGAGTCTGGACTGTTTCAGGTAAACAAGATGGTAACCGTCCCATGTTCCACCGCATCAGTCTATCAGTACACACGGGTCGGTTGTGTACGCCTAACGCGTCTGCGTAGTTCTGTGCGCACATGATTTCCTTTGACAATATGAGAAAAGAATTCCCATCTGGATCTGCCACACTGAGATAGGTGCTACCGATGTGGCAATACCAACAGCACTCCTCAAACACAACCCCAACCGGGAAAATTCCTCTCTGGGTGTGCCAGGAGAGCACCCTCAAGTCTGTGCTTGTTAAAGAGATTCATGGAATGCTTGCGAGGTGAACACCAGACCAGGCCCTAAGGCCTTTTTGTAATCGGCAAGAATGCTGAGGCAAGGAGGACTTCCCAAGGCAGGAAAGGTTACCCCTGGGACTAGAACCCCTGATCTCAAGAACATTCTCCAAGTTCTGGAAGAGAACACAGGAAGCTGATGGTGTTTTTCAGTCGAAGATATTGCACAATGTAAACATATTATCTGCCCCACAAAGAACTGTACTTCCCAACCTGACGAATGGGCCCTGGATATCAAGCACGCGTGACGAAGAAGCCAGAGCTCTTGCGTAGAGCGTCTCTTGTTCCTTTAAAGTTCTCACTGATTATGGGAGAACGGCAGAACCGTCACTTGCTATTTTCCTTAGCATGGCTAGGAAACCACAAATCTGAAAAGACAGATGGTGAGAGGGGACAGTTTTGGAAATAGCATCACGGAGGCTGAAGTGTTTCACTCTCTAGTTGGGCACATCTGTGGCCTGACCACTTAATTAGCTCTCGGAAGAGTCCAAAACCTGTGCTCCTTCCTGTTTTTCTTGTCACAGATAAATGCTGCTATACTTTACATGGTCCCAAACATTAAACAGAGCGAAGTCTGCTTTATGTATTACTAGGAGATAAAGAAAAGGTCTCCATTGCAAACAGGTCGCCATCTCTAAAGAGCTGTGGTCTCAAAAGGATGGAGACGTAATATAGAAACCTCTCACAAGAAGTGAGTTTTATGATCCCCAAACCCAACCTCTTCTTTTAAACACAGGAACAAATTCTGGAAATTTCAAGATGTCCCCTGGAAGGGACATGAAACCTAGAGGAGTTGAAGCAAGGAGAGATGCGTGGGAACCCTGGAGTGACTACATGGCACCTTGCCAGGTCCCTTGGCAAGTGGGAGTATTTGAGGAACCACTTCCTGTTCTCCTACATTTCGACACTCCTGCTTAAAGGAGGTGTTCAGCTGGAGAGACACTCCAACTGAGAACAACCAGGCACTGCCTTGTATGGAAATAGATGAAATGGAAAAGGAAAGGAAAGGCAGCATGCAGCAATGGTGGCACTGCGGGTTATGTGGGGACACAACCACCGCACAGCAAGCATCTCGTCACACAGTACATCTGGACTTGTTACTTTGTGTGGGATTCTTCACCTAGCGCCTCAGAAAGATACTGTTCTTATCTATGGCATTCCTGTGTCCCCTCTCTCTATGGTATTCTGTGTCCTCCCCTCTCTGTATGGCATTCCTGTGTTCCCACCTCTCAATGGCATTCCTGTGTCTCCTCTATGGCATTCCAGTGTCCCCTCTCTCTAAGGCATTCCTACGTCCCCTCTATTTCTTTTCTTTAATGGAATCCTGTTCATTTACAATACAAGCCACAGTGTGATTTTTTTTAAGTGGTAATTTAATAAGTATTTGTGGAGAACCTCTTTTATTTCAGGCATTATGCTCAACCTTGGGATGATGATGAATGAGTAGATGAGAGACTCTGGTCTTCTGAGCTTCCTGAATCTTGAGAATGGAAATATGTCACACTCAGGAACACTGACTTGAAGCCAGATGTTGTGCTCTACTTTGTGTGCAGAGCAGACAAGCTCTCTTACTCTACTCAAAGGGCGCACAGCATGTAAGTGATGCGGGATTAGTTAACAGCTTCCTCCTGCAGCTGGATAAAATGGAGTTGCGTGAGAAGGCTCAGACTCTTGTCTAGAGTCATAGCTTATTAGGAACCCCTTGGTCTCTTTTTGTAGAATAGATGCTCCATGGTATTGAAGTAGTTTGGCTACTGCTTGTCTGTTGTATCCTTGGTATATGGTACACAGGGAGTGCTTAGAAATGCTTCGTGGGCATGGCTCGCTTGTGACTCAGTCATGGGGCACTCAGTCTACCCTAGATCCTGGATTCTGTTTTCAACATAGCAAACAAATATATAAAAGTGATAAAAAAAACTAAACATTTACTGAATAGATGTAAGAAGATGATGGTTGATACAAAACCCATGAGGAATTGTGTGAGCTATTTCCATACAAAGGACAGCACACGTTAGAAGATGCTATAGCCGCTCATGCACAGCAATTTTTTCCTCTTGGTTATGATCATGTGTCTTCTAATAGAGAAGCATTCTATTGCTCACTGTGTGTGACCCCTGTGTCCTCTCTAGTTAATACTTAAAGCGAAGCTTGAATTCCTCTCCTATTACTGTCTCCTGTCTACCTGTTTATTGACGTTGCTGTGTTTGGTCTCCAGGAAGCTTACCCTCCCCTCAGTTTGGCTTTCGGATGAGTGACTCAGGGACTGGCTCCTACACCCTGGCATCAGAACTCAGAAGCCAGGAGTTTGGAAGAGTCTTTATTTTGGTATCTAAGTGAGAAGAAAATACCTGGTCCATCTTGCCAGTGCTCAGGAGGAAGCAGAGAGAAGTCAGAACAATAAAGATGGTGTGTGGGTGATCCCGGTGAAGGTGATTCTGTTTATAAGCACATCTGCTCTGCAAGCTCTGCCTTAAAGCATGGGTCAGGCCGCCCATTCTCAGTTTCATGGAAGCAGTAATATGTTGTCAGCGGACTCCTGTGTCTTGGCACGGCTTTGGAATGG
Organism: Rattus rattus; assembly: GCF_011064425.1. Classification (NCBI taxonomy): domain Eukaryota; kingdom Metazoa; phylum Chordata; class Mammalia; order Rodentia; family Muridae; genus Rattus; species Rattus rattus. The sequence continues at coordinate 222,969,209 of NC_046155.1, read as the reverse complement.
CTTCAAGGCAGGAAGAGTCTGTGAAGTAATGAAATTCACACATGTTCCAACAGAATCAGGAAGGGTTGAGAAATTTGCTGGGGAATGAAACGAGCTACAATGGGGGAAAATCCTCAGTCAGCAGCGGGTCTATCATGAGCTTTCTTAGCAAGTGGATGGAAGATGTTACTCCTGACGAAAATGACAGAAGTAACATTTCAACCATCAGACTCCCGGGCTGAGGGTTCTGTGCATCAGCTACTTGGTTCTTACAGCAATTGCACACAAGGAGGATTAAGAGACACAGCGGGACGCGCTCACTTCAAAGATGTGATTCTAACACAGGTCTGATGGACTTGGGATTTGCCAATAATCCTGGCTCTCACAGGACGGCCTTATAAGGATAGAGGGTGGGGGGGGGGGAGGAGAAGAAGGGTGAGCTGTCATTATTGGAGTCTTCTCTCCCTTGATCTGGGATTCACATGAGTTGTTAGCCATGGGAGGAGGGGATCTTTATGGATATTTCCCTTGGATATTTTCCCACTTTTGCCTCCTTTTCTCTTATTCTAGTGAGTCGTTTGCATAGGAGAGGGGTCCAGGTGGGACAGGCTAATATACTTCTCATGAACATGTTACAGGGATGGCGTTTCTATCCTCTTTTGCAGAGAACATCAAGAACAGGATAGGAACTAACCCAAAACACAGGACACAGCTTCCAACTGGTAGAACTTGAGCAGTTGAACAGGATTGCTTTGAACCCAAATCTTTGCTCTTTTCTGTTGTAAAAAATATAAAAAAATAAAAAGGCTGTCTTTTATCCTCACTAGGTCCGGCATGGCAGTGCTCTAAGATATCTGCTGGGTATCTTAATTCTCAGTCAGCAAAGTGTCTCACCCGCTTTGCTCCATCCCTATCACACTGCCAAAGGCCTCTCTCTGAGCCTGGCAGCAATCTCTCTACCTATCTAGTTCCCAAGGCAGGTTTCCATGCCAGAAACACACATCCCAACTCTGTGGCGGCCCAGACCAGCCACTGCACACTTTCTTACACTTAAATCGCTACATGAAAGAAGATACAACACAACAACCTTTGACTCAATTTATAAGATATAATTGCCCACCTAAACATACAAAGTCCAATACACATCCATCCCTTAAGAACATTAATAACAACCTGTAAAGGTACAGCGTGGAATCTTAACGTCACCTGCCATATTGTCCTGCCACGGCTTCTCTCCCTCTCCCTCCTGTCTCTTCCTCCTTTCCGTTCCAGTCTCCTCCTCTTCCTTCAAACTTTTCTCCCGCCCATCCTTCCTTCTCGTCCAATGACAGGCCTCCTTCTATCTTGTACCTGTCCCTCACCTGTAATTTACAAATGAAATGCGGAGAAGGTTCTGGTGAAGTCACCTGAGACCTGAGTACTGACTAGACAGCTGTCCTTGGGGCAGTGGAATTAGCATTAAAATACAGACAACTCCCGGGCAAATCACATTTTTCAAGACCAAATTAGCTGTCCTGCCCACGGAGGGTATCTTCTTCTTTCATGGGGTGCACACGGTCACAGCTCTCCTCTCCATAGAGAGCACACGGGAGGGTACGCACGCCCAGTCTGCTCTCATTTCCTTTCCCTGCCGCTTCTGGGCATGAAAACCCCTCTTGTTTCATTTCATGCTGTCTGTGGAGTCACACATCCATTTCCCCCTACCTGTGCAGCATGTGGGATACGGAAAGTAAACCAAAAGGTGCCAGCACCCCCCAAAGGAGTTCTCTTTCTTGAGGTTTCTTTAGCTGTAAATACCATCCCTGCTATAAGAATTGGGGCTGGAACTAAGGGTTTATATGGAGAGAATATTTTGTTAATTTCTTTCCCATGAAAGAGAAGCAAAATTCGATTCTCTGTGAGACAAAGTGCCCAGTCTTCATCCTGGGTTGGCTGGTCTCCATGAAGAGGCAGAAGGCTAGGGCCGTGTCACGGAATAAGATCAGCAAAACAGCAGACTTTTCCTGAATGAACAGCTAAACTTAGGAGGACGGATGAGAGAAGTGATTTAGTTTGCAATTCACCCTAAGGTCTGCACTAACTGGAGTGTAGGCCATAGAAGAACTGAAACCATTATGGTCTCCATGGTCCTTGCTAGAATGCCCTCTAAGCAAGGGAAGGACCCTAGGGGTTTTACTGGGGTCAGTTCAGTTAGAGACAAGAATTGCGTTCCCCAAGTATTAACAACAAAGACACCTTTCGATGTATACACCAGAAGAGACCTGATGGGCCAGATGTTAGTTTCCTCAGGAAGGGTTCTTCAATGCCATCTCTTTATTCTTGGGGAATCTTAAGGAAAAACGGAATAATAGAAAGAGCTTTAGTTTTCTCTAAGGGAAGAAGATTAGGTACGAACACACCTTGGGTTTGTGAGTCTTTGATGGGGGCACTTTCTGTCCTGCTGAACACAGATGGAGATGTGAATGGAGCCTTCCCGTGCTACTCGCCTCACCTAGGACCTTGTCAGAACACGGGAGGGAGAGTCAGAACAGAGAGTGAGAGAGACAGAGGCAGCAAGGAGGAGTCAGAATGAGGCTAGCATGTCACATGCATGCCAGGGAGTCCTCTGCCTCCCGTAGCAGGGCTGACCTATCAGTTCTGAGAGTTCCAGAGCTTGTGTACAGCTGGGAGCCAGCAGGGAGACTGCTACATGACTCAGTGTAGTCAAGACAAGGAGAGCAAGTGGCCAACCGGGGGCACACGTCTAGAGAAGCATCGAGAACAGAGAAAGGTTGTATTTTGATGCTTAGGACAAGAACATAATCTATTAAAAAACAACAAACCAACCAACCAAGTAACCAAGCAACCAAGCGACCAGCCAACCTTAAGGCTTTGAAGAGGTAATAATTGTGATATTGACTTAAGGTTTCTCAGTAGACAGGACAGAATTCCTTTCTTTTCAAGTCCCAAGAGTTTTCAGATTCTCTTGGCATGGAGACCACTACGAAGCAGATTGTGGGCTTCCAAGTAGAATTAAAATAAACGGTAGCAGCTCTCTGCTAGATTTTTCAAGAGCTCTTTGCTTTTTTTTAATAGCAGCCAAGATGTAATCGAATGCCAAGATTTATCTGGATTACAGACCCATCATCTTAAAAAGGTTCAGGTATGGTGTTGAACTTTGGAGAAATCGTGCCCCAATTCTTACCACGTGACTTTGTCCTTTAAGAAAGGCGATATTCTCTTGGAGCATGTGATTCTGGGCAGAGCAGGGCTGGGGAGTGTCTGCTGGTTTCCTAGTCATTCTTAAATTAAGGCTCTGCAATCTGTTACATAAATCTCTATTTTCTTATTTTAGGTTCAGCCAGCATTTAGCTAGTGAATAAATCAGACATCCAGATGTCATCTCTCCCTGACTAGATATAAATCACAACCACAACGCTCATTAGGTTTGCCAAAATTGCTTCACATGTCAACAAAATCTAACGTTACTGCCCAGGATTCGTCCCTCCACACTCCCAGCCCCCAGCTGAGGAAGACAGAGATCATTCAGCATAGGGAGGGCATCCGAGAATATTCCTGCCAGACCCCATGATGAGCAGTGAAATCCTCCCCCCCCCCGAGACCGATGGGCTGGGAGCATCCCTTGCTTAGGGGCCGGGAGAACAACTTCTGGAACACTGCTTTCTCTTCTCACTTCTTCTCTTTCTTTTCTCAGTGGTGACTGAGTAGCACCATGGGCCAATTGCTTCACAGGACCCTAAGTAGAAACTGAATGCAGTTTGCCACTAGTGACCCCTTTCATCTGCTGTATTAGGGAAGGCTGCACGGGAAAGAGGAAGCACACTCATTTCTTACATCTCTCATTCTCATTGACAGATTTCCATTACTTACCAGAGGTCTGAGGCCCTTCCATCCCTTGCCTCCTCTTTAGGGAGGTGCCCTAATCCTGGGCAGCTGCCCAGGGACAAAGTTTAGGCCTGCATAGATTTTTTTTTCAGGGTGTTTTATGTGTGAGGCCTAGGAGGGACCAACATCGATTCTTCCTACAATACACCTCTCCCAGGACCCAGTCCAGTGGGTACTTCTGAATATCAGGTGGATATTTATTTCTTAGCTCAGGAGTCTGTGAGCATCTGGCCAGCTCTGCTTTTGCAGGATAGACTCTTTCTCCTCTTTTCTTCCAGAGGCTACTCATTTCTGGGTGTTTTGACAGACTTTTTTTTTGTCTCTGCCCTTAGTGTATTTCAACTGTTGGGGTTTCAGAACTTCCTCACTGGGGAATCTAACTCTGTTTTCGGCATTGTACACACAGTGCTTTTCATGTATGTAATAATCATTGTGGAGAGATGGCTCAACACTTAAAATCACTTGCGGCTCTTGGAGAGGACTTGGGTTTGGTTTTCAATACCGTGAGACTCACAGTGCCTTCTATTTCTAGTTGCAGGGGACCTGGTTCCTCTTCTGGCTATTACAGGCAATTGCATTCATGCACTGCACATATAGACCTGCAGACACACAAGTAAATGGAAATTTGTTAGGAAGTGTAGGAATGAATAAAATATGGCGGACGCGTCATCATTATATTATATTCTAGACAAAGGCTGAAAAGTTCCAGGTAGGGAATGACATGCTTCCAAGTGGACTTAGCAAAAATATTTTCCACAGTCACATACATACAGAAGAAGAGATATCTAATCTATCAATGTTTAGCAAGAGACACATAAAGTTTGTGATGAATAGTAAATGGCAAAACCTTAAGTTCAAATTTCCTACCTTAAAATGAGTTTCCTAGTGAGGGAAAGACACGTTCCTACCTTTATCTCACGTCTGTGATGAAATGCATGAAACTGTGGCTCAAACAGAGAACGTTCCAAATGTCCGCCATGTCTGTCGGGAGTCTTTGTTACAGTCGCTCCTTCGTCAGTTCCAGAAGGGAAGCAAGGGGAGCCAATCAGTGTTGCCTTTCCTGTGGGTTAAGCTCAGCCCTGTGGCTTTTGTTAGGAGCGCATTCGTAATTCTTTAAGACTGGAAATCCAATCACAAGTATCGCTTTCTCCCTTACGAGGATTTTAGTCCAGGGGTTAACGCATTAATAAAGGATTGTCAAAGGAGACGGAAGGAGCAGGGGGATGGACAGCTCCTAAATTAGAGAAATACTGACTTGAAGCACAGAGTAAGATTGTGTGTATACCTAGGGAGACTATTCTTCCTGAGGGCATTTTATTGCTCTTCAGGTACATTATAGACATACCAGTTTGGTAAAAGAGAATCCTAATACTTTTCAAGGGGCAAATTTTTTTTGTTTCGTTTGAGATTAAAGCCTTGTTGACTTTTATAAATCATTATAAGTTCCTGAAAATTTTTCGTAAATCTTAAGCCCAAGATAACAGGGCTTGTTCGCTGCAATTGGTGTAAAGAATTCCATTCACTGCTGCAGCCTTCTCCTCGAACTGTAAGCTGGGAGGACAGATTGAAGTCTTGTTCACCACAACATTTTCAATCCCTGAAATGGTATCTGACGTATATTGAGCTCCCCGAAACTTTCATTGGACGTTTGGATGGATAAATAGAATTGAGGGGGTCTTTAGTGCCGTTTTGACCTAAGTGGAAATTATTGTGCCATGTTATCCTGGAGGTCTAGTTTGCCTCTGACAAGTACATTTTGGGGGTGGACAGGTTTTTTTCAGCTTACACTTTTGGGTCAGAACCTATCAGTGAAGGAAGTCAGAGCAGGAACTAAAACAGGAATGGTAGCAAAAGCAATGAAGAAATCCCTGTCTCTTTGGATCACTGGTTCATGCTCTGTCAGCTTTCCTGACATAGTTTGGTATATCCTGCCTAGGGACAGTCTTGCTCCGTCCATCCAACGTCAATCAATACAACGGCTCACAGACATGGCCACAGGCCAATGGGATTGGAACAGTTCTTCAGTTGAGGTTGTCTCTTCTGAGGGGATTCAAGGTTGGGACAAGTTGACAATAAAAACTGACTAGTACATTTGGGTATGAACCTACAGATTTACTATGTAGTTTTCTAAATGGTGTTGATGCTGTTTGAAGACTTATAAATGATTTATTTCATTAAGAACACCAAGGATTCATAAAACAGAGACCACTGAGAGCTAAATTCCTTGGTGATTTAAAAAGTCTGCTAAAATTTTGGCAGCTAGAGGGAAAATGGGTTTAAACAGCTAGGGGAGCCTAGACATTCTTCAAAGATACGAACTTAAGATGCCATGACTTTTGTCCCTGTAGGACTCAACAAGCCAGGAACTCACATAGGTTTTTAAAGCTCAACTGGCCACTGCTTAAGGATAGAAATGATGTCAGGGTTTATTGTTTGTTTGTTTTTTGCACCTAGAAATTAACACACACACACACACACACACACACACACACACACACAATTGGTTGAGTTATAGTCAGTTGACACGATTTAACATGGCAATGGTCCAGTTAGGCTCCCATGCACTTTGTAGAATAAATGGCTTGTCTGACACACATTACTTTGTTGCCCCTGCCCCTCCCACAATCTGAAATTGTGGAAGTGTGATTTACCAGAGACTTACTGACCAACTAATATTCTTGAACTTGGGCATAACCAAAGTGTGTCTAATTTGCGAAGTTCACTAAAAATGAAATTACAGAGAGAAAAGTGAGGAGCACATTTTAAAAAATGCTTGTCTTATTAGCATATGGAAGCAAGGCTGTCATTAACCCCTAAATGTCCATAAGAAATGAGAATGTGTCTAAGAGTGTGGCAGCTAAGTTTTCTTAAGCCCTTTCCCCAGTAGTAAGATTCTAATTAAGTAGATATTAGAGTCAGGATAGACTAAAGTATAAGAAAGAATGTTTTTGCAATAACAAAAATAGAAGTGTGCTTTAAAACAAGTTTAGTATTGAAAAGGGAAGCAAACTTGATTCTGTCAAATCTGGGTCCCTCGAGAGGTGGCTTCTCTTGTGCACATAGCACAGAATATGCCAATGGAAATTCATACAAGAGGGGAGGTCATGGGGGCAAAACAGGAATGAACTAGTTATATACTCTCTGGAGTCATTGTAAATATTTACAAAAAATAAAAATGGATGATTTAGTAAAGTATTTCCATCAGAAACAATGTACTAATTAGAAATCAGGAAACTGGGTGACAGGACCAGAAGGGGAAGCAAAGAAGAGGAAAGAAATGGGAAAGAAACAACCTTGGTCATTTCTTATTTTTGTGAAACATTTTTTTTGGTGAAACTTGGCAAAACCAGTTAGCATTGTTTTTGTTTTGTTTTGTTTTTTTTTGAAGATATCTTCAGAACATAAGTTCTTAGGTGCTTGAAATTGATTCTGCATGATAATTTTGTGCCTGGCATTGATTATAGAATAAAGTGAAAAATTCTAAACAGAAAAATATGATTCATAATGTAAAAACAAAAACTCCAGTAAGCCTGTTTCAATGTGGGAAGCACTGTACTGGGAAATAACCAGGGACCCAGGCACATTTCATCTTCTTGCTCTGTGTTCACCATTTGGGTTTTTTTTTTTTTTATCTCATTTGCTTGTACTCAGTCAGCAAATAGGCAGTGTGATCCTTTTCAAAATTGTACATACCAATCTATCTCTTCTCCCTATTGGTTAGCCCCTAATCGTATGGCTGCACCTAGCTAGTCTTTGGCTAGATGACTGGAGTTCAGTTAAAACATCAAAGCAGCAGAGAAAAGACACCAGGGGCAGACAATGGATTCTGTTACTGAATGCAGATTAGAATGTGAACCCTTTTGAAATGGTGTGGACCGTGAATAGGGGCAGGGGCATGTAAAATGTGGTTCACAAATGTTTATGATGGATAAAGTGTAATATTAGCAGTCATGGAGAGTTTGCCCAGTACGCACTACCTACCCTAGGTCACTTGTGTAGGCTAGCTCATTTAAAACACGGCATTATGCAACCCTCTAGGAGACTGTCCAAACAAACAAACAAACAAACAAGCAAACAAACAAATACACTCAGCAAAAGTCAAGGCTCAAAGCAACTTTAAAATCACACTCGGAGATACATATGCAAGAAAGACTCTCAATGTTGGCAGACAAATTCAAGATGCGAGGTTGTTTACAGGTGCGGCCAGCCTCGAATCTTTACGTGAGCGTAACTGAGATGTCTCGACGGCTGCGCAGTCTCTGCAGGTAGCCTTTACAGTTCCGTGTCGCAGCACCCAGTAATTTGGTCTTCCAATGAGTTACATTTGAAGGTCGGTCTCCTCCGTTCATCTTGATACTTCACTCCTGATATTCCTGTAATCTTTTCTGGTCCTTTGCATTCCATTTACATCTGCACTGGGAGGGTTTGGTGGTTCCTGTAGAGAATCCTCTATTCCCAAGGAAGAGCAACCTGTAAATGCTGCTCTTCCATTGGGAGCATTGCATTCTGTAGGAGGTTCCTCTTCCACCCGGCCTCCTTTCAGTTCTGCTATGTTCTAGAGAAGTTAAAGAATCTATGTCTGTTTCTGCAAGGGGTGCAAAGCTATCCATGTATCTCACCAGCCATTTAACTCAACACGCTGATTATATCTGACTGGACCTAGAAATGTGAACGGAATCTAATCTATGATAATATGAATATAATTTTCATTTGCAATTGCAAATGCAAAAGTTGTGCATATACAATTTGCACAACTTGTAAAGGACCATAATATAAACCACAGTAAAGGGACAATAGCTTTAGGGGTGAAAGGTAGTATGTCCACTGACAAAGCAGTTCAATCCCTTTGGATATAGCACTTCCTGAGAGTAACATACACAAAGGGAGTCACATTGCTTTGCCCTTGAAGCAAGGGAGGAGCATTTGATGCTCCTATAGAAAGCATAAGAGAGAAGATAGGAACCTGCAGTATCCTCAGAGACCTTTGGGTTTCCTGTTTAGTGGAGATTGCCCGGGACAAACTCAAGGGTATTAATTTCAAGTGTGGTCTTAGAGAGATAATTTTTAGTAACACTGACAAAGCTGGCTAAGAAATAGCTGTACACTCTAACTCTCAAACCAGGATTCACTGTACTTTATTGACACTTGACAAGACTAGATGAATTAAAAAGAATGTTTCTGAGGGAGGAAGGACATGAGCAAATATGTGGGTAGGGAAAGGTGAGACACTGGGCACAGGTTGAACCCATGGGGGACACTGGAAAAAAACTTCCTGAAATGAGTTAAAAGCTGTGCATTGGCCCATCTGGAAACCAGGTTTTCTAGATTACTCAGGACTTATCAGATTCAGGGTTCATTTCACTTTCACAGAGCGGACATTATAACAAGAAGGAACTATTGACTCCAGGCTGTCCCTAGCTCTCTGCTATATGTCAGGCAGCAACAGTTGTACAATTTAAATGAGCCCTCTGCATTCAAGCCCTGACTGGAACAGGTAAAGGTGGTGATTTTAGAGACTATGGAAGTGTCTGGAGGGATTGCTTTTTTCCCCATTAGTTAAATTATTCACCTTATTTCCCATTGCTGTCCTCCTCCCTGTCTTGGGTCGCCCCTCATGCAGTCCCTCAGCCCATTTCTCCCTCCCCTTTTCCTCTGATAGGGTGGAGGCTCCCCCTCCAAACTCAGGTATCCCCCTATCCTGACAAATCCTCTACAGGTCTAGCCAGATCCTCTCCTATTGAGGCCAAAGAAGCCCAGTTAGGGGAATGGATTTCACAGACAAGCAACACTTTAGGGACATCTCGGCTCTAGTAGTTGGGGAACCCAAATGTTCAGGTTAGTTGAGTTTGTTGGTTGTCCTGTGGAGTTCCTATCCCCTTTGGATCCCTCAATCCTCTGGGGGGTGATTTCTAAAGCCTGAGATGCCTTTTCTTTTGATCATCTTCAAATTACATCAGTTGAAGGTATTCTGATGGAGATATAACTTGTTCTTTATTGGTGGAAGAGATAAATTGAGATTCTAAAGCTCAGAAATGTGTGGTTGTTCCCTATCCACTTCTCCAATGTGTTTAGTGCCTTTAAATGTAATTATGGTCAACCTTTATCATTCCGGCTGCTCTGGAATCAGCCGCGTGACAAACTTCTGTCAGTGAGGGTATTTCTAGAGTAATTTAAATATGAAGGGAAGAACTTAATGCATCGAGGAGTCATCATCCCAAGAGCTATAGTCATAGACATTAGAGAGTAATGAGGAGAGGATGCTAACTGGAAACCAGCATAGATTACCTTCAATGTGAACACAATATGACCAGACTCCACAGGATCCTGCTTCCATGACTAAAGCCAGTTTTTTGCTAGGCTTTCCTTACCGCAGTGGACTCTGCCCTCAAACTATGAGGCAAAATAACTCTTACACTCTGAAGTTTTTTTTCTTTTTCTTACCATGTATCGATGGTCATAGTGATGAAAAAAAATCAACTAATAGAAATATTTTCCCAATAATTATATAAGAAAAACAGGATCCAGAGAGACGGCATGGTGCTTAAGGGGGCTTGCCGTGCAGTCATGAGGATCAGAGTTCAAATCTCAGCACCCACATAAAGAACAGAGCATCCCCCAAATGTCTATAAAGTCTGTTCTGAGATGACACAGACAAGGGGATTGTTGGGACTTCCTGCCTTCCAGATGAGTTGACAAAACTCCAGTCTTAGGTCCATAGATGAGACCCTGTGTCAAAGAAGTAAGTGAAGACAAAGAAGTCATAGAAGCCATCTGATGCCCTCTTCTAGCATGTGTGTGCATGCGCTCTCTAATGTACAAATAAACCAAACAAATCTTTAAAAAGTAATTATAAAACTCACAAAAGAGAACAAGCAAGAATGGGGGTGGAGGGATTTGTGAAAAAATTTATAACTAAGTCTCATGAGACGACAGATTAATTTTTTAGAGGAAGATACCAGACTTATCTTCAGAAGTCATGTTAGCAGTTTGGAAGAATTTATTTCAAGCCTGCTGACATGAGGGTATTTCTTTAGGAAAAAAAAATACATCATAACAACTTCAATGGCAATAACCGATGTGTGCCTCATTTCTGGATTTTAATGAAGATCTGATTGCGGCAATGCACATTGTCCATGTTTCTAAAATTGGTCAGCCTAACAAACTGAAGTAATTGCAATCAGATGTAGCATAGGAGAAGGTCGGCAAGTTATCTGGCAGGGAAGAAAATCTGTGTGGGCTTTTAGAAGGCAACCCTGCCATGCTGGAGTATCCCTTTTTCCCACCCCATCTCCTCTCCCTTCTTTCCTGTCCCTCTGCCTTCCTCCACAAAACTTCATATTTGAATTCAAGTCATAAAGCAGCCCAGCAAGCTCACGAACACTAATGGAACAATAAGAATTCACCTTTCCAAGAACAAAGGCAGGGCAGGAAACATAAACTGACCTAGGAGTAGGAAGTGACCAAGCAAATCAGAGCTTCCGAGGAGATCTTTGAAGCTCTAGAAAATACTCAAAGACTCTCCATTCATGTATTTATGAACAAAATGGAAACTTCCACAAAACATTTCTAGCATCCTTCATTTCTAGCATGCTGAGTTATCACCCCCTAGACACCTTTCCCTGGAACTTTTCATTTACCAGATAACTCACATGAACATGATCAGATTGAATGAGATGGGTGTTGAATGGTCCCTTTGCAAGCTAACATTTAATAAAATAGAAACCACACAAAACTCCCTTTTGCACTTGATAAGCAATGGTCCAAAGAGAATGAATGTGCTGTTAGCAAAAATAATGAGTTGATAGAAAATGATGAGTGTTTGTGAGGAGGTGACAGAGAATTTACAAGGTATCCTGATTGCAATTCAGGTCTTCGTGTCTACGGACTTCAAGAAGAGTATGCATCGCTTAAAAACCCCTGAGTAATTTTTTACTAGTCCTGTTGTCATGTCCTGAGTCCATCCATCTCTCTTTATCTCTGTGTGTGTGTCTTGTGTCTTCCCATCCCCAGCCTATTCCACTGAGGCCAGACAATGCAACCCAGTTTGGAGAACAGGATCCACAGACAGGCAACAGATTTAGGGACAGCTCCTGCTCCACTTGTTGGGGACCTGCATGAAAACTGAGCTGCATATATGCTACATATATGTGTGGGGGCGTAGGTTCAGCTTATGCTCTCTCTTTGGTTGGTGGTTCAGTCTCTGGCAGCCCCAAAGAGTCCAGGTTAGTTAACTCTGTTGGTCATCCAGTGGTGTCCCTGTCTGCTTTGGGTCACTCAGTTATTCCACAACTCTTCCTTAAGACTCCCTGAGTTCCATCTAATGTTTGGTTATGGGTCTCTTCATCTCTTTCCATGTATTTTATTATTATTTTTAAGGTAACTGAGTTAGACTTTATAAGTGGTTTGGCACACTTCAGAGCCATGGGGATTCTGTGAAACAATGTAAGGAATGTAAAAGACTAAGTGTTGACATGGGAGCAAATATCAGAGAGTTCTCCTTTCTCCACAGAAGATCCAGTAAGAATAGCTCCATATATTTATTTTACTTCATTAGACTCCCAGTGAATGATGCTTTTGAACAAATTGTCCTTTAATAAAAATGAAACATAGAAATAAAATTCGAGAGCTTTAGAGGTATAATACATTGCATTTCCAAATGTATTTCATTTACTTATTATATATCTCCATTAAACTACCATTGTTAGTTTGAATATTTTTTTGTAGCGGATTACTCACAATTTTGTATAGTGATGGCAAGTATGCTATCTACGAATCTTTCTTTCAGTTGCATGCTTTACTTTACCTCCACACATGCTTTATTTTCTTGCCTTATTGCATTGTTCAGCATCTCTATAACAGAGTTGAATGGAGGTGGTAAGAGCATATATCCTTGACTAGATTGTCTTTTCCTTAGGGGAAAGTTCTTAACTTTTTCATGCTGTTAGTGTTAATTCCTACTAGGTGTCGTTATTAAGTTGAGGAAGCAAATTTTATAACCTATTTAAAGAAAACAATGAATGAGTATACAATTTGATTTTCTTTATGTCTGTAATAAGGACATAAGTTTTTATTTTATAGTTTATTAATATGATAAAATACAGGGATTGATTTTTCCTGATGTTAAGCTGTATCACTGAAATAAACAGCATTTTACCATGGTAATGTTTCTGTGAATTGCTTGTACCAGTTTTTTAAAAATTTAAGGGGGCTTATTTCTGTGTTCATGAAGGATTTTGACTTGTAACTGCTTGGTACTCTACTTCAATTTATGACAGAGGCATTGGTTTTGTTTTTTGGTTAAGATTGGCCTCATAAAATGATCTAGAAAGTGTGTGCTTTTTGGTATCTGACATGGTTTTGTGCATAATTGATATTGTTCTTTCACTAAATGTTAAGAAGAACTTCCTAAGAGATAATCTTAGTGCAAAAGTTTCTTTGTTGGAAGATTTTTACCTATGAATTCAATTGTTTCTAAGCAATAATTCGGGGTTAAGACAGAGTTCATCTTCTATGTTCCCTTCTCCCAAGGATCACATATTATTCTTGCTTTTATCCCACAGATAAAAAATTCTGAAAAATTTTATCCCATAGATAACATGTCTGAAAAAAATTCCATAGATTGTGAAAAGTTCCATAGATTGTATCCAGTGTCCTGTTGTTCAGGGTGAGGGAGTGAATCCTGTCTCTATCTCTCCAGCATGATCAGAAGAGGAAGAATTTGGTTTTCATATGTTCATGTTTTAAAGTGTTTTGGTAAAACAAGTCTAGTGTTCCACTTTTTAAAATGTGGTTGTGGTGGTGCATACTGGTAGGATTTGCTGAAGGATGTTGAGACAAGGCCGCAAGAGGGAGTAGAGAAGGTAGAGAGAGGAGAAGGCAGCATGGGGTGCCATGGGGTAGATGAATTATGAAAATGTGGCCATGAGGGCTGGCCTATTAGAGTAAGAGTGACCCAGGGGGACATGGAAAAATACATGTCAGGGTTATTGATATAGAAGTAGGTAAAATAGCATAGAGGGTAGATATCTGCCCAGTTCTAGTGGCTTAAGTGCTTATTATTAATATAAATATATCTTGTATCTTGGAACTAAATGATTCAAGATGGGGTAGAAACCCTCAATATTAAATATTTACCACAACACCTACCTGTGATGGATTAAGTTTAGAATATTCAGTCTGTTTTAAGCAAAACTAAAGGAAGGTATTCTGCCCTCATTGGGTAACTTTTGCATTAAAAAGGGGTTTTATAATATTGGCAATGTTATTTTCTGTGTTGCTAATGACTTTGTAATGTCCTTGTCTTTTCAAGTATGTAACAAAAATTTTTCAGTTATAAATTTTTGTGGTTTCTTCTAATTTTTTATTTAAAGTTTATTTTAAAACACTTCAGTTACTGTCACTTTAATTAAATTGTAGCTAAACTGGATCAATATTAACCCCATCATTAATTATTCTTATGTATTAGTGTTCTGATCCAAACCAAATGGTCCCTTCTTTCTTATTATCACATTTAATTTTCATAAAATTAAATAAAATATTTCAAAATATTGTTTTTTACTCTTAAAATTACTTTGGAGACTTGTCCAGATAGGCATGAAAAGTTATAAAGACTTTGTCTTTAACTCTATAAAAGATGATAATAGCTAGTGTTTTCCTTATGTTCTGTTACTGTTAATCAGTTTAATGTTGTATACGTTTCACTGGAAAAATAAGTGGCCGAGATTTCCATTGTGTGTGGAAAGAGTTATGAATACACATGTGCCTTATTTTTAAATGTTAAAATTTATTTATTTATTTATTTATTTTAGTATTTGTAGTCAGAGTGGGAGCCTCGTGGTCATGCTTAGCAGCAAATGCACTTACTTACTGAGCCACCCTGCTGTTTCATAAATATGCTTTATGTGTTGTATATATGTTAACAGAATGGATTAGAAGGTCTTAAAAATTATTAGTCTATAATACATTCTTACTTTGAATAATAATTGAGTGAACAATATCATTATCCAGAAACAACAATCCAGTGTAGTTAACAGAGCTATGCATTTTATTTACTTCAATGGGAAATTTAATTGCTTTTCCATGACAATGGTACTGACTACTTGGTGACTTAATATCTATTCAGCCTTAATTAATGTCAGCAAGTTGCTTTGACTTTCCTCTCATGCTCAAGTAAAGGCATAAATTTGGTTGTCACTGAACACCAGATTGAGCGCTTATTTACTAAAGTCAAAACAAGACATAGTTAATGTTAGGAATTGTATAACCACTCCCACCCCCAATTCATGGCTTGAATTCCTAACTTCGGCAGAATGTGTTTGGAAATAGGATCTTTAAAGACGTGGTAAAAGAAAGGCCATGATTGTGAGCTCTGAGATAGCATGACTGTTGTCCTTACAGAAAGATAGTATGCTGCAGGCATCAAAGGGAGATAGCACAAACACAGACAGGAAGATTTCAGAAGATACTTGCTTCACTACTTGATTTTGGACTCTCTGACTTGAAAAATGTCAGGAAATAAATTTCTATTATTTAAACCACTAATCTGTGGGGTTTTGCCAAAGCAGTCCCAACAGACTGTTTCGTCTAACTATGGTTCTTTCAATGTGGACTTTGGAACTGACACACAGCCCAGATAACTCCCACAAAGCATTTCACCAAACTTGTCAATCCAGCATGAGTTCATTTTATGAAAGCAGCTGCTCACAGAAGAACTACTGGGAAAGCATTATTAACATGGATTGAAAAGGGAAATTAATTATGCTTCCTTGCTTTGAAATATTGATATTGTTTTAATGTATCATATTTCCCAGGGACCAGCCCCAGCTGTTGTTCTTTCTTGGTGGTTCCTCTTGAGGTAGAAGTGTGTTGTGGGGAGAGAAGTGTGTTGTTAGGGGTAAGACTTGGTCTTATGAGATACTTTGGGTTGCTGTTTAATAAAAAAATGTTTTCCTATCTTAAGTTTAAGTTACTTTGCTGCTGTAGCTGACCTGCCTGAGTTCCACTGAGGCCAGAAAGTGCAGTCTCTGGCAGTTGGCACCACATCATAAAATAACAGGTTATTAAGCAAAGGATTAATTGCTAGGGACTTTTCCCTCTTGTACAGATGCTTCTTATTTGCCAGGCTAGAAGGAGGGTTGGAACAATAAACTTCTATTGAACCAGGAGAAGAGAATCACATTCTAAGAAAGAAAAACTTTTACACAAGTAAATATGGATTGAACTCATAAATTCATTCGCAGATTCATGCTTGCATATTCATAAATCTCCATTCAAACCAGTTGGGCTCAGCTTACATAGTTTCTCACAATTACATACTTACATACTCACACATCCATGCTTACATATGTATATGGATCAAAAGATCAAGTGCCAGTACAGAAAGAACTTACTCATTCTGGATGGAAAATGAGCTTCAATCGCTATTGCATAGAGAAAGAAAAAGCTTCTACCCTTTGGTTGCTAAGTGAATTAAAGGCAAATCTATAAGAAGAAATCTTTGTCCTCTTTAGTAAGACAAGCCCTGCCTTGCTATTAAGAAAAGACCTGTTCTGTCCCATGGTAAGGAGAAGCCTGCCTGATCTTTCTACTCTCTCTGCAGCTTCTTCTTTTTTCCTCTTTCTCTCCATATTGTGCATATTTCTCTCTTATTTTTTAAATTGCCTTATAATTTCTAAGTTATTCCACTCTGCATTCTTCTTTTAATCTTGCTCTCTCCTCCTGCTCTGATGTCACAACAATGCCCTTACTCTCAATACCATTACCCCCAATGCTATGCCTTTACTTCTAAGTTCTTCTTGAGTTCTGCTTAAAGTTTTTTTTCTCTCTCTCTCTCTTTGACCTCAGGACTTACATATCTTTCAGAATACGTGATCACATAGTAAAAAGTTCACCACAAGTGTACACATAAATTCAAATCATAAATTAAATAAGAAGTTTACAACAGAGAATGTTTACATGCATATACATCCCTTAGGAGGAAGTTTCTGGCTAAACATTCATCATCTGTCACCAGCCCTACAGGCTTATGAAGAGTTATAAAACAATCTTTGTGACTAATGTATTAGTGGAGTTTCATATAGATAAACCCAGCCTATATTTTATTTTCTGTCTTTGTACTTATTGTAAATCCTTAGTTCTCTTTTTGTAACCTTCAGTCAATTGTCTTACAGCCTCTTGGAATAGGCTCCAAGTTGAAGATGCCTGCTTGCTATCACAGAAGACATTAATGGGTGACACTTGAAGACTTACAGACTTCTCAATGCAGTCTTAACATCAGAAAGGACTTAATAGCAGTCCTATTATAAAATAGCTTAATGATTGCTAATCATTATTAAGAATTAATGAATCATCTATTTGTCTATATAGCATCACTACAAGACAGTACATCTTCCTTGTTCTGCAGAAATCTGCTCAAAAGTGTAGGCGAATACCTAGTTACTGTTTTATATATATATATATTAATAATATTTAATAATATTTAATATTTAATAATAACAACAGGAAAACATTAATATCAGGGATTTTTCCTCGAATTAAATTCTTCTTGGCCTTGCCTAGAGAATTAATTTCATCATTAACTTTAACAGTCCCTGGTGGAACCATCTCAGGAAGATCACCTGGTAGTTATTACCTTCTCTTTGCTGGCTTCTGGCACTTATTTAACTAGGTATCCCTCAAACCCAAATCCTTGTCCCGCCCTCTCAATTTAATGTCACCTATTTCTGAGCCTTGATATAAAACATTATTTTAATGCTATCGTTTCTTTCCCTGACATCTCAGAATGTAAACACAAATGTTTTTATTAGGTTTTCCTACTTTTATGTCAGTATGGTTATTCGTATAAGTCCAATGAGAGTCTGATCTCCTCTGCAACAGAATATATGTAGACAAATCTATTGCGCAACGAAAACTTTATTTGAAATGGCATGTTTTAAAATTTACCTCTCTAATGCCTATATGGTATGAGAATAGATAGGAATTAGAAGTTTAATTTGTATGTGGAACTGGTACTTGTGAAGACACCATAGAAAACTAGCCAGGCACCTGCTCATGCTTTCAGAGCCCTGGCATTACAGGTACGAAGGAAGATCTATTCTTTGCAGGCACATTTATAAGCACTGAAGTTCTGCAGAATCTAGGAATTAACATGTCTCCATACTTACTCCCAATAAAACTTCATAAGTAGGATTGCTTGGGCTGGTGTCATAGCTTCCAGAGGTCAAATGTAGCCAGAAAAACTATGTAAATCTCAGAGAAAAACATACAAATTTTTGCACACACTTCTCAGAAGGAACCTACCCTGCTCCATAGCTTTCTTATTGTTTCATTTTGTTTTTGAAATAGGGTTGCATGTAGTTAGGCTGACCTCAGACTTCTTATGTAGCCAATTGTGACTTCTACCAACTGATGTTCCTACTCTAGTCTACCCAGTGCTGGGTTCCAGATGCATGCCACCACTTAGATGTCAGTGACTTAAGCCACCTATGAAAAGTTATTGTGTGACAGGCAGCCTTAGCAAAGTACATTTAGTCTAACTACTTTATACCTGTTAATGTATGTACATACAACAAATTACAAAATGTTTCCTGTATTCTTTTAATATAAAGGTTCACAGACCCCAGATACCTCTAGGAGGAGCAAGTAAGTGGTGGAGAAATGGAAGTAAAAATGAAACAGAAGGATGTGGGCACAATGAAGAGAGACTGAACAGAGCACCTGACAGTAATGAAGAGCAGCCTGATGTTAGTGGCTGGTGTTTCCACCTGGGGCCATGGTGGGCTCCTGGCCTGTACTGACACTGGCAGACCCATGTGGGTCCATAGCCCTGCAGCAGTAGGGAGCTGTTACTACCAAAGGCCAATCAGATGTCCCTGGTTTGGGCTTGTCTAACGAATGTGTAGAATTGGCCCCACCCCTCACCTGGGCATCATGGGAGAGCCGACGCTGGGAACACGAGCTAGGAACATGACCCTAGCAGCTGTAATACTTGGGGGCTGCACATTGCAGAAGTTAAGAGTGAGTTAGCCCCAAGGGTGTGAGGATAGATGAGCTGGCCCTTCTACTTCTCTTCTATGCAATGACATGGATGAGCAAGAGACACCCTTATCTTCCCACACCCCTCCCCACCTGCATCTGGCAGAAGACCTGGCCCTCAGGGTCATGGTCATAGGTTATTTTTGCCCTTTACCAACTGCAGCATTAGGGAGAGCAGGCCCTGCAACTTGGTTGAGCAACCTGTAGAGCTAATCCCGGTGGCAGGGGAGACTAGGTAAGCTGGTCTCCAAGACTTGAGAGCAGGAAAATTGAAGGCTTCATTAGCTCAGATATCTCTCAGGTCCAGATCCAGGGCTTTGGATTGGCTGATCCCAACATCATGAACTGCTGGAGTACACGAAGAGGCTGGTCCTATAGATTCCAAACTACAGGATCTTCACAACACAGGGCAACAACAGGGTATCTCAGAGGAGTACGAATGAAGTTCCAGTATTGATAAAGTAGCAGAATCCAAAAGCCTTTCAACAGACCAACAAGTCATTGCAGTAAACATTTGCCTGCAAGGAAGTGCACTATCACTTCCCCAACAAGATTCTGTTTTTCTCTGTTGGGGCTGAGATTGCAAGGGTGAAAGGTGGGTTCAAGGGGTGGGGGAGATGAGTAGGACTGTGGCGAATGCTGTGAAATTCAGGAAGGACCAATAAAACATTAAAACAATGCATTACTAAGGCTGTGAGAAAAGAGAGGAAACAAATACATGTTGAGGGACCCTCTCTTGCTTGAAAGGACTATGAGCATGATTTACTTTCTATTGGACTGAATTCTTTGCTTTCTTTACCAAATATTTGTTTACCAGTTCTTAGATTTGAGGTTCACAAAAGCGAAGTGTTTCCCAATGTGGATTTTGGGACTTTGGATTTGGAAAACAGTGGAATGCTTTAGGTGGGGCTTTATGGACTATCCTAGTAGGAATATGGAAGACTTTGTTGCTGTGAGTGATTTGAACTGCATTGACCTGGCCTAAGAGGTTTCAGTAGAGAAGAATTTCAGTATGTGGCCTAGAGGCTGTCTTTATGGTATTTTGCTTTTTGTCCTTGTCTTAAAAGACTACCCGAGTCTAAGGTAAAGAAATTTATATTAATTGCATTGACAAAGGAAGTCTCAAAAAAGCCCAGGAGAGACTTTGTTCTCTGGTTACATTTCATAAAGAGCATTTGGTACAAGCATAGCAAGCTTTGAGAGGAAAAATATAAAATATATGGTTAGAATACTAAAGGGGGAACAGGAAGAGAAGTGGAACTGAATTCCATGTTCTAGGAGATAACAGATTAATGGATTTGGGGCAAGATCTTGCCCAGATAAGTTTAGATCCAGACATGGTGCTATACACTTTCAATCACAGGAGACAAAGTCAAACAGATCTGTGAATTCAAGGCCAGCCTAGGACAAAGTAGGTTCTAGGTGAAGAAAAACTTAAATCCAGTCATGGTTATACATGCCTTTAATCCCAGTATTACAGAAGACAGAGCCATGCAGATCTCTGAGTTCAAGGTCAATCTACAGAGCAAGTTCCAGGACAGCCAAGCTTAGGCAGAGAGGGAGTTGGAAAACAGAAAGCTGGTGATAGAATGGAAGGGGAGGGGGCATGTTCCAGCTCCTGTAAGCAGCAGAACTCAACAGCTTTGGCCATGTGGCTCTGGCTTTAGAGTGAAAAGTAGAAGGGACTACTGATGCCGGTTAGCTGAAACTAAGAAATTAGTGATGATGAAGAAAAGACCAGCATCACTGAAGTGGAATATTCTGGGAAATGTTTTCTGAGAGCACAAAGAAAGTGTGTTTCAGAGATAGCCAAGGTTGTAACTCTTGCTACAGCTGTACTTGGTAATGTGTGAGAGTCACCCAGGCGGTACTGATTTTGAAGGCATGAATAGGCCATGAAGAACAGCTAAGGCTCGACACAGTGAGAGGCCATGGAAGGCCATTGGTGAAGGTGCAGTCTCAGTTGTTGACCGTCTTAGACTGAAGGGGTCATGCAAAGGAGTTGAGGCTTGGCACCATGAAGACAGCTGATGAGAGGCTATTGCTGAAGCCTTGTTGCAGCAGAAGACCTCAGTGTATTGGAGATGCCAGTACCATGGGCTGATCATCAAGAACAGTAGCGAAAATGGAGTGGATCAACCAGAGCTTAGAGTGCTACAGAGGGCAGAGCTGGAGAAGTGACACCAGCCCTTTGGAGGAACTCAGAAGATCATGTGTGAATGCTAGACACTGAAACATGAAGCTGTAACACTGAAGTTGCCTTGAAGACCCCAAGATTCTGGAGAAGCCAGAGCTGTGGGCTGTCTGCTGAGGAAAGCTGCTAAAGGGAGTGAAACCATAGGAGAAAGAACTTTTTACAGTCAACAAAGATGAAAAAGGAGTTGGAGATCTGAAAACTGCTTCAGACATGGAGATGCAGAGTTTGGAGTTTGCCCAGCTGATTTCCTGTCTTGTTTTGGGGATTACAGTTAAGTGATTGAATCTCAAAAGAGACTTTGAACTTTGAACTTTTAACATTGTTGAGACCGCTATAGACTACGGGAACTTTGGAAGTTGAAATAAAGGTATTTTGCATTATGCTATGTTTAGGTATGATCCCCATAGACTCATGTTTGGACAAGCCTATGAAGGCCAGAGAGTGGAATGTGATGGTTTGTGTATGCTCAGCCTAGGGACTGGCACTTTTAGAAGGTATGGCCCTATTGGAGGAGGGGTGGCCTTGTTGGAGTAGGTGTGGTGTCACTGTGGGGGAAGGCTTTAAGACCCTCATTTTAGCTGTGTGGAGGTCAGTTTTCTCCTATTGGCCTTCAGATGAAGATGTAGAACTCTCAGCTCCTCCTGCACCATGCCTACCTGGATGCTGCTATGTTCCTGCTTTGATAATAATGGACTGTACCTCTGAACCTGTAAGCCAGATCCAATTAAACGTTACCCTTATAAGACTTACATTGGTCATGGTGTCTGTTCACAGAAGTAAAACCCTAATTAGGGCAATCACTAAGGAACAGAGTTACCTAGTAAACTTAGAGGGCATAGCTTTAAGGTAAGGCTTTCAAGAACCTTACATTCTTAGGTCATCCACCATTCCTCTATTTTTTCAGAAATGTCAAGTGAGCTGGGTTAGACTGTGAGGCTAGACTCCTATATCTCTTTCCAGAGATGCTTCTCCAGACAGTACTCAAGGTTAATGACCACTGCTCATTGGCATTGTCAAGAAGCTACCTTGAGAGGTGAGGAAGGACAGCCTTCACAAGAAAGCTCAAGATCTTCATATGAATCCAAAGAGCCTCTTCTGCATGCTACATCCTGCAGGAATAACTGTGGGCATCACATCAGAAACAACGAGGGCTATCTAAAGGAATTTAGGCTGAAGAGTGAACTTGGTGATGATTTGAAATTCATTTCTCATCGCACTATTTCAAGGAATGGCTGCTCTTCCAAAATTGTTAAAACACACAAAGGAAAATCCATTCGTAGAGTGTTTCTTCCATTCGTCATCCTATAAAGACCATGACAGGAAATGAATCCCACTTCGACTTCATTTGGACTCCAGGAGAAGTAGAACAGAAGCAGGCCTGCTCATTCTTCTACCATGAATATCATAGCAGTCTCTCCCGGTAGACTGCTGCACATGGAGTTTCAAACTCACCTTTGAAGAGATGCTGTTGTCATTTTCCCAAGACCCCGAGGAAGGCACTCTGAGAACTTCTCGTCAACTTCTGCTACCAGAGACTCAGTAGCCATCTGCTCCTGCTATAGAATTGTTTTGCACTTACTTCTAAGCTTATTTAAAATCCTTCTCTGCTCCCTTTCATATGGCTTGTGATGAAATTATCTGAGTCAAGTAGCCAAAAGCAATCAAAAATGATGGAAAAAAGACAAGAAATGGTTTGATTTACAATGCAAATGATCTGGTTCCCTCTCAAATAGAAGAACAAATTACATTATCTGCTACTTAAAATGGTGAGGAAGCCACTGTTAGGAGCCACTGGCAGCCATGGGAGCGGGGCTCTCCGTGGCTCTTGGCTCTGGAGAGGGCTCCGGGGCACAAGTACGAAGGGTCTGATTCACCACATGTAATTGGAGTGAAAAAAAATGGAAAGAAACATAAACTTGCTCCATTACGACATGGCAAGATGCAAGTGCCAAGTGGTTGTCGGAAGATAAGTGTACAAATGACAAACGCCCTGGGGGTGGGGGGGAGATGACTCAAATTAATGAGGGTGAATGTTTATTAGTATGTCTACAGCCTTGGGTGCTCAGCAAATGGTTGTTTTACATAATCTGCTGCTTCCTTCTCAAGTGAAAGGATGAGCCCAGAAGGGCTTTCTCAGAGGAACAGGGCTGGGCTGAGGATTAAGGGGAGGACTAGAAATAGTCCTCTCCCCGACTACAGCGCCTTCTTACTCCCACCTCAGAATTTTCAGAAAATGACCACCACTCAATGTTGCTTTCCGCTTATAATTAGCCCTCTCTATATTATTGTGAGTTCCTTTTATAGTTTAATAAACCCACCTGGCTAGCTGGACAGGCAGTCTTGATACAGAAATATAAACACGCTATGCGGTGGCTGGAACATCGCCAGAAAGGGTGTGATACATTCATTGAGGAAACATAGGTAGAGAGAAGACAAAGCCACTTCCTCCTTTCTTAAAGTCTAGGGATAGTTTTGGTTGATAATATTTTTCTTCTTCCTCCCCTCCTCCCATTCTCTTTTGCTTCTACCTTTTTCTCCTCCTTTTTCTTTTTTCCTTCTACCAAAGGAGTCAGGCTGCCGACTAGCACAGGTTGCGCGAGTTCAGAGGGGGGATTCTTGCTGCAGTTCTCATGGTAAGAGCTACCTTCTAGAAAATGGCGAGCGTTCACCTGCTATGGAAACTGAGCCCTAGGCTGGCTTGGCTTTGAGCGTTGAGAAGCCGGCTGTGGGAATCCTGGCTGCATAACTGCTAGGCTTTGCGCCCAGGACAAACGTAGGGTTAGAATCAATAAGGTCTTGAGTGAAAGACAGTAAGAATCTCTCAACACCAAATCTGCTGCCATCCACCGCCATCCCTGGCCATCCTTTCAGCTCTCAGGTACTGGAGGAGGTGGGATCCACAGGACAGCAACCCTCGACTACCGGCAAGGGTTTTGTCTTTAAACTTGAAGCCGTCTCTTAGGAGGAAATAGCTTTCACTTTGTATTACCTCTGAAACTCTGCTATGGCAGAGGTGGCAGTGGACAGTTTCTATCCTAAGTCCCTTCTTTGGCTGAGGAAAGGAGAACTTTTCTCCAAGCAGCTGACTCCAAGCAAGGAAAAGGGACGATTCAAAGAGTTCTCCCGGGAGGGATTTCATATAAAAGAACAAAGTATTTTGTTATAAAGTGACTTCTTTATTCTTTTCCATGAATATTTCAGGTCCATGCCTCAACTTTCAAATACTTGACCTTTAACTAAATTTTTGACAGTGTGGAGGAAGAGTGTGAATCAAAGCTTAGGTACTTTAAGACCTTGTGGAGGTTGGGGTGCCTCCCTCATGTGGGGTCCATGTGGATCACGGAGGCAAAGCAGATGTTTTGTCTCTCCGCACTTCTCTCAGACTTACAGTTCACTCTGGGACTTAAAGCTCCTCCTCCAGCTAAGGCTAGTTCCATGCCTGAGGGACATGCTGATGTCCCTCTTCCAATAATTACACTCAGTGTTGTTCATGTCACAAAACGATCACTATCATACTAATTGTGGGTGACTGAGCAATTCACTTCAAGCTTGGATTCCTAGTAAGAATGAATTTGGATGAACTCTCTTAGCCTATTATTGATGACAAAATAGCATATAGTTTGTCCATTCCTGTTATTACAGTCTGAGAAGTCTTTCTATGTAAGACGTGTTTACCCCATGATGGTGAGCCTCCTGAGTTGCATGAGAGCACAGAAGGAGGTATAGGAGGGTGGTGCACTCTGAAAATGAGAAAAACCAAGTGAAAAGCACCATGCTCCAAACACAGAGGCCCCAGCAGCTTGGGCAGGAGCAGGAGAAGTAGAAGGAACAGAAGACACAGCTAGAATAAAATGGAGGGGGAATGGAATACATTGAGACTCGAGAGCAGTGTGCTTAGGAACACACCTGAGAAGCTCTTGCAAGGAACTGGGAGTTTGAGGAGCGATTGCAATGCCTGAGAAATTCATCTCTGCTTTGCATACTGGGGCTGAGGAATCTGGGAAAGAAATAGTAGCAGCCTCACACCATGAAAAGGAAGCTTCCACATACATCACTTATGCACCTTCTATAAAATGAGAAGAGATTGTTTTTTTAAGAGGAAAAAGTCTTTTCAGATTATCTGAAAGAGGATCAGGCAATGACATGGCTGCCCATTACTGAAGCATTACCCCCAGTGTTAGAAGGAATTTCATCTACATAAGGGGCTCAAAGTTGGGCAGCCATATTGGCTCAAAAGCTTAAGTTTTCCAGACATATGGGTTTCACTTTGACTTAAGTTCTTATGTTGTGACTTGAGATGAAAACCTCTACTGAATTCTTTAAATAATAAGATGTTTTAAGTCGAAGGCCATTTTCATTTCAGTTCAATGAATAACATGAAGGTGAAGCAATGTGTTTTTCTAATAGCCATTCAGCACACCATCAAGAGATATTTTGTGACTTGGTCTTCATGGGCTTTCATTTGAACTGGAAGCATCAGAGTTGGTCAAAGAGGAGCAACAGCATGTGTGACAAATGTCGTGCTAGCAGAATAGGACATAAGTCACATGGAATAGTGGAGAAGTCACTTGAAGCCATGAGGATCAGAGAAGCCACAGCAAAGGAGCAGGGGCTATCTGATCAAAGACACTTCCTAGGAGAGGTCTCAATGAGTATAAATATAAGATGTAGGAGTGAAACTTACTTTTGGCCGGGGTGGGGGTTAGTAGAAAGAGAATCCATGATTATTAAAGAACACCAATGGGGAGAGAAACAAGTGGTCATTTGTTGAGCCCCTACAATATTACATTTATTAATAATGAATTAATAATTAATGAATGCTTAGCACAGTCTAAGGAACTGCACACTGTCTCTAGTAAACAGACATGGAGTCTGAAGTGTACACATGCAGTTGTTAAATAGTTTGAACTGGGTTCTGTTTGATTCGAGAGCCTCAAAGGATGTCTATCAAAATAGTGGAAACACAGGTAGTATTTAAGGTGCCTTGTGTAGGAATTACCACTGGTGAGAAGTCACAGTAGGTTTGCTGAGGGGAGCAAGGCTAATACTGAAAGAGCCAACCGCTGGACAAAGTCTTTGCCCATTAAATATTCTGTTATGAAAATCCAAGAACTGTAGAAAAAATGTAAAAGGTGAATGCATAATGCATTTTCTTTAATAATCATGGCTGGAGAATCACTAAAGTGAAAAAGAAATACTTTGAATTGTAACACGAAGCTAAAGCCAATATGGATGTGTAGAAAAGCTTAATGTTATTTACATTTTAAAAATTAAATATGTGTGAAATCTGGCTTGTGTTTCTCAATGGGCCTCTCATAGTCTCCATCCAAGAAATATTGGAAGCATTTTTATTTGCCTCAGTCTTGTGTCACATGACATTTTGCCTTCCTTGTGCCTAAGGGACTGTGGAGAAGCACTCAAAGCCCTGTGGGAAACCTGTGGTTGGTTGCTTGTTTGAGAAACCACCCGAATGCTGCCAGGTAGTGATCCAGCCTGGGAGCCTCCAATGTGCTATGCACAAGCTCATCTACACAGAGCCTCTCACACTCTTTGGTTCTTGAACTTGTTCTGCCTTTTCTCTATTGCTGAGATGAAAAGCCAGATTGCCATCTGGGATCCTTGTGTTATGGTTCTTAAACAACCCATCCTTTTTTTGTTGTTGTTGTTCTTGTTGTCCCCCGGGTGCCATTGACAAAGCAAAAGCACTTCCCAAGTGACCCGGATGAATTTGCAAGGCAATCGGTGGCTTTCCTTATCTGGCTGTCCAGGAACAGGCAGACAAGGATCTTTCTGGTTTGGTGAAAGAGCGGCATTTCCCAAAGTCTACAAGTGGCTACGGTGCTATGCTCCAGTGAGTTATCCTTGGCCTGAGAGCAGTGGAACCAAGAGTTGCATCCTACAGTTTTCTGCTGCAAACAGGCCTGACATGTTCTCCTAGGACGGAAGGACAGCATTACCCAGGAAAACATTGTACACGTGTACCTGGATGACAGGGGAGAGGTTTGTGCAAACCCTGGCTGAAGGAGCTGGTAATTCTATCCACACTGGCTCTCCCTCCTTTTGAAGCGTCAGTTGTGTTTTGTGAGGGAGAGTTGTAGCAACTGTGGCACAGGTGAGTGAGCTGTGGCCCTGAATAGAGGTCTGACCCCAACTCCAGGGCTGTGTGGTAGATCAATTTCAGAAACTTCCAGCATCTCTTGATGTCAGTTTCAAGTAAGAAGTTGCCCGGATGTTTACAAACTCCTTGGGAGTGTGGTGGATAAAATGTGGAGGTGTTTGAGGATCACAGGGTTCAAGGCGGGTGTTCATTAAACCCTCCTGGCTTTCACTGAATGCTGCAGTTCTCTTGAGCCAAATATGGAGGCCCATACTTCATTCCTGTCTCTCTTCTGTCTCCAGCGGACAGATGATTTTACACCCATGCCCTTTCAGCTTAAGAAGATGTGCACACAAGGCCTGGGCTTCTCTTTCCTTTGTCTCTTGCCTGGAGGTGGAGTTAACTCCTAGCATGATCATCTCTAGGATACTGAAGACAAAAAAGTTGGTAAGAAACTCCCATTATTTTTCTTAATGCTGTGACAAAATACCTGGCAAGAGCAATTGCCAGAGGGGACCTGTGCTGTCTGACGATTTGATGGGATTATAGTGCAGAATGCATGACCATGGAAGTAGAAGGTGGATACCGCCGTGGCTCTACAGTCAAGGACAGAGACTGGACAGAAGCTGGAGCCAGGTCTTAAGGCATCAAAACCTTCTTGACCCCACTTCCTCTGTCTCTGCACCGAGGTGAAACATATTAAACATTTCCCTGAAGAGTCTTCTGATAAGGAAGAAAGGAAAGAAGGGAGGGGAGAGGGGGGAGAGAGGGGAGGGAGAGGGGGAGGGAGAGGGGGAGGGGAGAGGGAGAGAGGAGAGAGAGAGAGAGAGAGAGAGAGAGAGAGAGAGAGAAGAGAGAGAGAAAGTAAACAGCTAGCTAGTGGCCAAGTGTTGTACCTGTTGGGTACATTCGCATTCAAACCATAATAATAGTTGAACGCTTACATTGGTTATTTTGAGGAAGAAATTTTAGGATTTAGAGTAAAAATCAAAGAAGAGTGTGTCGTATAAGAGACTTGCCATCCCCATGAGGAGTCAAGGAGTATCTCAATTCTAGGCTACTGTTCTGTGTGGGGGAGTGTGCATGCATTTGACTAGTCTTGGGAAAGTAGAGAGATTGAGTGAAGGTAAGTAAAGAGATTTTCCTAGAGAAGATACTCTCTCAGTGCCGTGTGTGTGTGTGTGTGTGTGTGTGTGTGAATGTACAATGTGGTATATGTGTAAAGGGGTATATGCCTGTGACTATGCCTGTGACTGTGCTGTATGTAAGCATGTAAACATATGTGTGTGTGTGTGTCTGTCTGTCTGTCTGTCTGTCATAGCTGCTAACCTTATCTTTCACTCAGTCCATCCTACTTCTAGTTTCTGCCCCTTTCTCTTTCCTACAATGTCTGGTCTCCACGGTGGGACATTTTTCAGGTGCAGCCTGTCTCCTCCTCAAAAGGATATTGTAGACATTTTATATTTCCTAATCCTGGAAGAAAAAGAAAACCCAGTAGGATTAAACCTGGAGTAAGTCCAGGGATAAAAGTAATTCAGAATCACTGAGAAAAAGAGCATCAAGTTTCCAAGTAAAGATGCTGTGTTTTAGGTGCGTGGATGCTGCTGCTCTAATATTGTATTCCTACCATTGTAACTTTAGGTTTCAGGTCACGTGACTACAGCCCAGTGCAATGCCAGCTAGAAAGTGACTAAGCATAACTGTTGCCAGAGGAAGCCTTAACTCTCTTACCGGAATGTGCCACCAAACGTTTGGTATGCCTCAAAGGTTTGTTCAAACTCTCCCACCAAGCAAACAAACACTCAGCCTTGTGCGCGTTCAACGCTGTGTAGTGACCTTGACTCCATGATAAAACTAAAGCAGCGAGAACAGAGGTAAGCAGAAAGATACATCCCTATTCTTCCTAGTCAGTAAACAAAGGTGGAGGAGAAGCAGCGCTCAGGACGTCCAAGCAAGAACCAGAGAAGGGGAGTGAATATAAAAGAGGCATGGGGGCGGGAAGCTTGGGGGGAGACCAAGGCATTGTGGGATTCACAGATGACAAGCAAGACTTTATAGCAAGGTAGGAATTTTACCCATTTCATGGCCTGAGGGAATCAGGGTCCATTGTCAGGATCCTTTAGTTGTGACAGGCTGCATTCCCCATTCTGATGACTTCTTTTACCTACCGGAAGACTTTTTCAGCCTGGAGAAAACCTTCTTACTCTTCCCGTTCTACTTAATTCCCAGTTCTGCTTTGCGTATTAGCACCGGTTCTTTGGGAAGATTTTCCTGTGAGTGTATGAGCCTCTGGAAACAGTTTTGTGGGACCGCTGTCTACATAAATTACTTTGTTTAAAAATGTGCTAGATGTGTCACTAGGGGCTAGAGGGACAGCTCAGTGGTTAACTTCAGGGGACAATTCCCAGCACTAACCGAGTCTATTAAGTCCAGGTGTTGGGGATCGTACATGGTTTTCTGGCCTCTGCAGGAACTACACATATATGTTGCACAAACCGGCAAACAGGTGCACACACATAAATAAAAATGAGTGAAAGAATTTAATGTGCTATGTCGCTGAAATAAAATCCAATAAAAATGTTTACAGCGTGTGTGGACAGGCTGATTCTTTTTTTTTTTTTTTTTCCGAGCTGGGAACTGAACCCAGGGCCTTGTGCTTGCTAGGCAAGCGCTCTACCACTGAGCTAAATCCCCAACCCCGGACAGGCTGATTCTTAATTTGTCTAATTTCTCAAAGGTGCACATGAAGGGTCTTTGGGGTTGCCAGGCACTATCTCTCCTTACTCTCAGCTATGTCAACATCATCTGTACTACCAAATAAAATTGAAAGTTGCATGTTATTCAGTATTGTGGAGGGGGTATGTGTAGAAAATTTTAATCCCAATCCAAGGATTTGACCCTTCCTTTAATCCTGTAATTCCTGAATAAAAGACACACAACTTTTACTATTTACAATATGCCTTAAACAGCATAAGAGCTGGGCGGATATCGACCCTCTATGCTATTAGAATCTACATTTCTATCTGAGTTATTACTTTACTATGTTTCCTTTGGGCTGCTGTCAACTCCAATTGGCCGGCCCTCTGGGTCATGACCTCTTGACTCCTAACCCATGGATCTCTCCGTTCCTCCTTCACCTTCTTCGCTTCTTCATTCTCCTTTTATCCATAAAGCCTGTGAACCCTAAATCCTGCCGATGTCTTTTCTGACCAGTTATTGGCTCTCAGCATCTTTATTATCCAATCAGAAATAACTTGGGGTCAAGGACACATAGGGTCACTAGGGTCAATGTGGGGACTCTCTTGCTTGGGGGCCTGGATTTAGGATTAGAATTCTATATCTTTCAAGAATTTCCAAAAATTTTCTCAGGGCTAGAAACAATCTTTCTATAGCTTCTCTCTCTAGTTCATTATTCTTCACTTAACCATTAAGAAAATCATGTGCAACTGGGCAGTGGTGATCTCGAGCACACGTCTTTTATCCCAGCATTCAGGAGGCAGAGACAGGCAGAACTCTGAGTTTGAGGCCAGCTTGGTCTACAGAGTGAGTTCCAGGACAGCCAGGACTACACAGAGAAACCTTGTCTTGAAATTCTATGCCCTCCAAAAAGAAAATCATGTGATTCTGTACATATGAGATGACTCCATCATTTAATACAGATTTCACTAATACATAAAATAGCTTAGTACTTGTATCAGGATGGGCTTTGAAAAACCCCAAAGATATTTAAATTAAGAAAATATTTTATGTCAGTGAATGGGTATCATCAATATATATTGTTTAATGCATGGAGCTGTCAAAGAACAAAAAAATTGAATAAAAAGTGTTTTATTAATTTACATTTACTTATTCATTATTTCACATGTGTTCACACAATGCATGTATGTAGGTGTGTATGCTATGGCATGCATGTGGAAGCCAGATTAACTTCATCTCTTTGAAGTTAATTCTCTCCTTCCTTGTTATTTATTACATTGGATTAATGACAGTATTGGTCTGTCATGGCTGAAATTCTTTACCCATTTAAATGTTCACGTCTTCTTCCACTTTTATGTGGGCTCTGAGGATTAAACTCATGTCACCAGATGTGTGCACTCAGTATTTTTCTTCACTGAATCATTTTGCTGGCCCTAGGGAAGTTCTTTAGATAGATGCACATGCTATATAGACAACGTGTGGTGCCACAAAGATTTCATAGTCAATAGATACTGTGGGTCTTCAGTGTAGCTCGCCTTTGTCCATACTGGAATAGTACTAAAGGTGAGTATAATCTTTCTTACAGCTAAAGAAAGTTGGTTTGATTGGCATTTACTTTCTCTGTGTTCTTCATCAGTCTAGTAGGGAGAGCCCCCACAGAGGCCAAGCTCCATAGCTATCTAGTATTCCCTTGAATGGGACTTGACCATGTGCTCCTGACTGACACACTGACAGTGACCTTCCCAACCACAGAAGCTCAGATCATGGAGCCTCTGGAAACCTGCCCTTTCCTGGGCAGGGGGAGGGCCGACTGTGGGCCTAAGACAATTCCAGAGTGACAACTATTTTAAGTATTTCTCCTTTCCATCAACATGTATCTATAGTTGCAAGTAATCAGAGACCTATTTTATATTTTTACTGTGGTATTACAGAATACTAGTATAGTCTTTTGTATCTGGGTTTCAAGTATGCAAACGTCAGTATCTGTGGTTGACGAGGTTGGGAGTCATTTTTCAGAATGGAGAGTCTACATACCAGAACTTTCCCCCAAATATCTTCCTTCTCTTGAAAAAGAAACTATAAATTCCCCCTCCGCTAAAGTGTTAGGTAGAAAGGAAATGAACTTTCCCCTGATAGGCACATGTGCTATTGCAGAACGCACAGGACACCAGGCTCGTCTCCACATTGTGGTTGTGTTGTTTTTTGGTGGGATTCCGGAGGTACAGAGAATAAAAGTTGTGCCCTACTTATGGAAACAGATTGTTTAAGGAAAATAAAGGGGAAGGTAGCTGTGATGGTGAATTTTATTGTCAACTTCACACCATGTAGGATCATCTGAGAAGATAAGGCCAATGAGGCCTTGTTTCTAGTGGGTTTACCAGTGGGCATGTCTTTGAGGGATTGTCCATACTGAACATTGTTTGGGAAGATCCACCCATGGTGGGTGGCAGTATTTCCTGGGTTTGGGCCCTGGACTGAGTGGACAGAGTGAGTCAAGCAAAGCATGCATGTCACCACGGATCTCCATTCATGTCAACGGATGCGATGTGACCAAGTCCCTCGGGTTCCTACACTGTGATTTGGTGAAATGAAGAGTTATAACCCAGAATATAACCCTTTCTCTGCTAAGTTATTTTTGTCAGGGTAATTTACCACCTCATCAGAAGCAAGATTAATGTAACAGATACGATCACTAATTAGACATGTCAAATTTGCTTCCTAGATATTCGGTCAAGCGTCACTCTAGTTGTGTCTCTGAGGACGTTTCTAGCTGACATTAGCATTTGAATCGGTGGACTACATAGACCAGGTTGCCTTTCTAATACAGAACCTCATCTAGCTAGCTTCCAGCCAGAAAAGAATGAAGTCTGGCTTACCTAGGGTGTCATCTGATATGACATCCTTAAGCTGGGACTCCTGGTATTTTTTTCTTTCTTGTCTTTGAATAGAACTGAAATCTCATCCCTACTTGAATCTCAAGGTTGTGGGGACTTGGACTAGAATCATGCCAACTTCCTTTGGTTTCCACAGTTGACATTAGATTCTGGTATAATCCTGTGGGCCGTCATAATCTCAAGCATTGTCAAGACATAATATACTGACAAAAGGGGAAAGCAGGGCTGCAGTTGTGGAAACAGCTTTAGTAGCTGGTAATGAGCAGAAGCCGGGGATTCCTGAGGTCTGTGCTGAGAAGAGGAGAGACCGTCAGCCAAGACAAGTGAGTGTTACAGACCACACTGGCCAGGGTCACAGTGTCCTTAGTAAGAAAAGAGACGAGCTGGAGAGCCGCCTCTCACTTTCTAAGAGAATCCATAAGTAGTCATGAGCAACAGTATGATAGTGATATGAATTCTAAAGGTCGACCTGCTGTAATTTAGATGGAAACGAGGAATGCACTATTAGAAACTAGAGGAAGCACGGTACTGATACTGGTAGAGACGCAAAGGCCTTGGTTCAGCTCTGTTCTGTGGAAGGAGAAATTTGCAAGCATTGAAATTGTAGGTATAGCTTAGTAGATAGGTAAACAAAGTGTTGGGAAGTGCCTCTGACTATTCCTAGTATTATATTATAAAAGATTGAAAAGGAGTGCAGGGGAGTATGGTGGGGGGTGCAATAAGAGGGATGTATAAGGGGAATACCCGTATGGGGGAGGGGGAGGGGAGGGAAGGGAATGGGGGTTTATGGACAGGAAACTGGGAAGGGGAATAGTGTTTGAAATGTAAGTAGATAAATATATTTAATAAAATAAAAATAATTTAAAAAAGAAAAAGAAGCTCTTAAACTTATAGATTTGGAACTTTTAGCAGATTCATAATAAACAGAAAAACCAAATCCCAAACCTAACTAAACCAAAGAACCCCCAGACCCCAGAAAGTGTGAAAAAGAGAACAAGATTGCACCTTGACTCTCATTTACTGAGAGAAGACCGTGAACGGAAGCCATGCCGCCAGTTTGAAACAAAGGGGTGGCAGATGAGATGGAGTAAACAGAGCCTGCCAGACTTCCTTAACTCTGGTTGGTTGTAAAGCACATCATTCTTCAACCAAAGGGAGAATGATCCTGGGGTCCATTAAGAAACAGACAGGACCTTCACTCCCACCACAAGCCCAGGGGACAAGTTTGTCTTCTTGGTTTTAGAGAGAAGGACCCTGGTGGGGAGCTGCGTGAAATACTGCCCTTACAGGGTGCCTCTGGGACAGGGCTTTCCCTCAACAGGTGTGGGGCAGAAGTCGCAAACAAGCAATGAATGAGACATAAGGTTTGTACGGCATCATTTGCCTCACTGATGTTCTGTGTGATAGTCAAACATACATGATGCGCTTGCTTCTAGCATCTCCCTTTCCTTTTCTCATGATAGGACACAGAACGAACACATTACTCACACCGAGTGGGTCCTCACCTGGACCCAAAAGGACCACATTCTTGTTATGGATGTCCCAGATTCTAAGAACTTTGGAAAATTTGTTTCTATCACCCGGTCTGTGGTATTTTCTTACAGCACCCTGGTACTATATTTCTTCTGAGATGTTTTAAATGGTCTAGCAGTGAAAGGGTATCGATAAGCCTGTGGTGGTCTTGTGCGATCCCAGTTAAGATGGACCTCCCCTTCACCTTCTGGTCAGGTCAGCCAACGAACAGGGGAGCAGCTGCTTTCTGACCTTGCTTCTGAGAGAAGGGAGCAAGTGACCCTGCATCCATCACCCTTTCAAATCTTTGCTTGCTAAAGCCACACCAGTGCTAGTTTTCCGACCTAAGAAATACGAAGAGAATTTGCCAAGGTTTTAGGAGATGAAGGGAAAGAATGACCAAAAACTGGAAAATGAAGTCATGAGGTAGTTTAAAAAGCCAGAAACAATTAAGAAAATTTGTGTGGCACTAAAATGCCTTTGTTCGTGCCGAGGACTAATTTTAGCAAAGCACTGGGCAGGCTATTCCTTATTTTACCTGAATCGAGAGAGTGATACTGTTGAGTTGAGAGGGATCTAAGCTGGAAAGAGGAATAGGTCTCTCCAGATGTGTCAGACTTACTCACAAGACAGATGTGTGAGTACTTGAAATCTCCATAAAAAGTTTACATTGTGGCTTCAGTCTATTTGCTGTGGTAAAATAGCCTTGACCAAACATATATGCAATTCGTCAATGCCAACTAAGAACAACGGTTTTCTTTCATTATACAAGAAAAAAACATAGTTGCTATTATATGTGTAAGTCTGAGATTTCTACTGATTTCAATTTTCAGTTGGACGTATAAAGGGGCCAACTCATGCTGTCCAGTGCAGATTGGTTAAGAAGTGTGTGAGTGCATCCTTTACAGAGGGAAAGACAGTTGAACCTAGTTCTAAAGGAGTTGGCAAAAGTTTATATGGAGATAAATGACTAACTGGCCTCACCCACAGCTTATGTATTATTTTTCAATGCAAATAACAACATTAGTATTCTAAGGAGAATAATTCTATATTTTATAGATGGACAGATTGTATGTACCACAGCAGTGAGTGGTTACAATACTTGTGTATTGTATTTCTGGCTGTAGATGTGGCTCCTTGGTGGAACCTAGCATACACAGGACTTTCAGATCCCTCAGACTGGAATAACTAAACCCAGAATAGACAACACTCACTATCTAGAAGTGTTACGGTCCTAGTTCTTTTCATCACAACTAGATGACTGAGAGTTTATATAAGGGGAAAAATAGACAAAAGTGAGTTTAAAAATGCAATGCTCACTACTAACTTAGCAGAAAGCTTTACCACCAATCAATATATTTGTATTTGTAAGACTTCGTGAAACATCAGTTTGGTCAGGCTGACCTCCATCTTTCAAGAGTTCTCTCTCTTCTAAGTTTCCAGGCAGGAGATTTAGCCATGGGAAGAAAGCTATAGTGTTCTGCTGCGGGTACTCATTGTTGCCTGTATGTAGGCTCACTGTTGGTTTGCTGTAGCACCCAGATTTGCATGCATTTTCCATCATTAGATCCTTCTTCTGGGCTCTTGCCTCCATAAGAAAGGGTGTCTTTTTTCTTTTCCCCTCTTTTATTGCTTCTTCTTCTTCTCCTCCTTCTTCTCCTTCTTCTCCTTCTTCTCCTCCTTCTTCTCCTTCTTCTCCTTCTTCTTCTCCTTCTCCTTCTCCTTCTCCTTCTCCTTCTCCTTCTCCTTCTCCTTCTCCTCCTCCTCCTCCTCCTCCTCCTTCTTCTTCTTCCTCCTCCCATCCTCCTCCTCTTCCTCTTCCTCTTCCTCCTCCTCCTCCTCCTCCTCCTCCTCCTCCTCCTCCTCCTCCTCCTCCTCCTCCTCCTCCTCCTCCTCCTCTCCTCCTTCTTCTTCTTATAGAGTACCCACCCCTCTGGTGCTAGAGGCAGTGAGAATGGACAGTCTTTCTGTCTGTGTATTTGGTGCCAGAAACACGAGCTTAGGCTTACTGTACTCTTGCTTACTTTGTCTTCGACTATTCCAAGTTGCTGTGAGAAAACATCAATACACTGAGTGGTTTATAGAAAACAGACTGCTGCTTACAACTCTGGAAGTGTGGGCGTCCAAGATAAAGAACTGGCAGGTTTGATGTCAGCTGAGGGGCCTTTTTTTAATCACACACACATACACATATACACTCATGTATACACACACACAAACATACACAGGCAAGAGTAAGGAAGATTATGAGCTCTACAGGGTCTTTTGTGGAATCTGCTAATCCGATTCATGAGAGCTCCACCCTAATTGCCTCTCAGAGGTCTCACATCCTAATATTTTCATAGTGGAAATAAGGGCTTTAACATGCAAATTCTACTGATACTCAAACACCTGGTAGGTGTTTGCTTCCTGACTATCTGCCCTTTGGACCGTAGCCATCAGCAGGAGACTCAAAGGCTTGCAGAAATGACTTCACCAGCTTTCAAAACCAATCCCCCGCTCCACCCTCGCATGCCCATGAACAGAAATCTCCTGAAGGCTCTCCTTCACTGGTTGAACTGTGTCTGAAATACGTGGTAAACACTCTTCTGAGAGGGTTAGACAGCAGGTGAACATTTAAGGACCGGAAGTGCCGCTGCTCCCATTAGAAACGTGGAGTTAGCAGAGCCCAGATCCTTCTGTAATCAATCCACTTCCTTCAACTGCTGGAGCAAAAGCACAAAAGATGAGCAGATACCGAGAACTATTTAACGTTCTATGTAAGGCCATTTGGTACTAGCTTTTAAATATTGATAGAGAGATACTCCCATCTCATACATAAGGCAAACAGAAGTTCAAACGCTTAAGTAAACTTGAGCCCCTGGCTGTGTCAGAAGGAAGTTCAAGGTTGAGATTTTATAATGTCCATCTGGTTCCAGTTAGAGTGGGAGGCATGCAGGAAAGCCATGATGGCTATCAGCCTGACTTCCTGCACTCCGATGGAAGGAAGTCACATATAGGATGCTTGCTAGATACTCGCTGATTTTGTTCTCGATAATAGACAGCAGTGGACTTCCCACAGAGTGTATAATAGAAAAACAGGGTTGAGTCGCACAGGGGCCAGTATATATTTGACAGGTACAAAGAGTAATAGTCAACATTTTCATAATGTATATCGTGTTAATTCAATTATCCGTCAATGTAACATGTGAGTAGGCAATATTGTCACTATTGTATGGGAAGAAAGCAAGGCACAGTGGAGTTTTGTGTCTTGTAATATCCTCACATCCTGGAGACCAGTGCAGTATGACTTCAGAATATCTGGGTGTATCAATTCCACTATGCTGTTGTAATTATTCTGCAAATTTTGAGTTTGTGTCTCTGCAAACCTGACCACCACAGTTCTTTATCATCAGCCTATAGAGATTGCTTTCCAACTCTATTTCTCTCTTGTTCCTTAACAGATCTGCTGTATCTCAGCAAAAGATTCCTCTCACCACAGAATAGTTTCTCTGTGTTTCGTCAAATAGAAATCTAAGTTAATTCATATACAGGTCAAAAAATCCTCCCTAAGTCACCAACTCTCAACTCAGCCAACACCCTCACCCCTTTTTGCCTTTTCTTCTTTATGACATCCTGGAATGCTTTACTATATCCCACCATCATCCCGCTTCATGCTGCTGTAATTTCTAGAGCCATTCCTCCTGTTTCTTGTAATCTTGTTCCAACAGCACTCTCTTTAAGATACCCTCTCTTACTTCCCATCCAAATGTGGCCACTGCTAGTGGTCAACTTCAGAACTTAAAACCATCTTGGAGACAGGAATCTGGCCATGATTCTTGGGCATTATTATGGCTATATAATTTGATGTGGGAAGATCTGTCTTGACTGGATGATATCATTGCTTGGGCATGGAATACTGGACTCAGCCCTCTCTTGCTTCTTGACTTTGGAGACAAGGCGAACAGCGCCTTTAAGCTTCCATTGCTGTGACGGAGCTGTGGGCCAGGATAAGCCCTTTCTCACTTAAGTTGCTTTTGTCAGATTATTTTATTACACCAAAAATAAAAAGGCAATTAAGACAACAGTGGACTTCCCTTCTTACTCCAAGTGCTGACATCCTTTTTTTTTTTTTTTAATAAAATATATGATTGGATAGTATGAGTGTGGCTGTTTCTATTTTTATCCTATTTTCCACAATTGAACACTTTATCTCAGTAAACTGGAACTGAACCTTTTAAGTCTGTAGTTACTCATTGACGCTGGTATCATATGCAGAATGCTATTGTGTGTTTTGTGCATAAACCTCCCTTTCACAGAGCTGTGTGAGATGTTGTCTTTGTTGTCTGTTTTCTTCATACAACAGCAAAACTGTCTTGCCTTCTCTTTCTAAATCCATTAGACATCTGTATATCACCAGTCCTGTATTCACTGGGCAAGTGTTTAATTCATATCTCTACCATAGCATTATATTTAGTTATCTCTGTTCAGCACCCATCCTCCAATGAAGACTGACTTTCTAAGAAGCTAGGACCTCACTTTATTCACCTGTACATGTATTATGACTTGTGGAGCAATACATTATATATAAGATGCATTCATAAAATTTCTCTTTAAAGTTTTCAACTACTTAAACTGAAATTCTTCAATTTTGTGTACACTTTTCTCCCTATGAGGTGAAGCCCATTGCACATAGGCAGAGAGAAATGAGGAAGAAATCTTGATATTGAAGAGAAGATTATGAATGAAATTATTTGGGCTTGCTAGCCTGCAGAGAACTTTTTTAAGTCTCCATTTTTTGGGGGGGTTGGTTTTATTATTCCTTTAAAATTTTTATAGACAGGATACTTCCATTTGTCTAGAAACGATGGTAGATCTCATCACTGGAGCCATCCCTTGGACATCAAGACAATCATTCTTGATGGTTTTCAGGTCTCGGCTTCCAGGAAATCACCCACCTACTTTCTGAAATTTTAGATTACACCTTTCTGTTTTAAAACACACAAATTAAATGATATAGAACTTCTTTGTGTCTGGTTTCTGTCATTTAGCATGTTTTAAAGATCCACCCTCATTCTTGTGTGTACTTTTTTATATTGTGGAAGAATATTCCATTGTATAATGACACCACAGATTTTTTAACTGTGCTCTTGGCCATGGATTTTTGTCCACCCCTCCCCCATTATTGACTAAAGTAAAAACTTTTGTTGATGCCATTGTACTTTTTACAGTTTTCTTGTTAACTATATATTTAACATTGTAAGGAATTTGCTAATATTTTTCCCTAAATAATTTCCTGCCCCCCTCTTTGGGACTCACACGATATGTCTCAGAACTGTAGTTGTTTGAGGTTTTCAGCATTTGTTACTCATTCTTTTATAATTGTGGGCGTTTTAGTGGGAATAACGTCACAGCCCAATATTGTTTTTGCTTCATATTTTTTGGGTGATTAACAGGATAGATAATTTTCTCACATTCTTAATCTCCACTCATAGGTACTTTTATTGTGTTTTGTATTCAACTATTTTGCTAATTAAGAAAAATGAGTTGTGTTTCTTCAATTTTAAGAATTCTTTGTACCTAGGAGATAAGGGTATTTTTTGCTTATTCTCTGGAGACAGTGTATGTTTGGAATTTGCTTATTCATTTTAGAAAATATATATGATAGTTAATTTTATTTTATGTGCATTGCTGTGAGGGTGTCAGATACCTCAAACTGGAGTTACTGGCAGTTATGAGCTGCTATGTGAGTGCTAGGAATTGAACCTGGGTCCTTGGAAGAACAGACAGTGCAATTAACCTTCAAGCCATCTCACTTTCCTAATGACGTCTTTCAAAGAGAAGTTTTTAATCTCTAGAGCTACAGTGCATCTAGTTTGTTTCTTTTAGTGTTTACTATTTTTGTGTTCCACTTAAGAGTTGCTTGTCTACCTGCTGTTGAGATTCTTTACGAAAGATTTTCCCTAAAGTTTAGTAGTTTAAGTATGTGTTACAATTTGAATCTGAAATGTCCTCCTTAAACTCACACTTTAAGTGTCTCTCCCTTAGCTGGTGAAGCTGTTGTTAATGGTATGGCATCTTTAGAAAGTGGGGCCTACCTGGCAGAAGGTATGAAGATTGGGCCACATAAGAGTGTGTGGGCCTTGGTTCCACCTTTTTTCTTCGTCTCTTGTTCCCCTGTGTTGTGAGCAGCACTGCCACTCACACCCCTGCACCCATCATGAGCAGAGCCACTCGGCTATTCGTTTCACATGACGAACAGAAACCCTCTGAAGCCTGAAATTAATGTATTCTCCTGTAAGTTACCTGTCGTGCATTTTGTCATAGAGATGCAGAGTTAATCAGTCCAGTAAATGTTCAATATGTTTGGCACCCATATCTGTGATGTGATATAAGAATAGATAAATTACTGTTCTTGAAATTGCAACCGCTTTTGGTAAATGTAGGGTACTTTCCTCTGTTTATGTTAATATATTTCCATCAAAATATCTCACACATATGGAGAAGTCTGTGTTTACCTTTCTTTTGAGCTATATGTCAATTCTTGTGTTGATGCTGCTTTATTGAACTCCTTGCTGGTTCATATGTCAGTGTTGTTTTATGCTGATATGAACAGTTTTTATACTATGTCTTGAAATAGAGCAAAATGTACTCTCTAAATTATTCTTTCCAAAATTGTTTTCGGACAGTCTTTGTACCTACAAACACTTATTAACACTCAATAACTTTATAAAACACTTAAAACTCTTCCATAAGAGTTTTACACCTGACAGGTGGTGAACTGTGTTTACAGAAGTGTTAGGGAAATCTCCACTTTTCATAATGCATTACACATTATCTTTCTACTTATTTAAACCCTCTTGTAATTTCTTTTTTTCTTCCATTTTTATTAAATTGGGTATTTCTGGTTTACATTTCAAATGCTATTCCCTTTCCCGGTTTCCTGTCCATCAGCCCCCTAACCCCTCCCCCTCTCTTATTTGGGCCTTCCCCTCCCCATCCACCCCCCATTACCGAACCCCCAACAATCCCCTACACTGGGGGTCCAACCTTCCACTGGGCTTCCCCTTCCACTGGTGCCCCAACAAGGTTATTCACTGCTACCTATGCAATTGGAGCCCAGGGTCAGTCCATGCATAGTCTTTGGGTAGTGGTTTAGTCCCTGGAAGCTCTGATTGGTTGGCATTGTTGTTCTTATGGGGGTCTCGAGCCCCTTCAGCTCCTTCACACCTTTCTCTAATTCCTCCAACAGGGATCCCGTTCTCAGTTCAGTGGTTTGCTGCTGGCATTCGCCTCTGTATTTGACATATTCTGTCTGTGTCTCTCAGGAGAAATCTATATCCGGTTCCTGTCAGCCTGCACGTCTTAGCTTCATCAATCTTATATAGTTTTGGTGACTGTATATGTATGGTCTGTGTACCCATGTGAATCAGGCTCTGAATGGCCGTTCCTTCAGTCTCTGCTCCAAACTTTGTCTCCCTATCCCCTCCTATGGTTATTTTTGTTCCCCTTATAAAAAGGAGTGAAGCATCCGCATTTTGGTCATCCGTCTTGAGTTTCATGTGTTCTGTGCATCTTGGGTAATTCGAGTTTTTGGGCTAATGTCCACTTACCAATGAGTGCACACCATGTGTGTTTTCTGTGACTCAGGACGATATTTTCCAGTTCCATCTTTTTGTTATTTCTATCAACTTCTAGTTGGTATTTCTAGTTCCATCATTCTCTGTCATTTCTATCAATACTTTTTTAAAGGTTAACTTATAGAACTTGCATATAATTTTCTATTATACAGATGCATAAAACAAATACATCTCTATAGATTTTTAAATACATGGTACTTAAAAATTAATAATAATAATAATTCCTTGTAAATATCTATAAGTGTGTTTCATCTATGGATACGAGACCTTCGTTTGTCACCTATGACCTTGGTAAAGCCACCAACCAGCTGTGTGTACTTTTTGAGGATTATCTAAAAAACATCTGCAAACTTTTCTTTCTTTGGTGACTAGAACCTTTAAATTTCCCCCATCATAATCAATTCTGGATACTTTATTTCTATTTCTTGAGTTATTATACTAGCTATTGTATTGTGTAAGCCTGTTGTAGTAAGTATTAAAGTTACATATAAGTCAGACACAATTTATACCAAATGTTTTGGACCTGATTTTGGATTTTGAAATGACAGTTAATCAAAAAATGATTGTTTGGGGGAGTAGAATCAACACTTTTTCATGTTTCAGATATGTGTGTTAACTATTGTAAGCGTAGACTGAAGGCAGTTTTAGACAATACTTTTAATATATGTGTCCCAGTTGCCACCTGTTGTGGGACTGAGGTATGAATTTTCCCTTTCATCATACCACACACAGCATTCAAACAGTCTTGGATCCTGGAGCATTTTGGTATATGGATGTGTGGAACAAAGTCACTTAACTTTTAATAAGGACAGATAAACATGCTTTGTGCTTATTTTTGGGTGGCAAATCAGTCTTTCTGCATCGAATATGAATACTAGCATCGAATGTTAGTTCTAGATTGTTTTCAATAATGACTTCTGTCAGGTTGGATACATTTTTTTGTTAATTAAATTGGTCCTTTAACAATTTGGTTATTGTAAAAAAAAATGCATACGTGCACACAATGTGTTCTTTTTTTTTTCTTTATTAACTTGAGTATTTCTTATTTACATTTCGATTGTTATTCCCTTTCCTGGTTTCCAGGCCAACATTTCCCTAACCCCTCCCCCTCCCCTTCTATATGGGTGTTCCCTTCCCCTGTGTTCTGACAGTTATCCCCATCCTCCTTTCTGTTCTCTCTCTTTCCAGCCTGCCTCCTCACTTCCACATTAATGTCTTTTCACGGTCATGTCTTAAGTTTTTGTTTGGGTTTTTAAGGTTTTAACGAGGTTCAATGCTGTGGCTTTGGGGG
Source organism: Rattus rattus (assembly GCF_011064425.1). Classification (NCBI taxonomy): domain Eukaryota; kingdom Metazoa; phylum Chordata; class Mammalia; order Rodentia; family Muridae; genus Rattus; species Rattus rattus. The sequence continues at coordinate 222,926,005 of NC_046155.1, read as the reverse complement.
AGAAATCTTTTATGCTCTCCAGTTTGCTGAGAATTTATTTTTAATCAGTATTAAATATTCAGCTGATACGAGCATTTTCTGGTTTTTGAGAAGGAAGTAAATCATTTTCATGTTTCAGTGTTAATATACCAGCTGCATAACCTTTTTTTCTTTAACACCTAACTGGGCTTTTATTTTCAGTTAACCTTAAGATATTTAAAACGTATATGCTTGGGCTTGAATAACCATAGGTTTAAAGGATTTTGGACTTAATTATTTCAGTGGTCTACAGTTTATAATGTCTTGATCTGAGCATAAAATGGGTAATGAACTTTATTTGTAGGACTGACATGATTCCTTTATACGGGAATTTGTCAGCGGGATTCAATTTTCTTCATTGGGAAGTTGAAAAGCATGAATTTAATTATTTGTAATTATTATTTTAATCATTTTAGACAATCTGGACTACCAAGGTGCTGTTTGTCTTTTTGCAAGAGCTTTAGTATTTTTTTTGTTTTTCTCTAGCTTTTCAATTTTATTGACTTGAATTATTTTATAATTTCTCCTTATTAACAGTTTCACATTTATCTGCGATAATTACAGAAGTATCTATATTTTCATTTCACATATTAATAATTTATGTTCTGTCTTTTAAATTATTCATCGTTAAAGAATAAGTTTTAATTTAATTTATTTACATCTCAAACTTTAACATTTCCGAATTGAATTTAATTTCTATTTTTAACTTTATATCAATTAAGCTTAGATAATTGATTTACAAATGTTCTTTTCTGACATAAATTTTTAATGCTAGAGCAATTTCTTTAAGCATGAATACAGCTATGTCTCCTAAATTTTGATATGTTCTCTTCTCGTTTTCATTTAATTGAAAATAACATTTCTCTTGTGACTTCCTGCCTAATCTAGGGGCGATTTCACAGTGTGTTGCTGACGGCGTGCTACTGAATTTTTATTATTTGCACAATTATCTGAATAGTTTCCCTTGATAATTAATTGCTGAGTTCTATAAAGATAGAAGACAGTTTTTTAAATGATTTTAATTATTTTTAAATTATCAAAGTTTGTCTTATAACCACAAATTATGACCTGTGCTGGTGAGTATAACTCGCCAATATGTTGGTTAGCGTAGTCACTCAAAGATATGGTCTATCCCCTCCCCCCATCTTTCCCTTTTAACCGTTGTATTTATATCTCAACTATATCTCCTGAATTGTTTGATCTTATTTTGTAAAAGGCCAGTCTCTGTAATGTAATTGGTCTGTTTACCCTCTTTACCTTTAATATATTTTAATAGGGCTGTGTATGCTATTTATCTGTAAACGTACCAGACTGATGCAATTCATTTAAACCGACCCAGAGCTTCGTCATCTCCTGCTTGCTCTTTACTGTTTCAATCCCTTCCCTCATGCCGATTTGCTTTTGGTTTAAGTGCTTTTTCTTTCGTTCTTATCTCCGGGATCTGTTGGGTGGATGTGGCTTTATTTCATTCTTTATATTCTTCCATCGGATCTAATCTGTTCCTTATTAAGGTTTACACGTCTTCTGAGAGCTGCTTCCTGTTCCTCTTGTGCACTCTGAGATTCGGGCAGTTGTGATCCCGATCTTGGGAGTGGGACCCTCTTAGTTTTGCTAGTTCTGGCTGTAAAGCATCAGTAGTTGTCTAATGGATCTTCAGTTCATCTGGGGGCAGGGGGATTTTTTTCCCCTCTGATCCCATCTCCCAGGTAGAGTGCTCTGCACCCTTATTTTGGCAGAGAGACCACTTCAGCCTGCCAAGGGTTTTTCTCTAGAGAAGGTGGTAAAGATGTGGGACAGAAGTTCCCCTCTCTGAGCCTGCTTCACAAGGTGGCTTGCTTGCTAGAGTGTCCTTTCTGTTCCCTACATTCTCTTGAGTCCACAGAGAAATTTATAGGATAGCAAGACCTGAAATCCCTTTGTATCTTTGGCACTCAGATAGACAGTAGTGCTCCTCAGGAGACTAGTCTGTCCATCCCTGGGCTTTAGTAACCTCCCTCTGGGTCACCTGCTGTGTTTGGTTTCTACTATTTCCTCTCACACTGGACCATGGAAGAAAATGTGTGCCTTGGCTTTTTGTTAGGCTTTTATCTGATTTTAGATTTTGTAGATTATTAAAAAAAATTCCTTCTATTAGACTGGTATGCTGTTACTTTCAGTTTTTAGACCTTAAGTGAAAGCTGGGAGTCAATACCATTTGCATTTGATATTATTATTTTTAACACGTGTTTAAATCTAAACCATCACTATGTGTTTGTTATACCCCAGACTTCTTTGGTCCATTCCCGTTTTTCTTTCTCATACCTATTTGAATATTGTTTAACATTCTATTCTATTCCCCCTTCTGGATAACTTGTGAATTCTCTTTTCAGGGAAAGTAGGATTGGGTTTACAGCGTATACACATCAATTATCACAAACTACGTTTATGTAATTTCACATAATTTTTAAGATCATAAAGTCACCCTGGTGTATTGCCCTTCCGTGTGTGTTACAAATCTCACAATGCATTATCACAGACAGCCCATAACCTTTCAAGGAAATGTAAAAACAAGTATAAATATAATTTCTAACATACTAACTTTTACCAGTGTCTTGTCTTTTTAATTTCCTTGCGTTTAAAAGTTCAGCTAGCAGACATTTTAGGGTCAAAGTGTCCAGGTGACAAGTTTGACTGCTTCACTTGTAGCCTAGAGACTTCCTTCTCCTTGTCCTCAGTTTCTGACGGCAGCTTCTACTCAGGGAAGGAAACTCTTTGGTTGGTAGATATTTTGCTCTCGGTGGTTTAAATATGAACTGTTCTCTTCAGGCGTCTGTGAATCTTACTCATCGGTGATGATCACTAACCATCATCACTATATGTGATGCATGACTATTTCATTGCCATTTCTCATTATCCCCTCTTTGGCATTGTTCTTGAATAATTTGATTTTCCATGGCATTTGATCTGGTTTTCTTCTTGTTTCTCATTTCAAGTTCTTGGATCTGTGAGTTTATAACTCATAACATTTATGAAATGTGTCACTACTATGTGCCTGTCTCTTCAGTGTACCTTCCTTTCTTTCCTCTGTCACTTTCAAGCAGGATTTCAAACACTCAAATGTTAGATCGTCCCAGGTCTGGCCACTGTTTATTTAAGCTTGGAACCCCTTCTTGGCTTTGTAAGAGATCCCTTTCTTTCTGCTTTAAAAATATCTCAGGCAGGTTTTCCATTCTCAGACACACATACACACACACACACAGAGGGGAGAGGGAGAGAGAGAGGAGAGGAGGGAGAGGAGAGGAGAGGGAGGGAGAGGGAGAGGGAGAGGAGGGAGAGGGAGGGAGAGGGAGGAGAGGAGAGGAGTAATTCTGTGCTGTGTTGTTCAAGAATGTCCTGCACTACACCAAACCTCCATTTTCTATTGCTGATACCAAGAAGCGCTTGCTGACAGGAGCCTGATCTGGCTGTTCCCTGAGAGGCTCTGCCAGCACCTGACCAGCACAGATGCAGATATTCACAGCCAACCATCAGACTGAGCCTGGAGATCCTGATGGAGGAGTTAGGGGAAGGACTGAAAGAGCTGAAGGGGTTTGCAACCCCATAGGACGAACAATATCAACTAACCGGACCATCCAGAGCTCCCAGGGAGTTTACATGGGGGAAGCTAGGACTCCAGGTACATATGCAGCAGAGGATGGCTTTATCTGACATCATTATGAAGGGGGGGGAGGCTTGATGACCCAGCATAGAGAGACGCTAGAGGGATGAGGCAGGAACAGGTGGAGGAGCAACCTCATGTAGGGGGAGGGGGAATGGTATGGGGGCGTTTGTGGAGGGTAACCGGGAAGGGGGACATTTGAAATGTAAACAAATAAAATGATCAATAAAAAGAGAATGTCCTGAACATGGAAGAATCTTTAGTTGTGTTGCTGTTAGCCAGTAGTTTGCAGTAGCATCCAGTCCCATGCTCTGATCCCCAATGACATCTTTAGATGCCGCTGTAACTCCTCCAAATGGGCACCATTGCCGGCTCCTGAGAGATAACTCTGAAGGTCACTCACCCGCAGAATAAGATATAGCCCATCTATGATTCTCCCACCTATGTGTGCCCTCTGACATTTTTCAAATTCCTATACCATTTTACCTTTTTCTTTAGATTCTTGAACGCCAAGTGTAGCAGTTGCTTTCACATCCAGTGTCAACGTTCTTCTCGTCCTGAGTCTGTGTCTGCCGACTGTTGCCTTTTGTGGATCCTGGTTTTCATATTTTCCCACGTGCCTAGTGACTTCCAGGTGGATATCGCGAATCCAAAGTGCTGAAAGTCTGCACAGGTTTCCCTTCCCTGTAGGTAGCATGACTCTCGCGTAAGCAAGTCACGCAGAAGATTCCTCTCGCTAGGGATTATTCAGAGCCTGGGATCTGTGTAGTCGAGAGCTAATTTTATACTGACCTGGAGCTCCGCAGCTCCCTCCTTCATGTCCTGGGTTCGAAAGCAATGCATGCCTTACCAACCGGATGGGTTCCCAACTAGCTCCTGCCCGAGCTCTGCCAATCACTGTGCATAGGGATTCCGCTTGTTTCTCTCACTGAAATTTCGGTCCCCTCCTGCAGCCTTGCATCTTCTCACAAGGCCCATGACACTTGTGGTACTAAGGCAGGTGCAAAAGAGCGTCACTCACGTTTGGGAGTTGTTTTAGCTACATCAGTTCTGCCTCTGTGTACTTAGCTTGTTACATTCAAGGATGCAGGTCTTTTCTGAACTCCAGGCTTGGCATCCTTACCCACAATTCCGTTCTTTCTCTTTGTCTTATGTTCTTAAGGAAGGAAGCTGAGTTCATTTTATGTCCCACGCCATTTGCTTATATCATAACCTGAGTTATCCCAGTGCTATCTCTTCTATACTTCAGCATGCAATTCCTTCTTTATCCTGCCTTTTTCTAAGCTTTCACAAGAAGAGAGAGATTCCGATAGCAAGTGCTTCATCCTGACCAGCAGCGAGACCAATAATATCTAAAGGCAATTCTAAATAGATGTCAGTCCTACAGATGGGATGCCTGGTGGGCAGGTAGCTATCAAATCCTCTCACTAAAGCGTCATATTCATAAGTCGGTGGAAGGGAGGACATTTTCAAGGTGTGAGAGTTGCTTATGTTTTACTATGCTCTCTGTGGGGTTATGATAATTATTTTGCAACCTTTCCCTAAATATAGGTCATTAAAGACCTCTGATACTTTGTGAGGCACATCTGGATTTTGCCAATACTTCAGTTATATCTCCAAGTCTTATTTTGTGCTCAAATCAAACACACGTGAGCGCGCATGCGCGCGCGCACACACACACACACACACACACACACACACACACACTGAAAGTTTATTGGACTCTATTTTGCTTTTATTCCAGCTTTCTCGAGAGACTGAAAAAAAAATGAAATAAACTCCATTGGCATTTTTACAACTTCTAAGGCAAAAAAAAATAACTATTATATTTTCAAAGGATTAAAAAAAATAAAAGAAGTGCATTTTGGGTACAAGCAAACAAAGAAAGAAAATGCCACGGCGACGTCTTTCTGTGTCTTGGGATGCGGCTCTCCCAGCTGTACAGCATCCATTCCAGGGAACTGCTTTGGCTTAGTGCTTGGAAGTCAGAAAACAGTTTCATAGCAACGGCTGAAACTTAGGCTTCTAAGAGAAGCTGTGTTTGAACAGAGTCATGTTTGAACCTCAGGAACTGCTCGTGACTCTCCTACTTTACACCTGAGTGTCCTCTTCATGGAAGGCGCCTCTCCATCTTTTTTTTTTTTTTTTGGAGCTGGGGTTCGAACCCAGGGCCTTGTGTTTCCTAGGTAAGCGCTCTACCACTGATCTAAATCCCCAACCCCTCTCCATCTTTTTAATACTCTCTCTCTCTCTCTCTCTCTCTCTCTCTCTCTCTCTCTCTCTCTCCCCACTTAAAAAAACACAACAGCTTTTCACAATTTTCATTTCTGGTTATAAACTAAGAAATCCAATAGGAAATTGGTACTTTAACTGATAAACCAAAATTTCATAGTATTGTTGAAGGACATTCTTTTTATATATGTACTCTAAGTGAAACCATTCCTGTCCATTGTATCTTGGTGTGCTTGGTAGCTTTCTGACAAAATGGCACCAACTAGAGGCATTTGGAAAGAAAGGACTGCAGCTGTGGTACATTTTCTTGATCGATGATTGATATGGGAGGGCTTAGCTCACTGTGGGTAGGCAGTGTCACCCATGGGCTAGTTGTCCTGTGTGCTCTAGGAAAGGAGGCTGAGAAAGTCACAAGAAGCAAGCCAGTCAGCACCGCCCCACTGGCCTCTGAGACAGTTCCTTCCTTTGGGTTCCTGCCCTGAGCTCCTGCCCTGACTTCCCTTGTTAATGGACCATTATCTAGAAATGTAAGTGACATAAACCCTTTCCTGCCCTAAGTGCTTTCACTCACGGTGTTTCATCTCAGCAATAGAAACCCTGACTAAGGCAGTAGGGACTATAAAGGAGATCTGTATGGCATTTGCACCTCGGGGCACACTCATCCCTGTTTGTTTCTGATGCTTCAAACACATCCATGCACGTGGTTGACATCAGAACGGCCAGATCTTCTGGCCTTCCCTGGGACTGTGGGAGGAAACAAGTCAATTAGAAAGCATTTCAGAACACCTGGGTGGTGTCAAAAGGAACCAGAAGGATCTGGGTGATGTAAAAAGAGCTGTGTCATACCTAAACTGTGATTATGTAGCTCCTGGTCGTGATTTTGAAAGACAATAACTCATAACATATCTGAATGGCTTGTGAACTGCCATTTGTTGGAAACACCTACTTTCCCTGACCTCAGTCTCTGAGGTCTTTAAACTAAAAACAAAAGCACAAAACCCACAATCCTGTGGATTGTGTTTCTTCTTAAGGGTGTGTGTGTGTGCGTGTGTGCGCGTGTGTGTTTGAGAAAGATGTATGCGTGTGCATGAATGATGGTATATGCATACCTGTGTGTGCACAAGTGCTGAGTGTCTTCCTCTATCACTACCATGTTTTAATTTTTTGTGGTAGGACTCACTGATTCTGGGGCTTAGCGGTTAGTTGTACTGGATGGCTGGTGATCTCTGGGGATCCTCCTCACTCTGTCTCCCCAACTCTGAGGGAATGACTACGCATCACCATGGCTGGCTTTGTATACTGAGTGCTGGGGCTCTGAACTTTGCTCCTCAGGCTTGAGCAGAAAACCAGTTACTGATCGAAGTCGTTTTAGCGATAGTCCTTTGGTTTTCCTGAAGAAAACATCGAAGAGTTTTCACTTTTGGAATGGGATTTATTCTGAATTTTAGAAGACAAATAATCAAAACTCAACTCAGTGAAATGATTGAACTTTTTTTTCCCCATCTGTCACTTTCTCTTATCCTACCCTTTCCTTATATTTTATATTCAAGCATCACTCTAGACCCCATCTGAGTAAGTTATTTCTTACCCTATATCCTATTGCAGAAGGAAAGAAGTATACTTTCTTACTAATGGCGATGGTTGACTTTTGCATGTCAGGACTGCCTGATGCGTACTCAAAAAGGAACAAAGATTAAAAGCACTAAGAATATATAAAATAGAATCTGGCTGCAAACCTTTGGTATGAGTAATTTAATTATGGAAGGTGGTTCTTTAACTCATCTATCCATCACAGTAGTATCTTCAGTTACATAATGATGAAAATATGGCCTGCCTTATCTATCTTATCGATGAATATGATAGGAAGATCAGGTACAGTTAACTGTACCACGCATTACATGTGCATGTGTGTGAGTGAATGTGTGTTTCTACCTAGATTATCTAAGCACCATTCACACATTTCTCTGGAACTTTATGAAAGAAAATCTGTAATGAGTCTTGGCAAAAAATTAAGCAAAAAATGATAATGAAACAAACAGCCATCTTCTTGGTACCTATGTATCATGACATTATTATTATGTGATTCTAGTATTACTAATATTATCAATCATAAGATTAGATCCTTTTTTGCACCTGGAGAAGGACTGGATGCCTGGAGTTTATCTTGCCCAAGAAACAACTAGGAAGCTCAGAGGATATCCAAGTCAAGTCTGCCTGGGGACCAAGTCGGTACAGGACCATGTCCCTCACTTGACCTCTGCATCACAAAGTCAAAGCAGTGTGAAGTTAAGGAGAGGCAAAAGCTCGAGGCTAGAAGTAAATGAGGAATTTTTTTCCCCTCAATTGCAATTGCAAGAACAAGAAATGTGAAAAAGATAACTTTTTCATACTATTAAAGATGCTATTGCAGATTAGCTTAATTTTTAAAGCCAGGATATATGCATCTGAGCTGTAGTAATAAGGGATATTTTTCATGCATGCCCTATATAAGGACAAACTGAGTGGGAGCAAGTTTGCAAGATTCCTTTATCTCAGACTTCCCAAGCTCTTTTCCAAGGGCAGGCCGAGACTAAAAACTCTCTCTTGACTTAGCATTAGAGATAAAGGCTCAGTCGATTTTAGAGAGAGATTTAATGAATAACTACTTCAAGGTACATTGGATTATTCAAATAAGTTAGCAAAAATTTGTCTGGACAATACGATTATAATGTGTAATAGATATATTTAATATCAGAGGCCACCATAGAAAGAAGGAACACCACGTCAATAGTCTCAGTAAATGACACGTTTTAAGCTAATGGCGAAGAAAATTCAATGAGAACTTTAACTGCTTCATTTGAGGAGAAATGAGATGTAAGAAATTAAATCAAGCAGGCATCTGTCCTTGGCTTGGCGCGGATTTTTAACAATGCCTGTGAAGATTTGTCTCGACGGTAGATTTCAAGGTAAATTTTCCATGTAAATTTAATTCTATAGATTGATATAATTTTTCCTTGCACAATGTGGAAAAGTTAATTTTAAAGTGAATTTTAAGTGGAACGATAAACATATAAAGTCATAAAGTGAGTTATCGTAAATGAGTTTTATGGGCAAAAGAATTGGAAACAGCTGGGCTTCCTTGTGCATTGCAAAAATGTTTTTACATGTTAATATATTAATTTGTTTGGGTCGACTACGGGTGTCTTATTAGAAAATTGTATATTATCTTGAACTATAGGAAGATATACATTTCTATTAATTACATCATAATTAACAATATTTCCCCAACATATCTTTTATTAAAATATATCCCCCCAAATTAAAGTGCATGGTCAAAACATCACTTTTCTCTCTCTCCCTTTCTTCATATAAAGGCCCATATTTGTATTAGTGTGTATATTCACAAACACATGTGAATATACTTTCATATGTGGACTTATAACTATTTATTAATGTGTATCATAATTAACATATTAAAAATAATACTGGCTGACCATAAGTATTCCAAAAAGAGTTTGTGAAAAAAAATGTAGATTCTGGTTTATACAAGTCAATACTGAAAAGATTATACAAAAGTTTAATATTGCCTGTTTTCTAAAAATTGAAGTCCTGGTTGGAACTACAATGTACCCTGGGTTGCCTTTATAAATAAGCTGAGTGGGCGTTGACTTATTGATATGAGCTGAGGTGCTCTCCAACTCCCTTACCTCATTTAAACTATGCCTTTGACTCACGTAGCACAGACTCCAAAGTTAAGCGGATGGAAAGAACACGGCAATTCTCTGGTCGTAGCTTTTTTTAAAAAAGGAAAATTGCCTGGGAGAATGATTGGTTTATTGATTCCTTGGGACGCGGTGATGAATTATTTATCAGCAGAATTCGAGCATCCTAGCTGTTTGGGGGCTGCACAAACTTGCATGGAAGGTACACAGAGAGAATTTGGTCTGATAGCCACACACTTACCCATTTCCTTGCTAGAACTCTGGCTAGAAAAACAAAACAAGTCAAAAATGCTCTGTAAGCCACACGGAGTAGGCAACACGAGATCTCGGATTGTGTCTCTTGATTTCCATCCAGAAGGTATAAAGCACACATCCCTAAGTTACAAGCTTGGAGGTGAAACTTTGGGTGACATTTACAGGGAATAGGATTTAGTAAAACAGTAACAAACTTGAGATAAGGACTGTCCCTACTGCAGAGAAATAGTGCTGTTCCCTTAGATATTTAGAAATTAGTTGGAATTTTGCATTCTAAATCAAAATCTCCCAGACTTTAAATCTTGACTCTGTATAAATTTTTAAGAGCATCAATTATACTCTTGGGCTAGAATTGGCTTTTGGATGTTGCATACAGTGTTTCTTACGGGTATTTTTGGAAGGGTATGTTGTTGAGAACGTTGAGAGTGGTGAGTTAAGAAGACAGTTCACAGAAAGAGCAGACCCAGCAATGTTTGAGTAGAAAGAGGATCTAATCATGTACATGTAAACAACTCCCATACAGTTTAGTGAGAAGCCCAAAGATCAAGCAAGTTATGGGAAGAAACAGGAAGAGAACTCAGGGCTTCCTCATGGCCTTGTAGACCAGGTCATTTCCTGCAACCTTACACTTGAATTAATGCTCCGATGCCACTGTCTAGGAAAGCACACTGACTTTATCTCTGCATTTCTGACGGATAATAGATCAAAGGAAGAACGAGAGAGCAACAATGGTGTGACACATTGCATACAGCATACACGAGAAGAGAAGTATGTGTGGTCAAGGAGCACCGTCATATGTCGGTTGTGTATGTATCTGCGTAAACAACCATTTGTCCCGAACGTAATTACATAGGAGTAAAAGAAAAGATAGGGTGGCCTGAGGACATCCCCCCTCTTTTAGGCCTTCCTTAAGCATCAGCAACTCCAAGATAGACTGAATATGTTTCAGGAATTCAAATAAAATCAGAAAGCTTCTCTCTATGCAACGTTTCTGTTCGTCATGTAAGGGTGAAAGCAGATATGTATGCAAAAATTACAAAGCAGGAGTTTTGGGCTTTCAGGCCTTCTGCATAGGAATTAAATCCTGCTGTATTCGCCTTTAGAACTCACGTTGCACCATGTAGATCAAAGTGGTGAAACTCACTTGGATTAGACGTTTTATTTTTATTTTCTAAACACAGCAACAAGTAGAACTTAAAATGCCAGAACGCCAAAGGGAACATCTTTCTTCTTCAACAGAGTTTCCACTGACTCCATAGTTCCTGCCTTTGACCAAATAACCCCTGCTGTATCCTTGTATCGCACCAAACCTGCACATTACAGAGCTGACTTTGTTTAGCCACTTTTGTATCTCTTCTCTTCACTTCTAAGTCACAGTACCTCACTGTGCTCTGGTGTGGCGTTCCGGTTTTTAATGGTGATTATAAGCTTAGAACAAGAAAACAAGGAAGGCTTGTTTAAATAGTTTCTACCTCACATAAGTTGTCATACTCATAATTTCATAGCCAGCATAAATGCACTCAACTTTGCCCATCTTTGGTTATTTCCTGGCTTTTTATTTTTTAGTGTTCTGCTCATGAAACAATGAGTTTGGTACAGGGAGGCTCGTGTAGACATAATTACCCCTCTTTGAGATTCGCCATGGAGACAATTATCTGCTATTGAAAAAAGGAACACTTGGTAGAATATAAACTGTAGGAGGGAACGTTCCAGAATTTCTGCTGAATAAGTGAATATATAGATGAGAAGGCAATTGTTTCATTGATGTCTAGATCACAAGTGTGGAAGAGGGATGTATTGTTACATTCAGGGGCCGCCGACAGTCTTCACCACTTTACCTACTGCTCACATGTTGCTGGTAAAGATGATTGATTTCTGTGGCGTCATGGCTCACCTTGTCTGTCAACTTGATTACATCTGGCCTCAATTAAAACTCAAGAAGCTCAGCACATCTTTGAAGACTTTTCCCGATAGGATTCTCAGTCACTTCTCTATTGCTGGGATCAAACACCATGACCAAGGCAACTTATCAAAGAAGGTATTTGATTTGGAATTATAATTTCAGAGGATTCAAGTCTATGACCATCATGGTGGGAGTATGGCAGCAGGCAGGCAGGCATAGTACTGGAATGGTAGCCAAAAGCTTACATCTTGTGACACAACCACAAGACACAGGGAAAGAAATACAGGGGGAATGGTATAACTCTTTTGAAATCTCAAAACTCATCCCCAAGGACACTCTTCCAATGAGGCCACTCCTCCTTCCCAAGTAGTCCACCAACTCAGGACCTAGTATTCAAATACATGAGCCTGTGTTCATGGGGCAATGCTCACTCAAACCACAAACATATAAGTTGGGGTGGGAAATTTTACCCTAAATCTGGATCATTTGAGGTCAAAAGATCCACCTTAAATCTGGATCTTAAATACATTCTGGGTGCTGCCTACATGAATAGATATGGAAAAAGGAGGCTTTGGCTTTTTATTTCCCACTTGCCCTTACTTTTGCTAGTAAGTTCATCTCTCCTGAGTCTGAGAGAGACTATTAGAGTCTACTTTTTTAGGATACCAGTGTAGACTGAAGACAAGCTGACACATGCAGACTTGTGAACTAAACTGAACAACTACTGGATCTTGGCCTTTGTTTTAGGAAACAGCCACCAATGAACTAACCAGACCACAGCCTGTTCTGGTTTAGACACTCTAAAAACTCATTATCTTCCTTTCTGGATTTGTGAGTGCACACACAGATACACAGACACTTTTTTTCCTCTAAAGAACCCTGACTAGTACATATTGTATGTGGCCCGCCTTAGTAGATTGAGTTGATCCCATGGCTTCCTCCTTTTAGACACCCCTTTGACTCAGAGTGAATGATCAGACAGGCATACCCTACATGCAGGCCATCTTTAACATAGACTGACAGCCCTCTTTACCTCCTGCCTGAGGTATTGGTTGACTTTGCCTGTGGGCAATGTTCTCTGTTAAATCCCATTGGGAAATAAAACAGTCTCATCTTGCTTTCAACTTGGTTTGACCTTGCACATGGGAAATAATTTGAGGCTTTCTATATGCTAATTTTATCCTAAACTGAACAACTGAGCACATTTTTACTCATTCACTCATCTGTGTCTCATGTTTACCTTAAAAGATACATTTGAATGCAACTATATTTATCTTTCATACAGGTTAAGATCATAGACCAAAAGATAAAGTAGACCAAAAATCCAGATTTGGGGATGTGAGGACTTCCAGGCACACATTTTCAGGAAGTTGAAATGGCAAGGCTGGAGTTCAGTATGTTACATGATAATCACTTATCTTAGTGATAGACGGTTTCTTGATATCAAATGAAATTTCTATGGAATATGGACAGAGGAAACCTGAGACAAGGCAAAGAGCTAAAGAATTCTCTATGGCCAAGAGATGTGAAATTCTTCTTCCATGTATACCTGGGTTTGTCACCTTGATCTCTCCTTCTAGAGTGCAAAGGAATTTAACTAAGCACCAAAATAAAAACCTTGGTCAAGCTTTCTGTGACTTTGTAAATTCATCAATATGCTTTACTGCTAGCTGTTAGTGGCATTCTTCTATCCCCTAAGTGATTATTTTCTAATTGGGAAGACTGCAAAAAAATAATAGTGAAATGTTATTTTTCTGTACCACTACCTATAAGCCACAATATTAACATGTGTTATTATTTAACACACAAAATAATGGTATACAATAGGTAATAGTAATATTATTTTGAGTTTTTATCTTTGAGTGTGTGTGTTTGTGTGTGTGTGTGTGTTTGTGTTTGTGTGTGTGTGTGCACGTGCATGGGCATATGCTTCTGTGTCTGTGTGGGATCTTGGAGAGGTCAGAAGAAGTCACTAGATTCCTTTGAACTAGAGTCACAAGTGGTGAGCTGCCATATGTGAGTAGGAACTGAACTAGGGTCCTCTGGAATTGCAGCAAGCACCCTTAACTGTTGAACCATCTCTTCAGTCCCCTAGACAATATGATTATTTCCATTTCATATAAGAAAAATAAAATACCCAAGCCCAGGATGCTATATTAACTAATCTTTCCAACACTGAATGACAGCAATTTGGCAGAGCGGGGGTTCTCACTGATAGGAGACTATGAGCCCCTGGACACCACCCCAAACTCCTTTCCCAACCTGGGCTCTTCTAGAAGGTCCCTGGTTTTAATCCTTTCTTAACTACCCATCTCGGGTTCTACAGACTCCGAAGCCTTGTTTAAAGAATAAGCAGATTATGTAGTAGCTGCAACCCAAGGCACACGTGGATTTAAGATGATCCATGAAAAAAAATATGGTGTCTAAGGACGGGGCTAATAAGCCAGGGGTTGACTTTTCAGAACTTAGGCTGGTTAAATTAGTTTTGGATTTCATTAGCTTGAATTGCCATTTATGCCTAGTCAAACCTAGTATTGCCAGACCAGTGCGCTAATGTGACATAATTGAAAACATATTATATCACTCTGCATAGAGTAACCTGCTCTCCCTTCTTCCATAGCATCTGCGATCAGGCATATAAATGAACACTCAGATTCTGAGAAAGGGCAAAAGCAATAGCTTATTAAATAAGTAGGTTAGGCTGATAAAATGTACCTGTATCATTTTTTTTGTCCATGCCGACAGCAGCTGTGCCAGGCTTCTTTAAAGTCTCCAACTCCCTTCCTGTTCTTTCCCTTCCTGCACAACTACAGCATTGAAAATCACAGCATCTGTCCTATGCTCTGTAGGCTGCCTAAATATTTTTTGCTTACCCTAACTCCACATTAGGACTTACCATGAGAGTTACCCGCCCTGATTTTCTGACTTTTTTCCCTCTGAAGAAGAAACACACCCATCCATTACTAAAATGTTCCTTTAATACACACTGCATATGATGAAAATGTAAAATTAAGACGCCGAAGGAAATGAAAGTGTCAGTTCAATGGGCTATAAAAAACGAGTCCTAGTCAGTAATTCTTTTGCAGGTCTCCCATTCCTGTCTATATTCTCAACTCAGGGTCTGGCATGTGACCATCCATTGCCAGAATGTTCTCTGAAGCCAATTACATAAATCTGAAGCTTTCTGCTATGGTGTTACATACAGAAGACACAGTCCAGAGAATTCTGGAGCCCCAGGATGATGAAACATAGAAAGAGAAAGGCCAGAAAATCAGTGTCTCTCTCTTTGTGTTTCCCACTAGTAGGTTTCAGGCTCTACAACTGTCCTCTGTAGGTCTTGACAACTATCCCTGGTTCTTGTTAACTTTAAGGAAGACATTCTTAGAGGTTCTACGGTGCCATCATCTTTAAGCTAAAAGGAAAAGCTAGAAGATTCCATTAAAGTGCATTTCAATCATTTCAAACATTTCATAAGAGCTCTCCAATTTCTGAGCTTGCATAAATATTTGTGCTTTGATATGTGTCTTAATACTTGAATTATTTATCTGCATATTCTAGCAACAGTAGTGAGAAGTAGTAGTTTATTTTTTCCTTTTTTAAAAAATTTGGGTATTTTTATTTACATTTGAAATGTTATTCCCTTTCCCAGTTTCCTGTCCATAAGCCCCACTATTCCATCCTCCTCCCCCTCCTGTAAGGGTTTCCCCCTCAACCACTCCTGCTTCCTAACTCCTGGCCCTGACATTCCCCTACATTTGGGGGGTCCAGCCTTGGCATGACCAAGGGCTTCTCCTCCCATTGGTGCCCAACATGGCCATCCTCTACTACATAAGCAGCTGGAGACATGGGTCTGTCCTTGTGTAATGTTTGGGTAGTGGTTTAGTCCCTGGGAGCCCTGATTGGTTGATATTGTTGTTCTTATGAGGTTGAAAGCCCCTTCAGATCCTTATCCTCTCTATAACTCTTCTAATGAGGACCCTGTTCTCAGTTCAATGGTTTGCTGCTAGCATTCACCTCTGTATTTGACATGCTCTGTTGCTGCTAACATTCACCTCTGTACTTGTCATGCTATGGCTGAGCCTCTCAGGAGACAGCTATATAAGGCTCCTGTTAGCGTGCACTTCTTCTTGACTTCATCAATATTGTCTAAGTTTGGTGGCTCTGTGTGTGTGTGTGTGTGTGTGTGTGTGTGTGTGTGTGTGTGTATATATATATATATGCTGGATCCCCAGGTGGGGCAGGAGGCTCTGAATGGCCATTCCTTCAGTCTCTGCTCCAAGTTTTGTCTCCAAATCTCCTCCTATAAATAATTTTGCTGCCCCTTTTAAGAAGGACTGAAGCATCCGCATTTTGGTCATCCTTCTTCTTGAGCTTCATGTGGTCTGTGGATTGTATCTTGGGTAATTCCAACTTTAGGGCTAATATCCATTTATCAGTGAGTGCAAACCATGTGTGTTTTTTGTGATTGGGCTACCTCACTCAGGATGATATTTTATACTTCCGTCTAATTTCATGAAGTCATTGTTTTTGTTAGCTGAGTAGTACTCCATTGTGTAGATGTACCACATTTTTTATATCCATTCCTCTGTTGAAGGGCATCTGGATTCATTCCAACTTCTGGCTATTATAAATAAGGCTGTTATGAACATAGTGGAGCATGTGTCCTTGTTATATGTTGGAGCATCATTTGGGTATATGGCCAGGAGTGGTATAGCTGGGTCTTCAATGTATTATTTTCTGAGGAACCTCCAAACTGATTTCCAGAGTGGTTGTACCAGCTTGCAATTGCACCAAAATGGAGGCATGTTTCTCTTTCTCCACATCTTCACCAGCATCGATTGTCACCTAAATGTTTGATCTCAGCCATTCTGATTGGTGTGAGGTGGAATCTTAGGGTTGTTTTGATTTGAATTTCTCTGATGACTAAGGATTTTGAACATTTCTTTAGATACTTCGCAGTCATTAGATATTCCTCAACTGAGAATTCTTTGTTTAGCTCTGTACTCCATTTTTATAGGGTTATTTGGCTCTCTGGAGTCTAACATCTTGAGTTCTTTGTATACTTTGGATATTAGCCCTCTATCAGTTGTAGGATTGGTAAAGATCTTTTCCCAATCTGTTGGTTACCATTTTGTCCTAACAACAGTGTCCTTTTCCTTACAAAAGCTTTGTAGTTTTATGAGGTCCCATTTGTCGATTCTTGATCTTAGAGCATAAGCCATTGGTATTTTGTTCAGGAAATTTTCCCCAGTGCTCATGTGTTTGAGGCTCTTCCCCACTTTTTCTTCTATTAGTTTGAGTGTATCTGGTCTTATGTAGATGTCCTTGATTCACTTCGACTTGAGCTTTGTAGAGGGTGATAAGAATGGATTGATCTGCATTCTTCTACATGCTGACCTCCAGTTGAACCAACACCATTTGTTGAAAATACTATTTTTTATCCACTGGGTGGTTTTAGCTCTTTTGTCAAAGTTCAAGTGACCATAGGTGTGTGGGTTCATTTCTGTAGCAATACCATACAGTCTTTATCTCTATTGCTCTGTAATACTGCTTGAGGTCAGGGATGGTGATTCCCCCAGAAGTTCTTTTATTGCTGAGGATAGTTTTCCCTATCCTAGGTTTTTGTTATTCCAAATAAATTTGCAAATTGCTCATTCTAAGTCTATGAAGAATTAAATTTGAATTTTGATGGGGATTGCATTGAATCTGTAGATTGCTTTTGGCAAAATGGCCATTTTTACTATTTTAATCCTGCTAATTCATGAACATGGGAGGTCTTTCCATTGTCTGAGATCT
Organism: Rattus rattus; assembly: GCF_011064425.1. Classification (NCBI taxonomy): domain Eukaryota; kingdom Metazoa; phylum Chordata; class Mammalia; order Rodentia; family Muridae; genus Rattus; species Rattus rattus. The sequence continues at coordinate 222,908,463 of NC_046155.1, read as the reverse complement.
TCTTCAATTTCTTTCTTCAGAGACTTGAAGTTCTTATCATACAGATCTTTCACTTGCTTTCTTAGAGCCACACAGAGATATTTTCCGTTCTTTGTGTCTATTGTGAAGGATGTTGTTTTCCTAATTTCTTTCTTAGCCTCTTTATCCTTTGAGTAGAAGAAGGATAAGGATTTGTTTGAGTTAATTCTATATCCAGCCACTTTGCTGATGTTGTTTATAAGCTGTAGGAGTTCTCTGGTGGAATTTTTGGGGTCACTTAAGTATACTATCATATCATCTGCAAATAGTGATATTTTGACTTCCTCCTTTCCAATTTGTATCCCTTTGATCTCCTTTTGTTGTCTATTACTCTGGCTAGGACTTCAAGAACTATATTGAATAAGTAGGGAGAGAGTGAGCAGCCTTGTCTAGTCCCTGATTATAGTGAGATTGCTTCAGGTTTCTCTCCATTTAACGTTAGGTACTGGTTTGTTGTACACTGCTTATACTATGTTTAGGTATGGGCCTTGAATTCCTGATTTTTCCAAGAATTTTAACATTAAGGGGTATTGAATTTTGTCAAATGCTTTGTTAGCACCTAATGAGATGATCATGTGTTTTTTTTTTATTGAGTTTGTTTGCATAGTGGATTACACTGATGGATTTCACCTAATCTAGATAATCCCTTATGGGTTTGTCTGGATACTGACTTTCTGCATAATTCTGAACCCATCAGGTTGATAATACTTACCATCATACATGCCATTTATTCTGTGCTCTGAACTGATTGTTCTCAGACAACCCTCCTTTTCCCATTCCAATTTGCCTTTGGACTAAACTGACCTTGGAAAGTACAAACTTGTCTATCCTTTTGGAATGTGGGACATAATTGGTTCCTCTACTAACTTTTACTGGTAGAGTCTATTGTGTTTACAAACCATCCATTCCTGATCTGTTTCAATATGTTTTGGGTTTGATTTGCTTCTCAGAGCTCCATCTATTTCTGTTCTCTTCCCTAGGGTATATGACTTCATATCTTTAGTCCTCCTCCCTTGTCACACTCTTTTGTTTTAATTAGACATTAGACTTTTCTTGCTTTTAGTCAAGCACAATTTAGATTATTTACGTGTTCAATATCTCCCAAGTTTCTTTCCCAAAAGTATCTATTCCTTAATTCTTAGTGAGAAAGACTGAAAGTGAGTCCACATTTGCAGTGTTTGATCTTTATTGTTTTCTTTAGATGGGCTCAGGTGGTAGTGTTTATTGGTTATTATAACGACAAGAGATCCTGTAGACAAGTGGTGTGGTAATTTTAGGTTAGCTAAGCTTTTTCTTGCATCCTGAAATAAGAATGGTGAGGAATTACAAGGGTTAGGTAATAAGCCACATTAGCCTTGGTTTGACAATAACTACCTGATTTTAGTGGGATTGCTTCATTTTTCTCTCCATTTAGCTTGATGTTGGCAACTTACTTGTTTGCTGTCTATGGCTTTTACTCTGTTTAGCTATGGGCCTTGAATGCTTGATCTTTCCAAGACTTTTAACATGAAGGGGTATTGACTTTTGACAAATACTTTATTACCATCTAATCAGATGATCATGTGTTTTTTTTATTGAGTTTGTTTACATAGTGGATTACATTGATGTATTTCTATATATTGAACTATCCATGCAACTGTGGGATGAAGCTTACTTGATCATGATGGATGATCATTCTGATGTGTTCTTGGATTCAGTTTGCAAGAATTTTATTGAGCATTTTTTGCGTCAATATTCATAAGGGAAATTGGTCTGAAGTTCTCTTTCTTTGTTGTGTCTTTGTGTGGTTTAGGTATAAGAGTAATTGTGGCTTTGTAGAAGGAATTGGGTTGTGTTCCTTCTGTGTCTATTTTGTGGAACAGTTTGGACAGTATTGGTGTTAGGTGTTCTATGAAGGTCTATTAGAATACTGCACTAAACCCATCTAGTCCTGGACTATTTTTGGTTGAGAGACTTTTTAATAGCTGCTTCTAATTCTTTAGGAGTTATGCGAATGTTTAGATGGTTTATTTGATCCTGATCTAACTTTGGTACCTGGTGTCTGTCTAGAACATTGTCCATTTCATCCATATTTTTCCAGTTTTGTTGAATATAGGCTTTTGTAGTCAGATTTGATGATTTTTTTAATTTCCTTCGATTCTGTTGTTATGTCTCCCTTTTCATTTCTTATTTTGGTAATTTGGATACACACTCAGTGGCCTCTGGTTAGTCTGGCTAAGGGTTTATCTATCTTGTTAATTTTCTCAAAGAACCAGCTCCTGGTTTTGTTGATTCTTTGGATGGTTCTCTTTGTACTGTTTTGAACTGTGTTCTGCATTTTTGTCTCCTCAGCAGAGAGATGCAATGCTATTTGCTATGCAAGGGCAGCCTTCCTGCCTGTCTGAGTTAGTGCGGGAGTTCCCGTTCCTCCCAGCCTTTCCCATCCTTCATCTTCCACATCTCCTTGAAAAGACACAGTCCTCCACCTGACATGAGCTGTGCCTGACATACATGCATTGTCCCTTTGGATTAGCCGTTACACAAGATTCGGGAGTTAAAGTGAGAAAAGTACCTAGGAAGTTAACTCAGAGAGTTTAGCTTGAAAATATGGAAAATACTGATGTTATTTGAAATTCAAATTGTACATTAGTAAGGTAAAGGCTAGAGAAATTCCTACCACAATGAAATCTCCTGAATACTTTAAATCTAGCTTCCAACATTAGTTAAGATAAGACACTGTATTTTGTTTATTTGTTTTGCCTAAGACCTGCTTATCTGGTACCAGACTCCATTATTAGTGAGTCCAGGAGACCAGGATGAATCATTTGAATATCTGTACTAAGCCATGCTTGGCTTTAGTTCACCTGCCTAAACTGAGATGCATGCTGGGATGCTGTTTTGAAAGTTAGTCTTTTAATTAAAATTTATTTTTATGTATGTGAGTATTTGTCTAGTTGTATGCATATGCACCACTGGTGTGCCGGTGAGAAGAACTCCCTGGAACTTGAGTTAGAGATGAGGCAACATGCGTGTCTTAGGATCTAAACCCCAGTCTTCTGCAAGGGCAAAATTATTCTCAACCACTGAGCCATCTCTCCAGCCTCAGAACTATTTTGTTAAATTAACTGAAAGACTATTGTTAAGGAAATGTTCATTATAGTCTATTTCAACACTTGGGAAATTTTTTTTTTTTATATCTCAGTATCAGGGAAACTGTGATTTAAAAAAACCTGTCTGCTTTTGTTTTATTTTCATCCTATTTGAACACGAGGATGGCAAGATCAAATTCTGAACTGATATTCTTGGCCTATACCATGCTTACTAAGCTCTTTCCTGGCTCAGTTCATCCCGTTTTTCTTAACACTCTTATTATTTAGTTATTATTTTCTTTTTAATTTATTAATAAAATGTTATCTCCCTTCCCAGTCTACCCTCCATGAACCTCCCACCATGTTCCCCTCCCCTTTGCCTCTAAGAGGGTGAGAACCCACCCACTCCTGCCTCATTCCTCTAGCATTCCCATTCTCTGGGGCTAGTTATTATTTTCCTATTTTTTGCATTCATTTTGTAAATTGGAATGCATTTGTATTATAATAGGGAGGGGTTGCTATGGTTAAGCATGCGATGTCTTCTGCAGGTTCATGGGCTTGAATGGTTGTTTTCTGCCTCGTTTTGAAAGCTTTATGAGGTGGGATCTAGGAGCAGAATGTCAGTATTGGAGAGGGTTGTCCTTGGGACTGACGATACAGGCCTCATTTTAGTCTTACCTCTGCTTCTGCTTCCTGAACCTTCATGCCTTCCCCAACTTGATGGATTGGAGTCTCTGAAACTGTGAGTTGAAATAAATCTTTCCAAAGTTGGTTGTGCTAAGTATTCTCATCCCAGCAACAAGAGCACAATTCAGGTATAAAACATCAGTTTGTATTCATAGCCACTGCTCAAATAAAGGAGTGAGATAAGGAGAATGTTCAGTTTCAGCGTGTTTCCAAGTGATTCCACAAACGGCTGCTTCAAAGGTCATTAAAACCCAGAAAATACTGACATTAGCAAGCGTATAGTTTTATATTTTAAAATTAATTCTATGATCCAGCTCAGATTAATCTTCTGCATATAACATGCACGGTGCCTTGACTTTCCTCATACACGTATCAGATGCTCCAGAATTTATTGAAAAGATTCTCTTTCCCATTTAATTACACTGGACCTTTCAATCGACTAAAACGGTCCCTCACGGCATCAGATAATAATCTATGGGGCAGAAATAACATTTTCAGAGGTGTGATTGAGGGTCTGCTAGTAAGGAGGTTACCCTGATTTATCTAAGTAACGTAGAGAGCGTTGTAAGAGGCAGAAGAGCAGAGACGTTACGAAGGTAGATAGATGGGTGAGACATTGAGGGATGTCTCGAAAGTGTTTGACTGCCGGATTCAATGTAAAGGGGACTATGAAGAAATGGGCCAGTTACAGGATGCGCAAAAGGTTCTTTTTGAGTTCTGTGCAGAGTCATTTAACATCTTGATTTCAGCTTAATGACATCCACATTGGACTGTGGCCTCCAGACTTTTTATAGGAATTAAAGTAAGTGAAACATTGGTTATGGTGTAAACTAAAGAGCAGATGAAAAAATAAACCAAAGGCCAGCTCAGAGATGTTACCTTTATCTCTCCAAAGGATGGGGAACAAAGGAGAAGAGAGTTTAGTCTGGAAGGCAAGTTAGTGCGTAATAGAGTCTGCCTTGTCTCTTTAGTGATCCCCATGTCTCATCCCCTAGTCCTGTGGCAGGTAGAAGGGCACAGAGCAGTATGAACCTCAGGTAGTCCTTGTGGCAATCTGAAAGCAGAGAAGTTTGGACTCTTTTCCTGTTTAGAATGTGAGTTTCAGATGCCAGCATTATGTGGATGAGGTCAAGGCTCCAAAAGCCAGGGAAATTTCTAGGAAAGAGAACCCTCAAGAAGATCCAGGGAGGAAAAGGTCGTAGCTCAGACCCATACAGGCTCATGATTGTCACTTCAGTTTCTCTGAGCCTCCATGAGCTCTGCTTCATTGATTCTGTGGGCTGTGTTCTTGTGGTGTCCTCAACCTCTCTGGCTCCTACAATCTTCCCTGAAACAATAAATCAGTGGATCTAGGGGAAAAGAAGTAGGGGTGGAAAGACAGGAAGGAGAATAGGAAAGAAAATCTGCAGTAGGGATGTAATGTATGAGATAGAGATAGATAGATAGATAGATAGATAGATAGATAGATAGATAGATAGATAGAATCAGATGATCCAGGGTATCTTCAGGAAAGCAATGGATAGCTTCTGAGCACTTACAGAATATATAGACAAGTGTGGAAAAATCCGAGTGACAGAGTTTGGATGGGGACCAAGAGGATATGGAAGACAAGCCGATCTTATCTGCAGGCACTGACTAATGTACTGCGTGTAGTGACAGGTGTTGGCATCATGTCAAAGGGCTAGCCTCATGGGTATCAGCTGAAGATTCTTAATGACATGGGAGGCCCATGTTCAGAAGTTCAAGTTAAAAGGATGAGAAACTATAGCTTAACAATGCCAAGATTTAGGAGTGAGTATTGTATGGGCATTACTAGGAATTAATAACAGAGATTAATAAGGGGAGGAGGCCCTACAAAGACTGAATTTGTTCTGCTGAATGACCAAAATGACAACCTGATTTGAAAATCATCGATTTCTCTAAATTTCCTGTAACTGAATAAAATCATAATTAATAATAAATTTCCACTATTTGGGGACTAGCGATTTGTAGGTTTTATTTAGACTGCTTAAGTATTGATACATGTGTACCATCACTCAATTCTGCTGCAATGGTAAGTAGCAGAGATTCTCGTTTTATGGGTAATTGCTGTAAGGTCAACGCACCAAGGAAACTGTCCATGTATATATGCTTAAACGGGCTGAATGAAAGCTGTGGCCTGACTTCAGTTCATGTCTTTTCTATTGTTACCACGTCACACAAGACATCTGAAATTCATTTACACCAGAGAAACTTGAGTTCACTTTCCTCAGCCTAATGGTTTAAACAAAGGTCCTTTCCAGACGCAAGAAGTTATAACTCTATTATGTGACCTGGCAGACAGAATTCTGTAAGTTGCTTTGCTATTAGGCGTTTCCAGAATTACCATCTTGATTACATTAAAGCCAAAACATGAAAAAAATTAAGAAATTGCAAAAGAGTGCAAGGGAAAGATTAACACATGTCATACTCATGTCTCTCAATTGCTGCTACTTTTGCGATGGTCCCTGAGAGTAGGAACGGGGTGTCAGGAAAGCCTTATCCCTGTATGAGAAGTAGAAATGAAGTAGCTAAATTTTTCAACAAAAGTTTTGTAATATTTATTTCTTTCAAGGCAGGTGGTGGGAGACAGCTTCCAACACGGTTTTGACAATTATTAAAATTTTTGCAGCCAAATTTTATTACACAGTTTGCATTGGAGATGTCTGTTTCCATTATAACAGAACTTGAGGTGGGAAAGACAATTGGGATTGTCTAGATATTTCCCTTTCTGTGTGAGGCAGTTACAACAGACACACACACAGAGAGACACCACACACACACACACACACACAGAGACACCACACACACACTCCACACTTACACACACACACACAGACACCACACACACACACACACTTACACACACTTACACACACACACCCCAAACTTATACACACACCCCACACTTACACACACACACCCCACACTTACACACACACCCACACACACACACACCCCACACACACCCCACACTTATATACACACACCCCACACTTACACACACACACACATGCTCCACATTTACACACACACCCCACACTTATACACACCCCCAAACTTATACACACACACCCCACACTTATACACACACACCCCACACTTATACACACACACCCCACACCTACACACACACACACCCTCAAACTTATACACACACCCCACACTACACACAGACACCACACACACCCCCACACTTATATATACACACACCCCACACTTACACACCCCACACTTTACACACCCCAATTATACACACACACCCCCACACTTATACACACACACCCCACACTTATACACACACACCTCAAACTTATACACACACCCCACACTTACACACACACACCCCACACTTACACACACACACACACACACACACACACACACACACACCCACAACCCACAAACACACACAACATAAACACACCTCACACACACAAACAAACACACACACACACACACACACACACACACTCATGCACACTCATGCACATGCATGAACACCGGATGTATTCTACCTCTTTCCAAAGGGACTACTTCTCCATTTAATTTTACACAGGATGCCAATAGAAGGCGCCAGAGCAAAGTGTAGCTCCCATGAAAATATGCCCAGTGACCTGCTTCCTCTAACCAGAACCCACTTCCCAAAGTCCCACTGCATCCCAGTAATCTATTCATGTTTTGACTTTACCAGTAGATTAAATCATTCAACAGGTCAAAATCTCAAGATCCAATTGTCTCAGAAAGAATGTGCTTTATTAATCCCCTGTCTGTTCCAGTTCACAAGGATTACTAAGTATCATACTCTATTCTAGACTATTCTATGAGCATTGACTAAAAAATGTATTCTTCAACTAATATAGTTAAGTAGTAGAGATAAATGCTTTCTTTTCAGGCAATCCATTCCACAGTCAAGGCTTCCTTGCACTCTTAGCATTTAAAAAATATATGGCTAAAAATCATTATAAATGTTTGTGAGGTTTTTTTCTTCTGTTGTGGATAGCCCTGGTGCTGCCTGTATTTTGATGCTAATTCCGCTTCCTCAAGAGGGGCTGCCTAGGTTGAGGAGTGAACCTTATACTCAGGTGACTTCCTGTGAACCTTCACCTAAAGGAATAAAGATTTCCAGGAACCAATCACTGGGCGAGGAGTAGGCGGGATTTGTGGTCGGAGAAGGGAGGAGGAGAAAGAAGGGGTCTTGCTTTAGGAGGGGTGACAGCTGGAGGACAAGATGTAACAAATGAGTGGCCCCGGTTTAGATAGTGAATCTGCCAGAATTCGCCACCGGAGGATTTGTATTTATTGGGCTTACAAGGTTAGGATGCTAGCTGTGGTGCCCAGTGACTGTGTTATCTGTTGATTCTAAACTAAGATTGTGTGGTATTTTCTTTCATTTGGCGACTCAACTGAGTTCCAGAGAAAAGTACAGTGGTGGGGCACCGCAGCCAGCCACAGAATTTAGATGCATGGGGCTGTCATGGCAGCCGCCCATCATGGGGACTTAACAAGTTGGGTGGGGAGATTTCAGAGCAACAGGGAGATGAAAACAAGGCCTGCTGCTGGTGCCCTGAGGCAATAAGGTAGATGCTTGGAGACAGCGAGACCTCTGGGGCCAGAGAGTAGCCAGAGTTATCATGGGATGGTGCATTTATTTATTTATTTTTATTATTTCACGCTACATTCTTCCGATGTGTTAACAGCGGTGCTCCAAGGTCTTTCTTGCATTATGCCTTATTAGATATCTGTAATCATCCTCGATCTCACTTTTCCTACGTGAGGCCTGTCTTTTCTCTGATAACTTTTAACGTTCTTTTTCCTATTACTGCCTATTAAGTTTCATACACTGAAATGTGTATCGACAAACCATATCTTGATGCCCAACCACCTAATGGAATAGGATCGGTTCCCCTCCTAAGAACATGGTGAGTGGCAGTGCGGACATGACCCAGTGGCTGAAGCGTTTGCTGTACGTGCTTGAGGAATGAAATTCTTGTCCCCAGGATCCCTGTAGGGGAAGTGGAACCAGGGAATAAATGGAACCAGCTTGCTTAGCTGTATCATCAAGCCCTGGGTTCAATTGAGAGACTCTTCCTCAAAGAATACAGTATAGAGGTAGTGAGGAAAACTCTGATGTCAGCCCTTGGCCTCCACACACATGAGAATACACACACACACACACACACACACACACACACAAACACACACACACACATACACACACCCCCACAGTAATTTGCATTCTAAAAGAAACAAGAAGAAGAAGAAGGAGAAGGAGAAGAAAAGGAAGAAGAAGAAGAAGAAGAAGAAGAAGAAGGAGGAGGAGGAGGGAGAAGAGGAGGAGGAGGAGGAGGAGAAGGAGAAGGAGAAGGAAGAAGGAGAAGAAGAAGAAGAAGAAGAAGAAGAAGAAGAAGAAGAAGAAGAAGAAGAAGAAGAAGAAAAAAAGGAAAAGGAGAAGGAGAAGGAGAAGGAGAAGGAGAAGGAGAAGGAGAGGAGAAGGAGAAGGAGAAGGAGAAGAAGGAGAAGAAGAAGAAGAAGGAAGAAGAAGAAGAAGAAGAAGAAGAAGAAGAAGAAGAAGAAGAAGAAGAAGAAGAAGAAGAAGAAGAACCAAGAGGCCAGAGAGCTCTGTATTCATGCAACAGAGACCACATAAGAATATAGCCAGAAGCTGGCTGTCTTTCACTCAGGCCACTCAAGGAAAGTGTCTCCACTAGACAGCGACCCCATTAGTACCTTAACCTTGGATTAAATAAATTGAAGGTGTTTAAACCTCTCAAGGCTTTGGTGTTTTCTTTTGGCAGCCTGAGCAGAGTGAGACACCAGCAATCTAGTTATGCTATTAATTGATAGAATGTTTTTCATCAGACTCTATGCACTTGGAGCTCACAGAAGCCCTGGGAAATGTAAATTTATTATTTTCTTGAAATATGAAATATTTCAGTCTTTCATTTTTTTTCAAAAGAGCTTTCTTCTAGTTTTCTCCACAACTTTAGAACTCCATGTAATATATATATGTTATATTACAACCTTAGAATTCCATGTATTCAGTAGACATTAGTCATATATTAATGTCTCTAGCCACAGGGAAATCTGTAAGTTTATAAGAATACTTAAAATGCACATTATACACACATGTCTAATGTAGTTATTCTTCATGGCAGGATGGCATTAAGGGCCGTAGATTAGCTAATGAAACCCCTAGTGCCATCAGAGTTGAAACCCCCCTCTGAGTTGGTGGTGAAGCAGGGGATTCCAAGAGATACCCAAACAATATACTATTACTATTGGTTTTGGTTGCTTGTCAGAACATCAAGGTAAGTTTCTATCGGTGAAGACAGCATATGTTTCAGCCACGGAAATTGGAGAACTCGAGCTGGTACTGACCTGAAAGCCTCATCCGAAAGGCTACTATTGAAAGTTCCATATAGGCTTGCAAGAGAGAAACTTTATCAACAGTATTATTTAGTTGCATAGACCAAGAAAAACCATGGAAGGACGAGGATGGTAGCCTTACCGGTGCAATAGTGGCCCTTGTATCTTGGGAGCAACCAACAGCTCTCTAATTAGACCTAAAGTTTGCTCAGCTGAAGGATCATGTCTGGGACTTTTAATCTTGATGTAAACTCTGTAGATGAAAAGTTATAGACCCCAGCGGAGAGCCTATTTCTGTCACATTACCAAAGCGAGGTTGTTTCTGATTGACTTCTAAACACTCATTTTTGTATCCATGGAAAACTGCAGTTCTCAGATCTCATCAATGAAAGCTTTTTGCAGTCGGTAGAGACCATTAGAGAGACCTTCAACTGCTAAAATTACAGAAAATTAACAGCATTGAAGTCCCTAACACCAAGTGAAACATACGTACAACCCCTACAGAAATGGCTCAGAAAACATCACAGAAGGAGGGCAGAAGGATTGTTAAGAACCAAAGGACCAGGGTAGTTGTAGTAAGGCAGTGTCTTCTGAACAGGACAGGGATGTTGTTCCTATGAACTCTTTTTTTTTTCTCAGTGTAATGCTGTCCTTTTTTTTTTATTGGATATCTTTTTAATTTACATTTCAAATGTTGTCCCCTTTCCAGGTTACCCATCCATAAACCCCCTATCCCACTCCTTCCCCCTTCTTCTATGACAGAGTTCTCCTTTCCCAACCACACACCCCTTTGCGTGCACACCCACCCCCCCCGACATTCCCCTTCCCAGGGGGAGGGGGTGTCCAGCCTTTGGCAGGATCAAGGTCTTCTCCTCCCATTGGTGCCCAACAAGGCCATCCTCTGCTACATACGCAGCTGGAGCCACGGGTCTGTCCATGTGTACTCTTTGGGTAATGGTTTAGTCCCTGGGAGCACTGGTTGATTGGTATTGTTCTTATGGGGTTGCAAGCCCCTTCAGCTCCTTCAATCCTTTCTCTAACCCCTCCCCTAGGGATCCCATTCTCAGTTCAATGGTTGGCTGTGAGCATTCACCTCTGTATTTGTCAGGCTCGGACAGAGCCTCTCAGGAGACAGCTATATCAGGCTTCTGTCAGCATGCACTTCTTGGCATCAGCAATTCCTATGAACTCTTAACAACATGGCTGCCTGCATAAGACTTGCAAAGACAAAGCCACTCTATGTGCCAGCATGAATGGAGGGAAAGTTCACAAGGTCCCACCCACATCTGCTGAGTTGGGGGAGAACCAGAAAGAGATGAGACTCCATTCTTATGGGGTTAACCTTAAACACATGCAAATAAGGCCGACAGTAATCTATACACATGTGTAGCTACACATGAATGTAAATCATAATGTACATCTACAACAAAACTGTAGAGGAGATCATCAATTCGAGGTGAGGTAGTTAGAGGGACATCGGAAGAGTTAGAGCAGGGAGAAGTGGTATGAAATGGATATAAATAAAGTGCACAAATGTGTGAAATCATAAAAAAGTTACAGACTGAATGCTTGTGCCTTTCCCTCATATCCTGAAGTCTTAACTTCGAGTAGGATGATATTGCGAGATGGGGCCTTTACAAGGCAATTAAATTCGAAGGCAGCAATGAGGCTGGAGCATGTGCGATGGGGCTGAGGTCCTTAATAAGTGGATAAAGGGGCCAGGGCTGTCCAAAGCTTGTTTATCACAACTGTATCAGAAGCAATCATTTATAATTTACAACTTATTATAATACATTAAAATAATACAGTACACAAATATATTATAATAGAAATATAGAAATATATTAAATTCTAATTTATAATTTATAATCATTGTGTTAATATTGTCTATCAACTTTATCATCCTTGTAATTTATGTATCATTTCATTTGATATTTCTTCATCATGAATTATATTTCTTTATATGCCTAGTAATTTTGATTGGGTGCCAGGCACTGCGAGTTTTTTTTTTAAACTGCATTTTAGGTCTTTTCTTTGAATTTTACTCTAAGGCAGTGTAAAATTATCCCTATTCAATGTCTCTGAATTTTGTAGGTTTTTTTTTCCCCCTCTTTCCTGGATAAAACCCAACTATTCTCACTCTGTGTGAGTTCTACTTGTTCTAAAACTTCAGTTTGTTTTTTTTATCCTCCCACGTCAGTCTGTTTCCTTACAGTTCTCAGTTATAGACTCATCAGAATACTCTAGGGAGCTCTGTCTGTTTTTGTGCAGACAGCCTTTCGCCACCATCTGCCTTGCAAACTCTACCTGCCTTGGCCTGTCGAAATTTTCAGCTCGTTGTCATGGTGTACACAGATACCTGTGTTCAATTAGAGTCTTCGTCCCTGAACTATGATCTGAAAACCTTTTCCCAATTACATGTTGATTAATTCATGAGGCTTATTTTGTCTTTAATTTTCTTTCACACATAGAAGCCATTGTTTTTTGTATTTTCCACTGGTTCTTGTTTGGTTGCTTGACTATTAGTTGAAGATTAGTCTAGTTCTATTGGCCCATTTTGTCTGAAAGTGAAGTTAATTTTGCTTTATTTTCTCTTATCCTTCACCTTATATTCATAGACATTTCAATTTTTTTTCACCGACCACTCTCCCTCTTGCTTTGGCATAAACAAGTTTAATTCATTAATTAAAGCTCTTTAGAAAGACAACTGATATTTAGAGGAGAGAATAGTGACATAGATAGATGGAAGAAAGGGTCTTCTTTATGGCAATTGGCTATATGACTATTGGACCTAAGTTCCTTGATACTTTGTCTGCCATGTGGAAAATAAGGACAGTCGTGTCAGAGCTGACACTGATAAGTAGATAGGTAGGTAGGTAGATAGACAATAGGTAGGGGGGAGAGACAGAGAGAGAGAGAGAGAGAGAGAGAGAGAGAGAGAGAGAGAGACAGAGAGACAGAGACAGAGAGACAGACAGAGAGAGAGACAGAGAGAGACAGAGAGACAGAGAGAGAGACAGAGAGAGAGAGAGTGATCCATATATGAGAATCTACTCTGCCTTTGTGTTCTATTGAAGCTTTTAACACATTGGATGGTACCCACACATCATATCGGACAATGGTGGATTTTCATTGCTTAACATATTCAGAAATAATACATTACTAATGCAGCCAAATTGCACCCCCAATTAGCCATTATAGTCAATACTCTAAGGTTGGCTAGATACTTTCAGTTTTTATTGCGCATTTACGTGTGTGTGTGTGTGTGTGTGTGTGTGTGTGTATGTGTGTGTGTGTGTGTGTGTGTGTGTGTGTGTGTGTGTGTGTGTATGAATCATGGTGTATGCATTTGGAGGTTACAGGACAACTTTTGGGGTTGGTTCTATCCTTCTTCTCTGTGGGTCCCTGGTAGATCATCAGCCTTGATGACAAGTATGTTTATCCACTGAGCCATCTTGCTGCTCCCAGCACCATTTTCTTAAGTATTGCTTTTAAGCCCCAGATGTATTTAATTCTGCAATTAAAATAGTCATTTCAATTATATGGCTCTGGGGCTTGGGGAGGTAGATCAATCTGCAAAGTGTCTTTGCATTTCAACTGTGTAACTCTAGATCTTCATTATCTGAAGCAGCGGCCAGTTTCTTTATGTGGCTCTTGAGTGTCACAAGTTCAAATCGTGGGTGGGTCTTAAGTACAAAAACATTTATCGCATTTTAAAGACTTGGTAAAAAAAATTCAAATACCTTTAAAATAATTTCTTATACCTATTAACATTTAATGAATATATTTTACATGTAGTGTTATATTTCCTTCCATCCTTCCTTTAGTGCTAAATGAATTGCTAAAAAAATTTAAAAAATAGACTTGTGGTTTGCATTATATTTCTATTGGATGGTGTCTTCCAGAAGAGCTTGAAAAGTAACTTGGGAACATCTGTTCTCCATCCTAGAATGGTCATCTGAATAGTGGAGTCATCTGAATAATGTTTGACAATGGAAAGATGCCTTCAATTGTCCGTCCAACTCTCTAGGAAGACATCCAGAAACTTTTACAATAACTTGCCACTATCTCATGGCTCCGATGAAATTTTTGGACACTTTCACCAGATAATCTTTTCCTAGACTCCTATCTTGTGTGTCGTATCAATCTAACTATCCCCACAGCAAAGTGGGTCACAAAGTGTGGTCTCTGCAGAAGCAGCATCAGAGTTATCGGGGGATTTGTAATGTGTAGGAATTCTAACCCAGAGGCTCAGGTGAAGCCCAGCCTCCTGTTGTATAATTGTGATTCACGCTAATGCTCGAGGAGCCTGTTCTAGTACCTGGTGTTCAACACACCACACACCGGTTCCTCTCCCCAAATTCCTTGTTTCTATTAGCCCTTCTTGTTACTGGCGTGACTCTTTCTCGCTCTTATCCTCTGATTCTGAAGCTCATCCGCTCTCTGCAGTGCACTTCTCTGCAGGCCTTAGCTTGAGCTGTATTGACCGGACTCAGGGTTTCTGTCCTCTTTCTCTTCACTCCCATTTTGCTTTTCTCTGCTTAAACTGAACTAATTCTTTCTTCAGTGTCTTCTCCAAAGGTCCATCTTTTACTTTTCTTGCAATTTCCTATCTACTGTGCTTGATTCCGAAGACTTCACCAGACCTGCTCTCCCTCAAGCTATGCTGAAATATCACTTGTAAGATTGTCCACTTTCTACAACCCTTACAAATCCAATCTTGCCAAGTTAAAAGAAAATGCCTACCTTGTCTGCATTGAAATTTTACGTCTACCTCTTGTTATTTATGTGGGTGCTTTATGAATTTCTTGTGAATTACTACTCCGCGTGAGACACGGGGTAGTAATTACCTCAGAGCAGAGACTCTTCAGCCAACACGGTTGCCTGGACAGTGTCCAGGGAAGCAACTTTCATGAGTTGTCATCCATGTTGGGATAGGCTTTTGGGTGATGCAATTGTCCTTGAGTCTTCCAGGATCCTTGACAGTAACTCAACAAACTCACTTAGTATACTCATCTACAGTTGGGCGCCATTACTTAAGTCTGTCCTTTTGTGTCTCAGCTGAGAGGAATAGACCTTTACTCATGTTCTGAATGATCCCAGTGTTCTTCCAAGAAATAAGGAAGATAAAGAAACACTCCCTATTTGTCCCATTGGCCTGGATTTTTTACACTTTCGCTTGTGCCACAGATATCCCTCCCCCAGCATCCTCTTGGCTTTTTCCTTCAGTTACTTTTAGTGTCCTTTCAAGCCTCAGCCATCACTTGGTTAAATCTTACCCTTATTCCTTTCTCTTTAAAGATCTTTTATTTTCCCCATGTTGCTTATTTCTATCAGGTTCATACTTTTTCAGGCAATCAGAAATATAACTATTTAACATTTGTTTGCTTATTTATTTAATAAATGAGTAATTATGTATTTTGTGTATGGGCAAGTAGACCTAACTAGGACAAGTTAAGACATTAAGTAGGATGATAGAAACACACCATGTGACATAGCCCCTGATACATCATAACATGTAATAACTGAAAACCATTTGAGTTTTGCCAATATCTCTTTCATGTAGACAGCTTTAAGGTCCCTGCCATTTCTTGTTGATAGGGTCTAAGGTATCAGGCACAATGACTTTAGATAATGAGATTTTATGCATCAAGAAGAGGGGACAGATTAATTATTCCAGAATGTATCTCATCAGCACATGACATGGATTGCATACTCCTGATTTGTAAATAAGGGATGAAAATCTCCCACATCCTTTGGCCCAAGTGTCTGATCAACTGGGCTGGAATTTGCTGGAAAAACTGTGTTCCTCCTAGTGACATGTTCTTCTCTTGAAACTTTACAATATCTTCAGTGGGAAACAGTCATGTGCTTCCTAGATGTGTTGTTTACCAAAAGGCTCTAAATAGCTTCTTTCCCTTCTCTATAAAAATACATAAATATAATTGTCTCCATTTCCTCTTGATTGAACACAGTTCTTTCTGACTTTCTGGTCTCCAGCTCTGATGTATTCTTATGATAAATTAACTGACTTTTTATAGACCACAGAAATGTTGGTATTGTTGATATGAATTATGCTCCCATGCTTCCCTAACAGTGCAGGACAATCGAGGTCCATCACTGTGTTCTATATTAGGGATCCAAAGTGTGTGGACAAAGCCAGTTGTTCTCAGAGCTAGGATAGCCTATCTCTACCCAGTCTAGCTCTCTGCACAGCTCATGAGGAAGCAAGTGCTCTTCTCTGCTGTAATTGCAGTAAACATTTTTTACTATAGATTCTGCAGTATGTCCATCTTGCTGCTGATATCTTGCCCATCTTCTTGTACCATGCCACGGTTTCATCATATAAATGGTAGTTTGATTATTGGGGATGTGACCTTTCATCTGGACTTCCAGAAATGTCAGTAATGAGGTCTGAGTTGTTATTGATTTGACCTGTCTGAGGACAGAACGTTTCTGTCTAAAAGGAGGTTTTCGTCTCAGAACACCTGTGATTCTAAAACTACAGACGTTATTTGACAATGACACAGGGGTTCAGAGCAGCCACTCCAGGGGCTTTTATAAGTCAGGATGATGACAGAAAACGGGTGAAGAAGACTCACTAGACACTTCTTTGATTCCCATTTGACATTTTTGCAAGCTCTTGAGATTGATCACAAAGGATAAGACTTACATCAGCAGAAGCTTTCGTTCTTATTCTATTAGTCTATCTGACCTTATTCTTGGCTTCAAATACATTGATGCATTAAATCATACATACATGTTAAAATATATATATATATGTGTGTGTGTATGTATGCTTAATAGACCTTGTCAAAATATTATTCAGATAAAAGTCAATTGAGCTAAATTACTTATGCACTCTACTTTTTTCCTAAGAACAAACCATTTTGAATTTTAATCCCTCCCCCTTATTTTTGTCTGCTTTGTAGTTATTTCATTAGACTTCCAATATTCACTTTTAGGAGGAAGGTGAGAAGCTCACATTGCATACAAGGCTCATTAAGCTCAGAAAGTTTCAAGAGCTACAGGCTCCCTCCCCCGAGTGAGACATGGGGTAGTAATTACCTCAGAGCAGAGACTCTTCAGCCAACACGGTTGCCTGGACAGTGTCCAGGGAAGCAACTTTCATGCGTTGTCATCCATGTTGGGATGGGCTTTTGGGTGATGCAATTGTCCTTGAGTCTTCCAAGATCCTTGACAGTAACTCAACAAATTCACTTAGTATACTCACCTACAGTTGGGCGCCATTACCTACGTCTGTCCTTTTGTGTCTCAGCTGAGAGGAATAGACCTTTATGCATGTCTTCCATGAAAGGCTGCACAAGATTGCCTTGTTTTTGTTATCATCTCATTTTATTGTAAAAAGAATTAACTGGTGAGAAAGACAGTGCATCACTCCACACAAATAAGCATGAAGGGCCACAGAAAGCTCACACAGGGAGGTGAAAATTGTTAAACAGAACAAGGGGCAGAGTGGTACCAACATGATAGAAAACAATACACACATCATTATCTTATAAGTTTGTTTTCAATGAACTCACTTTTACTATACATTACACTATACTTTAAAAATCCACATTAAATTTCATCAAGCATAGTTTTTTCCACTTAGAATTTTCTAATTTGCTGATATTTTTGTCATATGTGAATTTTTGAGGTAAAAAAATTTGACATTGTAAACATTAAGGTGATTTTTTTTGGTTTGTCTCTGCCTATTATGTGTGTGTGTGTGTGTGTGTTGTGTGTGTTTGTGTGTGTGTAAATACTCACACGCATATATGTAAGCATGCTATAGCAAATATATAGAGACCCAAGGATAACTTTTGGGACTCAATTCTCTATCCCTTCCATGTGATTGAAATCAGATCATCAGGCTTGGGGAGTAAACTGCCTAACTCACTCAGCCAACTGGCTGTCCTAGAATGTTTAACTTTTCTAAAAAATTTTATGCAAAATATATAAGCTCACCTAGATGTTTTATGTTTTATTATAAACTCTCTGCATTAAATCTACTTTGAATTCAATAAAATTCATTATGAATTAGATAAGCAACCATTTGTGCTTGCTTCTCAGTAAGGCTGGGAGATAATAGCAAGTAGCTTTCTCTATATATTTCACAACGGGGTTATTTAAAAGATTTAACAATTTTATTACTAATCAACATCTTTCATGAGCTTCTGATCATATTGTATTCCGTGAATCTTTGTCCTTGATGGAACAAAGAACCAACAATATGGTCAAAAGTGAGGGACTAAAGCATACCACTTCATGTTAAGTTACCTTAGCCTTCTATAACTCTCATCTTCAATATAATTGTCTTGGGAGCTTCTGGTCATTCACTGAACAAGTATTTATTGAGAATTATCTGTGTCAAACACACCATTTTCAACCTAGAGAACTCACAGTTTGATTGGGTAGAGAACGCAATGTTAATCATTTTAAGATATGCTGAATGTTATTAAGAAATGTTGGGTGTGAGGGACTGTGAAGCTTGACCTAACCTGATGGCCAAAGAGACCCTTCTTAAAGGATATAGGGATGAAGGGCAAGCACCCAGAGGAAAAGAAAGGGAGAGGTGGTAGAAGGCAAGCACATTCCAGAAAGTTCTATTAGTGAGGCATGAAATGAGTGGAATGTTTGTCAAGGGATGAACTTGGACCAGGTTAACAGTTAGATCATGGGGCATTAAGTAAATTATGCTAAACCTTAACATCAGCTTACAACACACTGTGACAGTGTCAGAATTGAAAAGAATTAAGGGATTGAAGTGAACAACAGTGTGGACCCTGAGGCTTATGAAGTAAAATGAGGTGAGGTCTACACAATTGGAAGCAGAGTAAGGGCTGGATGCTCTGCAAAGCAGAAGCAAAACTGGAGGGGGCAGATGGAGGTGAATAATATTTAGGAAGTAAGACCAATTTGGCAGTTGGGTAGGTGGACATATTGGCAAATATCTGTATTTAGAGTAACATTTCTATATTTGGGCATGCTCGGTGTTGAGCCTCCATGAGGCTAGTATGTGTGTTTAGTAGTAGTGCTACACAATAACGTGTGTGGTTTTCATAAGCATCTCTCAAGTTAAGGAAGCCTTATTTACTTTTCATTATCTTATCTTAATGTCACTTTATTTCTCTTAATACTGGCTTCAACCACCGTGGATCATGTGCTACTAAACTTCAAGTCAAACTTGAAGGCAGGAAACGAAGAAAAAAATGGAGACTGGAGAGTTTGTTTCTGACCTTCTAACTAGATTCTTAAAATAGAGCAAAGAACCAGAAGACAGCCTAGGTTAGAGAGAATCAGAAACTTAATCCTGTTTTATCATAACAGGAGATGTAGACCATCTGAAATAGCATTACTTAATCCAATTTTATATCGTAGAAAACAAGTTGAGTCTTTTCAGTGAGGATTAGGAGAAGCAGAAAGATTTTGCAACACGGATTGTTGAACTAACACTTGTGAGGCCATAATAAATAAAAATAATACATTTTTGTCGGTCTGCAAAATATGTTGGCTTGTGAAAGGGAGGTGCCAGTGTCTTCTTAGCATAAGCAAATACCCAAGAGGGAGCCGTTTGTTTGTCATGTGGTCTGGAACATGGGCTCTAGTTCCTAGTGGGAGTTCCCCCTTGAATTGATTGTATAAAGAGAGTGAGAGAATAAACAAAATAAACAAAGTCATCTAAAAAATGGTTTTACACATTGTATATGGTGAAGCATCCTCGGGGATGCTAAAACAGGAAGATCATAAATTCGAGGTCATCTTGCTGTATATGACACCCTGTCTTCAGAAAGCTAATGTAGATTTATACATTGGAAAAAAACCCCACTCATTCTCATGGTAATGAGAGAAAAGGATAGGGGAGAGAGGTGGGTGAGCTGGAGAGATAGCTCAGAGGTTGAGTGAATAGGCTGCTTTTCCACAAGACCTAAGTCCAGTTCCTAGCACCCATACCTGCTGGTTCATAACCGCCTGTAACTCCACCTGCATGGACACTACCCTCATATGTACATACCTATAAACAACACAAATAACAAAAGTAAATCTAGAAAAACCATATCGCTTATGAATGTATCAGAACTTTATCTTAATAACTTGTCTATAACCTTTCTCTTTTGGTCATTTAATACCAGGTCTCCATATATCTTTGAAACAGGGTATTCAACAACATTCTATAGAATATCTCTAACTTTGGCCCACAGACAGATCATCAAGACTTTCTTATGGAGGTCTCCGTTGAATTAGAACCAAAGTATGAAGCCTCCTCTATGCATCTTCCTCATTTTGGTGGCGACCCTTGATACTGGAGGATCATCCATCCCAGTGCCTTTACTAAAGGGAATAAGTGCTCTGACTCAGGGTAGATAGAGTTGGATATTGAAGGGAGGAATTCAATCCAGTAAAGTCAGAGGAAGTATTGTGAGAAAAGGGGCTGCAGTGTACTGGCTGACAGTCTTCCAAGCTGCTTTTGGTTTTAAGCACATAAAACACAACTTTTTTTTTAATATGTAGGTGTTGGGAAGCATTTCCTCCTTTGGTGGCGGTGGTTGGCTCCTATTCACTCCCTCCAGAGCTGTGAACTCCCTCTAACTTGGAAACTAGTCTTCTCTCAGTACATATCATTTCCAAACCTCATGAAAAACGAGGTGTCAGACACCAGCGTGATTTTAATTTGGCAAACAGCTCAGGAAACTGATGGCTTTGAACATCTCTGTCCTGAACCGAGCAATTGAACACCACAGGAATAACTATTCATTGCAGAGTAGACATCTAACCGATAGCTCTAAAAATATTTTGGAAGTTAGTAACCTAGCCAAAATCTCTATCTGCTCCCTTTCATGTCACCCTGGACACATTGCCCAGTGAAATTGCTTGTATTTTTCAAGTTTAGCCCTGTTTTGTACCTATAAATATGTCCTTTCTTTCTTCCTTTCTTCCTTTCTTCCTTCCTTCCTTCCTTTCTTCTTCCTTCCCTTCCCTTCTCCCCCCTTTTCTGTCCATCTGTCTCTCTGTTTTTGTTTTTTTGATTTCCCTTTTTCCCCCCATATGACATAATGAATAATCCACTCCTTCTGGATGAAAGTGACAGAAAAATGATATTTCTAAGACAAAGAGGCTTCAAAAGGAAAGAGGTCCTTGGAAATGCTAGGGAGAATAGGTATGCTTACAAAAGAATGCATTTTGTGGGGACAGACTCATGATGTACTCATAGCTTCTGAGCTGGGGAATTTTTTTTTCAGATCTTCAAAACCAAGTAAGTTTGACTTGAATGTTTTCCCAAGAGTTTTTTGCATTTCTGAGAGGAAGTTCATCCCGTTTCACAGGGAGCTCTACCTTGGACTTTCACCTCAGTTGAGTCATTATCCCAGTTTTGCAGCCTATGGCTTTTGTTTATCTTTTGGGTGATGTCTTCCAGAAGTGCACACGCTCTCTGTGCCTATTTTCTACAGCAATGCTATTCAGAAGAGGTCTTCATACAGGTCTTTTGCCAAAACTGACAAACTTCAACTTTAGGAGCTGGATAGGGAGTTAATTTAGTTTGTAAAGAGCTAGTAAAATTTGTGTGAATCTTCACCCTCCTTTCTGTATTATCACTCTCTTTTCTTCTAGTTTCGACTCTTTTATACTCCCTGTCTTTACATGGAGTATAAAATGAAAACCCCAGTCATTCTATTTTAGTGACATCGGCTTTTATTCTTATTTAAGTGCTGTTTTTCACATGAAGCTATTCAACTAACAATTTAAAATTTCCAAATAGGTTTTAGATATGATATTCCTTGTTCATTATGTTTCATTAAAGACAGGGTAGGAAGTAGGATTGTGGAATGAAGAATGCATCCATCTTGGGGGTGACAATTCAGGATATATAACCCTGATGGTGGATATGGAGTAATGACTCACACCCTGGGGATAGCTGAGCAAGTGAGGTGACATGGCAGTAGGAAGTCATTGGAGAAAACATTTAAAATTTCAAATGAGTTGTCTTGAGATGCGAGATGGACATTAAGTTGGGTTATTAGCATGGGCTTGATCTCTCCATAGGATCATAGATTTATAGACACAGAGAAGAGCAGAGTATAGTGATGCAGTGTAAAAAGCACAAGACCCCACAGTGATAAATTAGAAGGTGGATGATCAGACCATGTCTCAAGATACAGGGCAGTCTCCAGAAGCTGGAAACTATGGGGAAATATATCTAGGAGAGATAAAGTAGAACCTTTAAGAATTTTAAGGAGCCATGCATTTATTTTGGCTCATGCTTCCAAGGGCTATAGTTCATCATAATAGGGAAACTAAGGCAAGAGAAACTGTAGGTGACTGCTCACTTTGCATCTGTGATCTGCAATGAGGGTATCATACCAGGTATACCGGCAAACCCATTTGTGTCTCTCCAAAATGCCTATCGAATGCCTCTCCAAAATGAACTATCGAATAGCAATAAGTTCACGAGGACTAGTGGTTTCAGTGATGGTAATTTGTCACATCATCTGCCTACTTCGGTAGCATGGCCAAGGTGGTGATATACATAGAGGCTGGTATGTCTGATATGCTCTTGGATCCATTTTCCTCGATAAGATTTTAACATACCCATGTGCCACTACAGTCTCAATTTATCCCCAATGAACTTCTAGGGTATCTCCATTTCTACTCACAGACTGTGATATTTCTGGGTTCACCCAGCAGCTACTCTTATCTTTCTCCTTAAAAATGGAATAAAAGGCTTTGCACAAGATGAAATCTCCTGGGGAAAACATGGCATTAAAATCCGTGTAGGGAATAGTCTGAATTTGACAGTCAGGAAGCAGATGATGATGGATGCTTGTCCCTAGATGTCTTCTCTTTATTGTCTCCAGTGACAGTTCTACTCACATTTGTTATGCACTGTCATGCGACAAAAAGTCCAACAGTAACGTGTTATCTGACTTGGTTTCTTTTAAAACCTCTCATCTTGACATGCAGATAGCTGACCACTCAACATTTCCTCATATCATCAGTTCTCTGTCTGCCTTCCATGTCTTAATCTACTCTCCCTAAAAGGACGTGGGTAGATTTTATTAAGGGCCATCCTAATGTTTTACCTTAATTACCTCTTTCAATGCCCCTTTGCCAAATATGGTAACATTCTGAGGGACTGAGTGTAGAGAGAATGCCTTGTGTATTGTATGGATACATCACTTATCAGTTAAAAGCCTATGGCCTATAGGAAAGGAGAGAATAAACAATGTGACATCTGGGAGGCAGAGAGAATTCTAGGATAGAGATAGGGGTGGGAGTTAACCCCGGGGAATACAGAAAGAGCTAGATGCAAGGTACCTGAGCACAGGTAATCAGCCTGGGTCAGCAGAATGTAGATTAAAATAAATAGGGGGGAAGAGAGCGGACCACCCAGGAATGCAGACATCCCAAGGCCGCAGGACAGACCACCACCTCTGCACACCTCGGCCCACATCCTTGGTCCAAGGGGAAACTGAGCGGTGCCTCTGGACACAGGGATATAGAAACAGACAGCTGCCAGTACCCGCAGTTCTGGTCTGTGCCCAGGACCAAACTGATCTGGCCAAACAGCTCCTTGCACCCATATCCCCTGGGGGAGAGAGCTGGAATCTCAGAAGTGTGGACACTCCTGAGAAGTCAGAGGAAAATACCCTCTGCCCACAGTCCAGACTCAAGGGGGAATCGCATACTGCCAACTGTGCTCACTGGGTCCATGGACCTACATGAGCAATCAGGGGCAGGACCCTTTGATTCCTGCCCTCACCTAGAGCTGGAAGACAGTCTCCAGGAGCGCCGCCACAGCTGAGAGCAGAGCACCTGTTCTCAGGAAAGGCTGAAAGAAATCGGGAAAACCGTTCTACAGGAGTGCTGACACAGAGGCCTACAGCAGGGCCAAGTCACTCCCAGAAACAGCAAGACAAGCAAACACCAGAGACAACCCAATGGCTAGAGGCAAGCAAAGGTAACTAAGCAACAGAAACCAAGACTACTAGGCATAATCAGAGTCCAGTTCTCCCACCAAAGAAAATACTGGATATTCAAACACACCAGAAAAGCAAGATTTAGATTTGAAATCACATTTTTGATAATGATGGAGGACTTTAAGAAAGACATAAAGAACTCCCTTAGAGAAATGCAGGAAAGCACAAGTAAACAAGTAGAAGCCCTTAGAGAGGAAACACAAAAATCCCTGAAAGAATTACAGGAAAACACAATCAAACAGGTAAAGGAATTAAAATGGAAATAGAAACAATAAAGAAAGCACACAGGGAGACAACCCTGGATATAGAAAACCAAAGGAAGAGACAAGGAACCATAGATACAAGCATCACCAACAGAATACAAGAGATAGAAGAGAGAATCTCAGGGGCAGAAGATACCATAGAAAACATGGACACAACTGTCAAAGATAATGTAAAATGCAAAAAGCTCCTACCCCAAAACATACAGGAAATCCGGGACACAATGAGAAGATCAAACCTAAGGATAATAGGAATAGAATATGCTCTCTTGGGCATATACCCAAAAGATGTTCTGACATACAACAAGGACACACACTCCACTATGTTCATAGCAGCCTTCTTTATAATAGCCAGAAGCTGGAAAGAACCCAGATGCCCCTCAACAGAGGAATAGATTTAAAAAATGTGGTACATTTACACAATGGAGTACTACTCAGCTACCAAAAACAATGACTTCATGAAATTCATAGGAAAATGTAATGAACTAGAAAATATCATCCTGAGTGAAGTTACTCAATCACAGAAAAACACACTTTGTATGCACTCATTGATAAGTGGATATTAGCCCAAATGCTCAAAGTAACCAAGGTGCAATCCACAGACCACGGGAAGCTCAAGAAGAAGGAGGACCAAAATGCAGATGCTCCTGCTCCTTCTTAAAAGAGAAAAAATATCCATAGGAGGGGATACGGAAGCAAAATTTAGAGCAGTGACTCAAGGAACGGCCATTCAGAGCCTGCCCCACATGAGCCTATATATATACATACATACACATACAGCCACCAAAACTAGATAAGATTGATGAAGCTAAAAAATGCATGCTGAAAGGAACCGGATATAGATCTCTCCTGAGAGATACATTCAGAGCATGTCCAATACAGAGGTCAATGCTAGCAGCAAATCACCAAACTGAGAAGAGGACCCCCTTGGGGGGAATTAGAGGTTGGATTGAAAAAGTTGAAGGAGCTTGCAACCACATAAAAACAACAATGCCAACCAACCAGAGCTTCCAGGGACTAAACCACTACCGAAAGACTATACATGGACTGACCCAGGGCTCCAACTGCATATGTAGCAGAGAATAGCCTTGTTGGGGCACCAGGGGAAGGGGAAGCCCTTGGTCCTGCCAAGGTTGGACCCCCAGTGCAGGGGAATATGGGGGGCAGTAAGGGGGATGTATGGAGGGAATACCCGTATGCAGGAGTGGGAGGGGAGGGGGTGGGGGCTTATGGACAGGAAACCGGGAAGGGGGATAACCTTTGAAATGTAAGTAAAGAAATATATCTAATAAAAAATAAAAATACAAATAAAAATTTCAACCCCCTCCAAAAAGGATAGTTTAAGTTATGAGCTAATAAGAGAAAAACCTTGCTTCATGGCCAAGGTATTTGTAAATATATTTTGAGTCTGAGTCTTATTTCTAGGAGCATGGGACTGGGAGAATCAGACATAACTTTTATGGTTTAGAATTAGGGTGAATGAGACATAGAAATTTTTAGGGAGTTCGGTTTAATTTAAAACAACAGGTATATTGAAAGATGTATTTTAAAGTTTTTCGGGGCTGTCATCATCTTCTGCAGAAGGTTAACCTTTGTTACATTGGTAATAATCTTGGGGCTACGTCCAACACAGCTAGCCTTCCTTGAAGTGAATACCAACCAAAGTTTCCAGTGCTATTTTGTTTCTTTTCAGTTTTCAGCCTACCTACTCTACCGTTTTTTCCCTGAATCTGTACATTAGTAAGTGCTCAGCAAATGAATAAAGTAAGATATGTTTTGATTTCTGTGTTCCCCTGACCCTTAAAAATTGGAAAGACCTGATCTAAGGAAGAACACTTATTAAATATGTGTCTTTAGGACAATAATCAGTATAAAAATCATATGTTATTTATTTACTTAATAATAATTATCTATCTATCTACACACACACACACACACACACACACACACACACACACACACACACATTTTTGGTAATGATGACTGAACCCAAAGACTGTAAAGTTAAACAAATGTTTATTTGATGTAATATTTACTACTCTAAAACATGTTTTAGATTACTAAAGATTTTAAGGGTCAGTTGAAGTTACATATTGTTTCTATGAAGACTTAATTGCAACTGAGATATTTCATTATGGATAACTTCTTTAAATGCTTTGAGAATATACTTTATTAACACAGAGATGACAAGGAATTTCAAAATAGAAAATAGCAGAGGTGTTTAGCAGTGGGGAATGGGGAACTAGGGATTCCCACCAGCAAGTCCCAGATGCCTAGAAATCAAGAGTCTCCCAGGACCCAACAGGAATGAGATCAGCTGAAATGCCCAAGGAAGGGGAAGGAGAACTTGTGGAGACCATATCCAAAGGTTAGGCAAGGCCTCCGGTCATGGGTTGGGGCCACCCACTCATCTCCAAATTTTTAACCCAGAATTGCTCCTGTCTAAAGGAAATACAGGAACAAAGGGTGGAACACAGACTAAAGGAATGGCCATACATCTCATCTGGGGATCCATCCCATATACAGACACCAAACCAGACACTATTGCAGATGCCAAGAAATGCTTGCTGACAGGAGTCTGTTATAGCTGTCTCCTGAGAGGCTCTGCAAGGGCCTATCAAATACAGAGGCAGATGCTCACAGCCAACCATTTGACTGAGCACAGGAACCCAATGGAGGAGTTAGAGAAAGGACTTAAGGAGCTGAGCAAACCCATAGGAAGAACAATATCAACCAACCAGATCCCCCAGAGCTCCCAGGGACTAAACCAACCAAAGGATATACATGGAAGGACCCATGGCTCTAGTCACATATGTAGCAGAGGGTGGCATTGTTTGTTATCCATGGGAGGAGAGGTCTTTGGTCCCGGAAGGCTTGATGCTCCAATGTATGTGAATGTCAGGGCAGGTAGGCATGAGTGAGTGGGTGGGTGGGGGCATCCTCATAGAAGCAGGAAGAGGGGGAATGGGATAGAGGGTTTCCATAGGGGAAACCAGGAAAGGGATAACATTTGAAATGTAAATACTTAAAATATCCAATAAAAAAAGAAAATAGCCACTCTATAACTTTCTCGATGGTTTACATTAAATTGAACAGAATCTCCAGTTTTACCTTTTAACTTCCCTCACAAGTAATAACGCAAATGAGTGTGTGCAAAGTTTTCTTATCAATTTAAAAAATAATTATAAGCCCTATTCTGTTGTTCCAGGCATCCTTTGAACAGTCATTGCTGATGGCTTGAAAGTCACATCAACCACAATGACAAGAAGTTTTCCAAGCTGCACAACAAAGAGTTAGAATCGCTGATGGACCTATTCTTATCCATCTGCCAACTGTGTACGTTTTAGTCACAGACTTATTCTAGGGGCGCTGGAGTAGACTACTTAACAGCTGGATGGACTTTCATTTATGATGGGCAGCAGAGCTCTCCTTCATGTTCCCGCCAAATCAAGCATTTCTTTGACCCTTCCCAGTAGACTGAGCTGAGGGGAACAGTAGCTGATGTTTCTGTTGCGTTTCTTCTTGTCAAGACTATGGACCATGTTGGGAGAGTCCTCCATTCTGAGACTCTGAAAAAGTTTAGAGCTTTGAGGCGTCTGGTAGGAGTCATTCTGGAAACCTTGAACTCCACACTTAGGAAATGTGAGCATGCACGAACCCATGCTGATTCGGACACTGCACTGAAGTGTATATAAGCCATGGATGGGCAGTATTCTATTCACATGCCATGACAGGAACTCCTGTTTTGAGTTTTGTTAATTACTCCCCAATTGCCTTTCATATTTTTTTTTTCTTTTCTTTTTTTCGATGCTAAGTTTTTCATATTTTGATGCTAAGTTTTTGTGCACGCAATGTTCCAATTGCTTTAGTTTTCATACTGATCATAACCGTTATAAACTTAGATAATCATTCCATTTCATTCTACGGATGATGTGGAATAAAACCCCATATGCCTAGTGTCTTTTTTTCACCTAGCGTGTGTTAAATATCTGCCAACTACTGCATTTATTCTCATGTACTTATATGTAATTTACCTTTGGTTTAGATGTTAGAAGCACCACAGTGTCAGTAGTTTTCTATATACTGTGGATATGTGTCCTTTAAGAAAAGCATTTTTTATTATTTTATTATTTTACTATTAAACTTGTTTTTTCCTCATCTCATATTGTTTTACGTTGATTTGACCTCTCTTGATAATTATCTCCTGTTTTATTAAAACTTTAATTTTTGTTTTATTCCTGCTAGTTCCATATCTTTTTCCTGAAACAGCTACAGCCTTTTGATTCCTTCCCCATCCTCCCTTCAGGTTAGTTCAATGAACCTGAGTCACTCTGGATGCTTGGCTCTTAGCCCTACCTGACACTGTGGAGATGCGAGAGCTGCTGCCCCAGAGAACCGATTCACTATTCTTACCATCGGTTCTACTCCTTCATCATTCCCTTTGCATATTAATTAGAGTTATGGATTACCTTTTTTTTCTTTTGAGACAAGGTCTTTTTATTTCTGGCTGTCCTGGAAATTGTTCTATAAACTAGGCAGATCTTGAACCCACAAAGATCTTCCTGCCTTTGCTTCCCCAGTTCTGGGATTGAACACATGTACCACCAGGCACAGCTTTTTCTTGCATTTTTATATTTTAGGTTTTTTTTTTTTTTTTAATTTCTGACTTCTTCTCCACAAATTCTCCTTTAGCAACTTTGTACTTTTTCTTTCATGGTGGCCCTGAAGTTGTATTTCCTTTAATGCCACTAAGAAAGTGACCAATTTTTTTCTAACATTATGCGTCAAAGACTAATTTTTCTGTGAATTGTATCTACATTTATATTTATATTTATATTTGCATCCATTGATGAATCAGAAGCCAACCTTCATCAATTCAAAATGAAATTGGGCCTCAGGGACATTATTTAGTGTTAGGTAGAAACGCCTGTTAAAGAAACCAAGGGGAGATTTGAAGTCAGTTGGCTTAAAATTGATTCTAATTCATTGTATTTTTCTCTGGAGCTTTTGTCAGAGCCTTGCATGTAACCTAGATGAATATGCCTTGTCCAAACCTAGGGTTTACATACCCACCTTAGTAGATATCTGCAGCCCTATGTAGCACAAACCTGAAAATTTGGCTGGGTTTTTTTTTTTTAAATCAACTCTGAAAAATAGATTTTACTCTGTAAAAATATTTGAAAAAAATCGTGGAAAGGTGTCATACAGGGATAATTTGTCAGTAGAAATGCATGAGACCAAGGAAACGAGTTAGGTAACCACTTAAGAAGTCCTTCATCCTTCAAATTCCTTACCCGTCCTCCTTGCCATAACTTACAGTAGACTGATCCCTTCCCAGAACTCCAGCCTGGTGAGTTCCGGGCACATGGAACAGCTTGTGCCTCTGACTAGCAGCTCTCTGAAAAGTGCTGTTTGTTTGAGTCCAATGATGTCATTTCCTGGAGAATTTAAGGAGTCATTTTCTTCAAACTCTTGTTCCAACCTCTTTCCGAATGAACAAGGATTTTCGGCATCATCCTTTACTTTGGGGCTAGCACGACTAAAACATCTGTCATAGCAAAGCCCCAAAACCCACAAAGTTCAATGCCAGCCTCTCAGTCTTCAGAGCCCAGGAGAAACCTACACCATGTGTTTCTGTAACTGGAAGGGCTGTGAGGTGCATTTCAGGTAAGCTTCGCAACCCAAATGAGGTTAGGTGGTCATTTCATCTACATAGGTTTCAAGGCAAATTGGTGAGATCAATAGCATTTATCATGATGCCCGCTGCTTTGTTTGGCTTTCATACCGGGTAAAGTCAGAAACCTGGAAAACTAGACTCTGCCTTTCAAAGAGTCTTAGAA
The DNA here is from genome assembly GCF_011064425.1 of Rattus rattus. Lineage (NCBI taxonomy): Eukaryota > Metazoa > Chordata > Mammalia > Rodentia > Muridae > Rattus > Rattus rattus. Next base: position 222,878,224 of record NC_046155.1, on the reverse strand, counting down.
AGGGATCCCGCCCCTTTTCCCTGCTTGACTTGTCCTCTGTTGTGTGAGACTCTCAGCTTGCAAACTGCCATTCCTGCAGCAGAGTGGGCGTTTTATGGGGAGGATGAACCAAGAGCAGCACAGCTCGGAGGAGGTCTGGGAGAAGAATAGGATGTGAATTTCAGAGCAGCTAAATGACTGTCTCCGCCCACTTCAGGAAAGGAAGTGGTTTTAGTGACAAACATCTCAGGTGTGGGAAGTGAGCCGCGATGCCTTTCACTCTGAAGAGGGAGAATGAAAGTGCTCCTCACCATTCAGCTGCTCAGACATCCCCACGCTCCCCTCCTTCCTGCCTCCTTCTCCTGTTCTATAAGCTCAGTTCTTTAGAGGCAAATCTTGCTGCTCCGGCATTTAATGATGTGACATTGCTTGGTAAGAGTTGGGATCGAGAAAAAGAAGAAGAAGAAGGAAAAAAAAAAAACAACCCAGCTCATCAGCAGTTGAGATATTAATCATAGGTTCTGAACTTTAAATAGACGCCTGAACTCTGAAAATAATCTTGGTTTTTTAAATGAATACAGTGTACTCAAGGAGTTTCGGTTGTAGTTCAAATGTTACCTCGTGCACTTGGCTTCTGAGACTGCACATCCAGTGTGTTCTTTGGGGACGCCTTGCCTTGTGGTACGTGTGGGGTAAAGCGGGATTCACAGACTGCTCGTTATGCAATGTCTATGGATTTCAGAAAAATGCACAGCTCTAAATGCGCTCACAGCCTTTATTTCCCCCCAGCTCCGACTCATACCCATGGAGGAAGCAGAAGCATTCTCAACACTGCTGAATCAAACGAGGGCTCGGAACCTTGTTTAGTGTTAGGCGGGACTCTCGTTCAAGAGACCAGAAGAAAGACTGCAAGGTAGTTGGCTAGGAGTGCGGATGAAAGACTTCTCCAGAAAGTGGGGGGCAGACACTCGGCATGGCCTCATGGTTGCTAAGTTACATAAGAAACAAGATCACAATCGGAATGCTGCTCTGGCAAACGCAAATGCGCAAATGCGGAGCTCAGTTTAAAATGGGGGATCAGCAAGATCCCTTAAAGCGTTTTTTTTTTTTGACAAGAGATCAGCAGGCTTGTTTATAGGATGATGCCTTAGAGTTACAACAGCACAGAGTCCCCTCGTCCACTTGTCCAGAGATCGTGTTTGCAAAGTCAAGATACAGCCTTTCTTTCCGAGCTGATGCAGATAGTCTAGGGGCAGTACGCTTTATTTAGCTTCTAAAGTCTCAAGTTCTACAGAATTGATAGAGCAATCCCAGAAGCTCTGACTAGGCTCTAGAGCCCCTCCCCTCCTCCTCTTCCTATTCCTCCTCCTCCTCTTCCTATTCCTCCTCCTCCTCTTCCTCCTCCTCTTCCTCTTCCTCCTCCCTCCTCCTTCCTCCTCCTCCTCCTCCTCCTCCTCCTCCTCCTCCTCCTCCTCCTCCTCCCTCCGCTTCTGACTGACTGGTATTTGACAGGGCCATTCTGTGTATTGTAGGATGCCCCCTCTTTCATGGTGGGGCAAGCAGGTACAAGCAGGTTTCAGGATAAAGCAAGAACCTGCTGCGATTTCAGGTTCTTGTGTCCCTGAATAAGAAATTGGGCAGAGAGTAGTGGGAATAGAGGCAGTGGGTCAAGAAGAGGGCAGTTTCAAGAAAGAAAGCAGTCCAGAGCTTGGGGAGGAGCTAGACGCTTATACTCCACATACCCTGCGTGTTGAAACCTGTATAGGTTGTCTGGGTACTGCATACCTTTTCTGCACATGCTCTATACCATTTCAGTCTTTATTCAGATGAGCCTTTCTCATGTATTCTTTTCTCTGTGTTGATTTAACTTCCACTTTCTGCCCTTATTCCTCCTCTAATGCTATAACCCTCTCTCCCCACTTGTCCAGGTCATTGCCAAAACAATGGCTCAAGAGAGTCTGCCTGTATGGCCATTTTGTAAGAAGCCCGCAGCCACTCACATATTGGATATTTTAAGGTGCCACGCCACTTCTTCTGCTGACTGCCTGTAGTCCCTACAATCTATTGTTAAAGAATCATCATTCACTGTTTCAAGCTTCTGGATTCCCAGCAATGGAGCATGGGAGAGAATAGGATATTTGACTCAATGCTCAGTGAGATGGGAAAAAAAATACACACCATGTAGATCTTTTCAGGAGTCACTAAATTAAGTAACTAAATCTATTCTCTATATCAAATGTTTATCTTCTTTTCTGTTTCCATGAATTTCAACTTCCGTTTCCCTTACCCTGACTTGATCCCGTCCCCACCAAATGTCACCTGCTACCTGCCTTCTTGTCTCCCTGATACTTTGACCCAATTTCTTACTGTAGCTCACTCTCAGGTCAGGAATCACATAACAATGTCAACGTCTTACATATTCCCTTTCTTTACGTTGCTCACTATTTGAAGAAAAGGTGGATGCTTTCTGAAAAAAAAAGGGGTTCTTTTTGGGTTTGCAAGTCACTCCATTTGCAGCACGGAACATGTCATATTACCTAGTTCTGTGTCTTCACTTGAAGATTGCACTGTTTATGTATTGCATCTCCAGGAGGCCAGCTCAGGGGTGAAATATTACTTCGTTATTTTGTGGGTGGATTATGGTAAGTTCGGCTGCAATGGAAGAATTCTAGAAGACTGTATTGTAAACGAGAGGCTGTGGGATGACGTCACAGGTGAGGCAGGGACAAGATAGAAGGAGGCCTGTCATTGGACGAGAAGGAAGGATGGGCGGGAAAAAAGTTTGAAGGAAGAGGAGGAGACTGGAACGGAAAGGAGGAAGAGACAGGAGGGACAGGGAGAGAAGCCGTGGCAGGACAATATGGCAGGTGACGTTAAGATTCCACGCTGTACCTTTACAGGTTGTTATGAATGTCTTTAAGGGATGGATGGTACTGGGCTTTGTATGTTTAGGTGGGCAATTATACCTTATCAATTGGGTCAAAGGTTATTGTGCTGTGTGTTCTTTCGTGTGTAGCAATTTAAGTGTAAGAAAGTGTGCAGCGACTGGTCAGGGCCGCCAGGCAATTGGGATGTGTGTTTCTGGCATGGAAATCTGCCTTGGGAACTAGATAGGGAGAGAGATTGCTGACGGCTCAGAGAGAGGCCTTCGGCAGTGTGATATGGGATGGAGCAGAGCGGGTGAGAGGCTTTGCTGGCTGAGAATTAAGATATCCAGCAGACATCTTGGGGCACTGCGGTGCTGAACCTAGCAAGGTAAAAGACAACCATACTTTAAAAAAAAATTTTTTTTTTTATATTTTTACAACAACAAGAGGCTGCACCAGAGACAGGCTGGCTTGTTTAGAAGCCGCTCTGTGAAACTTTTCTTCCTTTCTCTGCCTTACCATAAATCCCAGCTTCGCTGATAGCTCAAATTTATATGCTTAAGGGCAAAAGAACTTTAGAGGTCATAGGCAGAAAGTATATGGTCATTTAGATGCCAGAATTCCTTAGGTGAAGATAAGCCTGGATCAATTTTAGGATGAAGACTAGACTCAGGAAGGAAGGGGAGGGTAATTTCTTTTGAAAAAGAATTACCCTTAGGAAAACATGAAGCCCACATCCTTAAATTATAGATGACTTTTAGGTTAATATTTCAATAAAAGAAAGAACAACAATGCAAAATATAAACATATCCCCCCCCGTTGTTTAAAATTTACTTTTTGCATTTGTATGTGTATGTGTGCATGTATGCGTGTTTAAATGTGTGCATCCTGTGTGGAGAAGCACCTGAGGTTGATGTCGGGCATGTTTTTCAGTCTCTTGAGTGGAGGCCTACAATTGGGCTGCTATAGTTAACCGTCTTGGTGTAGGCCTTTTGTCTCTGCTGTGCTTACTGGCTTGGCACATACATGGCACAGAATGTCAGGCCTCTTCACCTTGGTGTAGCAAGGAGTGTTCCCACTGAGCCATCTCCCTAGCCATCCAATCTAATATTTTTTTCAAAGGACCTCCTCTAGTGTTCATAAAATAACTAAAGCTCAAAAGATAATTACGTTAAGGACTAAAGCCTGTACATTTCCCCCAAAGCAGCTCGGGGTCTCAAAAGAAAAATCTGTAATAGAAGCTCCAATAGCTACAGAGCTCTATATCTGAGTAACCGTGGCTGCCTTGCCTGTCAGTGTGAACTGTAAGAATGGATGACTAATGAAGTAGGTCCTTGCTATCCAGTGAGATTTTGAGTCAGCGGAGAATGGTGTGATTTATAAAACACAAGCTGAGAAATCAACCAACCAACCAGTCAATAATATTTTCCTCCAAAGACTGATAATTCCTCAAAAAAAAAATCACCCTTACTTTCTCATAAAAGTTTACAGGCACACGTACATACTGGATGTGTATATGTATGTGCATCTTCGGGTGTATGTATATGTATATGGGTATATGCCTATAGCTGTGTGTATTCAGATCAGATGTCTTTGGCTACAGTAGCATTGTGAGATAGACTTGAGGACTATTCGGGCTAATATAGGTAGATCTTTTGAAGAGAGTAACTTGGTAGGAATTTGGAAGTGAGACAAATGCTACCCAGGCTTCCCAGAAACACAGGACTTTGCTGAAGGGACCCACTTACATGGGATTCACTCACAAGAACAGCATCCTAGGACTGAGAAATGCCCAGACCTTAGTGATGCACATCTTTGTAGATCTGTGAGGATGTTTGTAATAAGGACTGGAGGAACATAAACCCACCTTGAAAGTGAGCGGCTTCAGTCCATGGTCTGGGGCCTTGAATGCAGATGGAAAAGGAGAAAGACGGCTGAGCCTTCAGATTTCTGCCTCCTGGGCTGAGGAGATACAAGAAAGCAGATGCTACAAGGTCCCCCCAGACAGGAAGTCATATCCTACATTCCCCAGATTACCGCTGTACCTATTATGATAGAGGGTATCCCCTCTAGCCATGAAACCAAACAGCCCTTTCTCCCTTAGGGTACTCCTTGCCAGGTATTTGACCTACACCATGTCAAAGATAACCAATGTATGTTAGCAAGGGCTCAGAGCCATACTTTTTGGCTTTCAGAGTTAGGGAACGTTTCCAGCTGAGGGGAAGGCCGTATCAGAAGGTTTATCGGGAATGGCTTATCTGCACAACAGACTGTCATATTTCATTACACACTGCTGCTCTAAGGAGCACACTCAAATTCAGATTGCAAGTTAAATCCGAATTCAAATCTACTAAGTCTATCCTTACAGATTCCGATTTAGAAATAGAGACTCTGAGCCCAGAACTTGGTGTGTTCCACCAGCACCGCCCATGATTCCGAAGCAGGTGGCTGTCTTGAACAGATCTGGTCTGGAAGTGGAATCGATTCTTGCTTCTCCTCCCTGGCTCAGGCCCTTCAGATTAGACCCAATTACATTTTTTTCCCTCATCTGCTCCTATTTTGATGAAGCCAGTTTTAGAATAATAATTTACTTCTAGCATGTACTTACTGTTATTCAAAATAGTATCATTTGGCAAAGTGGAAATGATTTCGAGAAGACGGAACACAGAAAGCTTTTGAAAGGAAAACCAGATCGGACGGCAGGCTATTAAGCAGCAAGAATAGACGAGGCCGAGGCAATGGAGGATCGCACAGCAAATGGTCTCTGTGAGGAAGTGACTAATGGAGGCTTGGGAAGCCAAGCGGAAAGGAGACAGCATTGTGCCCCAGTCAGGAGTTAGATCAAGTGTTTATTCTTCTCCAAAGCCTTGTGACACAGGGGGAGCCAGGTGCCTGGACCATTGCCCTTCTTACCACAGGCCTTTATTCACTTAAGTAGAAACCCGGCCGGCTGGATTCTGGTTTCCAAGCCGGGGAAGCGCATCCAGGAAAAAAGTTGCCTGGATTTACAGGAAATCTGAAAGCCTTGGTATTGGAGCGTTCGGATCTTAGGTCAGGAAAGCTGATGGACAGATAAGTGTTCCTCATTATTAGAGAGACACGGGGTGTTTAACCACAGGGGTTCCATCAGGAAAAGACGTGGGCCAGCACATGGGATGTGACGGAAAATTTGAAAGAATTGTATTCGAATGCAGACATTCACACTTGGTGGTAAGTACTGATTCTTATTAGCAGAATTAAGAAAAGAATTCAGGAGCCAGTCCCAGTCAGCCCCTTTGTAATACCCATTTGCAAAGAAAAATCTCTATGGACTTTTGGTATATCTTGACTTACTTTTGGTATCCTTCCTCGGTCTCCACTGTTTCTAGATCTCCCTCTGGCGGTCACTGACGGCACTACACTGATTTATTTTCCCCCAGGTCTCTGCAAAAATCCATCTAGGCTCTTGGAAGAAAGACTGCCTTGGGTCTTATTTCCAGATTAAGGCAGTTATTTTCAAATACTCTTAGCAATGGCCTCTGTGCTCAAATAGCATCTCACCCAGAAGCACAGTTCATAAAACAGGAGAGAGGAGGGGGAGGAATATATGTACACACACACACACACACACACACACACACACACACACACACACACGTACCTGGCCTCCCATATGGGAGCACATCTATGAGGCAGAGCTGGTCAAGCACTAGGTTGGACTAACAATGCTAATGGACTAGCGTTGGATGTCTTCACGGACAAGTTTTTGTTTCAGAAGAGCTGTTTTGACAGCAGTCTGCCTTCGTCAGAGCAAATAAAACTTGAGCTAGTTAAAGAAGATGGGAGTCTTTTGATTGCAAATCTTGACGTGGAAAAGTGTGTTCTGAAGCAGAATATGTGTAAAGACTTAAACAATGAACATCATTGTTGCCTTTGGCCAATTTTCTGTCCTTCCCCACTACTCTTCTGGATCTAAGGACAAGGACACAGGGTGGTTCTGGTGCAGCCCCTACATGTGATCCTAGCTGATAGCCTCACTGGGTTCTGCAAGGAATGCGGCCATCAGTATTTCTCCCTATAAAGGAAATTCTACTACCTTTTGCGTTTTAATTCATGAATTAATGAATATGAATGAATGAATGATCTATTAATGAATAGATCATATAAAGTCAAAACAGAGGTGACTGGAGATCCAGAAGTCCCCATGATTGTTAAATCCTCAGCTTCCTTTCTGGGTTCTTGGTTTTCTCTCCTTCATTCTCTCTGCTTTGTCTTTAGGGTGACTTCACATGTGTTAAGATGGCTACGGGGGACCTGAAGTCTGGATGCTTGCAGTTTGTATGACCCAGCAGAAGTCCGGGGCTGGGGCTTCCCTTTGGCACACATATGTCCGAGATGACCCTGTCGTGAAAGACTGGTAAACAATTGTCTGACACAGAGGGCTCAGTGGATGTGCAAGCTACGAGCTGGGGGGAGAGCGAGAAACGAGGAGTGAGTGGTTTTTATTGGAGTGAGAAAGTGATTTCGCACAAAGAGTTGAAGCAATATGTGCTTTGTGAGAAAAGAAGAAATACCAGAAAATATGTATGTATGAGCATTTTTTAGTCCCGTTTTGTTAGCAAGGAGAGCAGAGCCTGGAGATGGTGTACAATAATGTCCCATATATTATTATATATCCCATAATATCCCAATATAAGTATGTGTAGTTAGAAAACAAAACCAGGTAACCACAAAACCCCAAAATCAAGTAAACAAAATCCCCCAATATTCCAACCTAGATAGGATTCTAGCCCTGTAGGTTGATGTACCTGAAGGGAAGTACAGGATAGAACAAGGCCTGTCATTGGATGAGAAGGAAGGATGGGCGGGAGAAAAGTTTCAGAAAAGAGAGGCCGGGGTGAGGAAGAAGGTGCTGAGAGACCATGGCAGCAGGTGTTAAGAGTCTTCTCTGCTCAAAGTTACAGGTTGTTATGACTATTTTTAAGGGATGGGTGTGTGCAGGATTTTGTGCTGTCTAGATGGGCAAATTATATCTTTTCAGTTGGATCGAAGGATATTGTGTGGGATGTTCTTTTCTGTGGTGATTTATTAGAGTTCAAGAGAGGGTATGGTGGTGGGACGCACTGGACCCACCACGGAATTGGGATGTGTATGCCTGGCGTGGTTAACAACCCGCCCCGGGGAGCTAGATGAGTAGAGAGATTGCTGCCAGGCTCAGAGAGTGGCCATCAGCAATGTGAGTTGGAGCTGTGAGTGAGGGCAAGGTGCTCGCTGACCACCCGGTCAGAGGGAGCCCGGGGGGGGGGGAGTGCAGAGCGGATATGCGAGGGAACTGGTTAGTGCCCCTTTTTTATTTTTTTACCTCAACACAACCCGGTCGTTAACTTCACAATGACTTCATGTGAAGTCATATCCCTAACTACCCTTTTCAGACACATTCTTTCTCTCAGAGCCTAATAAGAGCCACACCTTGAGCTCCTCAAATGAGGAAGAGTTTTAGGCACAGGTTACAGTCATTGTTCCTGAGAATCCCGGAGCGTAGGAGGCCTTTGGTCTAAGCCAGCTGGGAGCAGATTGGCTGGGGGATAAAGCTGGGAACCGGGAGATCAGAGTTTACTGAACGTTCATCCTAATCTCCGAGCCGAGTGTGCATTGCCAAAGGGAAGAAGCAAGAGAACGAATGCACGTCGTTACGGAGAACCCCGAGGACACTAAAGGGACGTCTAAATTGGCCAAGAAGCAAGAGAGACCTGCTTTCTTTCTCCCTTTTTAGGGAATGAGAACTTTTGAAATCCCCCAGAGGAAGCTGCCATCTTCCCTTTTTTTTTAAATTGGATTTTTCAAAATTTACATTTCAAATGTTATCCCCTTTCCCGATTTCCCATCCATAAACCCCCTATCTTATCCCCTCACCCCCTGCTTCTTTGGGTGTGTTCCGCCACCCACCCACCCCTTCCTGCCTCCCTGCCTTGACATTTCCCTACACTGGGACATCGCACCTTGGCAGGACCAAGGGCTTCTCCTCCCATTGACGCCCGACAAGGCCCATTCCTGCATACATAAGCAGCTGCAGCCATGGTCTGCTCATGCGTACTCTTTGGATGGTGGTTTAGTCCCTGGGAGCTGCCATCCTCTAAGCCCCAGGGAGCAGCTCCGTGCATGAAAGGCTTCCTTGGGCTTCTCCCTCCCTCCTTGGTGGCAGGGTTTGCCCTCCAGGCGTATCCGTGTCCCAGGAACTGTCTCTGCATAATTACTCTGTGATCCAAATAGTTGATTAGAGACCCCACAGTCCTCTCTTTGTCAACATGGTACGTTCGTCGCTGCCAAACACGACAGCTTTTTTAAATTATTAAAATGTTTGCGATGGTAGCATTTAAAATGAATCTCGGGGCAGTGATAGCCACAGTGTGAGAAAGGCAGATGTGTCTGTGTGAGAAAGTGTTATCCCTAAAGGTTTCTCCATTGTCCCAAAGATTCTTTCGAAGCACATCTAACTGTAAAACTGTACCAAAGGTCTCAGAAGTGTCTTGGCCTTACCTCTGTGGACTGATGAGAGCATTACTTGTGTAGCTGTGTGTGTGTGTGTGTGTGTGTGTGTGTGTGTGTGTGTGTGTGTGTGTAGAAGAAGTAATACCCACATTCCCTTCATTCCATGTCCACTTCCCTTTGCCAACTCCAGAGTCACCAAATCCAAAAGCAACTTGGTATATGCTATGGATAATTTGAATGTTTGTGTTCTGAAGCTCATATGGTAACATCCTCACCCCGGAAGGACATGGCATTTGAAGGCAAGGGCCTTTGGGAAGTGAGATTAGTGTCATTATGGGAGAGCCCAGAGAGATCCCTCATCTCTCTCTCATGTGATGTTAGAGTGAGAGGATGAGCAAGAGGGTGTTTGCCAGGCACAGACTCTGCCAAGAACTTGGTCTTTAACTTCCTAGCATTCAGAACTACGAGAGGTAAATTTCTGTTATTTAAAAACTGACCCAATCTGTGTATTTTGGTATTTCGTGACGATGGTCCAAAGTGACTAATACAGTTCATATTCCTGGTACACGAAACCTTTCTAATCTCAGCCATTTACGAGTGTTCATGTTGCCAAATACTATTTCGATCTGGTGTAATATAGCACAAGAATTCATATTTTGTTAATTTGGAGCACACTGTGTCCTCTCGTTAGTCTGGCTAAGGGTTTATCTATCTTGTTGATTTTCTCAAAGAACACATACATTGGTTGATTTCAATTTCATTTCGCCTTCTACCCTCCTGTATTTGTGTGTTCTAGAGCTTAGGTGGCTGTCAGAGGGTTTCTTTTCTGATGTCAGGTAGCACTTTCATTGTGTCCTAGTTTGGGTATTTGTATCTTCATTTTCATTAAATTTAAAAAGTCTTTTAATTTCTTTTAGACCAGGGTTATCAGTGTTTTAATTTCCAAATGTGGGCATCTCTCATTGTTAGAACCTTTAGGAGCTCCGACTGGATTATTTTCATCTTTTCTGTACTAGGCTCATTTTTGACCAATTATATGGTTGGCTGGTCAAGGTATATCCTTTGCTTTAGGATAGAATGTTCCCAAGGGATCCTCCTTCTACTCTTAATTTCTGTTTCCCTGTCCATTGAACTAGATTACATTATTGGCAGGTGTAATGTGTGTTTTGAGCTTAGCCTTTTTTTTACTGTGGGTATAGATATTTGGAAGAGTTCATCTTGGTGGATTTTTCCTTGATGACCATCCTTATCTATGACTTTTAGTTGAAAATTGACTTTATTTGATATTAGAATTAATCTTGCCAATTATTTGCTTGCCCTAGGTAGTGTCTGACTTTATGAAGAACGCACAGAGAAACTATAGGGGAAATTAAACAGAAAAATTTGACATCATTTTTTTTTTCTAAATGCTTTCTTTGTCTTCTGATTTGTAGAAATCCTGACCAGGTCTGGGCCAGTGTTCGTATGACATCAGTCCATCCACAGACAGGCGTCTGGTGTGATTTGAACTCATATGTCTTTCCATGGCTTATCTTAGTCCACCTGGAGATCCAAAACCTAGGGATTGGCCATGAAAGATATTTACTGGTCCTTTGATTAGCTGATGCTGCCTATTATCCTTAGGTATTGATTTTATCTTTTGACAGTTGGTCTTTCTATGGGAATTTTGCTCCTAGATTCTCTCTCTTTCCATCTCTTGTATTCTGTTGGTGATGCTTGTATCTACTTGTCTTTGGTTTTCTATATCCAGGGTTGTGACGTCATTTTTTTTAATTCCTGTTCATTTCCAATTCAGTCGCATATGTGGGTTTATGGGATACAAAATAACCCCTGGTGTGTTTGATATTCTGTTTTTTTGGTGGGAAATGGAAGAGATTAGGCAGCGTGTCAGAGAGCTTTCAGGAATTATCTCTAGAATTTTGTTCTGCTATTTCAAAGACTGTCCCTGTGTTTTCAGGAGTGCTGTAGACCTGTTTTCCTGTTTCTTCAGCACGTCCATAAAATCACAGGTCTTCAGCTGTTCTTGAGGTGTCTTGAGTTCACCAGAGATAATGGGTGGTCCCCAGAATGCTTGAGCTCTCCACCCAAGATGAGAGGTTCCGCAGAGGTCCTGCTCACCAATCAGTGTGCAGTGAGGGGGCGTATTTGGGGGGGCAGAGAACTGTTTACTCCCTTCAGGTCACCGTGGTGGGCTTTCACTCCCACGGAGGCCCAGAGCGATACAAGATGCACTTCTGGGTGGTCCAGTGGACAGGCGGCAAGAACTGTTGGACTAATGGACACATGTTTACCCGGGAGATTCCACAATGCCCAAGGGCTGATCAAGGTGAACTTTGCATGATCCGAATATCCATCAGGCCAAGACTGAGGAAGGCTTCTTGAACCTGAGCTCACTGATAATGTGGTGTCCCAGGGTTTCAATGAACTGTAAAAATAACAAAATTCCAGAAATTTTACTATCATAATGAGACTTTGAAGGGCATGGAAAAAAGAAAGACATTAAATGTTCTGAAGAAATTCAGTCAAAACTTTTTTTCCCATGGCTTATCTAGTCCACCTGGAGATCCAAAACTAGAGATGAGACTCTGTCCCTGCTTTGTGGACGCTATTTTCCCTGTTTCATTTCACAGTCGCATATGTGGGTTTACTGGAAGAGAGATTTTTTCAGAATAGAATTTGGAGCAAAGGAGCCAATACTTGACCAACAGGAAGATAATGGCTTCCTTCTTCCAAGATGAGGGTCCTGGGCGGAGTGAGGGGTATGTGGGGGCTGCCTATTCCTGAAAGAGGGTCAGTGGATGCCAGGACAGGTTTATTCCACAATCATATTAAGTTGTCTCCATGACTGAGGAAGGCTGGCTCATTTACTAATGGAGAAAAAAGTTTACCCCAAAACTTTTAGAGATGAGACTTGTCCTATGACTGAGATTTCTTCAGTCTGTCTTTTTTGTCCAAGTAAAGCCCCTCTGACCAATGGCTCATTTAGAGCCCCTGATGACTGTCCAGTCTTCTACCACAAGTTCTTCCCTCCGCATTTCAGCACCTCTGAACCAAAACTCTGGCCTTCTTATAATGCATTTCATTGCTGTTTGACGTCCAGTCGTGCCTTAGGATCTTCATACATGAGATGCTATAATGCCAGCAACTAAGAGTACGTACATGCTATGCTACCTGTTTGTACAAAACCCACTTATGCAAACAATTTTACTCAGAGCTTGAAGGACTGTACAAAAGGGTGAGCTCTGGATGTCTTATTATCATGAGCCATCCGCAGAGACTCAAAGCCATCCATTCAGAGTCATATGGGAGCCATGTTTGATCATGGAAAGATCTCCTGTTACCAGTAGCAGAGATAAGAAGACTAAATTTAAGTATCAAGTTACCAGAAATAGCTATATGTCATTCTGCATGATCTGTGCAGTGTAGACACTGTGTAGCATACTATCTGTTGCATGGACGGCTTATGAGTACCTAGCTTGGGTGGAGCCTAGCAGGGATTTGCAGACTGGAGGCCGTGATCTTCTCTTTCAGGGGATAGCAGCTATCTCTGCAGCTGATAGAAAAAAACACTGCTTATGCACCTCTCCGACAGGAAATGAAGGTCACTGACACTGAGAGGAAGAGCTCTGTGGTGAGCTCCGGACCTTCAGTTTACTCATCTGTAAAATGGGATGGTAGGTCCTGCAGGAGCAAAGCAAATATCAGTAAGAGAGATGTGGTTGTAAAAGCTTTGAGGTTGTGGATAATAGCGTCCCACAGATTTTTCTGTCTACTGTTTTAGATGTGTAGGTAAACACATCTTCATCAAGTAGGGACCAATGATATGGGGGAAAGAATGGACACTGATTGAGTATATACCGTGTATATAAGGATGCCATATGTTAGCTGCTGCTTGTGATAACCAAGAGGTGGTAGTCTGTGATTTAGTAAACTTGTTTGAATCTCAAAATACTCGGGAGACAGTAAGAGATGAATCCACAGCCTAAATTCAACTTGAGCTGATACCCTAGCCTATGTTCTGTCATTTGCCTCCCTGTGGCAAGTGCAAATTGGGTGAGAAGTGTCTAGAGCTGTTAGATTTTTCTACTTTTAGCATTCAGTTGGTGGAACGTAATTTTCGACCTGTTTTCAAGAACCTCGTGTGAGCAAAAGGCGTGGAAACGCATTACACCTAGTATCTTGTAGCCGTTAAAACTAGTCTTCCAATCAATTCCTGTCCTTAGGAAGTCAGGGAACGGCAAATGTTTGTATGTCACTGTTATGATTTTACTAAATTCCCATTTTAGCATTCTTTGAAGAAGTACTGAAGCAACTAGACGAGTTTTTATTTATTAATTTTGCATAATTTGCATGTCTTTCTTTTTCCAAAAGAGACTTTGCTCATGTTTTAGGATATATATATATATATATATATATATATATATATACATATATATATATGAAGTTAAAGAGTTTACTCCTATAATTCAATTACTTTTGCCAATATAGTGATGGATAGGCATGCAGGAGACACACGGAGACATACAAATATGCACATGGAGAGAAGGAAAGAAAGAGAGAGAATATTCTATTCTGGATATACCTACCTACACGAACATACTCAGATATAATGTTTTACTAGATACCTGCCAATTCCTTAGTCTTATTAGTACTGATGAGAAATCAACTAGCATAATGCATGCATGCACATAAAATATGCATGCACATCAAGAATACAGGTGGACCCCACATATATATTCCTGTATGCTATGATCTGAAAGACCTAGGAAAAATCTTTATAAGTGTATGGCTTCATAATGTACAAATCCATTCCATTTGAACACATGTGTTCATCTACCTGTTAGGACCACATATGTCTCTAGGCAATATGCTGCTAGGCTGAGGACCCCACCTTTTAGGCTTGGTTAGGGGATTATCTGTAGACTCATGTCCAAGATCTGTGTATGAGCTCCATACACTGGTCCTGTCTCTCTCAACATCACTGTCGAGAAAGCTCCACGTAGAACGGCCTAATAATCTCTGCTTTCTTCATTCAAATACTTTTAGAATGCTCAGAATTTCCAGTCTCAAGTTCCAAACTCCTCCCACAAAGCAGTTTCAAAAGACTTTATTGTCCTTTGGACCTTTGGTTCAGTTTAGCATAGCAATGGCCCCGTTTCTTGGTACCAAGTTCCATCTTGGTTTCTTTTCCGGTTGCTATGGCAACTTATTCAGACCAAAGCAACTTAAGGGAGAAATGTTTTATTTGGCTCATCATCCTGGGTGATAGCTCATCCTAGCATGCAAGTCCCAGCAGCAGAATATGGAGATGGCTGTGACACTATGCTCAAAAATAAGTTTGATGCTGGTGAAAGTGAAGGCACAGGTCTGGGTGTTGAGAAGTCTAAGGGCAAAGTGCCAACCTTGGTGGTACCAATGAGGGCCATCTTTGGGGGGTTATTGACCACCATTTTCTTAATATTTTCACACAGTAATAAATGTGCTGCTGAAGCCTCATTATAGAGATCATGGCCTTATTAGTGAGACTCCTCACCCTTGACCTAATTATTTACCACAGACTAAAGCGACACCATCTTCATGGGCGGAATGTGATCATATGACTTCCTGGAGGACATGCACACTCAGACCACAGCATCAACATGAATATCCTTCATGAAAATTATGGTGCTTCTTCCTCCCAAAAGATTGCCCTATATGCCTCTCCTCAAGGAGCATCTTCTTCGCTGTATAATGGTCCTTCGCATGCCATGTGACAATTGTATTGTCAGAGTGCAAACTGCTTAAGAGCTGGGACCATATCACATAAAAATACATTTCAATCCACAGTATCCTACAAGGATCTAATAAAACAGAGATCATAAGTGACATGAGATTCAGAACAGCGTGTTGATTCCATGTATCACACCATGGCAATTAATAAGATGACGTTCATAAGGTATGGGTTGCTCACTATTTAAAAGCTTTGCTCTCCAAATATGTACTTCCTTAGTTACCTATAGAGAACCTGAGGTTTCTTAGAGAAACATTCTCATCATGGTGAGCAGCTTCCTATATTAGCTATAAAACTTAAAATAACTGAGACTATCATAGAATGAAGACTCACGTATCAAGTTTAAAATCTGGATCCAGGAGTGGAGATCTCAGAATGTGTCTGTCTATATGTGATGGGTTCCTAGATGTCTTTTGAAGAAGGGCTATTTGATACTCTACCATCTATCTCGGGGCATTATTTTGTCTCACCTGAGATTTATTCTATCTCTAAAAGTGTTGAAGTACAAACCCCCACAAAGCCAATTCTAAACATGGACTCTCTTGGTGTACGAGATGTCCTATATGCACAAGGCAGGTTAATCAAAATGAACCACAGAAAAAGAGATGACTTATGCATGAGAGGCTTGCTTTAAGTGGTCACTGAGATCAGTCCTCTGAGCTGTCCTGACCCCACTGGTTTTTCCTGGCTTTGAAGAGCTCCTGGTGCTTTCAGGGCTCTGTTATTTCATTCTGACTTTCCTGGAAACAGAAGTGCATGAGCCTTTAGCCTGGGTAGCCGTGACCCTGTGTGTCCTGCCTACATCATTTATTTATAAGTTGGCAGGGAAGAAGTCTGGTACTTTCTGTGCTGAGGAAAGCTGACTAACATTCCCTGCTCCGACACAGCACTGGAATGCAGATGCTCTCAACCTTCAAAAGACTCCGGCCACGCCTGCACACAGTCTGGAAGACCCTGGGGCTCGAGGGCTTGAGTTAATGACACAGCATCACATGGCTGTGGTTACGGGCTGTCTTGCCAAGGTTGTACAGCTGGTGGCCTGTGTGTTGGAAGATGCTGCTGCCCCCTGCTGTACCTGGAGTTGCCAGAGGAACGGCTTCGGTGGGGTTTAAAGAGAGTCCAATTTATCTTTTCTCTAAGGCGCTCTTGTTCTTTGGCTCCTGGCAGATGTCCCTCAGCTCGGGTTGTGGTTATGTCTGTGTTAGATACTAAGCCATCTGTCTTCCCTAGAGGCAGAGCTGATTTATAAGGGAGGCTGTAGACAGTGGTTGGCACTGTCCTCGCTTGGATTTTACTTCAGACTGGAACCTCCTGAATATTCTGTACTGTGTTCACTCTTGCGTGGGACAAGCATTCCATGTGTTTTTTGTTTGTTTGTTTGTTTTTTGTTTTTGTTTTTGCATCTCCAGGGTTTGTTTACTATGGAGTTATAGAATACCACCAAGGCCATTTTTCAGCTCATTTAATCCTCCCGAATGAAGTTTGTTTTCCCCTTCCCATCAGCTCCCTTTCCTGCAGCTGCCAGAAGCTCTTCAGATTCATACTTGCATTAAATATTTAAGCCTGCATTTCCAGGGAAGGAATGTATTCTGCGCTCAGAGCAGGGCTGGCAGATGAAGTTCCTCCAGGAGAGAGGCGATGGCTTTATGGAGGGCTTATGAGGGGTTGTCACACGATGCACCAGGAAATAGAGATACAGTGGCCTCTATGTGATTTGCAGCTTCAGACAGACCTTCATTCCTAGAAGATGCTTGGTATGCGGCAGCACTGCAGGGCCATGAAATTCTAGGTCAACACAACAGAATTAAAGCTGATGAATAATGCATGCAGATTTAAAGGAAAACCCGCACCTCCAGAAGATGATGGTAACGTTTAAATTCTTGCAACCCAGGCACACATCTTTTATTCAGTGAATGGACTCCCACATGAAAACTTTGCAAAAAAGGAACAACTTTATCATCTGAGGGGAACGTTTCACTTCCACTGTTTACTGAGCATCAGACATGCACTTAGACTTAGTAATGTGGAAGACGGGGATTGAGATGAGGATGTGAAGGGCCTTGGAGATTCTGCTAGTGCATCAAGGGCCTGGTCCAAGTGTATTAGGGGATCATGAGCTTTCTGTTGAGCCCTACCCTGTTTCTGTTCACAACTCCCGGGGTAGGTATTGCCATGCTTGCAAAGGAAAAATGCAGCGCAGAAGAAACAGAGAAACAGAACAAACAGGACACCAGTGTCATAGATTCATGATATATGTACGTTGTAGGTGTGCATAATAGAATATATTATATATGTACATATATGTATATTTGTCAGAAGATACTAGCCCTCATGATGATGGAGGCCAAGAAGTCCCATGATCTCTCAGCCATAAGCTAGAGACTCAGTACAACTGGTGGTACGGTTGGGAGGTCTGACAACGAAGGATAGAGTTGTAGTCTGAATCTAAAGGCCTGAGAACCAGAAAAAGGCCTACATTCCCAGTCACTGGGCAGAGTACAGATTCATGCTCTCTTTTCTTCGTGCTTGGTCAGGTCAGCAGCTGGTAGGAGGAAGAGCAGTGAAATGCCCCTTCCCCCGTTTCTTCCAATTTGCCAATTTAAATGCTCATCTTTCCTAAAAATCTGTCACAGACATACCTAGAATGACTGCTTGGTCCACAAAATGGGCATCTTATGGTTCCTTCCAGTTGGTACAACATTTTACCAGGAAAGGAGAGGAAGACAGAACGTTTGCTGTTCAATAAGTAAGCTCCCCCAGTCATTCCAGGATACATGTAGCAGCAAGAGAAAAAAAAAAAGTCTTGAACGATCATGTGCCAGTCACCTGGGCATCCTTCCTGTTCTCAAACTAGTCCTTTTCCCCATTACTTCCAGGTCTACCCTTCCTTCTGGACTGAGTGTCATGGGGTCATTGGGCCACTGCCAGTGATTACCCTCCAGTTACAATCTTCAGTCCTACCTTGAGGACTATTATCCAGTGCACAAATACCTGCTTTAAATCACAGTCCAGATTTTCTCTAAGCTAGCATGTGTCTTACTCCTTCTGAACCTTCTTGAAGCTCTGTGTTCATGCTCAGCTCCATCCCAACAGGTAACTGTACTTGCTTTGGAATTCCTCCTCTTGGCCTTTGCCTACATGCCTGCCACCTCTTGTTTGCCATCGTATTGTTACAGTGCCCCCCACCATTTCCCATGTCTATTTCCTCTTATTTTATACTGTTTGGGGATCCACTTCCAACAAACACAGTATGATCTCTGTGTGCTATAAAATGTCTCTTTGTAAGATATGGAATGACTTAAATTTGGCTCAACTCTTTCTGGCTACAAGTTGCCATATATTTCTCAAAATTTTCCACCCCAGATGACTAAAGTCTCTACAAAAACTATGAAGCCATTTTTACATAGAGTTCATATCTTTCTTCTACCTTGTGTTGCCTTTTTTTCCAGAAAGTTCTCAGAGGCTTCTTCCTAGAATTTCAAAAGCCTTCAGTCTAGAGTAGTCGTTCTCAACCTTTCCAACATGGAGGCTCTTTAATACAGTTCCTAATGTTGTAGTGACCCCAACTATAAAAGCATTTTCATTGTTACCTCAGACTGTAATTTTTTACCCATTATGAATTGCATATTAATATCTGTGTTTTCCAGTGGTCTTAGGCAACCCCTGTAAAAGGGTCATTCAACTCCTAAAGGGGTCACACCCTACAGGATGAGAACCACTGCCTAGATTGAAGCAACTCCTCTGTAGTGTCAGTTTCTAGTCCCAAAGCAGACACCAGCTCTGAGATTCTGGATCCTGTGTATGGTCACCCCTCTAGAGAGCCTATTGTGTGCCACGCCTCTGAGGAACGGCTTTCAATGATGATGAATGACATAGCATCTTTTGAAAAGTCCAGAGTTACTTTTATAGTGATATATGTTAAAGCAAGTTTGCCTTCACACAAAGATATATAAAAACAAATAACTTTTCTCATAGTCTCTGATTAATCTATTTGAAGAGATGAGCCTTTACACATATATTAGTTCTGTGTGAGGGTGTTGAGTGAGGTGTGAAGTCACATGTGTCAGTAAGAAACCAAGAGGAGCAGGGAAGCATTCAAACGTGGAAGCAGGGACGCATGGGGTGGAGCTGGGAGCATAGAGGTAGGCAGAAGGCATCAGAGCCTGATGGGAATTAGCACCGGTGTATAATTCTATCTCGGGATTCTCAGTTCTTCCCAGGACTTCGAAGAAGGAGGATTTAGTCAGTAGAATAATACAAAGGAGGGCATGGTTGGAAGGGGAACATAAAGAGACATTAGTGAGACGATGAGAGTCTTCTTCCTTGATGGTTTGCTAGCGCTTTAGTAAGAGATTGGAAAATAATTTTCCTTTTATAATTCCTCTTGGTTGATGGTAAATGTAGAGTTAATATATGATTGGAATTAGTACTTCCCATGGATACTGAGGGGTCCTTTTATGTAGATACAAATCAAGATGTTTAATTAGACCCTCTATTGGACAACAGACAGGACAACGGTAAGTTACAATTACCATGTAGGCATATAAAGCCACAAAGTAAGGAATATAAAACCCTGCTTGTCCTTTTTTCCCTTCCTATATTTTCTGACTAATGTTTTCCATAATAGATGGGAAAATATGTGAGCTAACCTCAAAAAAGAAAGAAAGGAAGGAAGGAAGGAAGGAAGAAAAAGAAAGAAAGAAAGGAAGAAAGAAAGAAAGAAAAAAAGAAAGAAAGAAAGAAAGAAAGAAAGAAAGAAAGAAAGAAAAAAAGGAGAGTCAGGAGAAATGAGATGGAATTGAAGAATTGCTTAAGAAGATCCATAAATGAAAAATGTCAGAAGATATAAGAATATGCAAAACCTTAATTAATATTAACTTTAAATCATTTTGTTTTATCAATATATTACATTCATTATAATTATGCTAGGAGCTGGTATATACTTTTGAACATTCTGGAATGTAATCGTTGACAGGTCTCAGAATGGTATTCTAACGCATTGCCTCTTAACAGTGATACAGTCTTCTTAGAGCATAGCCATTTGTCTGCAAAAGAGATGATACATACTTTTAAAAACCCTTTCATCAATTGAAATATAGGGCCAGTAGCTGATCACATAATGCATGACGAGACACATTTTGCATGATGAGGGTGGTGGAGATTTCTATTAGAATTAAGAAAATTGCACATGGAATTTTTTTCTGTGAAAACTGGATTTCATCTCTAACCCATGAGGTTAGCAGCAATTTTAGGTAGCTTGTGCAGAAGTGTCTAGAAGCATCGACATGACACACAGTGACACTCTTGATCTGTGAGCCACTGTATTGAGTACGATAACATTTCTTCTTTCATGTATGGTAATTTCAAGGAATAAGTTGTGGATATTATTCTCTTGAGAGGCAAATATCACAAGACAGTTAATAGGGCAGTACTACATGTATTCTATATTTATTCAGTTTTTTGTTTGTAAGGGTATATACGATATTGGAAGTACAGGCCAAGCCCCCCACTCTACTTGTATAATTGTCATTATTGGTACCAATTTTTCTACTACTTTTGAAGTAACAATTTTCTATGGAGTAATCTGCAAATCTCAATTCAGTAGGGATTGACCTGGTATAAAATGGGAAACAGTTAGCTTTTCCTGTTGAAATGATGACAGAATGTATTTCATATTGACCCAGCAAAGTAACAAAAACACGAAATCCCATCATTCCTGAGTATGTTTATGGGCCATGTCTATCCTGTCAAGGCAAAGCATAGTCAATAGAAAACAGGCATGAAGATTCTTGCTATGAGTCTTTAATGGATTCAACTGTCATTAATGAAACACACCAAAGACCTAGGCTAGGTCATAGCCAACAATCTTAGAGCATTTCAGAGAATTACCACAGCACTATTTAGACATATAGAGAAGTTTGGGATTCCGTATTTCCCAGTGAGAGGAGTTAGCAATAAGCATTGTTCCATTTCATCTTGTAAAGATTGACCTTTGCGTTGTTTGTGTATATGATTGTGGATACACCTGTGGGTATGCATACATGAAGGCAAGTTTCTGCAGAAGACCAAAGAGAATGTCAGATGCCCTGGAGTTAGATTATAGGCAGCTATGAACTGCCTGATGTGGGTGCTGGTATCCTGAACTTGTGTCCTCTGAAAGATCAGCAAGTGCTTTTGCTCATTGACCTGTACCTCCTCAGGCCCAAGGATTGCTAGAGTTTATAAAGCATCAACAGGTAACACCCCCCTGAGGAGCCCTTATCCATATTGAGTACATGTCTCATTCTCTGGGTGTCTTCCTGGAGAAGCGTCACCCCATGCTTATAGGTGCCTTGCCTTTTTCTGAGTGCATCTTTGTCTCTCAACCCCCTTCTTTACGTCCAGATTAAACTACATCAAACCCCGTTCCGCTTCTGTTACTTGTGAGGAAAGACAGACACCAGAAGTACAAAGACTGAAGGATATTTTTGACTTGGTGTAGAGAAAACATTAGATATCAAGATATCAAAATAAAAACCTATATGTAAGATTATTAAAAATAAATATTGAATTTATAAATTTATATTTATTCCATTTAGGTGAGTTTGGGGCCTATAATTTGAGGTAATTTCAGTCTATTCAAGAAATAATTAAAGAATTTGGAATTCTTTTATTCTAGAACAGTAAGAGTCTATTATCCATTTATCTATTTTAAGATGTAGGCGTTAGAACATGTGTTGCAGTAATTAGGATGCAGAGTTGGGAATCCCGATCATTTTAAACTAGTGATTAGATGAAGAGGAACAAATTCATATCCAGACATAAGGCAGAAACATTGTCTCACAGAAGCCACTTGCGGATCTCCTAAAGTTGCACAAAAATTGCATGGCTATTATGTGTTGAAACTGAACTCAGATTTTCTGGGTCTCAAACATCAATTTCAAATTTTATGTTCTCCCTCCACTTTGGTTCCATTTATAACATCACCATGAATCTTCCTCTGCCCTTCTCTCTGGCCATCCTCTAATGCAGAAAATCAGGTTGTTTAATACTTTCCCTGAAGTATGCATTTAAGTCAGAGCAGTCATACTGGTCAAATTTGCAACTTTAAATTCAATAATGCCCACTTTTCTTAAACTAAGAGTTGAAAATAATAATATCATGTCTTTCGAAGAAATGCTTGTGTAGGCAGACAAATGAACTTTATTACTCGTGTCTTTGGCTACAACTAGGAAATGATATTAAAGATAAGTTTTGTGTTGCTTCAGGCAGGCTAATGGATTGTCATGTGATTGGCCCATTGTGATACAGTACTTTATGCCATGTACTGGCTAGTTTTCTGTGTCAACTTGACACAAGCTGGACTTACCATAGAAAAGGAGCCTCAGTTGTGGATATGCCTTCATAAGACCCAGTCGTAAGGCATTTTCTCAACTAGTGGTCAAGGTGGGAGGACCCAGGCCATTGTGGGTGGTGCTGTCCCTGGGCTAGTGGTCTTGGGTTCTCTAAGAAAGCAAGCTGAGGAAGCCAGGGCAAGTAAGCCAGTAAGAAATATCCCTCCATGGCCTCTGCATCAGCTCCTGCTTCGTGACCTGCTTGAGTTTCAGTCCTGACTTCCTTTGGTGATGAACAGCAACACGGAACTAAGCTGAATAAACCCTTTCCTCCCCAACTTGCTTCTTGGTAATGGTGTTTGTGCAGGAATAGAAGTCCTGACTAAGACATATTGGTACCAGGAGTGGGGTATTCCTGTGACAACTTGACCATGTTTTGGGGAGGACTGTGGAACTTTGAGCTACAAGAGCTATTGGGATGTTAAGAACATGTGTAGGAACTTGGAAGATAATGTTGAGAACAGTGCAGAAGATGGAGGCCTGACTTGTGAGATTTCAGAGGGAAGAGTAAAGACTCTTATCAGGGTTGTGTTGCTTTGATTGTGAAGATTCTGTGGTTTTGGTTAGCTGGGGCTGAAGAATCAGCTGTGATTAACAAGATACCAGAACTACTAAAGCAAACCTTTGAGTTACTGGGACTATGATGCTGGTCAGCTGGAGTTAAGAAATTAGTGGTGATTAAGAAGAGATTAGCATCATTGAGGTGAAATCTTCTAGGAAGTGTTTGAGAGCACAAAGAGACTGTGTTCCAGAGATAGCCAAGGTTGTATCTCATGCTGTGGCTGGACTTGGTAATGTGTAAGAGTCACCCAGGTGGTACTGGTTTTGAAGGCATGAAGGGGTCATGAAGAGCAGCTGAGGCTGGGCACTGTGAGACGCCATGGACGGCCATTGGTGAAAGTGAACCCTCAGTTGCAACGGATGGCCCAGGACTGAAGGGGTCATGCAAAGGAGTTGAGACTTGGCACCATGAAGAGGGCCTGTGAGAGGCTATTGGTGAAGCCTAGCTGCAATGGAAGACAGCAGCCTTTTGGAGATGCCAGTTACCATGAGATGACCACCAAGAGCAGCAGCAGCAGTGGAGAACGGGCATCTCCTGTGTGTGCTACAAAGGGCAGAGCTGGAGAAGTGACCCAAGTCCTTGGAGGAGCCTAGAAGATGGTGAGTGGATCCCAGATGTTGGACAGTTAGTTTGATTTCGCTTTTGATTGCGACTGTGCCCTGATATTTTCCCCTCTTGAAGGAAGAAAGTATTTTAGTGGAGTCCATAGTTAAGAGAGTTTGAATTTTAAAACGACTTTGAATTTTAAAAGATATTGGATATTTTAAAGGTATTGAACTTTTAATATGTATAGACTATGGGACTCACAAAGTTATTTAGATCTTGGGGATGAATAAGAAAGTAAGGCTTGAGACTTAGTAGTGATGTGTTTGTGTATCAAGTTGACAAGGGGTCAATTGTACTAGCTAGTTTTGTGTGTCAACTTGATACAAGTTGGAGTTATCACAGAAAAGGAGCCTCAGTTGTGGAAATGCCTTCATGAGACCCAGCTGTAAGGCATTTTCTCAACTAGTGATCAAGGGGGGAGGACCCAGACCATTGTGGGTGGTGCTGTCCTTGGGCTGGTGGTCTGGGGTTCTATAAGAGAGCAAGCTGAGCAAGCCAGGGCAAGCAAGCCAGTAAGAAACATCCCTCCATGGCCTCTGCATCAGCTCTTGCTTCCTGACCTGCTTGAGTTCCAGTCCTGACTTCCTTTGGTGGTGAATCAGCAATGTGGAAGTGTAAGCTGAATTAACCCTTTCCTCCCCAACTTGCTTCTTGGTCATGGCGTTTGTGCAGGAATAGAAACCCTGACTAAGACATTCTATATCCTGGAGAGGTATAGGAGTGGGACTTGGTTAATCACAGTGTACCAGGACTGGCCCTGGTTGGACAGAATTCACTCTCATACAGGAACTTGTGAGACAGAAGAAACAGTTCTAAGGCCTCCTGGCATAATCTCACCTTTTGCACAAAGAGAGGGGAAGTTCAGAGAGTGGAGGAGGTGTTGATGAGGTCTGTCTGGCAGAAGCTGTTGCCTTTAGGAAACAGATAGAACAGCTACAAGGTGGAAGAGGGACTCTAGCAACCTTGTGACAACACAGCAGCAACAGGTCAGGGCCAGGAAAACCCACACTACTCTTGATCTCCATGGACTCCTGTCAGAGTCTTTGTGTAGCTGAAAGTAAGCAGAAGTCAGGTGGGAATTGGAGTTTATGGTATAAGCCTGAAGATAAGGCTTTGGGGGAGAGGGTCACGGAGAAAGGAAAGCAAATGGGCACTACTTAGTTTCTAAATGTTGTAAGTGGCAAAGGAGTCATCTCAATGAGATGTCTATCTGTTGATAGATGTGTGATAATTATCCTGTAAACCAAAGCTTTCCAGAACCAAAGCCTATGACTAATAATGCACTTCCTATCTGAAGAGTGACCATCACTATCTTGAGTGTCAAAGTTGGGCTACTGGCAGTCTAACCTGACTTAGCCACTCATTCCCCTGGATCCATTGCTATAGGGCTCATGAGAGACTACCAGATTGGCAGCATCTGACTGTTTAGGAAACCTAAGGTAAAATGAAAAACTGAGAGAGAGAGAGAGAGAGAGAGAGAGAATTCTTTTCATCCAAAAATCTATTTCTTTATAATTTTGGAAACAAAAGACTAACTTTTGTTTTCGTTTCTCACAAAGGAGCTGACAGTATTTTCTTAAAGTCAGTTAAGCTGGTCTGTGGAGATGACTCAATGGTGAGTGCTTAGTACCATGAGGTCCAAAGCTTAGATTCCCTAGCAGCAGCAACAACAACAACAACAAAAAAAACAAAAATAAAAACATAATTTATAGGTAGGTCATGCCCCTATTGAAAAGGACTAAATAAAAATTAAATTAAATTAAATTAAAAAGAAAGAAAATAAACAACAAAATAAAACAAAGAAAAACAGGACATAAAAAATCAAACCAAACAAAACCAAAATTGTGTGTAATATCATGATAGCAGCATTCTGTAACCACAGAACATGGGTACATCCATGGGGCTTGCTGGCCAGATAAAACAGTGAAAAGCGCAGGGTTAAGAAACCATGTTTCCAAAAATAAAGGTTGGGAGTAACACAGGGAGAGATTTTGTGTCTGCTGTGGTCTCATCATCCATTTTGTTCACCCACTACATGCTACAGGCAGACAGTTGCGCATATACATGTATGCACACACACAGACAGAGAAACAGAGACAGAGACTGACAGAGACCAAGACAGTGAGACAGAGAAAGACAGAGAGACACAGAGAGAGAGTGAGAGAGAGAGGGAGAGAGAGAGGGGGGGGGAGAGAGAGAGAGAGAGAGAGAGAGAGAGAGAGAGAGTCAATTAAATATCCCTAAGAGTGAAAATAATTGCACACAATGGTTTTCTCATTTCAAATCAAGGGTTTCAGGTCGTTTGTGAGAAATCAATGTAACCACATTTATCCTTGGCATAGTGTTGGAAAAATGTAGTTACAGTAAAATGATTTTGGTCTTTTGAAACTGTGGGTAACCTGAGTGATTCTGACAGAATGGAAACTTCAGGCTTGGGAGTATGAAATTGCAATTCCTTAATGATGTGGGATTTTCTTCTGGAAAGTGCATTCAATCTATAGGTGTGTAGACAATTTTTGTGCAAAAAAAAGCAAAAAGGTAACTGTATTCCAGAAAAGGGTGTGACCCTGCTATGTCCATGGCATGGGCTTGGCTGCATTGCATGGCCTGGCATATTTTAGTGCTATTAAGTGAATTCTGAGGAAGAAGGATTGTGGAGATGATGTGGAGTCTTACACAAACCAGTCTAGTCCTACCCTGAACCAGTTCAGTGTTCTATTTACGTTTCAGGAAAGAGTGCCAAGCATTCATCTGTAATCTGTGTCTTCCTTCATCTGTTCTTCATTGATGAAGACTGATGAAAGTTTCCAGTTGGGGAACGTTGAACAGAATCAAACTTCATGCTCAGCAAACACGTAGCATGGATATTTAAAAATTAGAACTTAAACACATGCTTTGAATTTAGAAGTATGATTACAGACTAAATACAAAGTATCCTTAAATCACCCTGTGCTTACGTGAACATTTGCACACACACACACACACACACACACACACACACACACCACACACACACACCCCATGGACTGGACTGCTATCTCAGCCTCTACCTTCACAAGTGACCCTCTGACAAGGTCAGTGTGTTAGTTACTTCATATTTCTCAACATATCTTGCCTGTTAAGGACATGGAGGAGATAAACTCTAAAATCACTTTAAGTAGGCTCTGAGAAAATGTATAAAGTTTTATAAAGCATATCAAAGATTTCACTTTGTACCTTTAACAAATGACACTTAAACGAATGTGTCATTTTAAAATAAAAACAGAGAGCTACAATAACCCACCCTGAAACCTAACACATTCATCTCTAAATGCTATGTATGCATGAGGAGAATGCCCTGGGTTTGCAAAGAAAGCAAGAGAAGCAATAGCAAGAGCTCCCTCCCTAGGTACCTCTTGATTCCATTGGTTGGTTGGTTGGATCCACTAGTGGCACCACTACCACCACCACTACCAGCAGCAGCAGCAGCAGCAGCAGCAGCAGCAGCAGCAGCAGCAGCAGCAGCAGCAGCAGCAGCAGCAGCAGCAGTGGTGGTGGCTTGTTCTTAAGCTTAGGACCAGGAAAGTCTACACACCAAACTGAAGTTTCACACTGTGTTTCCTGTATGTAACATGTGCATGTGTACTTGACAGGAGCTCTGGTGTTTTATCAGTGGATAGTGAGATGCTATTTGCTGATAGAAGCATAGGGCTGTCCTGTCTCAATGAACCCTTTCTGTAGCAAGAGTCACAATGTTACTGCCCCTTCTGCAACCTAATCAATATTTTTTTATCATTTCCATAAAATGGGGTTACAAAAGAACCACCCATGACAATGTTGAAGGAACCAATTTTGAAGGTGTCACTTTGCTTGGATAATAGGATTGGAAAGGGAAAAAGTAGCATGTCATATGGTCCCATCTACGCTGTAATGGCTTGAATGAGAATGCCTTTCCCCATATGGGCTCAGATGTTTGAGTATGTGATCCCCAGGTATAGTGCTGTTGAGCAGGTTTACAAGGTGTGGTCTTACTGGAAGAAGTATGTCACTGAAAACCCAATACCATTACCAGTTCTCTCTCTCTCTCTCTCTCTCTCTCTCTCTCTCTCTCTCTCTCTCTCTCTCTCTCTCCCCTCCTCCCTCCTCTCTCTCTCTCTTTCCCTCTCCCTCTTCTTCTCCCTCTTTCTCTCCCCCCTGACCCCGTCTCTCTATTTTGTGCTTGTGGTTGAAGATATGAACCTTCATGCTCCTGTCTCCACCACCATACCTTTGTTCCACCATTATGGATACTAACTCTCTGCAACAGTAAACCCAAATAAACTCTTCTACAAGTTGCCTTCCTCATGGTGTTTTATCACTGTAGTAGACAAATAGTAAATACAGAAGTTGGTACCAGGAGTAGGGTATTTCTAGGACAGATGTAACCATGCTGGGTTTTGGTTGTTGTTTGTGCGTTTTTTTAACTCTTGGAGAACAGAATGAAGGCAAGAAGACATAGCATGGAGCTACGGCAGGAATCCGAGAAGGAAAGGGCAGAATCTCAGACTGGACTGATGCTTCTGAAAAACAGCTTTGTTCTTTAGTACCTGTAGAAGTTTCAGTGAGAAATGTATCCCATAGGCTCAGTTTGAACACTGTGTTCCCAGTTGGTGGCACTGATTTATAAGTTTATGGGGCCTTTAAGAGGTAGAGCCTTTCTGAAGGCTCCATCTTTAGTCTCCTACCAGGCTGGGATGAATGTGCCTGATATTTGCTATTTTAATCTCATTTGCATGTCTTATGTTATTATGAATATGCCATTGTATTTGTATTCAGACACGTGCTATAGTTTGTGAAGCGGTCAACCAACAGTTATTAAGAGTGTTGAGCAATAAACAACTGAGAGGACATTAAAATTTTATCCCCATTGTATAGGGTGGTTTTTAACACTGATTTATGAGGTGTTAAATTTGATTTCTGATGTGTACTGGAAAAGAAGTGAAAAGAAAATGCCTGGAGAAACAGCATAGAGAACATACTGTACTGCTCAGATTGTTTGTCTGGGAAACTATGTGGCAAGCTCTCGTGTCCTGCTTCTTTTAAAATGTGACTGATATATGGAGGTAAAAGACATGACGCACGTTAACGAAGTCCAGTTTATTCCATGGACCCCCTTCTTTTCCATCTCCTCCCTGACTTAGCACCTCATGGAGAATGGAATGTCCTTTCCTTTCTAGAATTCCTTCATGTTTGTTTGGAACTGTTTACCTCACTCTGAAACCTATTTCTTTTCTGCATGTCTTTAATTTGCTGACATTTTTGGAAAATATGATTTATGGGTTGTCAAATAATTCATATTGGAAGGGACAAATATCGGCACTATGTGCTAGCTGAATATTTCAAATAAGAGTTAAAGTACTAAAAGAAGATGAAATCATCTTTTGAGTCGTTCAAAACTTTGGTAGGAATTGTGTGACAATGTGCAGTTCTTAATCTCCCAGGCATTCTGATTGCTCAAGTGGTCTCTTAAAATAACCAGTATTTCAATCTCTCTCTCTCTCTCTCTCTCTCTCTCTCTCTCTCTCTCTCTCTTCTTCATCAGTTATCTTCTTTTTACAGCCCCTTTATCCTCTCCAGATGGTGGGATTATAAAAAAAATCATTAATAAAGAAAGGGCTTATCTTTGGTTAAAATGATTATGAAACCAGGATTAATGAGATCTTGGTTACAAAGTTGGGACTGGAAACCTAAGGAAGGTAAAGATCCTTGTCTTTATTCTGTGTGGTCTCCAAAGAGAATCCTCTCTATATAAGCAACCCAGGCAGATAGGACAGAATACAGCAGTTGACATTGTCCATGCCCATTAGAGACCAGCGTTCAAACAATAGCATTTGTATACTTGGAATCAGGCACATAGATTATTCATGGATTCATCAATACATTATTTTGCTTTACGAAATTATCCCAGTTACGCTTACAAGAATCTAGCTGACCAGCAACAGAGACATGTCTCTGGTGAATTGATCTCCCACCTCCACTCAGGAATAGCATTAAAATTTGAGAGCAACCACTCATTGAGTGAAACACTGAGTGCACTAACATCTTCTACTCTGAGAAGATGTTGGTGCGAATTAATCTACATTTCTAACATAGGTTTTCTCTACTTGCCTTCAGAGTGTTACTGTCTGAAAACAAGAGAGTGATAAATTAATTTGTCATTACTGATAATAACATGGTCAACTATACAAGAAAGAATAAGTAAATAACTGTTCTTTCTATATTCTACATAATCAAAACCTGTTGGACTAATAGCATGACAGAAACCTTGGAGAAGGCATGGTTGGAGGCAAGGTGAGAGACATCACCTTCCAAGAATGCAACATCAAGCCTTCCAGAGTGTGGAAAATACACACTAAATAGCCATGATACAATGCTGCATTTCCCCAAAAGGGGAACCATAACAGGGAATCCCCAATAACCTCTCTTATCATCAACTGATCATGTATTTATGGACTTTGAGCCAATCTTGGACTCTATAGAGTTTAAGGTCCTGATGCCCTAGGGGTATAGCCTTCCATCGAGGAATACAACAGGCATCTCTATGAATATAGGTCAAAGCTACTCTCTAGCTCTTCATATTGAGAAAGTAGGAGATCAAAGAGAATAACTGCTACCTTCTAAAGGCATGCAATGAGCCAAGGCTCATCAGAAGAGCCTAGAACTGCTCTATGCAGTGGAAACAGAAGGAATATGTTTGATACCTCACTTGATAGCATCCTTGGACTCCCACCCATCTTTGATGTTAAATGGAAAAATACAAGTGACTCAGCTTAATACGGGCATGGTGATGTGGGGTATAGACTCATTTGCCGAGAACAGTGGATGTGTCTGTGCCACTTTTTTCTCCATTAATTAGTTAATTTATTCACTTTGCACCCTGATCTCTGTTCCCCTTCTCCCAGTCTCCCTCTCACACAGTCCTTCCCCAGACCCCTCTTCTTTTCCTCTGAGATGGTGGAGTCTCTCATATCCCCTCACCCTGTGTGCCATTTTTAAAAATTCGATTATTTTCTTGCTAGTCTGAGCTTTTGTGGCAAGCTAGCATAAAATGAAAAGTAACATTTACAAGAAATTCAATAAGGACTGGGGATTTGTAGCTGTAATGTTGCATTTTGTATTTAACTAAATGATTGGTTTGATTGACCAGTAAAAAGATGTTTTAATTTAATAAATACTTAGCAGCCATGACTAAAATTTGGGTTACCTTAACTAAAATGTCCTAGGACTAGAAAATGAGTAGAGAGGAGAGGTTGTAGGTAGATGTCTATATGCAGGTGAGAGCTGGTACAAGTTAAGCAGAGGTCTGTAATTGGTCAGTAAGAAAAAGGGGCGGGCACAGAGTTTTGGTAAGGGGAGAGAGAGAGGCAAAAGAAGGCAGAGCCACAATGAAGGCACAGAAGGATGGTCCAGATCCATCGGGCTTTAAATAGAACTGCTTTATGCAGTGGAAACAGAAGGAATATGATGGCCTTAAACAGGTAGTTATGAATATTTCTTAAGGGATGGATTTCTAAAGGTCAATTTATCTTATCTAGGTGGGGGGTTTATATCATTATCAATTGGTTGTGAGTTTATTGTGTGGAAGTGTGGATTGAGAATTTAATCTATAAACCTGATGGCTAAATTATAAGCTTATTGAGTCTTGATTTTAATAGGTTGCTGGGAGTTGATACTATAACTATTAGGGGGTGGATGCTGGGAAAGTAAACAGAGCAGTGGCGGAGAGCTGTAAGAGTTTAGCCTGGGATTAGAGCAGGTCACAGACCAGCCACTGCTGGGACTTCTAGAGTCCTGATTTTACTGGGTTGCAGGGACCAGAAAGTTTCTGGCTGGCAGACAGACAGCCGAGAGAGGGAGTCAGGCAATGGGGGCGTAGAGACTTCCATGGCTAGAGGATAGCTAGAGGTAGCATTGCATGGTTCACTAGAACCAGTTGCTGCAGAGATGAAAATACTCCACAGAGGCCATGTAGCCCTACGGTGCCTCCAATAGCACAGGAAAAAAAAAGATTCTATTTTTTAATAATTACTGCAACAAGAGGTAAAATGATAATGTTCTTGCTTTTACAAGAATTTACTTTCTACAAATATGCTGAATTACAAGGAAGGGAGTCAAGGGTTATGCTGAGCAAAAGCTCCCAGAAGAGATACAATGGTGAAATAATTCACCATCTGTGGCATGAAAATGGGGAGCTCACTTGAGCCAACTACAAGAGCTCATAGCGAAGCTGTCCCCCAAGCAGACATGGCTGAATCAACGAGTAAGACCCATGAAGCACACAAAAGGAAAGCAGTCTATGGTTCAGGCCCAGCTATGGATGACTTCAGTGAAGATGTTTTGAGCTTAGTCATCAACAGTGAGGAGTGTTACAGGTGGGCTGTAAGTGAGCTGCGTTCCAGACGATGAAAGGAAAGGGAGGGACAACACTTAGTGTGAGAAAGGAGGATACACCATATGGCTCAGCTGATCAGAGTGGAGATGACCCAGAGGGAAGAGAAGACCCGGGGAAGCAGGCTGGAGACCTGGGTAACAGTAAAACCATGGAGAACAGGGTCTTGTACACTACGCTTTGAAGACTAGCATGATGGGTAGCCACTGAGGAACTGTCAGCCAGAGAACAGCGTGACTGTGAACTTACACAGCAAGCAGAGGTAGGTTAAAGATGGCAGAGTACAAGGTTCTAACTAGATGTCAGAATTAAGGATCTCTTTGGAGAGTCCTTTGCAACTGAAGGGTCATGTAAAGGTACAGTTTGTCTTTTATCTAGCTTGTTTCAGATTTTTAACAACAGACTTCATTTCATTTTGACAGCAACCCTTGGGGGGTCAGTTGTTCCAGTATGGTTTGTACATGTCCTTTCAAAATCCACACTCTGAAATCCTTCCTCTCAATATCTTAAAATATTGGATTATCTAAAGACAAGGTTGTTATTACAGATATAACGGTAAGGACAATATCTATTGAAATGGAGTGGGCTTTTAATTCAATATGGCTGGTGTCCTTGTAACAAATAACTGTGAACACGTGTGCCCACAGAGAGAACACCAGTGGAAATAAAGGCCAGAATTAGGGTGGTGTGACTGAGAAGTTAAGATTATCAGCAAACTACAAGGAAGGAAAAAAGGAGAGAGGCACCGAAGACATCATTTTTCACAGTTCTTGGAGGAACCAACCCTGTGTCTCTTTGATTTTGAATATTAATATTTAGAGCAGTGAGATAATTTCTCTTGTTTAAGGCACCCAGAGGTGGGTGGTTTGTTATGGCAACCATAGTGAAATGGGTGCAGTTGCTTCCTCTGTCTTCTGCAAGAAGAAAGTCAAGGCTAGCCCAAACAGCATGCTCTTCAGATACAAGGTGACTGGGAATTTCAACTTACAACATCTTCTCCAGGTCAGCCCTCTTTCTACTCATAACCATGGAGCAATGCTCTGCAGTTTGTGAACATCTGTGTCCTATAGTCAGCGTCCCAGACCGTTTCCTGTAGAGGCAGACTGGGGGTTCTGGGTTCTAGATTCTAGCCAATGTAGTGTTTTATATATGTTTTACTCTTTAGAATAGAAAACTAGTCTAGGTTTCTCCAGATAAAGGCAGACCATTTGTAGCAAGAGATTTTCTTATAGCCAGTAACATAATCCACGTCTCTTGTGCTGATTGACTTACGTGCTAACTACAAAGAGGGAGGTGGCTGCAGAGTCCTGATTGGCTCCAGCATGTCTCATACAATCTTTTAAGAGACCCAAAATACCGTTTTGAGTTCCTCCAGGAGTTTTGCAACCCTTTTGGGCAGGTGACGAGTTGTATTTTGAGAGGTATGAGCCATACAAATGAACTTTGCTTGGCTTAGTATGTTTTATGAAAGTAATTTAAATATTGCACACCTTTCAAACACCAAGGCTCTGAGACAGAAACTCAACTGCCCGTTGTTCTGTGATGCTTAATTCTCATATGTATTTTGTGCTAACTTTCAGGTACGCTTACCCAGACCTGTAGTCGTGGCATGCGTGAAATTCTGTCCAGGTCTTTCCTTCAACAACTGCTTACAGTGGTCTCGTCTCCAAGCTGTGGTAGGTCTAATACTTAATGGCCAAATGCAAAATTGTTTTTATGTTTTTCTTTTTTTTAAAGCAAGAATGAAGACAGCCAGGGCTTCAGACTTTATTATATTTAGACTACATTCAAATAGGTTATTCGTACTGTAGACTAAGAATCTATCAGGGTTTAAAAAAAAAAAGGTTTGATTTGCTATAAGTTTTACCTAGTCAGAGATTTTTGAAATTTGTCCTCGAGAGCCCCCTTGCTCTACCTAAATGGTGCTACATGCCATATAAACAGAATAGTGTTGCAGAAAGATAATACTTAACCCTTTCATCTCCACATCTTCAGGGCTTTTTGTGCTCAGCCTGGGGTACGATGTCAACAGCACCAACTTTGAAGACGCCAAAGGTTTCCTTTGTCCACCGCAAGTTTCTGTCTTCAGAACACCCCCCTTTCTTTTGCCCATTTATAAACTTAACTTAGCACTTCAAATCTCCTTTAGCAAGAGGTCCACTTCTTCTCAAATAATATGGCTTTCTTTAACGAAGTCCCCAGAGCTTGCCAGCTGTCCTTCTTTATTTGAGATGGAATGGAGACGAAGCAAAGAGGTGATTGATGGGGTCCTGTCGGGGGGAGGGGGGGATAGCAGGAAATACTTCCAACTTCAATTTATTAGGTTCCTATTGACAAAGAAACTGTAAGCTCCTAAGAGCTTATTTAATTCACATTTTTATTTTTTTGGCTAATGGAAAGTTTCATGGTTGCCAAATAAACATGCTTCCTTCATTTTTCTCACTTTTGCTGACATATAATTTTGCTTTGGAAAGAGTTAATTAGAATCAGAAAGCAGCTGATTCAGCCAGAAGTGTTGGAGACAAGGTGCTTGGTAGCTGGGTCTTGCTTTTGATTTTTTTTTTTTTTTTGGACAGGATTTGCTGTAGATAGGAATGATGAGGTGCAGCTCGTTGGCACCAAGGATCTCCCTTCACACTGAATTCCTTTCAGTGTTTGGAAAAGGGAAAATGCGAGTTGCTTGCTCAGTTGCTGCCAGTGGGCAGTGCTGACCTTGGAGGTTTCAGAAAATGAACCTGACTTTATGGTTTTGGAACAGCTACTGCAATGAAAAAATACCTTTATCCCTGATTCATTTTTAGGGTGCATGCATGTTTGTGTGTCTCTCTGTGTGTGTAGGTGGGGGTAAAGATGAATGCAAGTATCTGCAAAGGCCAGAAGAGGGCAGTGGATCCCCCGGAGGTAAAATTTCAGGGACTTGGGAGTCACATAACGTGGACACTGGGAACAAACTTCTCTCCTTTGGAACAACAGCACATGCTCCTAACCACTGACCCACCATTCTAGTCCCCCAAATCCGTTTTGAAACCTTTCAGCCTTCCATATTGATCTGGAAAGAATTAAAGATATGGAGAAAATAATCACCTTCTGCAATCATGAGTTTGGGGAAGATACACTACCTGCCCACTCAATGCTGGACTACTCTTGCCTAAATGTACTTCCCTCAATCTTGTATAAACAATTTCCTCAATATTCTTGTCAATGTTAACATTTAACAATGTTAAAAAAATGTACTAAGCCCTCTATGACACATAGAATGAGCAAGGACATTCTTAATGAAGAGACAAATGAACAGAAAAATATGATTGAAGTAGAATTATGGAACAAGGGAATTCAACCAGTCACCCTTGAAACAACACAACATCAAAGCTCTCTATCAATAAACAACAAAACTTGAACCAATTTCAGGCTTCATGGTTGATAATCAAACCATGTGTACTCAAAATAAGGCAAAATACAAAATAAGGCAAAATTGAAGAACCAATCCCCAAGAACGCAAAGCCAGGTGATCTAGAGACAAGCAAAAGAAAGACCATCACAAACAAGATATAAGGGACAGGAACCTCAACTTGATTTTTGATCTCCATCAGGCATGTGCCCCACCTTCCTATGCGCAAGTACATGCATGTGCACAAACACAGAAGTTAAAATCATTGATATAAAGTTACTGCATCAGGGCTCATCCAGAACAGATAAGATTTATTTTTAACTTGTTATTTTTAACATCTGCAAGGAACCCATTTTCATATAAGGTCATGTTTACAGGTCCCAGAGCTCACACGTTCCTGGATGTAAAACTTCAGCTCATGATAATGTCATTGATATGAAAAGTTACACTGAATAGTGCAACCTGTAAGTGCCATCAGAAAGCAAATATAAGATCTCTGGCTAGAAAAATCTTCCATTGATGTAAGTATGGTTCTGAACAAAATATAGATACAAATATGTATTCTTAGTCCATAAATGAGCTCATAGGAAAAAAATCCACAAAGCACATAAGGACATGAGATATCACCAGACATGGGATGAGAATTTGAAGGAATAAAAAATCCAAACCCTCAAGGAATTAAGATTATGAAAAGGGTTCTGTAAGATGTCAGTGGAATTAAAGGAAGAAACAGGAATTAAGGTCAGAAATGGATAGGAAATAATGTGGCCTTGGGAGAGAGATAAGAGATTGTTTAGTGATGAAAGGTTTTAAAGCTGACAAAGAACAGGTGAGCTTAGTGACAGGTTAGGCAAGGCGAAAAGAAAAATCTATGGTGACTGATGCAGGGGCCAAGTGTGATCACAGGCACCAAGGGAGTCGAAACGTAAATTAGAAGGATGAGGGTGTAGATGGCTGAAAAGAGAAGACAAGGAACAAACCCATAATGATTCCAGGGAGAAGCAGTAAGGAGTCATGATTGTTGAGGTTTTGACTTTTGCTAGGTGACTTTTGCTAAACATTGGTCCCCAAGGTCTGGTTGCCCTAAGGATGAGGAGATCCGTCCACACACCAAGTGATGCTGTGTAACGTTGCTCCATAGTTAAAAACTGTCAGTTGAATAAAGATGTTTATACCCTAGAGTTGGGCAGAAGAGAAGTAGGCAGTGCTTTGGTTCCCAGGCTTGGGGTCTGATGCAGAAAACATGATGGCGAGGAGACAGAGAAGGTAGAGAGATATGTCCTGGGGGAAAGGGGTTGTGCTAACTGACCAGCTGCAGTAAGAGAGCCCTGGAAGAACATGATAAGTCATATCTCGGGGTTATTTACAGGAAAGTAGACGTAATAGCATACAGGGTAGATATCCGCTCAGCTCTAATGCTGTCCAAGGCTTATTATAAACATGAAAGTGTCTTTTGTCTGGGAACTGAATGATCTAAGGTAGGGTGGAAGCCCTTGATTGAGACTAAATATTTACTACAGCACATGAGTTGTGAGCTGGACCCTGAGCATCCTAGGTGCATTATTAGAGAGTTTACAGAACTCACCACATTGAAAGAAAAATCTAAATAAAGAATAATAGAAAACAGCCTTTTAGGGGAATGAGACCAGCAGCTCATCAGTGAAAGCAAAGGCAGTGACATCACAGTGCTTCAGGTGGAATAAAATAGAAAAACCTAGAAAAGTTCTAATCAACTAGGGTTCCACAGCGATTGATATCGGTCTCGCAAGGGTGAGTAGTGAAAGAAAGATAGGCCGAGTGGAGGAAACCTGGGATAGAGAGGCAGAGGGAGCAAAAACTAGGAATTACAGGAGAGAAAATCATTAGCAACCCTTCCTGAGGGACAAGGACATAAAGAATTGATATTCTAAACATCATGAACACATTCAATCTCGCTACATATCTAGAACGAAGGAGTGCCCAGCTCGGAATTCAAGGTTGACTCAGTATTAGGACCCGAGTCTGCGTTCCAGCACTGACATAGAAAGTAGGACAATGAGTGACTGTAAGTCCAACACTGGGAAGGCAGAGACAGAGAATACCTAGTGCTTGCTGGCCAGTCAGTCTAACTAAATCGGCAAACTCAAGGCTCAATGAGAGACCCTGTCTCAAAAAATAGGTGACAAGGAATGTGTCTGACATGGACCTCTGGCCTCCACAGGGGCACACATATGTATGCATACATACACATAGATACGATTGCACATTCACACTCTAAGGAAAATCAAAACACTTTGATATTCTAGTCAACATATAAAGTTTTTAATTAAATTAAGCTCCTAGGTGTGAACACACACACAAAGAAAGAGAAAAGAGACAGAGAGATAGAGAGAAACAGAAAGACAGAGAGACAGAGAGATGGAGAGTGAGATGGGAACCCTTAGCAGAGGCTTAATGAACAGGTGGAGAATATCAGATACTTAGAGAAATGATACTTCTGTAAGAGAAATGCTCAACTATGTTTTTTTTCTTTTTGAGATAATATCTCACTGTATAGGCCAGGAGGGCCTGGAACAGGAGCTGAAATTACATCTGTGCACCGTCAGGCCCATCTTTCTGTGTTAAAGTTTTTGTATAAGACCCCAAATAACATGAGGATACTTTTAATATTATTTTTAAGTTTTCATGTTAAGCTTATTTTTAAAGCTTGATTGAACCTAAGGGGATGGGGACTCCACAAAAAGACCAACAGGGTCAACTAACCTGCATCCTTGGGGTCTCCCAGAGACTGGACCACAAACCAATGAGCAAGTATGGGTTGCGCCAAGTCCCTCAATATGTAGCAGATATGCAGCTTGGTCTTCATTCAGGTCCCCCAACAACTGGAGTGGAGGCAATCCTTGAATTTGTTGCCTGCCTATGGTTCTTGTTCCCCCTTGCTTGGCTTCCTTGTCTGCCTCAGTGGGGGAGCATGTGCCTAGTCCTGCAGTAACTTGATGTGCCAGGGTGGATTAAGACCCTGTGTGTGTGTGTGTGTGTGTGTGTGTGTGTGTGTGTGTGTGTGTGTGTGTGTGTGTCCTTTCCCATCTCAAATGAGAAGGGGAAGAGGGATGGGAGAAGAGGTTATATAAGGAGGGGACAGAGAAGGGGGGCTGTGATCAGGACATAAAGTAAATAGATAAATTAATGAAAAAAGCATTCTAAAAATGGTGTTGTGCTACCTATATTTGGAAAATGGCAACCAACAGATTGGAAAAGGATCTTTACCAATCCTACACCCATTAGAGGGCTAATATCCAATATATACAAGGAACTAGAGAATCTAGACTACAGAGAACCAAATAGCCCTATTGAAAATGGGATACAGAGCTAAACAGACAATTCGCAACAGAAGAATCTTTAATGGGCAAGAAATACCTAAACAAATGTTCAGCATCCTTAGTGATCAGAGAAATGCAAATCAAAACAACCCTGAGATTCCACCTCACACCAATCAAAATGGCTAAGATCAAAAACTCAGGTGACAGCACATGCTAGCAAGGATGTGGAGAAAGAGGAACACTCCTCTATTGTTGGTGTGATTGCAATCTGGTACAAGCACTCTGGAAATCAGTCTGGAGGTTCCTCAGAAAATTGGACATTGCACTACCTGAGGCCCCAGCTATACCTCTCCTGGGCATATACCCACATGATGCCCCAACATACAACAAAGACACATGTTCTGCTATATTCATAGCAGCCTTATTTATAATAGTCAGAAGCTGGAAAGAACCCAGATGCCCTTCAACAGAGGAATGGATACACAAAATGTGGTACATCTACACAATGGAGTACTACTCAGCTATTAAAAACAATGACTTCATGAAATTCATAGGCAAATGAATGGAACTAGAAAGTATCATCCTGAGTGAGGTAACCCAATTACAGAAAAACACACATGATATGCACTCACTGATAAGTGGATTTTAGCCCCAAAGCTCAGATTACCCAAGATACAACTTACAGGCCATATGAAGCTCAAGAAGTGTCGATACTTCAGTCCTTCTTAGAAGGGAGAATAAGATACAGGAGGTAGAAGGTAGGAGGGACTTGGGAGGAAGAGAGGAATGGGAGGAAAAAAAGGAGGCAGGATCAAGTATGGGAGGAGACAGGGATGATATACAGAGGGTCAGGAATTTGAACAGAGGTGCGTAGCAATGAGGGATGGGAAACTGGGCACAGCCAGCAGAAAGTCACCAGGAAAGCAAGAGTCTCCCAGGACCCAACAGTGATGACATTAGCTGAAATACCCAACAAAGGGGATGGAGAACCTGTAGAGACCATATCCAGAGTTTAGGCAAGGCCCCTGGTTGGGGGATGGGGCCACCCACTCATCTCCAAAATTTTAACCCAGAATTGCTCCTGTCTAAAGGAAATACAGGGGCAAAGTGTGGAGCAGAAACTGAAGGAAAGGCCATCCAGAGACTGCCCCACCCGGGGATCCATCCCATATACAGACACCAAACCTAGACACCATTGCTGATGTCAAAAAGTGCTTCCTGACAGGAGCCTGATATAGCTGTCTCTTGAGAGGCTCTGACAGAGTCTGACCAATACAGAGGTGGATGTTCACAGCCAACCATTGGACTGAGCACAGGGACCCCAATGGAGGAGTTAGAGATAGGAGTAAAGGAGCTGAAGGGTTTTGCAACTCCAAAGGAAGAACAACAATATCAACCAACCAGAACCCCCAGAGCTTCCAGGAACTAAACCACCAAACAAAGACTACATATGGAGGGCCTAGGGCTCCAGCTGCATATGTAGCAGAGGATGGCTTTATCTTGCATCAATGGGAGGAGAGACCCTTGGTCCTGTGAAGGCTCGATGCCCCAGTATAGGGGAATGTCAGGGTGATGAGGTGGGAGTGGCTGGATGGGGGAGCACCCTCATAGAAGCAGGGGCAGAGGGGATGTGATAGTGTGTTTGCAGTGGAAACCAGGAAAAGGGATAACATTTGGAATGTAAACAAATAAAATATCTAATAAAAAAGAAATTAAGATTTTTTTCACACATCATCCAAAACTCAACTCAAAACAGGCCAAATACTCAAGTATAAGGTATATAACCATAATGGTATTAGATGAAAACAGAACATAGAGTAAAAAGTTTCTGACTACAGTTAAGCAATTATATTTTTTAAATTTTACATATAAGCCTCAAAGTACAGAAGACAAAAGCAACAATAAACAAATGAGATTTAATAAAATGAGAAACTTGTGAATGGCAAAGGAAAGCATTAAAGAAACAAAGAGACAAATATGTATGAAATGTGAGAAAACATTTTCAAACAGTACATTGAGTACGGAGTTACTATCCAAGTAATATTAAGGGTCCAGTCCAATAATGAGAAAAGAAATAACCCGATTTACAATGGACAGAAGATCTGAGAAGAAATTTCTCAGAAGTTAAAGAAACAGCCAAGGGTTTATACAAAATACAAATGCACCATCATTAGTCATACAGAGAAATGCAAACTAAAACCATAATAAAATACCATCTCAGATATCTTAGTTACATGTATGATTACTGACGGCACATAATAAGCATTTGCGAAGGTGTCGAAAAGGAAAATTGTATAATACCCATGGGTATGCTATTCAGTACAGTAATCACAGGAATAGCAAGAAATTAAAAATAACCCACCTTATCCAGCAATCTTTATAGTAGACACAATCCAAATAACATCAACATGACAGAGAGATAACTACGTTCTGACATTCATGGCAGTGCTAGTCACGATTGCCAAGTACGGAATCATCTAGAGCCCATCAATGGATGAATAATAAAGATAATATGATATGTAAGCATTGGAGTATAAGGTACACAGAGACAGTATGTACATGTATATATGAAATATAAACATATATGCAAACATCGGATATATCATGCATAAAGTAACTAAAACATTTTATATATATATATTCTGTTGCTCTGAAAAATAGAAAGGCAACTGAAGGGATAAAGATGTTATCTTGGTTTATGGTTTATAGTGCCAGCAAGATAGAGTCCCTTAAGGAAGAGAAAGCAAGACCATAGACCGCAAAGGCATGAAGACAGGAGCAAGACACTCCTGGTCATGATTTCACCAGTGTATAGGAAGCAAAGAAAGGGAAAACAGGAAGTGGGTTGTGGCTATAAACCATCTAGTGATGTGTTTCCTCCATCAAGAGTCTGCTGCCCCAGAAGAGCCAGACTTAATTCACAGCACCCTCCTGTGGCTCACAGCCATTTATAACTCTAGTCCCAGAGGAACTGATGACCTCCTCTGGCCTCTATCGGTTCTCCATCACTCACCCTGGTGGACATACATATGCTACAAACATACATCTAGGAAAATCACCCATATACATAAAATAAATGAATAAATATTTAAAAGAAATTGCTTACCTATGGAATATTCTGGGCCCTCAATCCTTCCATAAGACTCCCTCAGCACCATTCAATGTTAGGCTGTTGGTCTCTGCATCTGTTGGATGGAACCTCTCAGCGGACAGTTATGCTAAGCTCCTGTCTGCAAGCCATGAGGGCCCAGAAGAAGATAGGAACTCCACAGGAAGACCAACAGAGTTAACTACCCTGAATTACTAGGGTCTCTCAGGGACTGAACCACCAACCAAATGGTATACAGGGGCTGGACCTAGGCCTCCCTGCATATATGTA
The DNA here is from genome assembly GCF_011064425.1 of Rattus rattus. Taxonomy (NCBI): domain Eukaryota; kingdom Metazoa; phylum Chordata; class Mammalia; order Rodentia; family Muridae; genus Rattus; species Rattus rattus. Next base: position 222,836,126 of record NC_046155.1, on the reverse strand, counting down.
GCAGATACACAGCTTGGTCTTCAATCAAGTTTCCCAAAACTGGAACGGGGTTTGTCCCTAAAGCTGTTGTCCATCTGCAGAATCTGTTTTCCTAACCGGGATGCTATGTCTGGTCTTAGTGAAGGAGGATGCGCCTAGCCCTGTAGAGTCTTGATGTGCCAGGGTGGGGGAATACCCAGGGAGGGCTTCCACCCTCTTGGAGAAGTAGAGGAACTGTGTGAGAGGGGAACTGGGAGTGGTGTGGGTAGTGATTAGGGTGTAAAGTGAATAACTAGATAGATAGATAGATAGATAGATAGATAGATAGATAGATAGATACATAGATACATAGATACATAGATACATAGATACATAGATACATAGACAGACAGATAGATAAATGGAAAAATAGGTATTATTTACTATGGCAGGAAATACAGTTCAGTGGTAGAGTATTTGCCTGGCATATGTGAGTCCGTTGAGCTCAGCTTTTAGCACTAGAACAAAATAAAGTTTACTAATCATGTGTTCGCATACTAAATGGAAACTATGCATTGATGAATTTCCAAGTTCCTGGAGGCTTATGTGGTAAAGTATACTCATTTCCCATACACATTGGAATCATAAGTGCATTTTAAAAAAATACTTCCTACTTTTTAAATTTTCTGTTTTTATGATATACCTTCTCTACATTTCTGCAATGAAAATGTATTGCTTTTAATTTTTTAATGTTGTTAACTCAGTGGGAAAGGTTTGCCGTCTACTATGTAAAATCCCACAATCGACGCACTGCCAGCATGTCCCACAATCCTCACGTCATACACCTTAACAGAGAACGCATCCTCATCTCTTGCACAGTAAACATGAACATCAATGTTAATCTCTGAAAGAAAGTTCTCTTCTTACAGCTTGAGTCCTCATCTAGGAGGCACGTAAGAGTCTGACAAGCTTTTTTTATTTCTCAGTGCGGACCAGGAAGTTTACATTTTGTGATCAATAGATGCCCTGACTGTCCTAAGAGTTCTCAGCAGCTGAGTGGCTGTTTCTTCAGGCACTAAGCCACAGAACGTTTATCAGCTCATAACATTGAATTTTCCTCAAAGCAGAAATAGTGTTAAAAAGACTTCCAACTTTGGTCTTTCAACTAAAAGAAGGTCAAGCTAAACTGATTAATGTATTTTGTTTAATGCAGAATCTATAGCGTCTTTAAAGGGTCACAGAAGAATATTCCATGATTGGAATTAGTTTGGCTACTTTCAGGTAAAGTAATATTTTCAACTCCCTGTGCTTCATGGCCTCCAACTTAGTTATCCTGCATTTCCACTGCAATCATTTCCAAAATTAGCCTCAAATAGAACACAAGCTTCCTCTCCAAATATAGCCTCCACCACCACCAAAATAGAAACTTTTTTTCTTTCCTAATTTTCTTGGTCATAATCAGAAAAGGGAGAATGTAGTAAAATCCTTCCCTCTGAAGGGCATGCTAGGCATAATTCAAATCCCACTGGGAAAATAACAAATTGTTACAGACGTGTAACTGGCAGGTTTTTTACCTATTAATATTTCATAAGGCCACAGTTCCTTCAACTTGAGACCAGAATTTGGTTAAGTGTGTGGACTTCTCCAGACGTCAGCTGATGAGGACGGGGCTGTTGCTTCATTTCCTCTGTATGTTTTTGTTGGCACAGATCTGATGGTAAAACCAAGTTGGTGATGCAAAGCTATGCAATATGGAAGGTTGGAGAAGAAAACCAACTTTGAAAGTAGAATAAAAGATGGGAGAATTCTACACATAGCTATGGTAACAATTATAAATATTTACTATCAACATTATGAACACAGAAAGAATAGTAGAACAATTGTATCAGATAACACATGTGTTGGATGACCAGCTCAATCCGAGAATGTCAGTTGTAGTCAAAGAGCAGAAGGGACAGTGTAAAGCTTTATAGAGTCTTTCCATGACAGACAATTAAGAGCAGAATGTAAAAGAACTACAGGATCTCAAGTAGAAAAAATTTTCAGTTACAGCGCCCTTTTCTACCCTCACAGGTAGTATTTTATACAGAAGCCAGCAGATAATATATGCAAAAAAAATGTAGCTTTTGGATTGAAGAAGTTGAGGAAGGAGCACTGAAGGTAATCTAAGTGTACCATATGCAAGATGCCTATGCTTCCCCTACCTGTCTGCTCCATCCCGAGTCTTTGCTTGCTTCGTATTGAAGATGAGCATGGTGGCACTCATCTCTGGGAAATGTAGTCTCTGGATGTGTATATTACAATGGAGACCTATGACTGGTGAACAGTCACCAAATCATACTTATAGACATATCATAGTCTTAAATGCAGCTATCCTTGGTTTCTTTGTTCACTTTGACTTTGGAGGATAATGAGAGTCCCGGCTAGCAGCCTTCTCTCTTTACATGGAGGAACCATGTAACACGCAGATGTGTTGAGGCATAATGATGTGTACTAACTACGCTGACATTACAGTTATATTTGTTTTAGTTTATGTCACTATGGCTACAAACAGGGGCAAACAAGTCAGCAGAGAAGATTTATTTTTGCCCAGGGCTCAGGAGAGGATTTTCACCCATCCTCTGCTCTTGCCTGAGTCTTGGCAGTGGTGAGGTAGGACATGCTAATCACAGGAACATATGAAGAGGAAGCTATTGCCTTCATGGTCTGCAAGAATCAGAGTGAAGAGGGTACTGATAAGTGAATATAACCTAGAGTCCTATCCCTAGTCATCTGTTTCCTCTAATTAGGCCACATTTCCTGAAGTTTTCATAACATTCCCCCAAATATCTCCAACCGCATGATTATTCAATACTCGAGCTTGGGACAGACATTTCATTTTCAAAACACAGTATTGTACCCCAAAGGATCATGGCCACTTTATGATATGAAATGCATTTAGTGCACCTCTGGAAGTCCCCAAAATCTTTAATAGTTCTAACATTGCTTAAAAGATCAGACATCAAAAGGAGGTCAAAGGGATACAAATTGGAAAGGAAAAAGTCAAAATATCACTATTTGCAGATGATATGATAGTATACATAAGTGACCCTAAACGTTCCACCAGAGACTACTAAGCCTCATAAACAACTTCAGCAAAGTGACTGGGTATAAAATTAACTCAAACAAATCAGTAGCTTTCCTCTACTCAAAGGATAACCAGGCTGAGAAAGAAATTAGGGAAATGACACTCTTCACAATAGTCACAAATTGCATAAAATACCTCGGTGTGACTCTAACCAAACAAGGGAAGGATCTCTATGACAAGAACTTCAAGTCTTTGAAGAAAGAAATTGAAGATCTCAGAGGATGGAAAGACCTCCCATGCTCAAGAATTGGCAGGGTTAATATAGTAAAAATGGTCATTTGGCCAAAAGCAATTTACAGATTTAATGCAATCCCCATCAAAATTCAAACTCAATTCTTCATAGAGTTAGAAAGAGCAATTTTCACTTCAAATAACAACAAACAACAACAACAACGACAAAACAGGATAGTGAAAACTATCCTCAACAATAAAAGAACTTCTGGGGGGAATCATCATGCCTGACGTCAAGCAGTATTACAATGCAATAGTGATAAAAACTGTGATATAAGAACAGAAACAGGCAGGTAGATCAATGGAATAGAATTGAAGACCCAAAAATGAACCCACACACCTATGGTCACTTGATCTTTGACAAAGGAACTAAAACCATCCAGTGGAAAAAAAAGGTAGCATTCTCAACAAATGGTGCTAGTTCAACTGGAGGTCAGCATGTAAAAGAATGCAAATCAATCCATTCTTACTGCCCTGTACAAAGCTCAAGTCCAAGTAGATCAAGGAACTCCACATCAAACCAGATACACTCAAACTAATAGGAGAAAAAGTGGGGAAGAGTCTCGAACACATGGGCACTGGAGAAAATTTCCTGAACAGAACACCAATGACTTATGCTCTAAGATCAAGAATCGATAAAGCTGCAAAGATTCTGTAAGGCAAAAGACACTGTCATTAGAACAAAATGGCAACCAAACGATTGGGAAAAGATCTTTACCAATCCTACATATGATAGAGGGCAAATATCCAATATATGCAAAGAACTTAAGAAGTTAGACTCCAAAGACCCAAATAACCTTATTAAAAATGGGGAACAGCTCTAAACAAAGAATTCTCAGCTGAGGAATATCAAAAGGCTGAGAAGTACCTAAAGCAATGTTCAAAGTCTTTAGTCATAAGGGAAATACAAATCAAAACAACCCTGAGATTCCTTCTGACACCAGCAGTATGGCTAAGATCAAAAGCTCAACTGACAACAGATGATGGGAGGATGTGGAGAAAGAGGAACACTCCTCCATTGTTGGTGGAATTGCAGACTGGTACAACCACTCTGGAAATCAGTCTCGAGGTTCCTCAGAAAATTGGACATTCCACTACCTGAGTACCCAGCTATACCTCTCCTGGGCTCCAAATGATGCTCCAACATACAATAAGGACACATGCTCCACTATGTTCATAGCAGCCTTATTTATAATAGCCAGAAGCTGGAAAGAACCCAGATTCCTTAAACAGAAGAATGGATACAGAAAATGTGGTACATCAACACAATGGAGTACTACTCAGCTGTCCAAAACAATTACTTCATGAAATTCATAGGCAAATGGATGGAACTAGAAAATATCATCCTGAGTGAGGTGACTCAATCACAGAAAAATATACATGGTATATACTCACTGATAAGAGGATATTAGTCCAAAAGCTCAAATTACCCAAGATACAATCCACAGAGCAATGAAGCTCAAGAAGAAGGATTACCAAAGTGCAGATGCTTCAGTCCTTCTTAAAAGGGGGAACAAAAATATTTATAGGAAGAGATATGAAGTCAAAGTTTGGAGCAGAGACTGAAGGAATGGCCATTTAGAGCCTGCCCCACCTGGGAATCCAGCATATATATATATGTATGTATGGAGGAGAGAGAGAGAGAGAGAGAGAGAGAGAGAGAGAGAGAGAGAGAGAGAGACCAACCCTAGACAATATTGATGAAGTCAAGAAGTGCATACTGACACAAGCCCAATATAGAGAGGCTCAGCCAGAGCATGACAAGTACAGAGGCGAATGCTAGCAGCAAACCATTGAACTGAGAACAAGGTACCCTTTGGAGGAGTTAGAGAAAGGCCTGAAGGAGCTGACAGGACTTGCAACCCCATAAGAACAACAATACCAACAAACCAGAGCTCCGGGGACTTAACCACCAACCAGAGCACACATGGACAGACCCATGGCTCCAGCTGCATATGTAGCAGAGGATGGCCTTGTTGGGCACCAATGGGAGGAGAAGCCCTTGGACCTGCCAAGACTGGACCCCCCAGTGTAGGGGGATGTCATGGCAATGGGGTGGGAAAGGGGAGTTGTTTGAGAGGGGGGGACACCTTCATAGAATAAGGGGGAAGAGGATGGGATAGGCGGCTTATGGATGGGAAACCAGGAAAGGTAATAACATTTGAAGTGCAAATAAAAAATATCCAATAAAACTAAATGTCTAAGTTCAGTCTCCCTCAAGGCTCTTTGGTATAAGACCCTGTAAAGCACATCGTAAGCACACAGCAAATATTCTAGCTCCAAGAGGAAGGAACAGGACAATAGCAAATGTGTCACTAGAAGGCTGAAATGCAGGGAGACAAACGCAAAGTCCTGTGCCTACATGTCCTACAGCTGGGTACAGTAGTGCCATGGTATTAGCTGCAATGGGCTTGGCCACCCCCACCCCTATGGCCTTGCTCTTGTTTTCTATGTGTTCCTCTGTCTTGGAGTGTCTCCGCTCATTGTCTGCAGCTTTTCTTGGTTGGCATTCCATGTTCTTGGCATCTCCCCTGCAGCTTAGGCTTTATCTTCACAGGTTCAAACATTGCCATCTCCAAAAATGCTTCCAGGGACTCCAAACCCCATTACACATAGCCTGGACTCCCAGGCTTTCTGTTGAAATGTAGGTAGAAGCCACCATGACTTTGTAACTATGCCTGTCTACACAAGCTTCATGTGGACCATGCCAACATCTGCTGTCAGCTTGACCAGTAGTTTCTTTCCTTGTACTATGACTGAGGCTACCTCTGGATACCTCAGCAGATGACCACAGTAAAAAGGATCATAGAGACGAAATTGACTAGCATCCCTGGTTCACAGGGTGACATGAAAGTACTCTCTTCTCAGAAAATCCCTTCCAATGAAACTCTTCTTTCTTGCCCTCAACCTGCAATTGACGGGATATGGCTACTTCCTGAGATGCCTTCAGAGCCTTTTTTCTACTGTTCAAATAAAAAATGTTTGAATTCTTTTTAACAGCAGTGATTTCTTTAAAAGCCAGGGCTTCCTTAGCCCTAACTTTCCCCAGCCTTTCTAAGCGAACTGAAAATTTAAAGCCTTTCTGTTTTCCCCTGCCTCATCTTCTAACATTCCCACAGCATCCCTAAATGACACCACCATGCAAGACCAAACATTCAACGTATAAGCCAATGGAGACCATTTCATATTCAAACCGTAACAGTGACCATGAATACAGGATGGTGGACTTAGGCCTTCACCTTGGTTGGTGAAGAGTCGAATGATAGGATTCTTCTCATTTTCTTCACCAGGTTAAGCAGCCTACTGCCTTCAAACTCAGACTTCCACAAAGTCTTAAGTCAGGGACAAAAACACACAAAGTATTTATGAATACATACAATTCACGATATAACACAAATGACATGAAGTCCAAATGCCAATAAAGTTATCTTCCTATCCCAAACCCTGTGGACTAGGGCTTCACAGTTCACGCTGAGTACAAGACCTGGTCTATATAGCTCTCACCAGGGTCATCCATTACTCTTCATTTAAACTATTTCAGATTTTCTAGAGTCTACATCTTCCGACTTTTACAATTTATTCTAGTAAACCATTTTCAAAGATTTAAAAAACAGGTCCTCCTCATGTTTGGTTATAGCATAGCCCTTTTCTGACAGCACTTTTCTGTGTTACTTAATTTTGCAGAGCTGTGACAAAATCCATGACATAATCAAATTAAGGTGGAAATGATTTATTATTATTATTATTATTAATTAGTTTTTTGAGACAGAGATTCTCCGTGTAGTCCTGATTATCTTAGAACTCACTCTGTAGACTAGGCTAGGCTCAAACTCATAGATGCTCCTGCCTCTGCCTCCAAGCTGCTGGGATTAAAGGAGTGTGCTACAGCTGCCTGGATAATTTATTGAGCTTTGAATGGGTTTGATCGATGGTTGCCTGGCCCCATGTACTTGGGAAGAACATCATGCTAATAGCAGTGGGTGGAGGAAAATGTTCTTTACCTCAAGAAGGACAGTAACAGAGGAAGGATCGGACTGATAGGAATGGATGGCATTCAAAGTCACATCCCCAGTGAGTGGCTTACTTCAGTTTTACCCATTTTTCTAAAGTTTCCAGTACCAGTTTATATAGCACCACCATGGAACCAAGCAGTCGATGCTTGAGCCTTTGAGGGGCATTTCTTATTCACAGCATAGTTACATAGTAAATATTTTGCTATGTGCCATAAATTTGAGACCTAAACACAATGAAGAATGGCAAATAGGACATAAGTTGGCAATGGGGAAATCATTGGTATAGAAGGAGGAAGAGGAGAAGGAGAAGAAAGAGGAGGAGGAGAAGGAAGAAGAGGAAGAGGAGAAGAAAGAGGAGTAGGAGGAGGAGGAAGAGGAAGAAGAAGGAGAAGAAGAGGAAGAAGGAGAAGAAGAGGAAGAAGAAGAAGAGGAAGAAGAAGAAGAAGAAGGAGAAGAAGAGAAGAAGAAGAAGAGAAGAAGAAGAGGAAGAAGAAGAGGAAGAAGGAGGAGAAGAAGAAGGAGAAGGAGAAGAAGAAGAAGAAAGAGGGGATGGCAGTAGCCATAACAGAAGCAACAGCCACTGCCAGGGGATGTGGAGGAGGCTCCCCGAGGCTATCCAGTTTGTCCTATTTTGCAAGTTCCAGGTCAGTGAAAGACCTTGTCTCAAAAATACAATTTGGATGGTAGCCAAAAACCAAAAGGCAAGGTTTTCCTCTTAACATGCACACGAACACACATGCACATGAATACTCATGCACCTATACACACACACACACACACACACACACACACACACACACACACATTTTACAGCTCTAAAGGAGTATTTAGCATTATGTGTTCTCCTTCAAACGAAATCTATCTCCTGTTATCATTTCACATCCAACTGACAGTAAAGAACTGCAGAGCTGTACCAAGGATCTTCAGGTAATGACTTAGTTTGATTCCCTTTCAAAGGTAGTAATTAGTAACAATTACAAATGAGAAAATGTTCTGAAGAATCCCAGAGCACTGTTGAAGTTAGATGTCAATGTCAGCAAATGAGTAAAAGAATAGGAAATAATCTTAATTTAAGTGAACTTGTGGTAGGGGGGCAGTGCTGACGATCAAACTCCAACTTTTTGGAACCTAGGTGAGCTTTCTAATGGTGAGCTATACCCACAGCCTTAAAATCTGTTTTTGACAGTGTTTTTTTCTTTTTTCTTTTGCATGGATTTCCCTTTAGTTTCCTTTTCTGTAAATGAACATTTTAATGAAGTCATTGAAAATTTTCTTTGAAATTAGTAAAGTTATATAAATTTTAAATTTATATTCATTCATATGTTTGAAACCTGATGTTCTCTAAGGACTGAAAGAGACAGTATTATATTAACTGATTCTTTCAAGAATAATCTCAGTTTGTATATTTTCTCATGAACAGAGGTTGGTCATTTCTGTTCGGTACCCAAGTCTCCAAGGATGTCATTTTGGCCAAGAAATTACTTGTAGATCCAATTTTAACCTTGGGGAGAACTGTTCCAGATTTTAACCTAATTTTTATGCTTAAGTTTACATTTATCTTGAGAAAAACATATTCCTTTATTTTCAAGTCACATGACTAGAGTAATTAATGGAATTGCAGAAATTAAGATATTAAATATAATTTGCTTTAATGGAACTGGACTACTAAGAAAAAATGACCCTCTTACAGCATGGCCAATTGTCTATCTGTTACAAAGTGGGTCTGAGTCATGTATTTTACTCAGAGTCTTTGGACAAAAAGACAAACTTCACTTTACAAGAATGTATGGGTGTTGTCTCACTGATAGCTAACACCCTACCATTGAATGCTGATACATGTAAATGTTACCTTTATTGTTTTGTAGTAATTGTCTTCAAGGCTTACTGCCCTCTGGACACAGAGAAATAGGAGCAGTCAGCAGCAGGAACCTACTGGTTTCTGCCTGCACCTGGAACTGAAAATACATTAGCAGTTTGACTGCACACCTGAAAGCTCTAGAACAAAAAGAAGCAAATTCACTCAAGAGGAGTAGAAGGCAGGAAATAATCAAACTCAGAGCTGAAATCAACCAAGTAGAAACAAAAAAGAACTATACAAAGAATCAACAAAACTAGGAGATGATTCTTTGGGAAAATCAACAAGATAGATAAACCCTTAGCCAAAATAACCAGAGGGCAGAGAGACAGTATCCAAATCAACAAAATCAGAAATGGAAAGGGAGACATAACAACAGAAACTGAGGCAATTAAAAAAGTAATCAGATCCTACTACGAAAGCCTATACTGAACAAAACTCAAAAATCTGGAGGAAATGAACAATTTTCTAGACAGATACCAGGTACCAAAGTTAAATCAGGATCAGATAAACCATCTAAACACTCCCCTAACCCCTAAATAAATAGAAGCAGTCATTAAATTCTCCCAACTAATAAAAAGCCCAGGACCAGTCGGGTTTAGCACAGAATTCTATCAGACCTTCAAAGATGACCTGATACCAATACTATTAAAACTATGCCACAAAATAAAAACAAAAGGAACACGACCTAACTCATTCTTTGAAGCCACAATCATGCTTATACCTAAACCATACAAAGACCCCACAAAGGAGAACGTCAGACCAATTCCCTTCATGAATATTGATGCAAAAATACTCAATAAAATTTTCACAAACTGAATCCAAGAACACATCAAAATGATCATTCACCATGATCAAGTAGGCTTCATCCCAGGAATTCAAGGATGGTTCAATATATGGAAATCCATCAATGTAATCCACTATACAAACAAACTCAAGGATAAAAACCATATGATCATTTCATTAGAGGCTGAGAAAGCATTTGACAAAATTCAACTCCCATTCACGATAAAAGTCAAACTAAATAGAGAGAAACTTGAAGCAATCCCACTAAAACCAGGGACTACACAAGGCTGCCCACTCTCTCCCTACTTATTCACTATAGTACTTGAAGTCCTAGTCAGAGCAATCAGACAACAAAGAGGTCAAAGGGATACAAATTGGAAAGGAAGAAATCAAAATATCACTATTTGCAGATGATATGATAGTACAATTAAGTGACCCCAAAAGTTCCACCAGAGAACTTCTGTAAGGCAAAGGGCACTGTCAATAGGACAAAATGGCAACCAACAGATTGGAGAAAGGTTTTTACCAATCCAACATCTGATAGAGTGCTAATATCCAATATATATAAAGAACTCAAGAAGATAAATGGATATTAGCACAAAAGCTTGGAATACCTAAGAAAAAAATTCACAGATCATATGAAGCCAAAGAAGAAAGAAGACAAAAGTGTGATGTTTTAGTCCTTAGAAGGGAGAACAAAATACTCAAGCAGTACATACACAAAGAGTGGAGCAGGGACTGAAGGAAAGGTCATCCAGAGACTGCCCTACCTGGGGATCCATCCTGCAGCCATAAAATCCAGTCACTATTGCTGATGCCAAGAAGTGCTTGCTGACAGGAGCCAGATATGGGTGTCTCCTGAGAGGCTCTGCCAGAGCCCTACTGACACAGATGAGGATGGTTGCAGCTAACCATTTGACTGAACAAGGGAACCCCAATGGAGGAGTTAGAGAAAAGACTGAAGGAGTGGAAGGGGCTTGCAACATCATAGGAAGAACAACAATATCAACCAACCAAACCCCACCAGAGCTCCCAGGGACTAAACCACCAACCAATAAGTACACATGGAAGTTCTCATGACTCCAGCCACATATGTGGCAGAGGATGGCATTGCCCAGCATCAATGGGAAGAAAAGTCCTTGGTCCTATGAAGGCTCATTTCTCCAATGTAGGGTAATGCCAGGTTGTTGAGGTTGGAGTGGGTGGGTGCCTCATAGAAGCAGGGGGAGGGGGTATGATAGAGGAGGGAAAGGGATAACATTTGATATGTAATATACATAAAATATCCAAGAAAAATAAAATTATTTTTAAAAAAGAAACTTGAAGAAGACATGATGTTTAATAGTGTAAACATTACCCGTTGATCCTCAAAAAGTCAGTGAAAAGGTATTTTTCACAGAATACTTTTATTACCATGAGTATATATCATTTTCATTTTTCACAAAGTAAGAATGGACCTTTAGACTGGGGAAAGATTCTTCCCTTCTTTTTGAGACAGTGTTTCACTATGTAACCCTGGAGGGTTTGATACTCACTGTGTTGATCAGGCTGGTCTCAAAACCTACAAAGATCCCTCTGCTTCTGATTCCAAGTGCTTGGACTAAAAGCATGCACCATCATAGCTGACATGAATATCTTATGGGAGGGATCTGGAAAAACCCTATCTCATAACTGTCAATGAGGGATGCGCAAATTAGTGTGTACAAAAGTTTTACCACTCTCTCCTTTACACAGAATATTTTCAGTGTAAAATACATTGTAATATAATATAAATATAATATATGTAAATGTTTATAATATAAATTTTATACATATGTATGATGGTACTTAAAGAAGTGTACCTGATACTTCAACACAAGTTAAACAGGACCAGGGTACCAGTTATGGTTGTAGAAATTCAATATCTTTCATAAAAATAGTCTGATCATCTGTTTCAGTCTTTCTCCCAACAAAGCATTTCATTTCTTTTTAATGATATGCCAGAATAATAAAAACCTTTCTGGTTATGCACATTACTTAGACTTTGTGGACCATTTCCCCAGCACTGTGTTTTCTTCACAGTCTTAGGCGTCTGAGTGTTCTTGTCCATGTTTTATTAACTGCACTCTTTTCTTCTCAGAACTTGTTTGCTCATTCTTGGAATTATCCTCTTCTCCCTGTCCAGGTCTAGCACTTAGCATGGTGCTTCAACTATAAGAAACCCTTCTCATATAGAATGAAAGGATCCATGCCTAGAAACTGGTGACTAACGATGTCCAAACATACAAATTGGGAGCAAAGAGGTCAGGAGAGTTTTGTGCTCACCAAAATTTTCACATCATACAAAATTGGCTTGCTATAGCAATTTCGAAATGGCCTATTACTGTCAGGCAGACAAAATCTTTCCAGCTGGACTCATTATGTTTTACTTTGCTGTTGTGTGTAGCTTGACCCAATAATCCTTACAAACACATTAAGTCAGCTAAGGGGGCCTTTAACAGGAGACATCATTAAAGTTACACCACATTGCCATTCTTTTAGATCTGGAACCTAGAGATGCTTCTTGTTCTCATAATTATAGCATCCACGTATGTTATTTCTCTAATCCTGGATGTAGTGTTATATTTCTTGTATTTTATCAATGAACATTGAAATATTACACTTCCCTGATGAGAAGCCTAACGTCACCTGGCCTCTTGGCAGCAAACAGGTATAAGGAAAGATTTGCGAGTAGGAATCCCACCTGCAGTGAACGGTACACACATCCCGTGCAACACAGATCCACCAGTCTTTGTGCCTGAGTAACTACTAATAGCCAAGAGCTCCCTGACAACTGCTGTTTGTGACAGTCTGGACGTATCTTAGTAACAGAGTACAATCCAACCTGTACTGGCTTTGGGTGCCTGTAGAGTGAGTTACACTTTGTCTTCTGAGTGAACTCTTAAGGAAAACATTCGTTATCTTTTGCTTTGAAATGGTTGGAGATGCAAATGATTAAAATCTAAAGCATCGTGGGATAGGATGTGAACTGTGAACAGCTTGCATGACCCATGTCTATCCATCGAAACAGGAAGTCATCCTACCCCTCAATAACCAGTTTCTCCTCTTCCTGGACCTAAAAAAGGAACCCCTGAGCGACAAGTAGGGCTCTTAAGTAAATCTTGCTCAGGCCCATCATGGCCTGCAACGTCCTCTGAACATTCCCTTTGCTTGTGAATAAAATCCCGTGCCGCTTGGCTGTTGGTGTGGACCTTTTCAGTTCTCTGAATGAAAGATTAAGAACCTGGAATCCTTCTTGTTGAGAGAGCAATCCCTCTGGCATAAATATCAACGCAATTGATATTTTTTCAGACGTCCCACGAGGGATGCAAGAATCCATGAAGTCAAATTTCTCTTAAATACATGCATATGGGTAGTGGCAGTGCCACACTCAGCCTGATCCTCTGAGTCCTATAGTGGCCCAGCGCTGGGATTTTGAATGGTACTGTGAGTTGCTAGTACTGTTATAATGGAAAATCCCATAAGATGCCAATCCACGGAGAGATTTTGAATCTATTTACTGTTTGTACTGATAATTAGTGTCACACCTGTGGTTAGAACACAGAACTTCAAATGTTTAGTCTAGTACTTATTTATATACACTGAATTATCTCCAAATCCCAGAGGGCTAAATGAACAAGAGAAAGTCACACCGAAATATTTTTAAAAAAATCATGTTCTTTCATTGTAGAAATTTGTCATTTGTTGGTATAAAATGTCTTTTTCTAAAGGTTAGGAAATTTTAGTTTTCCCACTAGTCTGAGCAAAATGTTTGAGATTAAGAGCCTTTTATAAAATCTTCTGTTTATGCTTAATGTTTTAGGAGACAATATCCATATAGAGGTTTCCAAACCCCCAGATTATTATAACAAGGATTTAGCTCATCCACCCCTTCTAAAAATAAAAACAAAATTAGAAAAGCGAGAAAGAGCAAGGGTTGTTGAGAATACTTGACAACCGACAACTAGGAAAACAAGTCTTAAAACACGGGAATTAGTAAAGTAATTTTTTATTGGATTTTTTTATTTACATTTCAAATGTTACTCTCTTTCCTGGTTTCCTGTACATAAGCTCCTATCTCCTCCTCCTCCTCCCCTTCTTCTATAAGAGTGTTCCCCTCACTTCCACCTGCCTCCCAGCCCCTCCAAATGACATTCCTTTAAACTGGGGGTCCAATCTTGGCAGAACCAAGGACTTCTTTTTCTTTTGGTGCCCAACAAGACCATTTTCTGCTACATATGCACCTGGAGCCATGGGTCAGTCCATGTATAGTCTTTGGGTAATGGTTTGGTCCCTGGAAGCTCTGGTTGGTTGACATTGTTGTTCAGCTCTTTTAATCCTTTCTCTAATTCCTCCAATGGGTGTCCTGTTCTCAGTTCAGTGGTTTGCTGCTAGCATTCACCTCTGTATTTGACATGCTCTGGTTGAGCCTCTCAGGAAACAGCTATATCCGGTTTCTGTCAGTATGCACTTAGCTTCATCAATCTTATCTAGTTTTGGTGACTGTATATACAGGGGCCACATGTGGGGCAGGCTCTGAGTATCCATTCCTTCAAGTTCTGCTCCAAACTTTGCCTCCATGCCCCCTCCTATGAATATTTTTGTTCCCACTTTTAAGAAGGAGTGAAGCATCCACACTTTGGTTGTCATTCTTCTTGAGTCATGTGGTCTGTGGATTGTATCTTGGGTAATTCGAGCATTTGGGCTAATATCCACTTATCAGTGAGTGCATACCATATGTGTTTTTCTGTGATTGGGTTACCTCACTCAGGATGATATTTTCTAGTTCAACCCATTTGCCTATGAATTTCATGAAGTCATTGTTTTTAATAGCTGAGTAGTACTCCATTGTGTAGATGTAGCATTTTCTGAATCCATTCCTTTGTTGAGGGCATCTGGGTTCTTTCCAGCTTCTGGCTATTATAAATAAGGCTGTTATGAATATAATGGAGCATGTGTCTTTGTTGTATGTTGGAACATCGTTTTTGGTATATGCCCAGGAGAGATGTTGCTGGGTCCTCAGGTACTGTGATGTCCAATTTTCTGCGGAAACTCTAGACTGATTTTCAGAGTGGTTGTAACAATGGAGGAGTGTTCCTCTTTCTCCACAACCTTGCCAGCATCTGTTGTCACCTGTGTTTTTGATATTAGCCATTCTGACTGGTATGAGGTGGAATCTCACGGTTGTTTTGATTTGCATTTCCCTGATGACTAAGGATGTTGAACATTGCTTTAGGTGCTTCTCAGTCATTTGATATTCCTCAGCTGAGAATTCTTTGTTTAGCTCTGTACCCCATTTTTAATAGGGTTACTTGGCTCTCCATAGTTTAACTTCTTGAGTTCTTTGCATATATTGGATATTAGCCCTCTACCAGATGTAGGCTTGGTAAAGATATTTTCCCAACTTGTTGGTTGCCATTTTGTCCTAATGACAGTGTCCTTTGCCTTACAGAAGCTTCGCAGTTTTATGAGGTCCCATTTGTCCATTCTTGATCTTAGAGCATGAGCCATTGGTGTTTTGTTCAGGAAATTTTTCCTAGTACCCATGTGATTGAGATTCTTCCCCACTTTTTCTTCTATTAGTTTGAGTGTATCTACTTTTATATGGAGGTCCTTGATCCACTTGGACTTAAGGTTTGTACAGCGAGATAAAAATGGATCGATTTGCATTCTTCTATATGGTGACCTCCAGTTGAACCAGCACCTTTTGTTGAAAATGCCCTTTCTTCCATTGGATAGTTTTAGCTCCTTTGTCAAAGATCAAGTGACCATAGGTGTGTGGGTTTATTTCTGGGTCTTCAATTCTATTGCACTGATCTCCTTACCTGTCTCTGTATCAATACTATAAGTTTTCATCAGTATTGCTCTATAATATTGCTTGAGGTCAGGGACGGTAATTTCCTTAAAAAATTTTTTTTTATTGTTGAGGATAGTTTTCGCTATCCTGGAGTTTGTTATTTCAAATGAATTTGCAAATTGCTATTTCTAACTCTTATGAAGAGTTGAGTTGAATTTTTATGGGGATTGCATTGAATCTGAAGATTGCTTTTGGCAAAAATGGCCATTTTTACTAAATTTATCCTGCCAATCTATGAGCATGGGAGGTCTTTCCATCTTCTGAGATCTTCTTCAATTTCTTTCTTCAAAGACTTGAAGTTCTTGCCATACAGATCTTTCACTTGCTTGGTCAGAGTCACACCGAGGTATTTTATATTATTTGTGACTATAATGAAGGGTGTCATTTCCCTAATTTCTTTCTCAGCCTGTTTATCCTTTGAGTAGAGGAAGGCTACTGATTTGTTTGAGTTAATTTTATCCCCAGCTACTTTCCTGAAGTTATTTATCAGAAACTTTTGGGGTTACTTAAGTATACTATCATATCATCTGCAAATAGTGATATTTTGACTTCTTCCTTTCCAATTTGCAACCCTTTGACCTCCTTTTGTTGTCTGATTGGTCTGGCTAGAACCTCAAGAACTATATTGAATCAATAGGAAGAGAGTGGGCAGCCTTGTCTACTCCCCGATTTTAGTGGGATTGCTTCAAGTTTCTCTCCATTTAGTTTAATGTTAGCGACTGGTTTGCTGTATATGGCTTTTACTATGTTTAGGTATGGGCCTTGAATTCCTATTCTTTCCAGGACTTTTATAATGAAGGGGTGTTGATTTTTGTCAAATGCTTTCTCAGCATCTAATGAAATGATCATGTGTTTTTTTTCTTTGAGTTTGTTTATATAGTGGATTATATTGATGGATTTCCATAAATTGAACCATCCCTGCATCCCTGAGATGAAGCCTACTTGATCATGATGGATGATCGTTCTGATGTGTTCTTAGATTCGGTTTGCAAGAATTTTATTGAGTATTTTTGCATCAATATTTATAAGGGAAATTGGTCTGAAGTTCTCTTTCTTTGTTGGGTCTTTGTGTGGTTTAGGTATAAGAGTAATTGTGGCTTCATAGAAGTAATTGGGTAGTGCTCTGTTTCTATTTTGTGGAATAGTTTGGACAGTATTGGTATGAGGTCTTCTATGAAGGTCTGCTAGAATTCTGCACTAAACCCATCTGGTCCTGGGGTCTTTTTCATTGGGAGACTTTTAATAAGTACTTCTATTTCTTTAGGAGTTATGGGGTTGTTTAGATGGTTTATCTGATCATGATTTAACTTTGGTACCTGATATTTGCCTTTTAGTCTCAGGTAGTGTCTCTTTTTGTTTCTGAGGTATGTTTGCTGTACACTGCAAAATGCTGGGTTCTCTGTTACTATTCAGTCTGTTAGTCCATGTCTTTTTGTTTGGGAACTGAGTCCATTGATGTTAAGAGCTATTAAGGAATAGTGGAATATTTGGAGTTCTGTAGGCTTCTTGTATGTTTATGGGCATCTCTTTCTTTAGGTTAGGGAAGTTTTCTTCTATGATTTTGTTGAGGATATTTACTGGCCCTTTAAGTTGAGAGTCTTCACTTTCTTCTATACCTATTATCCTTAGGTTTGATCTTCTCATTGCGTTCTTTTTCCTGGATGTTTTGCGCTAGGAGCTTTTTGCATTTTACATTATCTTTGATGGTTGTTTCGATGTTCTCTACAGTATCTTCTGCCCCTGAGAGTCTTACTTCTTTCTCTTGTTTTCTCTTGGTGATGCTTGCATCTATGACTCCTGATCTGTTCCCTAGGTTTTCTATCTCCAGAGTTGTCTCCCTTTGTGATTCTTTTTCTATTTCCATTTTTAAATTCTGGTTGGTTTTGTCCATTTCCTTCACCTGTTTCATTGTGTTTTCCTGTAATTCTTTAAGGGATTTTTTTTGTCTCCTCTTTAAGGGCTTCTATTTGTTTACTTGTGTTGTCTTCTATTTCTTTAAGGGAGTTATTTATGTCCTTCTTAAAGTCCTCCATCATCATCATAAAATGTGATTTTAAATCCAGATCTTGCTTTTCTGGTGTGTTGGGATATTCAGTATTTGCTTTAGTGGGAGAACTGGGCTCTGATGATGCCAAGTATTCTTGTTTTCTGTTGCTGAGGTTCCTGTGCTTGCCTTTTGCCATCGGGTTGTCTCTGGTATTAATTTGTCTTGCTGACTCTGAAAGTGGCTTCACCTTCCTGTAAGCCTGTGTGTCAGAACTCGTGTAGACTTGTTTTCTTTCAGTCCGATCTGGTAATAGAGAGGTCTGCTCTCAGGTGTGTAGGCACTCCTGGTGGCTGGCTTTCAGCTCTCAGCACAGGCAGAATCTTGAAGAGTCCTGCCCCTGACTGCTCCTAGGTCCCTGTGCCCAAGGGGCACAGATGGCATTAGGCGATTTTCTCTTGGGTCAGAAATGTGGGCAGAAAATGTTTGTGTCTTCTAGGTTCTCAGGAGTGTCTGCACTTTTGAGGATCCAGCTCTCTTCCCCATGGGATTTGGGTGCAGGGAGGTGTGGTACTGGTTCAGTTGAGTTCTGGGTGCAGGCAGAGCTGGTTCCTGCCACTGACTGTTCCTATATTCCTGTATCCAGAGGCACTATGCAGTTTCCTCCAGGGCCAGGAATGTGGGCAGAAGTGGGCAGAAGTGGTGGTCTGTGCTGAGGTCTCCGGATTGTTTGAACTTCTTGGCATTCATCTCTCTCCCCCACGGGATTTGGGTGAAGGGAGCTTTAGTAAAGTAATTTTTAAGACTACCTCAGCCTGTGGCCTTGAAGGACACCATAGTCTAATGTTGATGTCTCCCCAAGATTCTTATGTTGAAACTTGATCTCTAATGTAATTGTTTCAAAAGGTGAGACCTGGAAATGATCAGAGCTGAAAACTGCCTTCGTGAATTGAATTTGTGTCTTCATGAAAAACACCCGAAAGAATGAGACAAGGAGGAGCAAGATGATACCTGAAATAGAGAAAAATCCTTTCCAGGACACCAAACCTTCTGACACTCAATATTCTTCTTAATAACTTCAGAACTCTAACACATAATTCTCATTATTATACTTTATTATAGCACATAGATTGCAAAATTTTCCTATTTATATATGTGTATATAAATGTATGTACACTTATTATGTGTACATATGTATTCCTTTCCACTTTGACCTCCCCCCCTCTCTCTGTGTGTGTATGAGTGTGTGTGTGTGTGTGTGTGTGTGTGTGTGTGTGTGTTGCACACAGAAGTCAGAAGAGGGTATTGGATCTCCTGGAGCTGCACTTATAGGCAGCTGTGATCTACCCCATATGAGTGAGTCAAACCCAACATTAATCCCCAGGCAGAGCAACAAATGTTCTTAACTATTGAGCCATCTCTCAGTGCAATCTGCCTTACCTTTGAGTTACCCAGTTCATGCTATTGGAATATAGAATCCCAAATAGAGTAGAAAAAAGGTTTTTTCAGGCTGTGGTGCATCCTGGAATCCAGAAAGAGCACAAGAACATCTGAGACTGGGAGATAAAAATTAGACACTGAGGGCAGGTAGTTCACAGAAAAATGGTGGGAGAGCACACAGGGTATGAACTTGCAGCTTTAAGAGTCCATATGAGGAACATGTTGATTAAACTCATAGATGGAAACTACCAGAAACTATGAAGAAGGGCCCTAGTGAGAGCTTCTGAAGAACTAGTTTCCTCTGCTCCCACAGGGCCAGGGACAGTGCCTCATGTCACCAGTAAGACTGAAAAACTGTATCATTCATGCAACCCCTTGCTAAATACTCATTAGTCCTTGCTTACTTTAAAGGGAATCATTAACCTCAGACCAGGAGCTCCTGTTGCTCCATTTTACTATAAAAAGAGACCAAGGATAAAACCATTTCCACGTAGCTTAGCCACATTCTGAAGTACAGCTCAAGAATATTCATAAGAATATTAATTAATCCACACTGCAGGGTGAAATTCACAGTATGCGTCATTCATCTGAGGTTATCAATGAAGCAATGCTCATAATGAAAAAAACAATGCCCAAGAACTGGTAGAATCAACTGGTGAAGGTGTGGTAAGCACCATAGCTGTGTTCCACATGCTCAGAATGTGAAAGAGATATATGGTAGATGTGAAAATAAGGACCTGGTGGCTTCTTCAGTCCAGAATGGCTTATACCATTCCAGGATGGCTTCTGCCACAGTCAGTTCCAGCAGTACACTCTAGGCAGCAATGGCCAGCTCACTAACAACTCCCATAAAAGCCACTGGCCATTTCCTAGTGGAACTTCTTGAGGCTAAGAATATCCTTTTCAGAAGCTTTTCCTGGCAGGCAAGAGGTGAAACTTCCAGAAAGTTCCATTTGAGTGGCTCCACAGTGAAATTTTTACCTATGCTGAGTCACAGCTATGCCCTCTCTATCAGACATGGGTGGCTTGTTCTGTTTTATTTCTAATTTCTTTAGGATAGGCTCTTGTGTATGCCAGGGTGGCATCAAGCTTACTGTGGAATTGAGAATGATCTTTATCTCTTGATCCTCCTGCCTCTACCTCTTGAGTACTGGGATTACAGACGTGTACTACAGAGATTGGCTAGGTACTGTCTTAGCACAGGCCTCTTCCTTGGCTGTTATATTGTTGTCCTAGGTATAGTTACTGCTTTTTACATTTGATATTCTATTTTCTTCAGAGTTACTATTAGTTTGAAGATTTTAATTGTTGCTAGATCTGCACTAGAACACAGAGTTAAGAGATGAACACGCAAAAGAGTACTGGAAGTGTTCTTTTTGAGTCACTGAAGATTGACAATTATAAAACCAATTCAATTAGGGCAATCACAAGGTGAAAATTTAAAAGAAGTACCATAAAACTGCAACAATTCAGTGGTGAATCAGGTAAGAGCAGGTTGAGACTAGTAAATTAAAAAGGAATCCCTAAGTCAGATTACAAATATATACAAATAAACCGTGTTGTCAGTTAGAGTTTTCAATATTGAGTCAATACTAATTTCCTCTTAAAAAAGTTTTCAATATTGAGACGATACCAATTTCCTCTAAAACAAAAACAAAAATAAAAAACAAAAAACAAAACAAAATACAGCAACAACAACAACAACAACTACAACAACAACAGTGCCAATCAGAATGCTAACAGGTTACTGGCCTCATTTTAGCAATCAGACTTTAAGACTCATTCAGATACAAAGAAGAAAGAAGACCTAAAGCTAATCTGAGGAAGAATAAGACATTGTTGACTGTGTAGTATTTATCTTCAGACTTACTATAGGGTGGCAAGAACCAAAATGGCACAGCACAGGCACAAACAGTGTCCAGGAAGGACACCATTCATGGAAAAGCAGAGGGGGTATCGTCTAATTCAGAGTAACTGAGAACAAATCAGTGTTTGCTTGATACAGGAACTGCAGCACACTTTGGGGAGATAAGAACTTGGATAACGAAAGGACCTTTAATGAGGAGGGCTACATTCTCTATCTTGTTTGTGGCAATGAGTTCAGAGTTGTGTGACCGTCTTTAAACTTTAAGATTACATATATTCCACAATAACTTGGATTTACGTATTTAAAATAGATGCTTTAATTGCATGCTCGTGATACCTCAAACAGATTATGAGGTTTATGTACTAGTTCCTAAGAGGGTGTTTTTTGCCTTAGAAAATGGGTAGTTACTTCCCCCATGTATTATTTTTATTCACAGGAAATCATATTTAGACTCAATTTTCATGTTCTTCCATAGACTGCTAAAAACTTTGTTGGTTCTTGACCTTTGGCTGTCATTGAAAAGGTGTTGTTTTCTACAGCAGAGTTCAGCAAATCGTGTGAAATCATGGTATGTGATGGAGTCCCCCACTTCATCACTGATGGTCCAAAGGCCTTTTACTGTTATCTGCAGCCTCTTCACAGTTTTCTCATCCTTAGTCATTCATGAACTGGACACGAGAAAGGAGATTTAAATCCCTTTATCCTTCATGTTACATCAAAATGGCAAAGGCACATAAGATGCACTTAGCAAGTTGCAAACGTCAGACAGCTAATGGCTACCTCTTCATGAAAGTGTTCCCTCCCATCTAACTGGATGTCTGCTTCTACGTTTCCAATTCTTCCCATTTGGCAAACTGCAAAAGTCCAGGACCATATTTACTTACAGTTGTTTTATCACCCATATAGAAAAAAATAATAATGTTAGAAAATAAATGGTATAATTTCTTAGTCATTGTATTTGCTAGGTGTTGGGATCATAACTTTGAGTGCACTATATTTTCATATTCCCATAGCAATTACAAGACACTATACTACCAGTCACTGTTTTACAGGTGAGGAACAGAGGCTTAGAGAACAAACCTAATCTATTAACTGACAGGAAACTATTACAGCCACTTCATCCAAGTAAGATTCATTCCAGAACAATATGCAGGGAAATTGAACTGTGACTCCCTAACACCTGACCCATTAGAGCACTGAGAAGTAAAGGGTATAAGAGATTGGCAAGGATATAGGAGATGATTATTCTTCCACATTGGCTGATGCTTGTGGAGTGTGGAATTTCATATGTTTGGTTCCCAGCTGGTGACACTACTTAGAAAGTGTCTGAGTCCTTGAGGAAGGTGGAGCCTCACTGGAAGCTGTGCATTCCTGGGGCTTTATATCCCAGCCCTGTTTTCTGTTTACTTTCAATTTCCTGATTACAGTTGTGATGTGATCAGTCAGCATACTAGCCATGCTGCTCCTGCCATGATGGATTGGACCCCTCTGGAACTGGGAGCCAAAACAAACTCTTTTCTCTTTCAAGTGCTTTTGTCAGGGTGTTTTATCACAGCAATGGAAAAGTAACTGAGATGGAAGTAAAATACACAGTCATTCAGAGACTTATATGGGCCATTTCTAGTAAATTTAAACATGTCTTATCATATGAGGCCATCCCAAGCCTGCTTTTATACCCAAGAGAAAGAAATAAACACTGACAAAAAGTCTCCCCTTCATTAAACATCAAACTAGAAAGAATACAATGGCAACAAAAATTCTCCTATTCATTAAATACCAAACTGGAAATAATGCAATGACATCAGCAGGAGGATGAGAAAGAGGAATTTACATCATGGAATACTATGAACTGCAACAGCAACAACCACAACAGAAACCAGTGCATGGCTAGCCTCCGAGAAGTCATGGTGAACATTGGAGCTACATAGAAAAGGCATGTAGACATTTTTGCATCTATATGAAATCTGAGTGCCTATCTTCACAGAAAATAGAATGGTGTTTCTAATTGGGGTAAAGCTACCTGTAAAGAACGTAAGTGCCTTTCTTCAACCATGCTTATACTTAATGTATAATCTGGTATACAATAAAAGATAAAAAAAACATTGAAATTACAGACTATTTCATGCACTTTTATTTTATTTTATTTTTTATTGCATGATAGCATGACCTTGTTAGCTTCTTCTTCAGAAAAGAGCAATACTGCTTGACTTCTCTGAAGTTCACTGAATCATTTCCCACTGCCTTTGACTGCCTGCCCTCCCACTGCCAAAAAGCCAGATGCTCTTGTCTTTGATCAGTATTTGTTCAATGCTTGTCTTGTGTATGCTCTTAATTAGTCGGTTGGGACCTATAATATTTATTTCTTCATGAGCCAAACAATACACGTTCTATTGGGGCAGAGAGCAGATGTTGATATATTTTGTCCCACAGACCTTATTCTGTGAAACATCTGCCCGTTCTTACGTTTGCCCTTCAAACGCAGGAAAAGTCAGTCCTCATCCTCTCAGTTGTATTACATTCCACCAACCCACCCGAACCCAGAAAACACTTGAAAAATTTTTACATAATAACTTTGACAATGTCTGTCCATACACATGTTCAGGCTTGTGTTGTGTGCTTTTCATAAAAATATTTTTTAGTTAATCACACACCAGAATCTATTTGGCAGTGTTAGTGAACACTTAGTAAAAAACTGGTCATGGCCCAGGCAACCCTGTCTTTGCAAGGCTTCATGGTGCCTGAAATTTCTGCTGCTCCTTCATTGAATACATTCTTAGGTCTGTTCTCATGTTCATATGACAGTCTCCAAATTCAGATGCCTGGGGACATATGTCCCAAAAAAGATATACCTCTTCACTTTCAAGTGAGAATGGGCCACAAGTACCATGACTCACAGAGTAGCAGAGCCCACAGTATGGGAAAGCTAAGAAGAGGCTGACAAGCCATACATTTTGGTTAGTGTCTGTCCATTGTTAAGTGCATTCTCAAGGTGGCTGTTTTGAAATGTCTGTATCCCTGGCTAGTTCCCAATAAATGAAACAGAGACTATAAGATTTCTTTGATAAACTCTATGGCTCAGTAGCTGAGCAGTTATACTAATCTACTCTAATCCTCTGAGCTAATCCCAGTCAAAATCCCAAGATACTTCCATTTTAGTATAGGTCTGACTCTCTGGACTTCAGATATTTTTTCATGATGTCTCTCCCAGACCTTTCTAGGGGAGAATCCCCTTTTCTTCCTCCTTCTCTCCCATTACTCTGTCTAGCAGAAGCCCAGGCCTATTCAATCTTCTGACCAACCACTGGCTGATCAGCCTTTATTGACAAGTCAGAGAAAAGATAGGGAGCACTGTTTACACAAACTGAAATAGAAGATACTGAGGAAAAGCATTACAATGGCATGTTCAGATTGCAACCAGATATGAGGGCAGAGAAATCAGCATTTAAATGATACAAGGATAATTTTTTACACAGTGCACAAAAACATCACACCTACAGTTCATTATTGTGCAAGTAGAACCAAAGTGGATGTTACATTAGTCTTTCTATTACACAATTCATGTATATAGTGTCCAAGCCATTGTGTCTAGAAGACATCTGGACTGTCCATAGCGTTCACTTTTTGTGCTCTTTGAGTATTTCTCGAAAGAGGTAGGGTTTGATCTATCTAGGATTAAGGTAATTCTTATAATTTTTGAAGTCTCTATGATGCTGACCAAATCAGAAAAATAATGTAGGATTTTTGGATTATAAAAAAAATTGCACATGTAAGGATGGGTGTGAGAGTTCCTGATTTTCCACTTCTAGCCACTACCTGATTCTTGAGTTTTTATGTTTGGAGAAATTCTACAAACTTTTCCCTTAGATGTGAAACAGTTTTTTTCAAATGTAGTCTGAATATAGAGCACAAAACAATTTTATATCAGCTATTACTTCTATAAAAGATGAATGTATGGATTTTTGAGGAGGTAATAACTTTATAAAAGAGAAATTTGAAAAATAGAGAAAAGGAAAAAGTATCATAAACATAAAAATAGAACACCACTTTGGACCTTTGGGGCTATTGCCTGTGATGGATCCTTTGTTTGTCTTAAAACCATCTGGAAATTCCTCTAGAATCTTCCTTATTATACAGAAGTTGAGCATCTGTTTAAGTGTTGAGTGAACCTTAGGGGAATTAGAAGAGTCAGACTGGAGGTGTTAGTAAAGTTCATATGAGTCCCAAGAATTGTTCCATGAACCATCACCAAATGTCTGTGAGACATCTGTGTCAAATAAGAAGAGTACCAACCAAGAATGGGTATCGCAAGCTATAAAACTGTAAGGACCTTACAAGTAGTGAATACAACACACACACACACACACACACACACACACACACACACACACACACACACAGAAAGACAAAGGGGTGTGGTTAAAGGGACTAAAACAGATCTCCATTTATTTTTCATTTGTGATGTCAGACACTCATTAGTTACAGCCATATTCTGCTGTGATTACATTTATTAGGGATAATATCTTTTATCTAACTTTGATAGTTAACTAATTATAAATTTCAATTTGACTGTAGATATAGAAACATCCAAGAGACGTACCTCTCAATGTGTCTTTGAGGGCATATTCAAAGAAAAATCAAGTTAGGAGAAAGAGACATCCTAAATATGTGTGACATCATTCCATAGGTAGGGAGCATAGCCTATGTTATGCTAAGTTAAAAAAAATAGAGCTATAAAGAAAGCCTGATGACCAACAACATTCACTTTTCTGTGCCTCCTGTCTGCTGACACAGTGTGACCACCTACCTCCTACAGTTGGCTTAGATTCGCAAGACATTAAGTTGTTGTATCCTGTTCAACAAGTCTATTTTGTACATCTCAGAGAAGACAAGTTGGTGAATCTACATAGAAGGTGTCTGTAGGTGAGCAATTTCAGGCTGTAAACATCTAGAGGGAGAAGTCTACAGTGGCTGATTTTGCCATATACTGGTCAATTATTGTACATACTCATACTCAGAGCAGAGGGCTTTTTCATTTCAACCCTGACCCATGCAGGGAAGTCTGAGGTATTGAGTCCATGCCATGATATGGCCGCAATCATGTAAATAATTCACAATCACTCAGGACTTCTCAGTATTCTTGGCCTCAGCACGTTTCTTACAATCTGTCATGAGGGTCTGTTTCATGGGTCTGCCTACCTTTCTGAGTCCTGACTCAGACTTAATTTCTCTTTTCTGTCTCTTTCTGATGCTGTCTGGAACCTAAGTACCCTTTTCCTGGCACTGTTGGCTTCACTCCATGCCATCTGGCTGCTTTGTTGCTATATAGCTGACCTCATGCTGGCTTAACTAAAATGTATGGTTTTACTCTCATCTCCATTCTCTTCTCAATGTAGATGTGAGCATTTATAGCCTGCCTGCCCTGGGGATTTTACTTTAAACTGAAATAAAAGTTGTCCCCAGACCTCTGTTTTAATCTATTCCTAAGTTATTTTGTTAATGAGACTAAGAACCCCAGGGAAGGGACATCCTCACCTAGTATCACTTGCTTCCCTGAGTTTCTTGCCATGATCATCTTCATCTCCTCAACGCGTGGATTAAAAATAAGTCCTACTTCCTTTTTGTTGTTTCCTATCAATTATTTGGTATAGAAATTAGAATTATTACAGAAAATTTATTCTATGAATATGACCATTACCTTAAATAGACCTGATTGTACCTTTAGAAGTTGGTTGGCAAGAGGAATATGGAAAGGTTTGAAGCAAAGCCCTAGAATACTAAAAGGCAGAATGGGACATTCTGGTATGTGTTCAGAAGCCAGAATTCTGATAGAGGTGCACGCCAAAGGATTATACTTATAAAGTTTTAAACAGAAACAAGAGCTCTGTCAGAATCTGTGTAATAGGCTATTTGGGCTGGATTTTGATAAAGAATCTCCTTCTGTTTTAAAGACTCACATGAAGTTAAATTCAACATTAGTAGACTAATTTGTTTGGGAGAGGAAATAGAATTCAGGATGTGACATGGTTACTGTTTGGTGCTTTTAGCCATGTTTACAGTGTGTGTGGTTGGTATGTTAAGAAAGACAGGCAAACAGAACAGAAAGATTTGGAAAATGTGTATTATGATGAAGAAAGGAAAATGAGAGTTTAAAGCCACTTGCAAGGTACAGACAAAGGATATGTAATTATTTAAAAAGATAGTACCATTAAAGAAAATCCATGGACAGACTGAACAATAGGAAAATTACTTTGGGGACAAGACCCTACCCATTAAGAACTATAGCATATGACTATGTTAATTTATGTAAAGTTGAAGAAAAGACAGAGTTTTTAGACCATTCCTATGGAAGACCAACAATTGTAGAAGTCTTTTTACCAGATTCACCCCAGAAGGCACATAGAAGCTGTTATAGGCATGGCCCAAGAGGGTCAGGATACAACTTGATCTGGAAACACAACATGATGGTATCCACATGCTGGTTTTGCAAACATGCAAAATGCAAGCGATGGGTTCACAGAGATTTGTGTCATGGTTCCAGAAAGCATCTGAGGCAAGGCAATATGTAGTAGGGTCAGGTTCCTTGCAGAAGAGTGTCAAGTAGCCATTGCTATAGGTTTTGAAAGTAAAACTTATATTGTAATAAAGAGTACAGGATATTGGAGATACAAAACTCCAGGACATTTGCCAACCAAATCTTCATCCATGGAGTGGAGCTGGTCTGAGAAAGAGGCCATATGCACTACAGACAACATAACTGGATGGGTGGGTGGGGTTTCCAAAGATCACTGGAGTACAGATGATATTATGAAGACACCAGGATACCAGATGTGGAACTCCAAGGTTTGACATTTGTCCTGCTGGATTTCATCCTTGCTTTGACGCTGTGTTTCTTTTATGTCCCAATCTTTCCCTTTTGGAATGTTCTTTAATCTGTGCCATTTTATGTTAGATGTGTGTAACTCAAAAATCTCACAGGATCCCACAGTTAAGATAACATCTTAAGTCTCGGAAAGTACTAGGCTTTTGAGTTAAGACTGTTGAAGATGAACTCTGTGCATCTTTGCGTTATCAGATGGCCATGGACTTTGGAGGGTCAGTGACAGAAGGCCGTGGTTTAAAGACTGATATGTTTCTGTGTCAAGTTGACGTGAGATGGGCTTGTGATAGGTTCTTGCTTTTTACTTGACTGGATTTACAATCAGCTAAGAGAGATACCTCAGCAGCAGCTGCCCTGTTGGGCCCTACCTTGGTGTTTCCCCCCCCCCTCGCTGAGCCTTTCAGCCTGCTATAGCAAGAAATTGTTTACACCCTTGGCAGCTGCTCTTAGCCCCTGATTTGGGGCTGGGATTTTCCATGGCACCCTTCCTCCCCACCGAGCCTTCCTGCTTGTTGTTGTTAAGAAGTTGTTTATGCCCCTGATTGAGCCGGAACTTTCACGACACAGACTTTTCCTGTTTTCCTGGTTGGGGATTTTTCACCTGCCTTGTTGTTTTCCACGGCTTTTGCCTCTGGTATATAAAAAGATCTCAGTAAAGCCTTGGTGGCACTGACTGAAAACGGGTGACCCGTGTACGTGTTTTCTTTCAATCCCGCAAACCTACACCTGATATTCGCACACTGGTGGCGCAGGCGCCGACACCGCCCAATCGCTGAGGATCAAGACTTATGGAGAAAGTGAGAAAGCCTGGCTTGTGATAGCATTTGCTTTCTTCTTTCTGACTGCTAAAACCGTAACCAGGTACTAATGTTACAGCTATCATCTGCTTCTTGCCATGACAGACTGTACGCCCTCAGATCATGAGCCAAAATAAGCCTTTCCTCCCTTAAGTTGCTTCTTGACAGGTGTTTAGTTAGAGTGCTAAGAAAAAATATTGAGTATGTTTACTAATGTTTGAATACAGTACTTTCTATGTACCAGGAACTGTCATAAATGCTTCCAAAATGTCTACTTATTTATATGTTTAACAACCTATATGGCGGTTATAATTGTAAATGTCACTTTTATTTCCTCAGTGGAAGTAATGTGATGAGAGCCATAACTAAACCTTATGAACACTT
Organism: Rattus rattus; assembly: GCF_011064425.1. NCBI lineage: Eukaryota > Metazoa > Chordata > Mammalia > Rodentia > Muridae > Rattus > Rattus rattus. Next base: position 222,806,932 of record NC_046155.1, on the reverse strand, counting down.
GTCTTAGGCTGAGCTCAGAGCTTTTTCTTCTTGGTTCTACCCCTAGGCCAAGGCCTGGGAAAGCTTCGGGCCTCTGTACAATGTAATCTTCTGCAAGCCTGGACCTTGAAAGATTCAGATTCCAGTCTCTGTTAACCTAGGCCTAGAATGTTTCAGTCTATAATACTTGCTGCTGAATATGCTTACTCTTTCTAGCTCTTTCTGAACTTCGGCTGGCTGGTTCAACCCCGCTGTTCTGTTTCATACTCCTCTTCAAGCTGATTGATTTATATTGGCTTCTCTCTGTTTCTGACTGAACTTCTCCACTTGGAAAAACTGCTTCGGAATTCCATGGGTTAAACTGCACTGAAGAGAATTAAACTCTCTCTCTCTCTCTCTCTCTCTCTCTCTCTCTCTCTCTCTCTCTCTCTCTCTCCCTTGCTGCTCTTTAAGTAGCCTCTCTTTTCTGTCTTTTCTCATGAGAGGTGGGTGTGTCCTATCTCTGATCCACTCTGTCAAATCTTTCTCTGATCCTTTTGTCTTCCCTTCAATTTGATGTTGTTGTTTGGGATTAAAGGTGTGTACTAATGGCACATCTGTATTCCAGCCAGAGGGACTAAATACATTTGGTGTGTCTGCTTCTAGCCTGATCATATCTTTGGATGTGATCACTTGCCAGAACAGCCATGTTGATAGATTAAAATTCCTCTATATTCGCCCTTTCTGTTTAAACTAAGAATCACACACAAGTTAACCATTGCAACACTCACAAATATCAATCCCGCAATCTTAACAGTCCTTATGAGGCTCAGGTGATACCATGATCCTTCATAACTGCTGTCCTGAGTATCTGTTCTTCAGCAAATGTCCACTTCAGCATCAAGGATTTCCGGTCTGCCGGTCCCATGAGCAATCTTCCATTGTTGAGTTGACCCCACACAGGGGTCAGCTTTCTGCATTGTCTGCCTTGCTGCCTTTTTGCATCTCTTCCTTCCTTTAGTTGTCCCTTTCATGTGGAAGCTTCTCTTACTCAGATGTGATCGTTATCAATTTTGATGGAATCCATGATCTTTCCTCACCCACCCATGGAAGTATATACAGATAAAACCTCTTCCCCACTGTAGCATACTCTATGCTTCCATTTCAGTGTTAAAACAACTTTAAAAACCAAGCAAGTGAAAGATCTATAAGATAAGAACTTCATGTCTCTGAAGAAAGAAATTGAAGAAGATCTCAGAAGAGGTAAAGACTTCCCATGCTCATGAATTGGCAGGATTAAAATGACCATTTTCCCAAAAGCAATCTACAGATTTAATGCAATCCCCATCAAAACTCCAACTCAATTCTTCCTAGAATTAGACTGAAAAATTTGCAAATTCATTTTGAATAACAAAAAAATCCAGGACAATGAAAACTATCCTCAACAATAAAAGAACTTCTGGGGGAAATCACCATCCCTGACCTCAAGCTATATCACAAAGCAGTAGTGATAAAACTGTATGGTATTGGTACAGAGACAGGCAGGTATATAAATGGAATAGAATTGAAGACCCAGAAATGAACTCACACATCTATCTTCACTTGATCTTTGACAAAGGAGCTAAAACCATCTAGTGGGGAAAAGATAGCATTTTCAACAAATGGTGCTGGTTCAACTGGAGATCAGCATGTAGAAGAAGGCAAATCAATCCATTCTTATTTCCCTGTACAAAGTTTAAGTCTAAGTAGATCAAGGACCTCCACATCAAACCAGATACACTCAAACTAATAGAAGGACAGTGGGGAAGAGCCTCGAACACATAGTCACAGGGGAAAATTTCCTGAACAAAACACCAATGGCTTGTGCTCTAAGATCAAGAATCTACAAATGGGACACCATAAAACTGCAAAGTTTCTGTAAGGCATAGGAGACTGTCATTAGGACAAAATGGCAACCAACAAATTGGGAAAAGATCTTTACCAATCCTACATCTGATAGAAGTCTAATATCCAATATATACAAAGAACTCAAGAAGTTAGACTCCAGAGAGCCAAATAACCCTATTAAAAATGGTGTACAGAGCTAAATAAAGAATTCTCAGCTGAGGAATATCTAATGACTGCGAAGTATCTAAAGTAATGTTCAACATCCTTATTCATCAGGGAAATGCAAATCAAAACGACCCTAAGATTCTACCTCACACCAGTCAAGAATAGCTAAGATCAAAACTCAAGTGACAACAGATGCTTGCAAGGATGTGGAGAAAGAGGAACACTCCTCCATTGTTGGTGGAATTGCAAGCTGGTACAACCATTCTGGAGGTTTCTCAGAAAATTGGACATTGTACTACCTGAGGACCCAGCTACACCACTCCTGGGCATATACCCAAATGATGTTCCAAATTAGAACAAAGATATATGTTCCACGATGTTCATAGCAGCCTTATTTATAATAGCCAGAAGCTGGAAAGAACCCAGATGTCTTTCAACAGACAAATGGATACAGAAAATGTGGTACAGCTATACAATGGAGTACTCTTCAGCTATCAAAAACAATGACTTCATGAAATTGATAGGCAAATGGATGGAACTAGAAAATATCATCCCAAGTGAGGTAACCTGATCACAAAAAATATGGACATGGTATGCACTCCCTGATAAGTGGATATTAGCCCAAAAGCTCAAATTACCCAAGATACAATCCACAGACCACATGAAGCTCAAGAATGACAACCAAAGTGCAGATGCTTCAGTCCTTCTTAAAAGGAGGAAGAAAAATATTCATAAGAGAAGATATGGAGACAAAGTTTGGAATAGAGACTTATGGAATGACCATTCAGAGCCTGCCCCACTTGGAGATCCAGCCCATATATATAAACAGCCACCAAACCCAGACAATATTGATGAAGCCAAGAAGTGCATGCTGACATGAGCCTGATATAGCTGTCTCCTGAGAGGCTCAGCCAGAGCATGACAAATGCAGAGGTGAATACTAGTAGCAAACCATTGAACTGGGAACAGGGTCCCTATTGGAATAATTAGAAAAAAGATTGAGGGAGCTGAAGGGGCTTGCAACCCCATAAGAACAACAATGCCAACTAACCAGAGCTTCCAGGGACTAAACCAAAGATTCACATGGACAGACCTAGGACTCCACCTGCATATGTAGAAGAGGATGGCCATGTTGGGCACCAATGAGAAGCCCTTGGTTCTGCCAAGGCTGGACTCCCCAGTGTAGGGGAATGTCAAGACAGGGAGGCTGAAAGGGGGAGTAGTTGGGGAGGGGGAACACCTTTATAGAAGAAGGCAGAGGGGGAAGGGATGGGGTGCTTTTGGATGAGAAACCAGGAAAGGGAATAACATTTGAAATGTAAATAAAAAAATATCCAATAAAAAAGTAAAACAATGAATAATCAGAAAAGAGAAGAAATTTCCCTACAGTGGTACTGCAATTGAGCATCCAGAATATGGAGAAGTAATTCATATAGGGTGAAAGAACATGTTCAAGCTCCTGGCAAAGACTGGACTGGCTAAGGACCATCAGCTGAAGGTTCAGGGGTTTTAAAGTGCTTGTGGCTCGATGTGGCTTAAGGGAGGATTTCCTTGCAATGAGTAGAATTTCCCTTCTGTCCCTTGTCACACGTTTAAAAACCTCACAACTTGTATAATGTAATCATTTGGGGACTGCTTTTAACTTGGACAGTGTAACTCCTTCATGCCATAAATGGAAAAGAGCTAAAAAAAATCCTTAAATCATACAAGTTGACCTAATTCAGTATTTTTTCTATAGGCAGTATTATTTCAGATATGCATATCTTATAATTACTAGGACTGGGACTCAACTACTGGTACCCAGTCCACACTTTTAATTTTCATTCTGTGCTGGCATTTGCTGTGGTTTTTTTTTTTTTTTCATGTTGGAAAAAAATTTTTTGTTTCAGTCTATTTGCTGAATTTGACAACCCTTTCAAGAAGTAGCTGGGAATGTTGACTTTGTTATCTTGACACAACCTAGAATCACCTGGGAAGAAAATCTCAGTGAGGAATTGTCTGGGTGTAACTGGCCTATGGGAATGCCTGTGTGGGATTAGTTTTAGTGGGGCTCATTCAGGTGGACAGGGTCCTTCTGAATGTGACCAGTACCACTTTGTGGGCTGGATTCTGAACTGCAAAAGGTAGGAACACTGAGGTGAGCTTAAGCAAGCAAGGGAGTGGACATGTGCATGAATGCACACGCATTCATTTCTTTTGGGATTGACTGGTTGTAATATGACCAGTCGCTTCACCATCTTGCTTCAGTGACTCTCCATCAATGATGGATGGTAACCTGGGATAGTGATCTGAGTAGCTCGTTTACAAGGTATTTCATAACATCACCATATATGAAAACGAAGCATTAGCCTAGGTCGTTCTCTAGAAAACAACCTATAAATCAGTTCTAAACTTGGCAACTTTCTTAGTGCCTTAACAAAGATGGGGGACTATCTTGTCACTTTTGTACTCTGGCAAGGGCTTTAGAACAAACCTTATGGAGTCTGAGGTATGTCCACTCCTTGTGGCTGGTTGTGCCCTGAGATCATTTAAAACTAGAAAAAATGAAAAAGAATCTAAATGTTTTCCAGTGAGGATGATGAAACAAAGTTCTCTAAGCCAAAATAAAATGCCCGTGGCACTCAGCTGCCACACATTCCTTTTAACAGAAGAGAATTTAGGTGGAATTTCCCAGTGTCTAGTGGTTGTGTGAGTCCCTGGGCTAAAGGATTCACAGATAACTGAGAAAGTGTCTTTTATGGAAATATCCATAGACGCTTGTGGAAGAAATCATCATTTTCATGTGAGGCTTGGTGAAAAAGATAGCCTTCACCATTCAGGTGAACATGACCCAACATGCTGAGTGTCTGAAGGATAAAATGGGAATGTGGTGGCAAATTTGTTATCTGTTCTTGAGCAGAGATATCTATCCTCTTACCTTGAAGACCATTATTCTTGAATTTGACTTCCCTATCTCAGTCTAAAGGCATTTTCCTTAGGGATTGGCCTGAGGTCTCTCTCTCTCTCTCTCTCTCTCTCTCTCTCTCTCTCTCTCTCTCTCTCTCTCTCTCTCTCCTCTCTCTCCATGAGTTGACCTTAGATTGGATCGAGGGGCAAAGGAAAGCAAATGCCCTGCTATTTTCCCAACACCCCAAGATCTGTCTCAGAAGCTCTGAAGATACCCAGGCTTGGCAGAGAGTTGGTTTTTCAAATGGAATATTTCCAGATACAACTCCTTAACTCAAGAGTAAATTATTATTTCCCCTATGTACTTGGCTTAGCTGACACTAAAGAGGTGTTAGGTCCTGACTTAGCCTGTGAGCCATGACAGCAAAAATAATTTTTATGAGGCATGAATGCTTGAAACCATGACTCCAAAGAACCAAAAAATGAATGAGAGAAACGCAAGTGGAGACGCAGTGTTTCTCCACCCCCACCTATGCAGCCTGTAAAGCATCTTCCAAACAGGTGTCCTGGGCTACTTGGACAGAAAGCCCAACACTGAGTGGATCCAGACATTTCTCAACCATACATTATAAAGATTTCCTTAAGACCAGGTACTTGGATCTCTCACTCTCTGGTAAGTAATTGAATCAAATGAAGTTCCCTCTCCCACCCTGACTCCCACATGCACACATGGTTTTGTTAATAGCAACACAAAGCACTTTCATATGTTTAGCAGCACCAGGTGTGGGGTGTAAATCTATCTACAGGAGTTAGAAACCAAGGCGTGGAGGAAGAAACTTCTTTGTGTGTTTTTGAGTCGAGGCCAGGAAGAGAGGGTAATGGAGAAATGGCTTTATTCCAGCTCCTCAGTACTCTTCAGCAGAAAAATCTTCCCAGGCAAGGAAACTACGAGGTTGGTGGTGCTCTGGTTGTCGGTTTAACCCCGGTTTACTTGGCTGAACTGTTATGAGGATCTGCACAATTCACCTCTTACCTATCTAACATCATGTCTCTATTCATTCTTCACCTTTCCCCCAGTTCTGCTCCATGTGGCAGGGACATCATTTTGGTTTTGTGTAGGTGCATCATAGAGCTTTCTGTCTGATTGGTTGCCACCTTAGATCTCAATGACCCTTTAACTGGAAAGTCTGGAGAGCAGAACAGTGGCATTGCCTTTCAGACTTCTAGGTGACCACAGGCCTGGGGGCCATGGTTTATATCAGGTGATGCTGCACAAGCCCAGGGACTTCCCTGCTGGCCTCAGTCAACAGCTTCCATACAAAATCCAGCCCCTTCCATTCTCACTCTCTGGGCCTCTCCCTATCTCCTCCTCTTTCTTTCTCTTCTTGGTTTCTGTTTCCCGTGCCTGTTTCCTCATCCTCTTTTCCTCTGTTTTTCTTTTCCATAACTAGGGAAAAGCAGACACTCAAGGCCTAAGTATTAAACTAGCAATCACTAATTATCGAATCACAGAAACATATGTTGGAATAAGAGAATTAATATCAGAAAGCAAAAAAAAACTCAAAGGTAAATATTGTTAATACATTTCTGGTTTGTTTCTCTTCGTGTGTGTGCATTAAAGTCGAATTGATCCTTTCTAATAGTTTAGCATGTCTTGGTTCATTCTAAGGTTTTAGGGTTCTTAATCACACAAAGCAAATGTTACTTGCCCACTGTTTGCCATGAAATAATGTTGTAATTTGAACCCTAAATTAATGTATTTTGCGGTGTCTATGCAAAATCTATTTTCTCAATATGCTAACCTGATTCCCAAGTATCAACATCCAATCACATTTATTTTATTGTTTTATTCAAGGTATTTTTTCTATGTAAATGATAAAGGCTGTAAAAGAAAAATCTATTTTGCTGTATATGCCAATGGGCTGATACTTTTGACCCTCAAAACATGGGTTTCCTCACCAAGGACTTCCAGTCCTCTGCAGATACCAACTTGGAGACCCATGGTCCAACTTCATCATGATCTTGGTCCCTTAAGACTCTCCCAATCTCACATGCCAAGTGCAAGTTTCAATTCTCTTGCTGCCCTTCTGTCCAATTAGATATAAATTAGGGTTCTATGACCTCTTCCTTGTGTTCATTAATTTGCTATGAGTTCACAAAATTCAGCAAACATTCTACTTACATTTTTCATTGTTTTGTAAAGGAGACAGATTTAGAGCCCGGGGCAGAATTATGTAGGGTGAAGCATGATAAAGCACATGGATTTTGTATGCCATTTCTCACTATGCCACTCTTCTAGAACTTGCATGTGTTCAAGAGCCTAGAGGTACCTACACCCCTTCTTTTGAGAATTTTATGTAGGCTCCATTTTATAATCATGATGAATTAACTAGTCATTGACCCTTGACTTAATCTCTAGCCCCTTTCCCTTCTCAGAAATTGGGGGTATGGGCAGAGCTGAAGTTTCCAACCCTCTGATTCCATGACTGGGTCATCTGGCAACCATTCTATGGCCTGAAGCTACCTACAGGCATTAAGCATCCAGTCAGCTCATTATCATATGAGAAGAGACTGCAATTCCCACTGCAGAGATTCCACAGTCTTTGAAGCTCTTGTGCCAGGAAATGCCAGACATTATAACAAAAGATGCTCCTAGACTGCTATTATCCAGGACAGTGTACAATGATTTTATAATAACTTTAGAAATGATGACCAAGAGCTAGAAGCAAAGACCAAGTGTGTGTGGTGTATGTGTGGTGTGTGTGTGTGTGTGGATGTGTGTGTATGTGTGGGGTGTGTGGGTGTGTGTGGGGTATGTGTGTGGGTGTGTGGTGTGTGTGTGTGTGTGTGTGTGTGTGTATGTGTGGGGTGTGTGTGTGTGTGTGTGTGTGTGTGTGTGTGTATGCATGTATGTATTTGTCTTAGAGACCACATCTTTTTCTGTCATTTGAGAGTAGACTGTCACAAGCATAGTGCTAATTTGTTGTTCATGAATACTTCAATGTATTCTTCCAAAAAAGATCTCATATATAACTAGAATAGAAAATTCAAAGTCAAAGCTACTTTGGTGGCAAACACATGTAATTCCAGCTACTTGGGAGACTGAGGAAACAGGACTGCAAGTCTGAGGCTAGCCCGGGCTGTATGGTGGGTGTGAAACTTGTCTAAATAACTTAAAGGGACTTTATCTCCAATTAAATGTTAAATGGAGATGGGGGGTTGCCTAGCATCTACAGAGCCCCTGGGCTCAATTTTCAGCACCATCAAAACCATTTTCAATTTATCATATATCTTGTTATTTAAAACAAAATTTATATTCAAATACATTTTGATTATATTCTTTCCCTCCCCCCACGTTTTTCCAGATCATCCTCCCTCTATCCACTCAACTTTTAATTCTTTCTCAAACGAACAACTAAAATACAACGAAGTCCCCCAAAAACTAAGCAAACAAAATAAAACAACACCAAAACAAACAAAAATACTAAACTTAGCCAAAACAAACAGCAACAACAACAAAACACAGCGAACTGTAACCAAATAAAGGCACGTTGAAAAAAACAAAAACAAAAACACAAAAGCAAAAAACTGTGTTGGGATCAGGTTGCATTTGGTTTCGTCGTTGGCTGAGGAGGTCCTGTGGAGACTTCCAAACAACAGAGGCTCAGACAGAGGGTTGGTTGCTGGCTGCAAACTCACATCAGTATCCCGTTGCTGAGGACAACAGCAACACTGAACCTTCTCACAGCTCAGTGAACATGGAGAGGCCAAGCTGGTTCCTGTATGGCACCTCACCCTGACTTTCTAGTCTCCATGTTGTGGGAAGGTGGGTACTCTTCAGGTTACTGCAAGAAAAATATGGACACCAACCCAACCACAAAACCTTTGACTTATAATCTGTCCTGCCTGCAAGATGTGTTGGAGCAACGGCAGCCCAGAACTTGTGGGAGCGGCCATCTAATGTCTGATTTAATTTGAGGCCCATTCCACCAGAGGGAGCCAAGGAGGACGCTGTTTAAATGGCCAGGAACTGGAGACTGGATAGCCCAGAGACCTAGGGTAGAAGTCAACTAGACTTGTCAAAAACAAAACAAAACAAAAAAAAATAAACAATAAAACGAAAACAAACAAAAATCATGAAATGTTTCCTTTTAAGATTCGGCTATGCTCACAGATTGGTGCCTTTCTAGACGTCATCAGAGAGGCTACCCAGAGGAAGCAGACCGGAGTAGAGGCAGAGACATTGTGTGGAGAGAGAGAGTCTAAGCTGGAGGTCTCCATCCTGTTCCTCCCCTCGGAACTCACAGAAGCGGGTGAGAGAAGTAGAGGAATGATTGTAAGAGAGCCAGAGGGACTGACTCACACCAGGAGAGTATGGCCGACAAAATCAGCCAAGCAGGGCTCGCAGGCTCACAGAGACTCAAGTGGCAAATTTGGGGCCTGCATGGGGCTGCACCAGGTCCTCTTTGTAAATGATGTAGCTGTTAGCTCCGTGTTTTTTGAGACGCCTGACTGTAGGAGCAGTTGTCTCTCTTGGTTCTTTTGCTTGCTCTCGAAACTCTTCTCCTCCTGTTGGGTTGCCTTGTCCAGCTACAGTGTGAGGCCTTTTGCCCTGCCTTGTGTATTTTGTTTTGTCATGTTTGGTTTATAGAGGCCCGCTCTTTTCTGAAGGGAGACAAAACGGAAGTGGATCTTTGGGGCTGGAGGGAGGGAAACTGTTGTTTGGATATATTGTGTGAGATAAGAATGTATTTTACATTTAAGAAAAAGAAAAAAAGACATGAATTTCAGCTATATTTTGTTTCTCTGCCTTTCAGTACAACATTTTCTCTCAGAAACGTGACTTTAAGCAAGTAGGGAAGGGCAGGATGAAATTGAAAGACAGGTTGGGCATTTCTCTTTTCCTCCTTAACCATGTACGTCACCAGAAGCACGGAGCATACATTTCAACTGCTTGCTCAAAGACTGCAAGGCTGACTCCGAGCAAAAGCTCAACAGTGCAGTATCTAGCACTACCAATCGCCCGGGTTTGACAGACTGCTGTGTTCTTGGGCTGTTAGCTGATCGCTAATAGTACAGTGCCATCTGCTGGTGATGTCGATATTTGCCGTTGCTGCCTGACGTTGATATCCTTGAGGTGATGAATCCTCTTTGGTTTTAATATCGCTTTAACAGTATTTAGAGAATCAAGGTGAGGGATCGTGTCATTTCATTGTCTTGTGAAAGAAATCCTCTTAATCATCCGTGCAAAACGACAAGGTCTGTGCTCTCGACAGATAGAGCCCAACACGCCAGAGAGTGCCTGGTCTTCAAATGGTTTGCGTTCAGGCTGAAGGAGCAGAGGGAGGGAGCAGGGCGCCACCCAGTGGACTCATACAGCCTTGTCAAGAGTGGAAGAGTGAAGTCTGCATTTCACAGTGAGCTCCCAAACCTTTGAAGAAACAAACGCAGGTGTCTCTACCTTTTTAGACTGCTGTGCTTTTAAAGCAGTTATCTTCTCTACCAGACGTTTCCCAATAATTTCCCCTCACTAGGTTCAGTTTAAGGGTTCCAAGACAGGTTGCTGGCAAGCGAGACTTCTCCAGATTTCATCCATTGTTGTTTCTGGGGTAAAGTACCATTGAAGACTTGGCTTAACAAAAGGAACTTTGCTAGTGAGGTTAAATCCAACCGTTTGAGATGAAGGCATATCCTAGACCAGTGGTTGTTAACCTTTCGAAGGCTGTGGCCCTTTAATATACTTCCTTGTGCTGTGGTGAACTGCGACCATAAAACTATTTCTGTTGCTACTACTTCATAATTGTAATTTTAAGACTGTTGTGAATCATAATGCAAATGTCTGTTTTCCAATAATCTTAGGCAACCCTCATTCAACCCCCAAAGGGGTCACAACCTTTGAATTGAGCACTGCTTAACTATGACACTAACATAAACGCTTGACATGAAGGGCCCGGCTTTTGTTTGTTTGCGGCACTCAGAGGGAAGACAGGGTCTCGCTCATTCATACCAAGGGCTCTACCACCGAGCTGCATTCCAAGTTCCAGAAGTCGTTTTGTGCAGGATGGATTATTGCTGGTTTTTGTCCTATAGCTCCAAAAGTTATCCTAAGACAAGGATATCAAATCACAAGCTATCCACAAAATGGTAAGGTAGACCGTATACACAGGTAAATGAAGCTTTTCAATAATTTTAGACACTAAGGACATGGCAGTGTGGTGAAAGCAAAGGTCACATGGGATGTGAGAATGCCAGGAAATAAGGCAGACGTGTGGACAGGGAGGGGGACACAGTGATGGGTGAAGAGACTTGAGCAAGGTGTTTGGAAGAAAGGCCATTCCAGTGTCAGAAACTCTAGACTACAAAGAGGACAGAGTGAAAATCTTAGAAGTTCTATGTACAAAACTGAACCAAGACAATAAAGGTCATCCTGAATCTGGAACATTCAGAACATTTGAGTGCCATATTGCCTAGTCTCTTGTCTTAAACCTTCTGTAGCAGAAGGGAATATCGATAAGTCTTATGAAAAGTTTCCTGGTATAAGGTCTGCTACTCAACTGCAAAATGTCTGTCATTTGTTCTAAAAGTGACCTCAAGAGGGTGGCACACAGTTGAAAGCCCTCCCTGAAGGGTTTTTATTTCAGTTGGTTTTGTTTGATCCTGGCTTTCACAGTACGGCGCAGGCTGCCTCTTACCTTGCAACACTTCCTCTTTCTGCCTCCCGTGGGTCAAGGACTGTACCAACCGTGCTTGGCTTAGACCTGAAGCTTCCTTGTATTTGTTTAGGGGCTCCGAGGGCTTGCTTACCCTGAAGTCCCTGGTGCATTTATTCTTTTCTTTAGGGATAATTACCTCCACAAACTCTTTTATTCAGTAAAGAGTTATGGGACTGATCCTGGAGAGCTGAGTATAGTTCACGTACAGCCATAGACCCAAAGCTTTACTATGCATGGGATAACCATGGTGGTGGTCGTGCGGGGGACTTCCTTTAGAACTGCAGTGTACTTAGCATGGTAACAGACACACCTTCACCACCATCAGCCTCCAGTACCATCAGGTCAGGCAGAGCATCTATTTGGACATTGTCTGACCCCTTCTTTGAAAGACTGAGAGCTGGGCAAGGGAGGTTTGAATAAAAATGATCCCCGTAGGCTCATAGGGAGTGGCAGTAGTTAGAGGCGTGGCCTTGTTGTAGTGGGTGTGGCCTTGTTGTAGTGGGTGTGGCCTTGTTGGGGTGGGTGTGGCCTTCTTGGAGGAAGTATATCACTGATCTGGGTTGCGTGGTCTCAGGAGATCAAGCCAGGCCTAGTGGCTCACCGCTGCCATTTTCTGCTGCCTTCAGATCAAGATGTAAAACTCTCAGCTCTTTCTCCAGCCCCACGTCTGTCTACACAACTCCATGCTTCCTGCCATGATGAAAATGGACTAAACCTCTAAAACTGTGAAACAGCCCCAATTAAATATTTTCCTTTTTAGGAATTGCCTTGGTCACGGTGTCTCCTCACGGCAAGAGAAATCCTAAGATAGCTATCTAACCGTAATTGGTGCTTTGTATGTGATGGGAGTTAAAGGTCTATGAAATCTGGGCATATTTTTGACTCTTGGATTTGTATGTTTCCTCTCATTTGTTATAAAAAGATTCAAAGAACCGCGTCGTCTGGCAAGCAAGGAAAGATCAAAAGCCGTGTGATCAAAAGCTGTGGGTTTTAACGCGGGATTTTCAGGAATCCATTTCTCATAAGAGATTTTAGCTTATTGATTCCTCCCAGGAGATCATGCTGTAATTTAAGGAAATCCATTTTGTCAGGTTTAAGTGTTGACCATTAAATGTTGCAAAGGTTTCCAGGCCTATTTGGAACCAGGAGCATCAGCTCTGGCTTGTTTTCTCCTTGACTCTACTTTAGCATGAATATCATCAGAGTAAGCAGGCAGGGGTTGGCAGAGAAGTTCCCCAGGTAAAAACCAGCACAATCGTATACCTCACTCACTCGCCACACACTCACATTCCGGTAAGCATCCTCTTAAATACACACACATACACATTCAGTCACACACACACACACACACACACTTGTATACACACTCACACACTCAGTTTGATGACTGAAACGAACAAGTCTGCGGTGTTCACATGACGTTAAAGTTCGCTTACTGACTGAGGGTGCAGAAGACGCCACCTGCACCCTGAGTGCCCTTAGGACTGACGTTCAGAGTAGAAGAGGGAAGGCACCGACCTCCTTTGGGCCCTGGTATTGCTTTACTCTCCCCTGCTGAGCGTGCAGGGCTCTAGAGGACCATTGCGCTGACTTGAACAGTGCGCAGCACTTGTTTGAAAGAGTCAGGGTTTCTCGGACTCTGCCCTTGTTATGGCTAGAGTTGTCTGTGAAGAAAAGACATGGAAGGAAGGAAGGAAGGAAGGAAGGAAGGAAGGAAGGAAGGAAGGGGAAGGGAAGGAGAGAGGGAGGGAGGGAGGGAGGGAGGGAGGAGGAGGGAGGAGGGGGGAGGGAGGGAGAACCTGTCTTTTATTTGTGAATCCAGGCACATGTGACCCATCCACATACACTGTGCTTTGGGAAATGAGGAGAACTGTAACTGAGGAGGGGAAGCAAGTGAGCCAGCAAGCATTTGGAGCTACAAGAGCTTCTGCTTAATTAACACGGACATTCGACCCTCAGAGCAAATGACAGAGAAAAGAGCTCTTGAGGGAAAATTCTCCTTCCCAGCGAATTGTGAATTATTTAGAATAATGAAAGCCACAGCAATGTTCACATCCCCTAACAGGCTCTGTGGTGAGAGAAGAACCCTGCTTTAGAATTACTAATGACTTCGTTGTCACTGTGACGAAAGTTTAGTAAACTTTAATTTACACGTTTGTAACACTTTCTTGCAATTATTCTAGAAAAGACAATGTTATCTTATGATTCTGTTTACCAAAAGCTACTTTTGAAGGTATTTTTAGTCTCATGTTGATTTTGGGGGTGGGGGGGACAATGTTTACCTTACTGATCTTTTATGTGTATATTATGGCTTCTCATTTTGTGTTTTTATGGGGTTTGTGTCCACGTGTGTTTGTGTGTATGTGTGAGTGTATTTATATGTGTTTATGTGTATGTGTTTGTGTATATGTTTGTATGCATATGTGCACATGTATGTGAATATGCATGTGTGCATGTATGAATGTGTATATATGTGTGCATACATGTGTGTCTATGACTGTGTGTGTCTGTGTGCATGCATGTGTGTGTACATGTTTGTCCATTTGAAGGTGTGTGTATGTGTGTGTGGGCACATATGAATTTCTTGTGCTCTTTATGTTTCTTTTGTTTGTTTGTTTGTTCGTTGTTTTATCCTTGCCTGTATTTTCTACTTTTCTGTTTGTTTTCTGAAAAGAAAGAGGAAGAAGGGCGGAGTTACAAGGGCCAGGAGTGTGGAGGATCTGGGAGGAGGTGTCGAGAGTAAATAATAATCAGAATGTATTGTAAAAACTTTATTTTCAATAAAATAATATAATAAACTCTTCTGAGTACCTACCTTAAAGATTCTTTGAAAGATGTATAAACACATGTAGTATTGTTAAGCAAAATTTTTGAAGGAATGACTCATTTTCAGATGGACGTGCTAACTAGAGGTGGGCTACTCAAGGTGTCAACCATTGTTTTTATAAGAACTACTTTTTTTCTTAAATATTAGGCCACTAAATGTACTGGTTTTCTGGTTACTTAAACACCCTTCCCATCCCGCTACACTTATTTCCACAACCATAGAATGGGACTTATGGCCACGAAGTCTGTAAATGCAGATTTGAAACAACTTACAAGGAGCTGCTCTGAGACCTGGAAACCCATCGGCTGCTCACCTGCTTCCTGGATCTCTGGCGTGCAGTTCCAGGGAAAGCAAAACCCCAGACCGTGTGCACAGCAGCTTTCTGCTTTCTTCAGAGAAAAAGGATAAGGACAGCTCTCCCTGCTGTGAGGCCCAAGGAATGGTCTTGGGAATGACACCCAGGGATGCTACATTCTCAGTGGCCCAGGAGAGCCTCCCAACCACATACACATCTGAGGGCAGTGTCTACCTGGCTTACTGTCTTTGCCTCTCCTATTGCTGGTTTCTTCTTTTCCTTGCGAACTTTGCACTCTACCATAACTCACAGCTGGTGGGAGGAAACGGGGTTTAATCCCTGGTACTCACTTGGCATTGGTGGCTTTCTAAACCATCATTTCTTTTACATCTGGAAATAAGTCTTCCTACAAAGCCTGTCCTTAGAAGAAAAGTACCAAAATGTGTGTGAAGAAGACACTTATTTTGGAAATGAAGAGCTATAGAATATAGGTATAGAATATAGAAGAAAGAATATAGACTATAGAAGAATATAGAATATAGAGTATATAGAATGTAGAATGTAGGATAGAGAATATAGAATTATACATTACATACTATATACTATATAATGTATAATGAATAATATATAATGTGCAATGTAGAATTGCACAATGTAGAATAAGGAATATAGAAAATGTAGGATATATAGAATATAGAATATATGGAATATGGGATATAAACTATAGAATATAGAACATAGAATATCTCTTTTAAAAAGATTTTTATTTGTATGAGTACACTATAGCTGTCTTCAGACACACCAGAGGAGAGCATCAGATCCCATTACAGATGGTTGTGAGCCACCATGTGGTTGCTGGGACTTAAACTCAGGTCCTCTGGAAGAGCAGTCAGTGCTCTCAAACACTGAGCCATCTCTCCAGATCATCGAATTTCTTTTTAAGCAGGTGATTGACAGGTGAGTCAATCTTTGAGGAATGAGTTGATTTCTTGAGAAAATCCACATTTAATAACATTAAATGCCTTACTAGGCATTCATCTTTCAGCCTTTGTGTTTTGTGTTTCACTGGGAACTGCCATGGTTTAAACATATTTTAAAAGAATAAGCATTATTATGGGGTTCCTGCTGGGAATATTTTTGCCATTATTTCTTTGTTTGCCTCATGGGTAAACTGGGTCCTACAACAGATATGAGACACAGCAATATCTCATGCTAACAGTCATTTACTAGCAAAAGAAAAAAAATGGTTTCTACGAAATGACTCTGTGACATTTGATCTGCATTGTGTGATCATGTCAGAGTAAAGGCACTGCTGACTTTAGCGGAATGGGATCCACTTGCCTTTCTGAACCTTATAACAACTGTATCCACTGCCTTCTCTAGTTGCCACGATTGTGACTTACCAGCCTCCCTGAAGGCTGTAATGTGTAATGTGGCTTTCTAGGGTACCAAAACTTCTGGGCAGATATTAAGAGAACCCAGACTGACACTAAGTTAAGACCTAATTGAGATTTAATTGCAACTAGATATCCATATATCAGACACACAAAGACGGACAGACACAGACAGACAGACAGACAGACAGACACACACACACACACACACACACACACAACACGCTTTAAAAAAAATCTCAAACCCCTATCCAATTGCAACTTTGAGAGGCAGGTTGCAGTATCTATGTTCTTGTCCTGTGACCCACTCCCATGGCTTCATGTTATACTCAAGAACGTGAAAGCGTGGACCTAGACAATTACAGCAGCTCAATTCACTGCTGCCCAAATGTGGATGTTGCCAACATATTTTTCATCAGGAAGAGGTCTACCTAAACACCGGTACAAACAGGCCATAGTATTATTAAGTACTGAAAAAAAAAGTATTATCTTTGTCTTGTGTTGTTCAGAGTATGAGGGACTAGACACTATAAGTAAATATTTCTCATACTTCTGGAAATGGGAAATTCCTGTTGAGGGGTCGGCCCCTGCCAAGGGCCTTCATGCTGAATCACGTCACGGAAAAAGGTAGGAAAGAACATGTGTAATCAGAAGGAGGCTGAACATGGTTTTATAGCAGGCCTATTCTTGCGATGCCCAACCACTGCAGTGATGACATAGATTTGTGAGTCTTCCTAGCCTAATTTTGAGAAAATACCTTAATGTCATTTTAATTATGTGTCTGTGTATGGACAGTACACCTAAGGGCATGACAACCTCTATTGTCTGTCTTCCCATCTATCATCTGCCACTGGCAGGGCCTGAAACATCCATTCTCACCTGGTGATTTTTTTAGTTCCCTTCAAATATTGGATTCCATCCACAAAGAAGCAGACAGAAAAAATTCCATAAGAAACTTTCCCCCGTAGTCAGTCATACTCCCGTAAGTACCCACCCTTCCTCCTTCCCACCATTTTCACATTGTAGGACAGAGTTCTTCTCACAAAAGGCTGACTTTCCTTCCTGGTTCTTTTGGTTTTATAATGCCCAGGAACAACCAGGGCAGTGGTTGTGACTCTAGCATTGGTAAGCTCACTCCAACCAAAATATGGCCTTGCCTGTGTCTTGAAGGCTTGTGACAGTGTCACCACTTTCCTGATAGCTACAACCTCTAGACTTTTGGTTTTTAAATTGTCTTTTCTGTGGAGTTCTGCAGCTTTTTCATCCTCTCTCTGTTCAGTCTTGCTTCTTTACCATCTTTCCATTCACTTCCCTAAATCCCAACTAGACTCAGGCTCATTTGTCTAACAGCCTCTGTGACTGCTCTGTGGCCCTGTCAAGCTCACCCCTCTTTAATTAGGACCTTGGGCTCTTTTCATGATGGCCTAGTGTCTGCCTTGTCTGAAACACCCACTCTAACCTGGTACCCTTTCTGCACCCGGCTATCAAGCCAATCCCAACCAGTTTCCACCCAGTTCTCTGGGTTTTCTGACCTCTGTGCCTGGAATAACTTTCCTCATCCTTAATCTGAGCTGATCAAGTCAAATCCTCACTCAACATTTAATACTTCATAGTTTTGTCTGAAGTCATAGAAGCTTCGCTTCAACTTTCCCTGCAGTTGTGCTGACCTTTGATTATTTTTTTTTTTATCACATCTAAGGCCAAGGAGAAAGCTGTTAGAATGCTGAGGTAAGAGGGAACAAGAGTCTAAGGACTTAGCTTGGTCATAGGGAGGGTACTTATTTATCTTTCCATTATTTATTTAATTTTATTCATACTCCATCCCAACTGCAGACCCCCTCCTCTCCTCCCAGTCCCCTCCTATCTTTCCCAGATACTATTAATGATACTCTGCCCTGCTTGTAGACAGGTGCCTAGCATAGCAATCTCCAGAGAGGCTTCATCCAGCAGTGGCTGGAAACAGATGCAGAGATCCACAGGAAAACATCAGGCTGAGCTTGAGGAGTCTTGTGAAAGAGTGGGAGATAGAATTGAGTGAACTGGAGGGGTCAATGATACCACAAGAAGACCTACAGTGTCAACTAACCTGTGTCCATGGCAGCTCACAGAGACTGAAGCACCAACCAAAGAGCGTACAGGAGCCCCCCATAATTTGTAGCAGATGTGTATCTTGGTCTTCATGTGGGTCCCTTAACAACTGGGGCAGGAGCTGTCTCTGACTCTGTTGCCTACCAGTGAATCCTCTTCTCCTACCTGGACTGCCTGGTTGGGCCCCAGTGAGAGAGGGGGTGTTTAGTTTTGGGACTAGATGCTCCAGGATGAAGTGGGGGATTCCATTTCTCTGAGGGAACTTATTTTTAATGACCAGCTTCTCATGGATGCAAGATAGATACTAGCATTTCCTTGTAGGGTCATGATGAAAATTACACTATGATCTATGTCCATTGACATCCAAAGCTTATCACTGATTTTATGAGTTTCTTTTCTATCAGGTTCAAATTACCCAATTTTTATTGGTGTTTCCTATGGTAACAAAGTATGAAGTCTTCCCTTTTCCTTTATTTCTTGGGAGAAAGTAGACTATACATTAAAATATTTGAAACTCACTTTTATTCTCACTTTCTCTTGAGGGAGGTGGAATAGGAAACGTTTAACATAAATTCTCTTCCCCCGAAATGAAGAAAGGAGGTGATATAGAGGAGAGAGATGGAGTGGGAAAGAGAGAAGTGGGAGCAGAGAGCTTAGCTTCAGATAGGAAAGCACAGCATGTTATTTAACTGCAAACTCCAAAGCCCACCAAAGCATGCCAAGGCTCTGTATTTACAAAGCCCAACTCATACTGACTTCAAAACTGCTATAAACGTGGAGCAGTGTGGAAATCAAACACAAGTTTCCTGTGAACTCTCCTCTGCTGCTCACCCATGCTTTCAGATGCGACCTGATCACCCAGGTCTGCAGATGGCCCTTGAGCAACTCTTGTTTTCTTAACATGACTTGGCCCGGAGTTGTAAACCTTGGCACAGAAGGTCTGGTCTTGCAGTGACCTGCCAAAGGGGCTGACAACTCAGTGCTGGGTGCACACTTGGCTGAGGGAGATCATGAGCCAAGTTGGCCTTGGCTCCGCAGAAAGGAATGATTCTAAGTTACCAGAGGAAAAAGGAAGTGGGGTACCTCTGGTCTGACTGTGCAAGTGAAGTTAACTAAAACTGATCGTTTCCCTAGTCTCCCACCATGGAAATAGCAACTTTAAGAAAAATATGGCTCTGAATTCCGCATAACATGACTATGTCCATTTTCTCTTCTTTTCTTTTCTTTTCTTTTCTTTTCTTTTCTTTTCCTTTCCTTTCCCTTTCTTTCTTTCTTTCTTCCTTCCTTTCTTCCTTTCTTTCTTTTTTCTTTTTTCTTTCTTTCTTTCTTTCTTTCTTTCTTTCTTTCTTTCTTTCTTTCTTTCTTCCTTTCCTTTACTTATTTTTTTTTGGATGCTTTAAACTTTGCTTCAAAGGGGGAAAAAAAAACCTAAGTTAAGCTGCCACACAGACTGGCTCTGCATTAGTTATCCTGAGAAACTCTAACGTCAGAGTGCATTAATCCTGGGACCTGGACCGTCATCATATATTCATTCCTAGTGTTTTGGCAAAGTCGCCCCATGTCGTTGGATTTATTGGTGGCAGGGTTATTTTCCAGTTGTCAAATAATGTTTTTCCCTATTTAAGAGGCAGAAATAGAAACACTCCCTCATAAAGGAACTGAATAATTTGGAACATGAACAATATAAGTATTTATTTGAAAAAAATCATTTTCCATTTCAGTAAAATGGCAAATCAGCTTTAGCAGTTTCTCACTACTAATTCTAGTTCACCCTCACAGTTGTTTTGTCTGTCATATTCAACAATATTGCTACAGAGAACTGTTTCACAATTTTTTTCTAGAAAAAAATAATACAGTCTCTCTAATGGGTGGTTAATTTAAAACAATAAGGCTGGGCAAAAGAAAGCTAAGGTATGAAACAAACTGACATGAACACGAATAAATAAATATGTACTGAGGAGACACTGCCAGTGACACTCTTTACACGGTAAGAAACGGTGACAAGAATGGAGGTTATCTCGGAAGCCTAGGCTACGACTCGAACACAACACAGAGAAAAGAGAGGGTGGGAAGCAAGCAACCAGAGTCTACATTGGTGCTGTTTTAAAGCTGTGTGCAGCCTGAATTCTGGCTCTCCTGGGGAACCTTGCCCCATTCTTCTGAGGGGACAAATGAGAGCCACAGACTTGGAACTGAAGGCAAAATTTGGACCATTCTTTTAAAACCACTTGCAAATGCATCTAGTCTGTTGTTTCTTCCCTTTTTTCTTTCTCTTACCTGGTAGTCACAAGTTTTTAAAATGGAGCTGACGTTATTGCTGAATAAAAAAATATTTCCTCAGATCTGAATGTGGGCAAGAAGAAATCAAAAGCAAAGCCACTTTTGAAGCTAAATCGCAATTTCTATTAGCTAAATATTCACTTTGTGCAGAAATCTCACAGTAGAAACTTAGAGTCTACCATGAACACCTAAGTTTGGGGGTGACTATGTCAATATTCAATGTCTATTGAGATTAAAATTTATCTATATGTATCCTTTAGTGCAGTGAACAGCCTGCTAATATAAGCCCAAAGGAAAGGATTGGCTCTATTGAGGTGAGTCGTAGTCACTTTAAGACTATGACACTATTCTTTTCTTCTACATGGTCTGCAGAGAAGGTAGTCCGGGTTGCTACAAGAATGAACGGCAATAACAATCCATTGCCGTGTTCTACTGACCTCTTTTGCAGCCTGGCAAATAGCTTCATGACTGACACTCAGAGAGATAAGGGGACCTGTTAGCGGATTCAAAGCCTGCAAGGTCTTCTATGTCATAGCCAAGAGGGGCCTACTTTCTGCACAGATGTTCTGTCTAGCCTCTGCCTTCAAGCAAGCTGGGCTCTGCTAAAATCTCCCTTTGTAGTCGCTGTGCTGCTATCTTGGAAACCTGAAACTTCCCAGAGAACCCTGATCAAGGCTAAAGTCAGCATGTGCTGAGGCCAGTGGATAGGATTCCATCACGTGGGGTCAACCCATAACCTCATTCACGAGCAAGCACACATTGCTTAGGATAGCTTAAGAGTTCAATAAGCTGTTTAATGTTGTGTATGACTTGCATGCTGCGGTCTGATCCATCCGTACTACATACACTAGAGTAATATATCTCGCCAGCCCTCCTTAGGGTCTCATACACTCTGATCGGAGGGCTCAGTGCAAATAGTTTTTAGACTAGCAGTTGTAGACCTACATATTTATAAATTATTTCCGTTAACCAAGGCAGCTGTGTGTTTCAGTGTATGTTCCTTGGAACAAAATTATCACTAGGGGGAGCCAGAGGTCTCTGAAGGCTATGTGATTTGAAAGGTCTTAATATCATTAAAACAAGGATAGGACCCTGTAGTCTCAAAACTGTGTTCTTTAAACAGTGAGAGGCCATTGCACACAGAGTGTTTAACAGGAAATCTCACTCCTCTAACGAGCCTCTGAGCCTATTGGCACAGTGAGGGGGCAGGAGAGGTGCTTGTTCTTACATTCCGGGAGGTCCACTTTAACGCAATGGCCACCCTCAATTGGACTTGTTCATGTGCGTGGGACAACAGGGATGCTTAAGCTGCATGTCTTGAGATATTAGAAATTCACACAAGATAGCGACTAGATCGAATTTTTGGAACTTTTGTTTTGGTTATGTTCACGAACATTCAATATTTGCCATAACAGAGAAAAAAAAAGCATGTTTAATATGTGGGTCAAATAGTAAACACTCTTTTCTACTTATGATTTAAATTTCACCGAAAAAGGAAAAGATGCTGCTATATTCATAGAAAATAGCATTGGAGCAGAGCCCGTGAGCATCCAAAGTTACCACAAACAGGAATTAGTGTGTTTTCTACAACACCTTTATGAGAGTCAGGCCACATCCGAGCCTAACAATGAGGTGTGGTACAAGAGGTCTAAAGTCGAATTTCTTCCTCTCATGGCCTTTAATTTTAATGCCTTTCCTCTCATTCCGATGAGTTTGATTCAATTGCATTCTGAAAAGTCCCGTATCCTTGCAGGGCTCAGAATGTTCTCGGTTCTGGTGTGATATCTGAGCTTGCCCACAGAAGCACTCCAAAAACAGATAAATTCTGTGTCTCACAGATGCTTCCCTAACAAGATGCAGTAGGTCCTCTAAGCTCTGGAGTTTCCTAGGGAGCAGCACACTGTCATCCCTCGGGCGTAGCTTTTGCTGCTTGTCCAGCATCACACTTCTCCAGACGGATTTTCTTTCCCCTTTGTTTCCCCTATCAATGACGTTAAAACTTTGTGCTGTGGCTGAAGGCATCTGACAGGATGATATTTTTATAGAAGTTATCGGAATGAGCATTACAGTAACCCTTGACCTTATCAATAACCTGATGGACAGGGATGATTGATGTCTGCTCTCCACCAGCATGGGTCAGTTTTGACAGGGACTTGTCCGTGGAAGTACTATCTGCAAGAAATGATACAAGAGATTAGTCTGCAGCCAAGCTACATTAGACAGGGCCAAGGCCACGGCACCCAAGAAGAACACAAAAAAGAAGGAAATTCTTGATTCTCTGACAGGTTACAGAGTAGGCAGTTCCTACCTTCAAATGCACTTCTAATACTCACTGAACCTCAGCTTGCCTTGGAGTAATTTTTATTGTGGCATGGTCTTTGAAAACTATTCCCCAAAATGTCATTTTTCAGAATTAATAAATAAAATAGTTAAACTTAAAAAAGGTATGCACCAAATGGCTCCAAAATCAGAAGTGAGATAAAAACTGAATGAAATGTGTTGGAACAGTCATGAAAAAAAGATATGATATCTAAGATATATTTTACAAATAGCAAAGAGTAGGAAAAATGATCAGATAGCTGCCTCTGAGTTTATGAGTACAAGGAGACTCACTATACTCTACTTATGTAAGGTTTACACTCATAAACACAATTGACAAAATTTAATTTAAATGCTTTTGGGGAGTAAACATCAATCAAAATAAACATCAAAGATTGTTTCCTTAGGTTGTTAATTGAGATATGATGGAAGTCAATGAAAGCATTATCATATTATAAAATCAAAACTCTCTTCCCCAGAAACATTTCTAAAGCAATAACATCAGAGAAATTAATAGCAATTAAGGACCACTAGATATATTTCTAGAGTTTCCAGTACTAGATAAGCACATTCTATTTTTCCACAGGCTCAGAATCTCTAAAGTTGACTCAGATAATGGTCTGAAACTTGAAACTTATCATTATTAATGTAAATCTTTGTGCTTCTATGAATATAATCGATGACTATCTTTTCTTCTCCCTTCTAATGTGCTTTGGGAGATGTTTTGCCCTAGATTAACCAAATGACAGATTTCAGTAAAAGAGAAAAAATGGCTTCACAGTAGTTATATCTCTTCTATACTTGGTGAGAGAAGCAAAAAAATGCCACCACAGAACACTGATCCCAGGCTTGAGTGTTTACTTTTATGTTTTGAGTAAACTGGGCCCACTGTACGAAATGACCTGTAAAATGTGTCAATAAGAATCAAAGTCCAGGTCATTATCACGGTGTCTACTTCTCCACTACTGTTCTGTATTAGAGCAAACACCAAGCCAAAAGGGTAAAGGTAGGACATGGTGGTTTCATCCCATTCCAAAGGAAACCATGGGGAGGGGGAGATGATTTGTTCGATGATGGGCAGATGGAATGACAGAATGATTAAAGCGTGTCCTAGCATGGATTAGAAAAAGCCTGGAGTCCCATACAAAGTCCTGTTCATGAGGCTCTCAGCAAGCTCATTGGTTTTGGGCTCCATTCGGGTTCACAGCTCCACTAGCCACTGGTTTTCTGCAGAGGATTTTCTTATTAAATGAAATACAAATGATGAAGAATTTGTGCTTAATGTTTGTAGCAAACCACAGGTCCTCAGAGAAATGTTGAAGATGTATCCCTTCTGCTTCCTGGACAGTTTTCCAAAGGCATTTGTCTTTATAGACTGTAATTGGCCCCACTCCAAATATATGGTCCTACTTGGTGGTTCGCCATACTCTGATAGAGTAAAACTGTGCGAATTCAATATGTTCTGTACACACATGATATCCCATGGCTACTCCTTAGAAATCACATTAAGAGTGACAAAGATTTAGATTGTATTTGTGAAAACCAGGGGCTAGAGATATGAACCAATTTTTGACATATATTGAAGTCTCAAGCAGATAAAAAATCACCACGAAGCAGCTTGCAGCTAACGCTTTCTCATTCAAGACTTCTATGAATGTACCATGACACACCCGGTAATCCAAGAAACAATGAAAAGTTAAAGAAGAGTCACATCATATAACAAAACGCTTATTAAGCATTTCTTCTTTTGCTTTTGCCATTATATCACATGACAGGTAACCCACTCATCCAGAGCATGGTACATTTCCTAGAAGGCATAGCTTGCACACCCCATGCAGAGAAGAGCCGGCACAGCCCACTATCAGAAACCTCAGATTCCACCTCAGTGCAGGAGTACTGGTGTGCTAGCTAAGATGTACCGAAAAGAACAAGCCATTCTGCTGGTGCAGCAAGAACCCTGGCTCAACCCATGCAGATGTTCTCATTACCTTGCACAAACCCATGCAGCTAAAAAAAAAGTAGTAGAAGTTACCTGAATGTTCCACTTTTGTTGAAGGAATTCTCTTAGGAGAAATTATCTACACCGTAAACATATGAATGTCTAGATCAATTGCAAGAAACAATCCAACTATATATTTCTGAGGTTATGGAGCGTTTATGCACACCCCAAACCATCCTCAGTGACAGCTATCCCACCCACAACTGGTGGGGATTTAGACTTGCAAATGAACTGCGACCTGAGTTGCAAGTATAGACACTTCGCATCTCACGCCTCTTTAGAAAAATATCAAACACTAGTCTTTCCTATGTCGCTCATCTCTGTCGACCCCTGTAACGACTTACTAGAGTAAACATTTAAAACTTATTTCTATTATGCTCCTAGATATATCACAGTGTGTGC
The DNA here is from genome assembly GCF_011064425.1 of Rattus rattus. Taxonomy (NCBI): domain Eukaryota; kingdom Metazoa; phylum Chordata; class Mammalia; order Rodentia; family Muridae; genus Rattus; species Rattus rattus. The sequence goes on along the minus strand of NC_046155.1, from coordinate 222,781,719 downwards.
TAAGACACTACACCTGCTTGTCAAGAGATTTAATTAGTATCTGAACCTAGAAATCCTATCATTTCTTTGAAGTTAAATGTCGAAACCTTTCCGACATCTCACGATCAAGCACTGCAACCACATTCTTTATTTCCCAGTTGTCTTCAGGATTATCTGTGTATATGCTTAGTGTCGGAATGTGTGGTCACAGGAGCTCTGCTGGCCAAGTAGGACATAAACAACAGCAACGTTTCTGACAGTCTTTGTTACTTCATGAATGTTCTCTATTCTTTCGTGTTGTATTACCAAGCTAAGGGGTAGCAGCCTCTTACTGTTCCTCAGCAGTTCCAGTGGGTAGGGAACTAAGTCTTAAATGAAATATTCATTCCACATCATGCTTCTTCCTGCCCCCCATACTAAGTTTCTCTTTTTATACTGCCAAGTTTCATACTGGGTTGAAATGTTTTGCAATTTGGTTTCTATATATTTAAATAAAAGTGCTTTTTAAAAGGGAAAAAATGTTTCAAGTCAAACTTTGAAGTTATAATAATAATGAGAGCTACTAGTATTATAACCATAAGGATGCAGTTGGGTTAAAAATTACTCTCAATTTAAAATTTACAAAGCCAATTAATAAAGTCTTTACCTGGACATGGTAGTTTAGGTAAATCTTAAACCAGCCCCTTTCGAAAGCACTGGGATCCACCAGGCATCATAAGTCAGTTCTGTGATGAAAATGGCGAAACGGAAACCAACCCTAGGGAAGCTTTGCAGGTTCAGAATGACTCACCCGAGTGGCTGTTTCTTTTGAAATAGGTAGTGGAGCTGGATTTTGATTTGGACGTGAGATACGTTGAATTGGAGCCAATGGAGCTTGAAGATAAAGATTTCCCCAGGTTATCAGAGCTCTTCTTGATGATATTGGTAGCTGTCTTACTCCAATCTGGAAAGAATGGAGAACAGAACATTATAGGCTGGCATATAGAAAATACAAGCTCTCCCTAAACCTATTGCCACGTCATTTAATCTATCCAGAACAGCCCGTTTCCTGGTATTCACAGTGACTTAAAGAGAATGACATGGGAAAGTAAGAAGCTGAGGAGAGAGGAATGTCTTGCTCTGAGGTTGCGCATATGTTATGCAGCATCTCTCTCCAATGCCCTATAGGTGGGAAGCATTTGCAGGTGTTTAAAAAGTTAGCGACAGTTTCCTCCAAATGTTATATAGCCTAAGAACAATCTCCTCACCAAAAATGCAACTGAGACTTTAAAAATGGCAAGGTGGATCTCGTGTGGAAGACACCCCCGCACAGGAGTTGTCAAATTAGATGTCAAAACTTGAGCAATTTTTAAAACCTGTCTGGACATCATGTTTCTTGTCTCCAGCATTGAAGGATGGGGTCCGTTGTACTCAGATATTTTCTAGCCCTGACAATGCAAGATGCCAGCTCAGTACCCTCACATGCTCTGTTCGAGAGGCCCTCTCAGTGTGGTTAGGCTGTAAGGAGGAATGCCATCGATTTCGAGTGCTTTGCCAAGTGGGACCAGTTAACGCCAGGCCTTTACCTGAGTTGTCTGCTAGCCGAAATCTGCCACAGCAGAGATGGCGCCTCCACTGTTTCTGCACATTCTCCTTCATGGCACAGTGAAAGATGAATATAAATAAACCTGTGACGAGAGAACACGAGGACATTTAAGACAAATGGCTCATTACTAAGACAAGCGTTATTAAGTCACCGTCACCGGGGTACAAAGATCCTAAGGAATGGACCCAGTGTAGGCAGTCAGCAGTTTAGTCTTTTGCAGAAGAACACAGACGCTCAGAATTCAGAACAGGTACACAGATCTGACTCTGCCTTATGACTTAACTACACTCCTAAGGCTAAATGATGACTTTCATCGCTGGCTTCCTACCCATCTCTCCCCAGTGCAGCATTCCACAGATTCTAGGATATCTTGCCTTGCCTGAGTCTCTCTTAGCTGCATCTCAAACATCAGTTTTTCTTAAGAGAAGTTCTGACTGTGATGCCCAAACCACTTGAATATTCATCTGTCAGTGTGTATCAGGCTTGTTCTTGTCCAAAAACATGCTGAACACTCTCTTCAGATCATACTAAATCATAGTCTCCTGCCTCAGGTGAGCAAGCACTCCCTACAGTGGTTATTGTCTCAAGTTATAATTCTTTATTTACTATTTAATCCATTCTCTTTCGTGTACACTGATGCTCCCGTGTTCCTTGTAGAGTCAGTCACTGGTTTGTTTGATTATCTTTTCCTAGTGGAAAATAAAGCTCCAAATATAGCAGTTGGTCTGTCTGTCTTTGTGCTGTAGTTTTTCCTGGGACGATGCCAGGGATCATACAACAGATGAATGAGTGTTTCCTTAGTGTGTGGATCATAGCAACCAAGCTAATAAGATGAATCTAGCTGTCGCTCATTTTAAGGGATGAGAAGTGATTAGAAGTATGGAGTTAAAAATGAGACCTATGTGGGGACTGAGGAGATTTCTCAGTGGGTAAAGCACCTACTGTAAAAGCAGGGAGACAGGAATTCAAATCCTTACATCCTCTATAGATGTTAGGTAGTCAGGGTGATGGTAAAGACATAGGATCCCCAGAGCAAGCTGGCTTGCCAGAGAAGTTATACTGATTATCTCTAGGTCCAAATGAGAGATCCTACTTCAGTGAATAAGGTAGAAAGCAAGTAAGACATCGATATCATCCTTAGGCCTGTAGACATGAAGGCTCATGTGCACACACACACACACACATACACACACACACACACACATACACACACACATTCACACAAACACGGCTTAGGTAGGAAGTAGTGGTGAATATTGGGAGGAGAAAGAATTCTGGGAGGGAAGGAGGCAGCGAAGAGGAACCTGAAAAGAGGGGAGGAGATGGACACATGGACACATAGTTCCTGATCACAGGTAACCAACCACATGACAGGATGAAATAAATGGGTATCTTTAGTTATGATCTAGTCAGTGTAGAGCCTAGCGATATGGCCAAGGTATTAGAAAGTATAATTTGAGTCCGAGTCTTATTTCTGGGAGCATGGGGCAGGGAGGCAAAACTGGGGCCTGGGTTAGGAGTCAAAAAAGCATAGCTCTGGTGGTTGGCCAATTGGAGTTAAGAGCAGCCTGGATGAAACATAGGAAGTAATAACTCAGGGTTATTGATGGGAAATAGATCTTCATAGCCTAGTGGGTAGATATCTGCCCAGCTCTAGTGCTGATTAGACTTATTGTAAATAATAAATGTTGCGTGTCTTTTATCTGAGAATTAAATGGTCAAAGGCAAGGTAGAAACCCCAGGTTGGGATTAAATAAGTTTTACAACAATCATGTAATTTTAGGTTTAGTATGTAATTATATTTTCTCATTACAATATCACTTACTACTATTTTGTCAGTGATTATGGTTACTAGCCCATTTCTTTGTCTGAAATGTTCTATCAGATAGCTTAAAGAAGTTCTACAGCAAACCTGTCTTGATCAGAAATCTCACCTCCGCTGTCTAGCGTCTACATAACTGAAAGGTTCTAAGCATGTTACCGAGGTAGAAAGTAAACATCAGTTTACCCAACTGGGAATGCTGGGAATTACTGTTATGACTGCTATGGCATGATATATCCACCGGTGCAACTGTGAACAAATGTCACAAGAATAGCCAATCACTTTTTAACTCAATTTAAGGCCTTATCCAAAAGATGAAATCCACACCTGGCACCATAGTCAGCCAAGAACCCATGGCTAGATAGGTCAGAAGTCCTAGGGGAGAACCCACTACTATCTGGACATTCTCCTAACTTGACCTAGTGTTAATCTAGCGCCTAGTGACTCATCGTTATTCCCAGAGATTAGTGCATCTCTCAACGCTCATCAGAGATCCATAACCATCAATGTTCAAACAGTAAGAGACCACAAAGTACTCAAGCCTATGGGTCATGTATATCGCTATGTCTCCAGCCTAAGGCTCAGAGATCATCAGCAAAGAAGAAATGGAAAGATTGTAAGGCAGAGAAAATGGATGACTATAGCAAGATAGTGTATTTTGAACACAACAGGGCAGTTACACACATGAACTCACAGTGGCTCTGACTGTATACACAAGATCTGCATACGATAATGGTCAGACAAAAATCTCTATATGAAGGTGATCATCAGGCCCATCATCAGCTGAGGAACTGTGGGCAACTGATGTCTGCTGGGATAGAGTCATTTTCTACAGTGATTTTGATCTCTGAGGGGGTACCCGTGTTCTAGATGAATGTACTCATGTACATTCTAGCAATAGTGTAAATGGACTCAGAGAGTTATTTATTTTTTTTTAAAGAGCTCCTGAACTTGGAGGAGAAAAGTGTTGGGAGGGAGACTAAGGAGGAACTGGAGTGGATGGGATAGAAATAGTCTTGATCGAGAGTCTTGATATGAGTATCTCAAACAACAAACAAAGGAGTTGTAACTACAAAAGATAGCTTTAATAAATGTGAAACTGTAGTCGTTCAGAAACACACCCACCCTCAAGGTCTCTATGTATGCCAGCTCGAGTATTGGCCTGATCTATTGAGGGCATGAAAGGTCTCAGAGCAAGGAAGGACATTCTTCCATACTTGATCCCACTTAGAAGCAATGCCTGGGGTTTGACTCTCTCAAACTCCCCAGGGAGTTGAGAGGAGTATAGTCAGACCAGACCTCATCTCTACATCCAAATGACTGAATCAGAGGGTTATGCCTACCAAATCCAGTGTACTCCTACAGGATATTGGTGGATGCATCAAATTGTTTAGTAGATGTTTTTATGTTTGAGGGTCCTGGCAGATTTACAGAGACTGGAGGCCTGAGGTGAGATCTATGGAGGCTGCAGACAAAGAGGGCCATTGCTTAGAGGTTGTTTGGTGGTTCAAGTCTAATCTATTTTCCTTTAATGATGTCAGAACTTTCTACATGTGTTCTTCAAGGGTTTTGTTGTTGTGACGTAACTGAGAATGTAAGTAATCGTGTGATCCTAATGTATATGTCAGTCTCGCTGTGAGCCTGAAGACAGTTTCCTCATTTAAAGATGTTCATTTTGAGCACAAATCGAATGGTTACCTTAGGGCCTCATGCTGAGTCAATGATTATCTTCCAGTTGAGAGCTGAAGGTGAAGTTTTGTGGACATTGCTTTCCTTCATACTCTATTAATATTCTTTTGGTAATACTAGGTATTTTTACATATCACAGGAATGGGAGAAAAGAATTTTCACAAGATGTTTATAATATTTTCAGTAAATATTCAGTGGACATTTCACTAGAAAAGACTAGGCTTTAAATTTGTTTTTTGGATCTTTTGGGGAGCAAAACTCTAAGTTATTTTGAGAATCATATGCCAACTGTAGTTAGAGAGAATGAGGTCAAAGATGATAAACTGACTTAGTGAACCATTTTTAATGATTACATAACCAGGGGCTGGAGAGATGCTCTTACAGAAGATCTAAGTTCTATCCTACCACCCACATGGGGACCAACAACTGTCTGTGACTTCAGTCCCAGGGGGATCTGATGCTGTTTTCTGGACTCTGAGGACACCAGACACATACTTGGTACACAGACGTACATCTAGGCAAAACACCCACACAAAATAAAAATAAATAAATAAATCTTTAAAAAATAGCTTAGCCCTTGGTCCTGCCAAGACTGAACCCGCAGTGAATGTGATTGTTGGGGGGAGGGTGGTAATGGGGGGAGGATGGGGAGGGGAAGCCCATATAGAAGGGGAGGGGGAGGGGTTAGGGGAATGTTGGCCCGGAAACCAGGAAGGGGAATAACAATCGAAATGTAAATAAGAAATACCCAAGTTAATAAGGAGAGAGAGAGAGAGAGAGAGAGAGAGAGAGAGAGAGAGAAATAGCTTAGGCAACATTGGTCTACATCACAATTATATAACAAGAGATGACATTACATTTTTAATCATCTCTGTAAATCTACTGTAAATAGATGTGCATCAAGTAAATTCAGATTAAGATTTGACCATCTCCTCTAAAATTACATGATAGACAACTGTCATGTTAAAGTCCTATTTTCTACAATAAGATGTGATCAAAGAAGTTAATAATCTTGAGAAATGAAAACTTAGTGTGAAGGTTTTATTTGAAAATTGAAGGTAATATATATATATATATTTTTTTTTGCTGTGAGACACATTTTTCATTCTAAATCAGAATAGAAATCTCCTTGTAGGTTGCTTTGTTTATTTTTTCTTTGTTTTTTGCAGCAATGAATATTCCTCATATGAATTTAAGCCAAATCAAATAATGAATGATAAAACATCTGTTTTCAGGAAAATATAACTGTTCTATTTAAAGTTCAGCCATGAGAAATGTGGTTGAATCCACGCTGTACTCTAAGCCTTTTTAGGAAGCAGTATTAAAAATTAAGCCATGAAAGCCAACAGCAGGTGGGGGCTAGGAAAGAAAACTGACCCACATTCCCTCTTAACTGCTGAGCGTTCACTACATAGAAACATCATGGCCTCAGAAGCCAAGCTAGCTACAAAATATTAATAGGGTCTCCACAGGCATTAAAAGGAGTCCGTTGCATTTCCAATCTAATCTTCATCCTCTCCATATGTTTCCTCCTTGAGAATGTTCAGTCTACTGAGGAAACAACGGAAAAAGCCTCGTTGTGTGGCTGGGGTGGTGATGAGGGAGCTTTCCTTGGTACCTTCAACTTTACTGAACTGAGGTGTAAGGGTCATCCCAGGGAAGGTTGGGAGTGCGCATATAGCAAAAAGATTTTACTCCATCTTGATTGGTCTCCTGCTAAGTTCATGAAGCCTTCCTGTCCCAAAACAGACAAACAAACAAACAAACAAACAAAAAACAACCAACAATAAAATCGAACAAGACCCAAGTGTCACAACTGTCCATCTTTAGGTGAACTGAAGCCTGGTCTGAGAGACTACCGCTCTGAGGAATCCAAGCCAGAGTTCTGTAGCAGCAGTAGCTTCACCTTGTAATCTGCCTTGTTTGTTTCACTTAGTCGAAACCACTGCATGCCATGTGAGCAATGGGTTTCCAGCCAGCTCCCACCCTCTCATCTCCTTCCCACTCAGTGACTTCTTTAACATCCATCTTCTACTGTATCTTCGCTTCACCCCAACACCAATGTTACCTCAGAATTGAGAATTTCTTAAATCTCGATAAATGCAACAGATTGTTTTCCATTTTAAACTAATACTGTTTCCAGCTGTGATGAAGAAGAAAGAACGCTGTAGTTCACGTGGAGGTAGGGCTGTCTACAGGAATTCCGAAGATAGAAAACGTAACAAGCTCTATCTAAACACATCCTTTTGGAAGCCAGACTAGCTAGGCCAATACATGAGAGGAAGACAGAAGAGATTGCAGAGAGTGCCCTGAGCTTGGAGTGAGAAGGCATTAAAAAAAGAAAATAACAAAAAACCTTAGGAAGGAGTAGATTTGCCTCCTGATTTTTAATTCTATCAGTGAACCCAGAATCTTAGTAGCATCTTGGAAAATAAACGCAAGCCTCCTTCTACATTCTAGCATAATATTTATTAACTGTGTATTATGTGATGTATTTAATCTTGATCCTTATGGAGTTATTTAACTATTTCTGGGGGAGGAAAGATATTTTGACTAGAATATTTGACTGACATACAGAATCCATTGTCTTTGTGTGAGTCAGGCAGAGAGAGCTTCCACAAGTATGTATGTGAAATGAGTCGCTATTTCTTAGATGTTGAGCCTAATTATCAAAGAAGTCTATTTAAAGAAATGCTAGAACGAGTTTTCCTACATATCATGATGTAAAATCTAAGTCAGTGTAAGTGGCCATCTGATACTGTTTCAGAAAGTCTCATGCAAACCCAGATGGAGGGGAAATGATAGCTTTGAGTGATTATCTTTGAGCGTTCGTTCTTCTATCTAAAGGCCAAAAGAGTCAGCAATAAATTTGGACAAAAAAACCCCCCACATTTGCCTTTTCTGAGTCTGACTGCTGAACCTATAAAAACACAGAGGGGAGATGTAAACATTAACATAAACACACGTAATTTTAAGGGGGTCAGAGGGGGTCAGGCAGCAGTGGGCAATTGGTGTCTTAGGTCATGACTGTGTGTTTTGTTGTTTTGATGGGAAAAATCAGTCAATAATTCATCAGACTGGCTATTTGGGAAGAAGGGCTATGCACACTACATACTTGACCACTGGCGATGGCTTCTAAGCTCCTGAGTGAGTCTGCTCCAAAGACTAAACACCTCCTGGGTTCTCTTGTTACTCAAGACCACTGTTGTTAAGCTGGGTTTATGGCTGTTTTGGGAAACTGTGTTTTGAACCTTCTTTTCATACGACAAAGACACCCTTTACAAAATTATTTCTCCGTGGCAAAAAAAAAAAAAAAAAGTCCTCTCAAAAGATGAGTAATGTGTTTCCTTGCAATGTGTCATGTTTCATCCCACTTGATGTCATTTCAGGTGTCTGGAGTTGAAAGATACCTGCCTTTCAGTTTTATATAGTAGTGGTCCATCTCTGCCCTGGCAGCAATTACACATGTGCCTTACGTGTGCTACTGTGCCAAAGCTTAACTTCCATGAGTCTCCTAACAGGCCAACCGAGAGCCAGATGGCACTTAATTTAATGTATCTCAAAATCTGACTTAATGTCTTAGCCAGCCAACAGGATTGAGGTTATTCACAGTTCCTGTTGGACAACAAACTAAATTCCAATTAACTTATTGATAACATGTTTACTAGCATTTTAATAAATGGACATAGATATTCACTTCCCAAATAAGAACACTGACATGAACAGAAGTGCCAGTCAAGGCATTTGCTCTAGTTCTCAGGTTCTATTGAAAACTATACTTTTAATCCTGTGACACCTACTAATGTGCTGTTGAATTTTCATATATATATATATATGTATATATATACACACATATATATATATATATATATATCTTCTGATCCTCTTCATTTCAGAAAAATTAAAAGAGACTGTTCTAAGTTTCATGCCTCACAGGGCTTTCTTCCCTACCCCTTTAAAAATAAAGCACCTTCATATAACTCAGAAAAGCATACCTCAGTATCTTTCTGTACCTACGTCCTGAGCTCTGGAGTTACTGACACATACGACCTCACAAGACTTTATATGCTTCTAATACAGCATAAAGTTCTCCCCAAATTAAGCCTCATGTTGAAGGCAGAGACCAGCTCACCAATGAAATCCATGCAGTTTTCATATGGCCTGGCTGAGGGAAATAACTGCCCATAGGGTCATGTTCTCTGAACCACGGCCCTGCCTGCTTAAATTTTTGTTGAGGGGGTGTTTTTTCGAACATCATCGGATATGAATAAAATTGTTCTGAATTTGTAGGATTTGAAAATCGGTCTTTAAAAGCCAGTGATTTGTGAGGAACACCAACTTGCTGACAGCTGACAGCATTTTTCCCTCTGGTCAAGAGACCCACGCTGGGAAAGTTGAAGCATCTCAACTCCCATGAATGGAAACGGAGCTGCACAGACAGCTGTGTGGTGCCTGCTGGGGTGCACGGAGGCTGCCAGGAAATTTTAACGGTGAAACCAAGGTTGTGCCGGCAGATGCCTATGCCTTTCATGTCCAATCCTGAAATATAAAACCGTGGAATTCCAAATGTGAGTGGACACTTTGGTCAATATTTACTTGGGCACTCTTGTGTCATGTATCATAAAAGGGATTAAATGGTACCTTTCCCTAGCTGGATCCCTTTGCAGATTGTTCATATGGGACAACTTTAGCTTCCAACATGCGGACATACTCCCAGGGCCTATTGGTCCACATATTTGTGATAACAAGCCTTCATATGTTGTGTGTCATGATCGGGAATATATTTGCTGAATTAATTGTTGAGTACTTATGCCAGCAGCCTCTCAGATTGGATCTAGGCCATGCCTGAGCCCTCTCCTTTCCCTCATCATGCAATCTATTTATTTAGCAGTCACTGACTATCTACTTTGTGACAGTTGTTTCCATTTAAAAGCCAGCAGGAGTTTCAGGGTGACAAGCAGTGACTGCTACTTCCCTTCAGATAATCACACATGTCTTAGAATTGGCACTGGGAAACACCCAGTGAGGCAACTGGGTATTGGGTAGTGCAGCCCTGCTTTCCACACCAGCTTACATCTGTACCGCTCATCCATTGTTGTCTGAGCAGTGGAGAAGCTTCAGGTGAGCTGTCAGCTATTGGTAGTGTTCTCGTGAAAGTACGAGGATGGGGAGGTGGAGGCCGATAATTCCAGTTCTTAAATGGCTGAAGTAGAATTGTGAGTTTGAGATCAGCTAATAAACACACACACACACACATACACCAGAGAGAGAGAGAGAGAGAGAGAGAGAGAGAGAGAGAGAGAGAGAGAGGATTTTAGACTGTGCCATCTAATTTCTTATAATATGTGGAGCTCACGGTGCTTCAGTACATGAGAGAGTTAGGTCATAAGAATGGAGCATGTTTGGTGTCTTAAAGAATGCTCTCAAAAGACTTGAAAGGATCTCAGAGCCCTAACATGTATGAGGCCCTAGGTTTAGTCCTCAGCATCACAAAGTGAAGAATGTCATTGAATTTTCAAGATATAACGGACATAAATCCATTTAGAGAACACGAGAGGGGACACATGCTACACATGCTAGAGGATGTGTAACAGAATCAAACTTGAGATTGCATGGCCAGCTGTGTTGGTGCCATGCATTTAATGCACTACTGCCACTGAGGAGACAGAGGCAGGTAGGTCTCAGTGAGCGAGAGGCCAGCCTCTGGTCTATGTGTCAAGGCCAGACCAGCTATTGCTGCACAATGAGACCTCCCTCCAGCCCCTATACATATATGTATATACAGGATGGTAAGATCCTTGAAGAAGGTAGCTTATCATTTTCTCCAAAACAGTGCATTGGTAGTTTGATAGGTTGAATTCATTTCTGCACCTTAAAAGGACAAGTTTCTGAATTAGACTTGGAGGAGCTGGCTGAATTGTGCTGCCCACACATAGAGTGCACAGTCCACATGAAGGGCAGCGGTAGTGCCGTGAACTGGAAGGAAGACAAAGGTGTCACTGTGCTCCCTTAAACTGACCATTAGGCTCTCAGCCAACCCTCCTACTGCTCGGTTCTCCCTTACATGACAGTAAACTTATTGGCTGCCAACTGTGTAGCAGGCGCTGTTGTAATGTGTCTGTGAATTATTGCTAAAGAAAAGAAAGTCAACTAACGTTCTCCCTCTTTACCTATGCAAGAGCTTTTTAATGAATGGCCCCTTGCATCCATAATTATGGATAACTGGAGTAGTAACAGAAACATAATCTGCTCTCCACAGGGAAGCTGTCTGCAAATTTGATAAGAATTAGAAAGCAGTCTCTGCTCAGGGACCATTTGTCTTACCTTGCAATGAATTGAAGATGGAAAAGAGGTACATGAAAGGAATATTTAGGGGTCCCCAGGCAAAGAAAGCGAAACCCCATGTCATGCCCAGCAGGAAGGTCAGGCTGACCACACTGCGCAGGTTTCTTAAGACCTCTTCTCTCAGGGTCCGGTTACTTCTCTTTCCGTTCCTCCCACAGATCTGTACCATGACCACGATGAACATGGCAACGTTCAGGAAGAACATGATTCCGAAGTACCCGGCACAGCTCACGTAAAATACCACAGGATCCTGAATCCAGCAGCTTAAAGGGAAAGAAACAAGAATCGGATAAAAGAGTAAACCAAGCGTGTTTGCTCGCAACTGTCCTTGGCCTGGCTTGCCCAGCTTGCAGAGTTCTTTCTGAAACACCACGGAATGTCTGCTCACTTCTGTGGGCCTCGGTGTCTTCTTTGATCCTTTCACAGGTTTTTTTTCTCCCCCATTTGGTTAGTTTTGGATAGCTGCTGTCTTAATCTCATTATTTAAATCAACATTAAAAACCCAATGAGGTCGCTTGTTGAATTCGGGTTGGTATGAGGGCATGCTTGCCTGGCTGGCTTGAAAACACATCTGATCCTTTTCCTCTTGTGTGTCTTTACTCTAAAAATGGGGATTTTTTTTCAGCACTCGGTTTTGCTGTCCTTTCCTGTCAAGGGGTGAATGTGTTGACACCATTCCAAAAGAAAATAACATGGAAGCAGAAGTCTGTTAAGAGATTTTTGTGAGAGTCATGGTGTTACAGCTGTCAGTTTATGTCCATGTGCAAGAGGCCAGGAGAGTTGCTGAGATTTTTGCTTTGGTGGATTTTAGTGACAACATCAGTGCTAGTGGCTACCTATGTCCCTGTTTCTTTGTCATCTGTGATTAGCTAATTTACACTTCATTGTCACATTGAATGGAAAATTCAGGATTCAAAGCAATTATTATTTATATAACTGTTCTAGCTGAAGCAAGGTATTATAAAGTTGAAAGTTCATGTATACAGATTTTTTTTTGCACACAATTATAAAGCATATATAAACATCTTTATGGGAGGAATAACATCTTTATTAGGAAGAATATATGTGATTTTCATAAATACATCAGCTAACAGATGGAAGAAATATTCAAACAATTCTGTGATACAAAGTCTAACATGAGTAAAGTTGAGAAGCAATGCAATTTTCAGATGCTCTAGAGCCTCTTAAGGCTATGGAAATTATTAAGTACCAAAAATTCAATTATTTCAGGAAATTAAATTTATTTTAAAGTGAATTGACCTCATCCTGGCTACTGAGGTAAATGCTTTCTTGAACATTCTTGGATCCTAGAACTCAAGATGATGTCTAGCATACAATGAATGTTCACTAAATGACATTTTGTGGTGGTGGAACTTTAAACAGAGCTTTCAAACCCTCTGACAACTGAATAAGATAGACTCTACAGTCCCTAATTTAAAGCTGACTTAGCTTAAAGTGTACTGTTTCTTGTAAAGGCCCTCAATAACAACACTACATGTTTATGGCACTAGATTTTCTTTAAACTTGAATGTCCTAGAATTCTCCTTACAGGTCCAGCTTGTTGGGGGTTCATAGTGATGCTTCAGAAACACAAAGAAGGGAAGGCCACAGGGGATGAGAACTCATTCGCTATAGAAGTGACAGCATCTATCCCTGAAGCTTGCACAGACATGAGGTGTCACAGATCTCACATAATATAAAATGTTCACTAAGCCATCGGTAATTCTTCAAATCAATAGCTATCAACAATGATCCATAATGTGGTTGAGGAGGCAGATGAGAGCTAATTGCTTAATCAACATAATGCCATTAATCTCAGTGACCTCAACTTGTGGAAAAAAAAAGGTTTTATGAAAGAACTCATGGAGAAATGGGAAGCCATTTTCTGGAAAACACTCATGTTGCCACTGGGTCATTTCAGCCAGAGGCAAGAGTGGTAGAGAACCTTCAAAAGTAGATGCGTCTTCTGAGTCTGAAAGAGAGTATCTTGTGCATCTGAACTCTTCAGAACATCTAGTACAGCGTTATTAAAATAAGGAAGGGCAGCTCTGACTATTGAAGTAATTTATCTGTGGTGGAAGAACCTGTGACTGAGTCCACAGATGAAACCAAAGCCTTCAACATCGGAGCATTATTATCACCATGGTAACATATTAACCTTCAGGAAACAAAGTGCATATCCCATCACAGTCTCCCCCCGGATGTGTTTTACTCACAATTCGTCATCCTGATCTTTCCCATAACTTTCTTTTCCATACACTTCATTTTGTTTTCTGCTCACTAGAATAATTGACACCACCAAGGCTGGCAGACCTGTTATGAAAAAGACCATGACACTGAGAGGTCTCCTGAAGACTCATGGGACTGTCTCGTGGGACAGATGCTGTCAAGCAAGTTGGTTGGTTAAAAGCAACAATAAAATTGCCTCCTCGGTGTGGAACATAGGACTCTAAGTGGCAGTAGTTAAAGCCTACTCTCTAGTGATAAGAAGCTCAAATCTTCTGCTGGGTTTAATGATACTCACTGATTTACTGTGATAGAAGGAATTCACCTGAATTCAGCACCAGAGGGCAGGTGATTGTGTCAATGATGCTACATTGGGTCACCAGACTTTGAAAAGATAAGGAGAATGTAGTTGCTGCTGCTCCTCCTCCTCCTCCTCTTCTTTGTTTGATTGTTTTTCTAGACAGGGTTTCTCTGTGTATCCCTGGCTGTCCTGGAACTCACTCTGTAAACTAGGCTGGCCTTGAACTCAGAGATCTACCTGTCTCTGCCTCCCAAGTGCTGAGATCAAAGGCGTGTACCATCATCACATGGCTGAATTTAGCTTCTTTTACCGTTTTTTAAAAAAATATGAAACAAAACTTTAGAAAGACTGTGTGAGTGTGTGTGTGTGTGTGTGTGTGTGTTTGTGTGTGTGTGTGTGTGTGTTGGGTGGGGGGTAAACAGCAGGTGTATAATGTCTTTTCTTTTCTCTCCAGAGACTCGGTAATATTCCTGTCTCCTTCACTGAACCAATTCATGCCTCCTGAGGTCCCTGAGAGATCCTGTGTTTTCTTATCAGACGGTGTGGGAAATTAAGGAATGGCTCATCCTTGAACGCTGTCATCTGAAGAAGACTGACTGAGCTTTAAGTTGTCCAGCTTGTCACAAAACCCAGATAGAGAAAGTTGTTCAATGAAAAGATTCTAAACAGGCCTTTGGATATCTGACTAAGGATTGGTTCATGGTATAAAACAAAAGAAAACAGAAAACGCTTGAGGCAATAATTCTGTAAATATCTTGTTTACGCACATAAAAATAACACTCCTTTTCTGGCTTCCACAACAGGGGTGAGCAGAGTGAAAGGTTTAGCTGGCTACTATATTTGGAGGCATAATGGGCTGTCAGCTGTGTCTTTAGCCCTGGGTGGGCAGGCGCTGGGCAGCAGAAATTAGTTTGTGGTGACTCTGGCCTAAGGCTTCTTATTTTCCCTTTACTCCTGAATTTAGTGAGTACTGGTGAGAGTTTCAAAACTATACAGTGCTGGGGAACAGGGCATGTCCCGTCTCAGGAATTTCTTATCTGATGCACGGCGTTCTGTGTGTCTTTTGGGATAGTGCAAGAGAAAGGAAGTTTGGGGGAGGCTTACCCCAGCCAATGATGCAGAATTTTAGAATATAGCGGTGGATGTAAGTATTAAACACTTTCACCAGAGCGATGTACATGTGGATGGCTTCCAGCCCCATCCAGGTGAAGGTAGCCAGGAGGAAGAAGTGCAACAGGGCGGCCACAGCAGTGCAGAGTCCGGCCACACCAAAGGAAGTGATCCAGCCATCCAGGAGGAAGATTAGGTTCAGGAAGAGCAGGGCCGAACTCAGGTTCATCAGGATTTTGGAGGGATAGTCCCTGCGCAGCTTCCTAAGGGTGGAGAAGGAGGAGCCATGCATGGGGTAACATCATACACCAATATTGTAAATTCAGGGTCAGTCTGTGTTTTCTACCGTTCAGTAGTAGATAACTCCACATAAGAGACATGTGGAGGAGTGAAGGTATTCACGAGTTTTTGCAAGGTTCCAAACAGTTTTCCAATGTGGTTTTCATTTCAAAACTGTTTTCAGTTGTTTCCAAACTTCCCAAATGTTCACACAGAACTTATATTTATTTATTCCCTCATCTGTTCTTGAGATGGGGTCTTCTACTGTAATTCAGGGTGCCTTGTAATTCACCATGTAGCCCAGGCTGTCCTCCAAGTCATGGACATGCTCCTGCTTTGAGCCTTTTGGGTGCTGGGATTAAAGACATAAGCCAACACACTCACAAGTTTCCTTTTTCTTTTTAAAGTTAGCCATTTCTGGAGATTTACAAGATTTACACTTTAATTAATGTGTTTGGCCACTTGTGTCTGTCTGTGTATGTATGTGAACCTGCATTTAGATGGCCATAAAAAGGTCAGAAGGTGCCATTAAGGCCCCTGGAACTAGAGTTACAGATTGCTGTGAGTTGCCTAGTTTGAGCAAAAGAGTCCAGACCCAGGTCTTTCTGTAAGAGTAGCCAGTGCTCACAGATGCTGGGCCATTCCTTTACCGTGACATTTTTTATTTTAAAAGTAATTTCCCTAGAATTGCTTGATGTTTCTGGATTTGTAATGAGTCAGAGAAGCCTTTTTAAAAAGTTTCCTGTTTCAAGAATGCATACACTTCAAGGAGAAAACTGTCCTTACCTTTACAATGTAGCAAGTATTTCATGTCGTTTTAATTTACACAAGTGCTAATAATCACTGGCTGACTTGAATCCATTTTACCAATAGAAATGCGGTACTCGTAAGCTACAATTCTATGCCTGGAAAATTCGTGCTGCCTGATCTTATGAGAAACGTGAGGATTAAAAGGGAGACAGTAGCATGACTCATAAACTATAGAATTGCTCTCTGAAGCTGAGGCAATTTTCAGGTTCACATTTGCAATGGTTAGCACCGGGCTTGGCAGATGGAAATATACTTACTCAAAAGCAACATATGTTAGGAGAGTCGCGGCTGAGAAAATGGCAGATATCCCGCACCCAATATAGGTGATGAATGTGAGGACTTTGGTGTTTCTTCCATCTATTTGTGAAGCACTCCTTGGAAGGTCCTAACGAAACAAGGGAAGCGGCCATAAGTGTCATTCCTCTTCCATGACAGTGATGCTTTACGTTGCTAGAAAGTTCACTGTTGGGCATTAGAGCAGTTAAGTCCGGGGCTAAAAACATCAATGTCCATCAACATTGCCTTAGCTACTTATGACACTCTGGAGGACCAATACAAGAAAGAAAGCTGATGAATCATTGAGGAAGTAGGTATACACTGTCTTAAATCACTACCTCCTTCATCTAAGCTCTTGGTACCCTAGGGTAATCCAAAGAGCGAAAATACTGAACCCTCCAGCAGAAACAGGGGAAGTTGTCGATGCCTTGTATGGTAAGTTAATGGTAAGTTAATAGTCATGCTTGTTTCTGCAGGTATAAGGGCATGGACATAGATGGAGTCCACTGTCAAACATGGACAATCCCTAGGCCCCTAGATTGTGAGGTAGGTGAGAGATGCTCAACCAGGAACAGAAGGAAGTTGCTATGAATGGTGGTGAGCTTTTATGGTCATTTCAAAGCCTGCCATGTATAAGGTTGGGTGATTTTTATTTTTTCATAAAAGGGAAGTTCCCAAGTGTGCTGGATCTAGCATTTTTAATCCCTATAGGTTTTAAATGGCATAATTTAAAGTGTCAGGAGTTGTGCAGAGTGCAAAGAAACCAGCAAGGATGGACAAGAAGAATTAATCTCATATGTACGTGAACTTGAAAACGTTGTACCTCGTAGGAAAACCTTCCTTCTGCTCCTTAAATGAAGTATGAGGTAAGGATAAAACCTGAGGTAAAACCACTAATCTGTCCTGGGGGGAGATGAGATACACTTCCAACATACAGATGTTCAAAAATGAAAGAAGATGCAGTTTAAACATTTCAATTTTATGGTAAAAGTAAACTTTTCTTTCTACATGTCAATTTTCCTTTCATTCTCATCAAACGTCAAGAAAACTGGTACTCTCGCGCAGCGCCCCCCCCATAGAGACAATATTTCGCCGTGTGTGCATGTCTTGACATGAGGAAGCAGAAGTCAGTTCTACATACAAGTAATGCTATAGGAGCAAATGCAGTAGCTTTGTGTCACTGACAAACACACAGTGACAGAGATCAGGAGAGGTGGGGGCCTAGAGCCAGGAAAAGTCTTCCCCTCCCTCAGCAGCCTAGGAGTCCCTCAAAACACAGGGAAGACATGGGCCTATGACCCATGGGACAGAGTTCGTGTCAGTGCCATTAGATTCCAGAGTGTGCCTCTCTGGTACAGTTCCTGCAGGATCAGCTAGAGTAGAGAAATTGAGAATTTTGAAGGATGATCAAGGGTTCCATTTAGGCCAGGCAAATGAGGCAAAATAAATAATTTAGGAAAAATTAAGTTCTGCATCAGGACAGTAGCAATTCTCATATCATGTTGTGCTTTCTGACAATGATCAGATGACAACTTTATCCTTCCAAACCAGTCAACATGAAGATATAAGAATGTCAAACAAAGGAAAGTAATTTCTATAACAGAGAAATTAGGGAAGGGTGTTAGACATTTTTCACATTTATAGATGAAAGGACATAATGACGGCATCATGGGAATATTTAGACTCTGAGGCATCTCATACAAGTGAACACAAGTTTGTAAAGCTTGAATAAAAAACTATGACTCAAGAGTTGTTGGTCTGGAAGAGCGAAAAGGATGCTGGCACATTGCCAGAAAGGATGAATTTTGGAAAGTGACTCTTCCAGTGGTTTAAAATCTTAGAACAGAGGCCAAAAACAAAAGTGAAGGAATTCACTAACATGCAAATCTCCACACATATATTCTTAACTTTTATTCAGACAGCAAGAGAAAATGCAATGTGCGTTCATAAACCCATAATGAAATTTAAATAACACACAGTGAAACTTCCCATCCAGGTAATGTGCAGGTAAAATTGGGCTGCATATAAATCACCTCTGAGAAGTCAGCTTTGTTACTAGCATCTATTAATCCATCAGAAATAAAATTTGCAATCATTTTCAAACATATACCTGCACAGCATTGAAATAGTTAAATTAATTGAACTAAAGTTCATATATCTGGAGTTACCAATTCTCCAAAATAAGCTTTTTCTGAAGAATTATCTTTAGTCACTTTTAAAGAGAAGACAGGAGGAAATGTGAATTTCGTTTTCAGATGCTTAGAGAAAACACACTATAGTTTAGTTGTTCAGTATAGTAACTTAACTAATTATAGTTTGATGTCGCAAAGAAACAACAGAGAGCATTATTAGAGAAAGAATTGAAAGAGCTGAAGGAGCTTGCAACCCCAAAAGAACAACAATGCCAACCAACCAGAGTTCCCAGGGACTAAACCACTACCCAAATACTATACATGGACTGACCCTAGGCTCCAACTGCATATGTACCAGAGGATGGCCTTGTTTGTCACCAATGGAAGGAGAAGCCCTTGGTCCAGACCCCCAGTGTAGGGGAATGTCAGGGGGCGGGAAGGGTTGTGGATGGGAGGGGAACACCCTTATAGAAGAAGGGGAAGGGGATGGAATAGGGGGGCTATGTCCAGGAAACCGGGAAAGGAATTACATTTGAAATGTAAATTAAAAATCCAATGAAAAAATTCTACTTTCTGTGATTCATCACCTTTGTCAATGATTTCTTGCCCAAACAGTTTGTTTTTACCTTTCTTTTTTTTTTTTTTTTTTTTTCTTTTTTTTTCGGAGCTGGGGACCGAACCCAGGGCCTTGCGGTTGCTAGGCAAGCGCTCTACCACTGAGCTAAATCCCCAACCCAGACTGTTTTTTACCTTCTTTCTTTCTTTTCTTTCTTTCTTTTTTCTTTTCTTTTTTTTTTTTTTTTTTTTTTTTTTGCCCAAACAGTTTGTATCCCTGCTAGTCAGTAAATTTACAACCTGCAGATTTGTCAAACAACAATGGCCGTTTACATAGGCCAAGTAGTTCATCAGCCAAATATTACAGCCCAGAGTTGCTCACTCTTCTTCCCAGACCCCACAGGCAGAAAGCTGGAGGATTTCAGGGAGGTGGTGACTACAACTTCCTGTCTGTGGTTCCAATCGGAGAAACTTTATCAATCAATTCCCATTACTCCCATAATCTATGAAAAAGCATCTGTGGTTGATTGCTTCACAGAAACATTGTCAAAACAATGGCCGCAGTGCCTTCCAGACGCTTTGCATCTTATACAGGTGCTTATCCAACACAAGTGTACCAGCTAATGGTCCTCACAGATGGCTTCCGACAGGCCCAAGGGAGTAAGAAGGGGCTTGAAAATTGAATGGGATAAGACAAAACACTGCTGTGGCTTAAATTTTTATGCAAACTTTTGAGTTTCCTGGCTAGGTAGATATTTTTAAGAATGAGAGAAAGGAAGAATAGAAAGGATGGTAAGAAATCCCCCAAGTGAGAGAAACCTCCAACTATTGTCTCTTGGAGGACTCCAACTCCTAGCTGTCCTAACAGATTATACTCTTCAGGAGAGAAATCCCTTGGCACAAGACATACCACCAGGCAGACAAGCGTATTAATAAAACATGAGGAAGAAAAACTTGATTGGCGTATTTATAGCTAGCCTTCTTCCATGCTAGCAACAAGCTAACACCTTTCTTGTGTTGTCCTATCCTTTTGTCTCTGTTTCACAAACTCCTTCTTCCTTAACTAAATGGGTTTGTGAAGATATTTCTTTCTGTTCTGGAATTCTTTCTTGTTAATGCTGTGGAAAAAGAGAAAGTTGTTCTGTGTGCTGTCACTTGATGTAAATCCTCTGCTAAGTGGATGCTTCTTTATGACCCCATGATCCAGGGTACAGACAGGCATGATTAGGCTACAATATCTAGGATATATAATATTTTAAAAGCTGAACTTACACAAAAGAGGCATGCCTTCTCAAATGATATGTGTCAGAATGAGCTAAGAATCTCCCCTTACCATCAGGACTCCGAAGTGAGTGAAGTGGTTGCACAGACAGATGGTCTCGCCAGCGTCCGAATCAGAGTGGGCCACACATCCGGAGGTGTTCCATCCCCCGAAACTTTCTGCAGGAGGAAACAATGAGTTGAGAACAGCAGCAGCTCGGTGCCCTCTGTAAGGGATGGGCCCTTGTGCCTCGGTGGTTATCTGAATCACATGTGTCATTCTTGTCATAATCAAGACATAGAATGATTTAGATGGCTTAAAATTCCTCTCAAAATCATTCAGGCAGTTGTTTCAAACTGTGCTCCACTGAAATACCTCGGGGCTTCTGCAGATGCTCACATTAAAGTTTTAACAAATTTTGAAATAAACTTCTATAAAAACTAATTTTTTTTCCCACCAGTATGTGCTAATGAGCTCTCGGAAGACCAAAATGTTTTTCCTCTCTGGGATCAGACTAACTTTTTAGAAAGACATGAAAATAGGAGGTGGGCTTAACCTATTTTGTGATGTACACAGTAGTTACCAGTATAAAACCAAGGGCGAATGGCGTGAACAAAGCGTATCTGACATCTTGGCATTACATTTGTCTATGTATTTAAATATGTTATGGCACAAGATGATATTTTTAACCAAGTATGCAAGTCAATCAGCACCTCAAAAGATGGGCAAAACAAAAACCACAACTAAACTATCCATCTGTCATCAGAACATCGGACAGAGCCAATATGGCACCAGGATAGATTTATTAGTAATATAGTATTGGGAGATCCATAGGGAAGACGCCTCTTGGGAGAAGCTTTCTTTTTTAACAATTCCCTTATCGATTTCACACACTTCTATCCAGTAGTTTGTTGATTCCTTACATGTCCCTTCCTGTATTGACTGCTCAATATAATTTCGGAGGTCATTTTTTTTCCCTGCAAGTGGCACTGGAATGACAGTGGTTAGTTCACTCAGACTGAGTCAAATATGCTTACTTCCTGTAGTGACAAAATGTTACTTTAAAAATGAGAATTGGTTCCCAAGCTGTCTAAACTGTAGTTTGAAGCTCGCTTGCCCTTAAGTTGTGGTTTGGGGTGAAATGGAGGGGACTAAGGGTGCTTGAATACTTTGAAATTCTATTCATCTATATTAAGCACCCCCAGGATTTTACAACTTACTGTTTTGGTTCAGATCCCAGAAGGCACAGATAGGATGATGCACTTCCTAGATGAACATAAAAATAAACATGAAAAATCATATTTTAAATTGTTTTAAAGCCACAACTGAAAGGAAAATGACCAGCACCACCATGCCAGTACTACTTGACCAGGTCAACAGCTTGGGTCGGTCTTCTCTCCTAGAGACTTCAAATGTATCAAAATGTATTCAAATGATCAACTGGGATCCCCGGGAAGAATGACACTTGCTTTTCCTAAGGACATTCACTCCGTTCCATCATGAAATACTGACTCTATTCTTATTCTTCATGTCTAGCAAAGCTTTTTGTAATTTAACATTCATGTCATCTTCACAATTCTCCCATATGTCTGGGTACCAGATTGCATTATTCACAAAACATAGCCAAAAAATAGAAGCAACCCAAGTGAGCATCGGTGGATGAATGGATAAAATCTGGTATGTTCTCCCAATGGAGTATCAGCCAGTCTTTGAAGGAATTGCCCTTCAGGCAAGTGATACAACACAGATGGACCTTAGAGACCACTTCTGAACAACTACGGTACGGTTTTCTAAGGTGACTTAAAATCAAATTACCACTGCTGGAAAGTGGAATGAATAGAGGTTGCTAGAGATTCCTGGGAGGTAAGAACAGGAAAATGATGCTCAATGGGCACAGAGTTTCCGTTGAGGTAAATTAAATAAATTAGTGGAGATAAATGGTCTCTACTGTTGACAAATTAATGCAAATGAACTATATACTTAAAAGATCGTAAGTTCTACTAAGTGTGTTTCACTCTGGGGAATAAACAAGTCTTCCTTTGTGGATGCTGAGGCAAATAAGACCGAAATTGAGTAAGGAGGTCTCTGAGGCTTTGTGATAAGGGGTAGTGAATTCAGTGTTCCAACTCCAGATCCTCAGCTATTACCGGCCTGCTCACGTCCTGCCTGGCAATTGTGAGACCCTCACTAAGAAGCTCTATAAAAGTGAATACACTTGTTTGTGAGCTGAAAAGGATGGAACATCTTTCTGTAGCACAGAAGTGGAGAACAGAGAAGGTCCTGAGGTAAGAATGCTAAACTTTGCAACATCTTAAGCCACTGCACATCCCCCAAAGGACAAGTCTACTCTCTCCAGTTGTCCCTTGAGTTTCCTCAGTTGTAATTACTTTTGATTTTAAAAATGAGAAGAAGACAATCACAACTCCTGTCAAAAACTGTGTCTGTGTCCTTGTATTTGTGTCAAGCACTTTATTAAATTAATAAACAGTAGCCTTCTTGATCATTTCCATTGTCTTCTGATCCTTGGGTACCAGGCAAGAGCGACTCACTATTGGATGATGCCATTCATGGTGCCTACCTATCTGACCAGCCCATCTCCCTTCTAGAGGGTGGTTGTCATCTGAATAAAATGTGTTATCATGGTTCTCTGTCATTTACCATTCTCTGAGATAATGTGCACTCCCCAACCACTACCTGTGGCATTTTCTTACCTGTGTCCTGGTATGTTTGATTTTGATTTGAACCGGATCTTTCAGATTCTGGATAGTAATGTTTCCAATGCTGCACGCCATCACATAACTCACTAGGATTTTTCTTTGAGATCCAACATCCTTTTAAAGAAAAGAACAGATTGCGTGCACAAGTCATAAGCACACACTTTCATGCTCCAAAATAAGCAAACGGTCAGCAACTTTTACACTTAAGATCTTCAATTCTAGAACATCCTGTTTATGACTTCCAATTGCTGGCTTTCCTGAAGGGTCTCTGCTATTTCCCTTATTACAACAAATATATTGAGTGCACAGCACGAACCAGCATTATAAGGGATTGTTCGAAGTGCTCTATTCTCCATCACTGGGATGATGCAAGCCAATTGACAACTGAAACAATACAAACTCATCAATCATACATACTCATAAGGAGCTGTGAAACAATGAGATCATTTCCCAACTCTAGAAAACAGATGAAATTATTTACAGTATAAAAATTAAAAAGCGATTCATCATTTATACCCATGCCAACAGCCTGATATGTTTACCGTTGGTTTAATTTGGTTGGACTAAAGTCCTACTCAGAATATCTGCCTTTTAGTCTTTTGGACTTGACAGCAGCTGAAGATTTCACAGAGAAATTAGGTGGCCAGAAAAGTCCCTGGATCTGTGTTTTCCAATAACTTGGAGCACCTGTTTGTCTTTCTAGCAAGTTCTCTGGTTTTCTCTTCCATCTTGTTTTCTTGTCAAACTTGAATGTCTCTATGCCACAGTTTATAAGTCAGTTGTATTAAAAATAATTGTACAAGCTCCTAAATTCCAAACATAATTGTAAAGTAGAGGTTTTGATTAACTTTTTTGTGTCCATTACTATCAACACAGTTGACTTGGGTTGGGGGTGACCATCACATATTGAAAATGCTTCTATTATTTCTAAAGCATGGGGAGAATATACAAACCCTTTACTGGTTTTTGTTTGTTTTATGTTATATCTATGTCTATGTCTATATCTATATCTATATCTATATCTATATCTATAATCTATATCTATATCTATATCTATCTATCCATCTATATGTTTGTTTACTTTCAAAATTCTAAAAATGTACTACTGTAGAAGCCCCCTAAAATATATGCACATATGAAAGAAATGTAAATGGAGTCCCAAATAATATGGAAACAAAACACTAATTAGACATGTTACACCACAAAGCAAAAACTTGCAGTTCCAGAAAAGGCTTTTTTTCTTGAGTTATTGGCTAAAGGGTGCTCATGGAAACCCCAATTAACGCAGGCTATTGTCAAAGCTACAGATCGCTCTCCACAAACTGATAAGGTCCTACTGCTAAAGACAGCACACATTTCATCAAGCCTGAGGAAGCTGAGCTGGTTCCTAACTCCAAGTTTGTATAAAAGTCAAGGTTCCATTTATATTATACATAGTATTTTAAAAACCAGTTTCTAAACAATTTGCAGATAAAATTTCTAAAATTTTGGAATTACATTTTCCCATATTCATTCCCTTTGTCCCACCCCTCTCTCTACATCTCTATCTCTCTTATTCTCTCTCTTTCTCTATCCCCGTTTATCTCTCCCTCTCATTCTCTTTCCTTCTGCTTCCCAAGTACTGGGATTACAGAAGTGTGGCAATAGGCCCAGTCGTTTTCTCCTCCTTTAACTGAGTGGGTATGGAATGGCCATACGAGAAACATTCCTATGAACCTGAGATTCAAAATGCTCTTCTGCACAGGACACAAGGCTGAACAAACACTAATACCTTGAATTTAACTGGTAACTCTTCTTCTAAAGAAAGGACCCAGCGAAATGCTCTCGATGGGGTTGGCCTCATAAAGGCAACCCAGGGTCACTAGTGTTTGCTGGCAGTGGACCATCTAGTATCTGAGCTGAGGCCAATAAAAATGATAATATGTGCTTAGCACAATGCCACCCTACTCTGCGGATATGAGAATGCCAAAGGTCATTTGAAATCCTAATGGGAAAAATGATTAAAGCCAAGAATGCCGCTCATTATGTAAAAGGTGCTTCCTGCTGAGTTAAAAAAAAATCCTTTCCTTTGGTGCACAAATGCTTTAACTCTAGAGGCCTCAGGGTCTGGAGAACAAAAGGATTAACAAATAATAAATAGTAGCATCATAACTAACTCAATTTCTCATTAGATAATACATCTTAGCCTGATATTTATTTTTAAAACTCAAGTAAGTACATACTGTTAGATGAGAGATTATTTGAATAAAATATTTAAACATTTATATTATTTTTTTAATTTAGAAAATATAGTAGGTTAATTTTTCTCTAACTGTTGGTGTATTTCAAAGGAATCTGAGTGTTTTAATCTCTGAGCAAAGATAGTTCATTTAAAATTGGGAAACTAAATAAATTCAATGAGTTCTCACCTGGAAAAGTCCAGTTTTGTTGAAGAAAGTGAACTGTGCTCTTCTGACCAATATGGAATCCTCAGGACTTAAATTCTCAAGCAAATTTGGAGGCAAAATCACAGATGCCAATGGGTCTGTCTGTCCATTCTCGAAGTCCATCTGGTACACAAAACGCAGTGGTACAATAGTCATCGTGAGGGTAATGGTAGCCCAGTCCCCAGGCTGAGTCAGATGACAGAACATGGCAAGGACCACAGTAGAAAGAGACAGTGTTGGCCTTGACCTCTGCAGAAGTCTGGAATTCCTGGTTAAGTCTTTGGTACTCAGATGCAGAGATGGCATTTGGAGTTGAAACAAGAATAGTTTGATTCTAAAGCACATCCACGATGCTAGAGACCAGTGAATATTTTTCAAGTACGAGAGTGAGATTTTAAAGTGTCAGATTTTGATGTCCTTCTCCATAGACTATGGGCTTGATCTAAACTTGTTTAACGTCAGAGATCAGTTATCTCTGTAAAGAGACAATAGCTGTTTTGGTCTTGCTTTGAAATCATGACCTTTATTTGTAATGAAGACAAGTGCAGGGGGACATACTCTGGATGGAGAAGAGTTACACAGAACAACTCAGTCATCTTTGACACTCGCCCTGGTTGCTTTATGGACTACAGACTGAAAAACAGCTAGACTAAGAGCAGCCTCAGGTACCATTTTCCTTCAAACCATAATTCAGGCCTTAGAGATTGTCTGTCTTCATAGCATGAGATGACACCAGTGGAGCTTGTACTGTTCAAATAGGAAAACCCCTGGCAAGCCCCCAGACCCCTAATCTAAAAAGAACAAAAGAGTCTTGCTTGTATCTCATGCCTAGACCTTTTTCTCTTTTTATTGTGATTTATCTTAAGAGGTAAAAACAAAACAACCCAATTATGTTCCACTCAGATCCTCTCACAGATCAGGAATGGTGTTGCATTTATTGGGTTCATTGTGCTTGCCAACACTGACTGGAACATGGTAGGCACTTGGAAGTCACTAGCCGAGCTGTGACTTTAACATACCCGAAGGGGTCACTCAAGCCCCAGATTACTTGTCCAGCCTCGTCTTGTTCTTGGCTGCTGTAGACCTACCTTGTGGCTTTGAAACACATGATCCCAAGAGCAGCAGTCACGGAGCACGTAACTAATCTAGACATGCCAGAGCCCCACACATCTTAGAAGCTCAAGGGCAAGGCCCAGAATTGTTTTTAATATGTATTTCCTGGACTACTAAAGTCCAGTATGAGAACTGGTGGCAAGGAGAAGGCTTCTCCTATGCCGCTTCCCACCGGAAGGTTGGTAATAGGACTTTTATCTCTTTAAATGGCTCCCAACCCATACTTCCAACAAGGCGGTCTATACTCATGCACTAACATTTAGCATCTTCTCACATCCTTTAGCAGGTACCCTTCATCGTCTAGGCTATGAAACATTACCTCCTGTACTTATTTCTATTTTACCTACAGATGCCAATGCCATTTTAGCCAACATTCAGAGTTATCTGCCATCTCATAGACCCAGACTTCCTTAAGTATCTAATATTAAGGAGCCAGTAAATTTGTTCTGTCTCATTAGTTGGTTAAAATGAAAACAAACATGGATTTGTTACCTGGAAATATGATTCATTATTGCTTGGAAGGCCAATGCTAAAATTTGAAGGGGCATTGGTTCCTGGCATCAGGGATGAGACTCCAAGGGCCAAATTCTGTGTCTCAATATTCACGTGTGGGGTGCTATTCAGGTCTATTTTGAAGGCAAGCTCATCAATTGTTTTTAAAGCTCTAAAGAAATGGAAATGACATCACTGTTAGATTAAACCGTGTTTTAGGTACTTGTCACCTGAGAAAACTCTAATAAGGAAATTATCTTTAAGTTCTTTGATCTTAGTGCATACAGCCATAAAAAAAATCGCAAATCCCAATGCTATCAGCTAAAACACAGAATGACAGTAATTGATTCATCCTCAAGGAAACTGTACTGTCTCATTATTATCATCGTCATCATCATCATCACCACCACCACCACCACCACCATTATTATTATTATTAGCAATTTTATGTACTTTGGTGTTTTGCCTGCATGAGTGTTCATATAAAGGTGTTAGATCCCCTGGAACAGGAGTTACAGACAGTTGCAAGCTGCCATGTGGTTGCTGGGACTTGAACTCAGGACCTCTGGATGAGCAGTCAGTGCTCTTAACCACTGAGCCATCTCTCCAGCCCAACTGTACCATCTTAAGGGCAATCAACAGGAATAAATTTTGTTTTCCAAAGATATTATTTGAGAAACCAAAAGATTCTGCAAAAGCGTTTGCAATGAATTCAGCAGAGATCAGATAACCTAAAGAACAGGCTAACAAATACATCTTAACCAAAGAAATATTACTTAAAGGAAGGAAAGAGAAGAAATTAAAGACCCCAATGTCAATAACAAGTGGAAATAATGTACAAAGAAATATAATTACACCTGTTTTCATTTTAGAAGTTCACAGAGCTGTGACAGAGCTGTGTAGAACAGTAGATTCACTGTTACAATAATCCCAGATAGCCACAGTTTTAGAATGAAAATATATTGCAACATACCGGGTATGCCTTGGGGGGCTTTATATATGCTACCAAATTAGAAAGTCTAATTACTTTGTAAATTATACTTCCTTCCGAAATAGAGAGCTTTAGCATTTCCTTCATAACTGACCTTGGGAAACACCTATGCATCTCAGAGTCATGAATTATGGAGTGTGAGCAAACAGCATGTGGAGAGAGGGAATGTTCTCAGAACTCGGCGGGGAAGGGATACTTACTCAGTAGAAGACTCAAGCAAATTGCTATCTGAACTGCTTAAGATGTTAGAAAATATATTCATGAGAGTGGAACCAAGGGTTCTGTCGATGTTTTCTTCTTTGTTCACGATCCGCTTGACCTGTTCTACAATGCTGTTAATGTTAGCCGAGGTGAGGTTCTGTCCATCCCCAGTTAAGTCTAAAATCTCATTGGCCACTTCATTTGATTGTCCTAGAAGCAGGGAGAGAAACAACATGACTGACGTGTGCCTGGGGATCTGGGACATTTCTAGGAATAGATGGTATAAATAGTTTATTACACAACTGGAGGAAGTGGGCATTCCATGCACAGCCCTCCCCCATCTTTATAAGGTAATAATTCTTTACACTAAGGGACAGATTTCTTAAGTATGAAGTTGTGGTATAAGGATACAAATGATTGAGAGGGATCAATGTCACCTTGAAGTTGCTAAGTACATGCTTTCCACTTTAAAAATAATGCAGAAATATGGGAAAATCGATAGAAGTAGCAATTCGCACATTACTTTTAAATCCTCTGTGTAATTTTCTTAACAGTTTTATTTCCCTAGGTTATAAATATGACACAAAGCTAATATGCAGAAATCTATGATTTTCTTACTAAAATACATGGAAGATTCGTTTGCTCTAGTTTTAATATTACAGTAATACCGCACGGCGAACATCACATCTGAAGAGAATGAAGCCTTCACTATGATGAGGTCATGTCACTATGTCTTTGACAAGGGAAGACAAATTGAACTCACTTGAACAGTTGGAGGCATCGATGGGGCCCCAGAAGGTGGATGTTTCGTTACAAAGGCTGTAATAATTACCAAACAACAAAGTGGCATTTAAATATGCGACATTAATAAAATCACAATTAACAAAGGCAACTGTTCATTTTCAGCTAGATTTCCTTTGAAAAGAATGCTATAAACGACAGTAGGAATCCCTATTGGGAAACCAGTCAGTAATTTGCCCTCTCGAAGGGAAGTACCGGCTACCTCCTGTATCCTGGCCTCACATACACTGTCAAGTGCTGCTTTAAGGACCTTTACTGGAAAACTCAAATTTCAATTCCACATAACTCTAGACAGTAGATTTCAATCCACGTTTGTAAAAGAGGAAATGCATTTTAGAGAAGCCAAGGAATTTTCCCAAGACCTTGAGCCAGGAAGAGGTAGGGCCACATTTCAAACCTGCGTCGATAAATCTTAGAGCACTTCTCTCTTCTCCACAGCAAGTGTCAAACACAGCCCTGGATGCCGGAGACTCACACTTAGGCACTTTCTGTTCCTGAGTCCTTTCCCAAAGAACTAACTGGGCCCCAGGCAGAGGGTGGAGGACTAGATATGTAGGGTGGTTTGGCCAATCCATGCAACGGTCTCATCTAAGGTTTATTAGACATGCAGGGAATTCTTGTGTCTTGGCAGTCTGTGTCAACAGGCTGCCCAGCCTGGATCTGATCTTTGTTCCCCTCCTGCCAATTCTCTCTTCCCCCAGATGGGTAAGCAGTCATGGAGGTTTCGATGCATGCTCCGAGACCGAGTTGGCTGCAGGGTTCTTTTGCGGTAGAGCCCCACTTCGGCTTTCCAATTTTCTCAATCTTTTCTTGGGGAGAATCGGATTAACTCACTGTTCGGAGGAAAGCAGCCTTGTAGGTAATATTTTATTTCCTCATATCTATCCACCCACATGTGTGTGATTCTTGTCTTGCTTCTCAAATCAACGCAAGGAATGAGTACAGCTATGACAGGGATCATAAACTCAGACACGTGGCTAGTCAAAAGTCAAAGGAAGAATTACCATGTCCGCATCATAAAGAAGCCAGGCTTGTTTGGACAGGGTTGTTTGTAGACAGAGGGAGAAATGGCTGTCCACTTGAAGCCTTCTGGATCCCCCAATGTGTTACACATACCTAGAAGAAAGTGAGAGTTATTATGAGATAGACCAGCCCTTAATTTTCTGAAGTTAAAGGTAGAGAATGAAAACCAATGACAGTCCCGGGAATTTAGTAACTATTTATATACTACCAAAATAACCAATGTTTTATATTCAGAATTTTCCAAAGTTGGCAAGGACATGCATACCTTTGAGACAAAAATTATAATACTTTACAAAAACCATCTGATAATAAAAGGACATTGTGTAGTAATGAAATGTATGTGCTCATTCCTGTGAACCATTAACTACATATTAGTAAAGGAATGACATTCAGAGAATAAGTAGGGTGGGGATTGAGAACCAACCTGAAAATTTCAAAATGTGCTGTAATCAGCTTAAAACGGGGGAAGGAGGATCAAGCTGTGCATGCAATGCTTCCTGGTTAAGCTGTAAACCTATGTTATGGATCGCTTCCTAGCCGTTCTTGTGGTGTACACGTCCCACAAGCTTACTGGGAAAGAAAAACCAAGGAAGTTTCGACAAGCCAGCTTCACCTGCCTTATCTCTTTCCTCAAACTCTTCCACTCTTTGTGTGAAAATACTCTAGGTTAGTGGTTCTCAACCTGTGGGTCGTGACCTTCCAGGGTCAAGTGAACCTTTCACAGGAGTTGCATACCAAATATCCTGCATATCAAATATTCACATTAAAATTCAGAGGAGTAACAAAATTACAGTCACGAAATAGCAATGAAAATGTTATGGTTGGGGGTGGCCATAAGGTGAGGAACTGTATTAGGGGTCACAGCATTAGGAAGGTTGAGCACCACTGCTCTACATCATTACAATAGCAAACATATTTTCAGATTTTATCACTGAAAATGTCAAAGTCACAGCAAGACACCAACCACCCCAATAAAACCTTTCTTTTTTTTTAAGATTTATTTATTTTATGTATGTGAGTACACTGTTGCTCTCTTCAGACACATCAGAAGAGGGCATCGGATCTCATTACAGATGGTTGTGAGCCACCATGTGGTTGCTGGGATTTGAACTCAGGATCTCAGGAAGAGCAGTCAGTGCTCTTAACCACTGAGCCATCTCTCCAGCCCCCCAATAGAACCTTCCAAGTGCTAAAGAAACAGCAAGTCTTTCTGAGCATGAGTGGGAACCAACTGGAAATTCAAATGACCTTCCAAACTGCCCTTTGAATTTAGGAGGTTTTAAGCTTTCATTTTCCAATGCAACAAACCTTTGTTCAAAGAGTCACTTCTAGACAAACCTATAAAACAATATCAAAGGACCAGTATAAGTTAAGTACCCAGGTATGCACAGAAGGCTGTCCTAAGATCGTCTAGCCCTTGAGGACAGATGGGGCTGGTCCCTCAGGGGTGTGCACTCTTATCTTTCCTGCCATTTGTTACAGTGCTTCTTTGCAGCGACCTTCATGTGTGAAACAGGAGTTCTATGGAAGCCTGCTTGTGAGAAATCATGTACTTCCACAGAGCCCCAGATACTGTTTAGTACTTCTCGACTGGGGCTACTGTTTACACGTGTCCACCTCTCTAACGGTCTCTATTACAGGTATTTGCAGACGTGGTCATTTATCACACTGGATCTGGCCTTGGTTGTTTGCAAGCTCAGGGGGTGGAGGGTGTGAAGAGTACTTTCGCTTCCTAGTGCACCAGAGGCAAAGCAGCAAGATCTTCTTTTGTCCTGATTTCTAGGAAAATCCCTAGTGAGAATATAACTGCTCCTAGACTAACACCAGAGCAATTACTTTAGTTGCGTATGGTTTTAAATATTTGTTTGTAGGGGTTGGGGTCTTAGCTCAGTGGTAGAGCGCTTGCCTAGCAAACGCAAGGCCTTGGGTTGGGTCCCCAGCTCCGAAAAAAAGAAAAAGAAAAAAAATTCGTTTGTAAACGCATATACCATTAAGACCCATCCATTTATTCATTCATCCCACAAGTATTATGTGCTCGTGGCCAAGCATTTTTTTCTTTTAAAAATAAGATGCCATTGCATGTTAAAGATCAAAATATTTAAAGAAAACATGAATAAGAATGTAGCTAAGCCCAATAAGAGACTATTCTCTTCTAAGGTATGTGAGGAACAAGGTTTCTTAACAATCTGATGCAAAGACTAAACCATGACGATGTCTATTCCATACGATGACTTCAGAAAAGGCCTCTAAGGAGAGGTGGTTTTGTGGCTATCACTGTAGTTATGTCGGTGAAGGTGAGTGGGTCATTACAGTAAAAGGTGTGTACATGGTCTAGCTATGAAAGTGTGGGTGCTTGGGAGAAGACAGGCTGGCTCGCATGTATCATGGGAGCTTAGGATGGGGAAGGTGTGTTGTTGATAACTGATTGTCTGTTCAAGATTCCCGGCTTGATCCTGTGAAGGCAATAGCATCATTCACAGAGAGAGAACACAACAGTAAGGAATGTTTTATAATAAAGACCTTATCTTCATTAGCTATTTCATGAGAGTCCTTATAAATGCATATAGACAGCTTTTTAATCCCATAAATGGAAGCCAATGATAGTCAAGGGTATTCTGGTACTTTGCTCCTTTTAGGATGAGAAAAGATAAAGAAAAACAGTTTGCTTCCTTCATTCCCTAAGATTCCAAGGTATTGAGATAATCTTTAATGTAATGTTACACATTTTTAACAGACTCCATATAACAAAATGTTATCATTAAAAATATACTTTTTGTGGACAGATAACAGAAGATGTGTGTGTGTGTGTGTGTGTGTGAGAGAGAGAGAGAGAGATACAGAGACAGAGAGAGACAGAGAGAGACAGAGAGACAGAGAGACAGAGACACAGAGAGAGACACAGAGAGAGACCTAGTTAACTCTGCATGTGTAAATCACATAAGCTGAACTCACGTACCCAGCTGCTTCACGTCCACTTTGCACAGCCTTATGCCATCCTCTAGCGATGCGTTATTTGCTGAAAGCTTTTGCTCAATCATCTCTCCATTCAGGCTGACATTATTGGTAGCATTGTAGACTAGAAGGGCCCAGAGCACCAACCTAGAAAAAAGATATCAGAGAGAACTAGTGTTCCTCGGTTGCTCACTGACTTGGGCTATTTTAGTGGGAGAAATAGAACAGGAATGCCATGTATGGTGGTTTGATTAAGCTTGGCCCTAGAGAAATGGCGCTATTAGGAGGTGTGGCCTTGTTGGAGGAAGTGTGTCATGGTTGGGGTGGGCTTTGCGATCCTATGCTCAAAGCGCCATCCACTGCAGAAGAAAGCTTTTTGATCAAGATAACAGAATTCTCAGCTCTTCCAGAACCATGTCTGC
Organism: Rattus rattus; assembly: GCF_011064425.1. Taxonomy (NCBI): domain Eukaryota; kingdom Metazoa; phylum Chordata; class Mammalia; order Rodentia; family Muridae; genus Rattus; species Rattus rattus. Next base: position 222,748,211 of record NC_046155.1, on the reverse strand, counting down.
CTGGATGCTGCTATTGTTCCTGCCATGATGATGATGGACTGAAGTTCTTTAAACTGTAAGCCAGACACAAGGACACATGGAAACTGAAAAGCTCAATGAAGGAGTCTTGGCCTTTCTCTATGGTATGTTCACACTACCTGGAATAGATTTTACAAGATAGTTCCCTTAGAATTTTATTATGGCACCCCAGTATTTTTCAGAAATATTGATATTTTAATATCAACAGCTCATATATTATATAATAATACTTACAGTATCTACTCAACTCAAAAGAAGATATAGTAAACTTAATTCTTCTTTTTGTTTCTGTATACACAAAACTTAAAATTTCAGATAAAAAAATTGAATCATTGTATTGAAATTGTTGTATTATTTTTACAAATAAAATGCATGGCCTTATATGGAGCTTTTTACAAGTGCTCTGTATGGTGGAAATGTGTAAAAGGAACACTAAAAATATATGGTTTGACTACTATGATGCTGCAAATGGTTTTAGAATTTGTGAGCTTGAAATTTTTCTGAATCAAAGGAATGTAGGAATCAAAAAAAATGTAGGAATCAAAGAGTAGATTTTAAAACCCCCATCAAAACATACAGGTAGGCCATCACCACAGCTTTTACCAACAGCAAAAATCGAAAGGTAAAATTCAGTATTGAGGTGAAGGTATTGGATGTTATTTTGTCAGGGAAAGGAGAATTTTTTACTGCTTTATGTGAGAGTGCTGCATTTGTATTTCCTCCCTACTCTGAAGAAAAATAAAGACTATAGCACACACCACTCTATCATCCAGATTGGTTGCCATTCACTCGCTCAGGAGAAGAGGAGGTATTACATCCTCAAAGCACAGAGGATGGCACATTCTACTTATGAAACTTTGTCAGTAAGAATAGAAGTATATACAGAACTAGCACATTTGTGATGCTAAAAGAAGAATAAGGAAAGTATTTATTGTTCAAGGTTAAATGAAGTAGCTACACAGCCTGTCCTCAAGGACAAATCTCAAGGACAAAGTGGCACACTCTTCTCTCAAAGGCTTTTACTTCTAAAAATGATCCATTACTACACACTCACACATAAGCCAGACTTCAGCACGAGTCTAGCATAGATGTGGACACATGGTGTACGGTGAAGCCCTGATCACTTTCTAAATGGCATATGATAAGGTGTCTTGTGATTAAATGGCTATCGGAAGAAAAGCATTGCCACTCTGGTTCCTGAGAGCTCACAACCATGTCCAGGACAGCACCCTAATGATTCGTGGGAACATTCCAATGCATTATTGTGGGTGTATTCGATACATGAATAACACGAACCATTCAAGAAGTAGCCCACATTTTCACAATCCTTATCTGTGTTATTTTTCTTTCCCATCTGGAAACAGACACAACTCTGGTTCTACAACGGTCAAGGTCTATCTCTGTTGCTACCAGCCATTCGTTATTGGTATAAGCCAGACACTCTGGTTTCAGGTTCCCTGACTGTCCAAGCAGTGAAATGCAACAGCATTATCTGATGCTTGAACTGCAAGACTGAATTGAAAGGAAGAGCTTGGAGAAAGAAATAGAGTAGACTGTGCAAAAGGAAAACTAGGAGAGCGACCACAAAGCCTTGTCAGTGGGCACGAGAGCAGCACAGAATGGGTTTTTGAAAAGAGGGGGAAGCTATAAAAAAAAGACAATGCTGAGAATTTTTAACAAAGGAAAACCAAGTAAATGTATTTTCCCACAAGTAAGATTGATTCGTTTGCCCTATAATTTTCTGTGAAATTTATTCAGTGGTTTGAAAGACCAGGAAATGGAGATTTTATTTATTTAAATGTCTTTTGTGCAAGAGCTTCTGAGATGTTGGCACACACCCACTGTAGCTGGTGTCTAGTGTTATCAGTAAATAGGAACCTTTGTGAGGAAGCTGGTGGGATGCTTAGCTCCTAAGGAAGGGAACTGGTCTCACTCCAAGCTACCGTTGTCTCAAATGCTAGATAAACACCCACAGAGGATCCTAGCTGCTGCTGGATCCATTGATGGAGCCCCAACATGATGTAATAAGTGTGTGAAGGACTATTTTCCTAGGAGAAGGAGAAGAATAGTCTTGTCATTTACCACCCTGAAATATGTTACTCTGTTTTCAAATCATAAATGACTGTCACAATGAAAACCTAATCAGACAGCGTGATTCAGTTTATTGACCACGTACAGAAATGACAAAGTTTAAAACATTTGTTTTTATCAAATATTAAATAGAAAGGGAAAATAATAAAAGTTTTCTGGTCAACTCTCAAATAAAATTTTATGTGTATTTCTCGTAGCAGCCATAGTAGACATCATTATCTTCAAGGATGTTTTCTTTTCGTTTTTAAAAGAAAATTCTTATTTATATTTTGGAATGCATGTGGTGTGCGTGCGTGCGTGCGTGCGTGCGTGCGTGCGCGCGCGCGTGCGTGCGTGTGTGTGTGTGTGTGTGTGTGTGTGTGTGTGTGTTGGTTCCATAGACCATATGTGGAGGTGAAAGGATAACCAATGAGAGTCAGTTTTCTCCTCATACCATGTAGGTTCTGGGGATCAAACTTGGATCATTAGGCTTGGCACCAAGCATGTTTACCCGGGGAAATTTCATCACCCGATGGCTACATTTTTATAACATCAGATCAGTAAATTAAAACCTAGCAAGCTTTCTAAGAACATGCACTTTTCAAATGATTTTTACAATTCTATGGAGATCCAATACACAATTCTAACACAACTGGTTTTTTCCCATCCATGCAAGGGTTTCACTGTTGACTTTGCAGCAATCTGAAGGGCAGATCGTTATGTGCCCACTGGTTGTGTGTGCTGAGCGTAACCACTAATCACCTATGTGCTTAAGTCATGGTCTTGAAACAAATTTCAAAATGGCGCCTTTAAAAATAGTGATGATTGTTGATATTAAAATATTTGGCTGCTATTGTTTATATTTTTATGTGCCATCACATGTCATTATAATCTTACAACAGAGCTATTTGAGTAAGTTCTGAGGCTAAAACTAAGGACCTAATACATGCTAGGCAGGTGCTATTCATACACCCTGAATTTTGCCTCCTATCCAAGAACTACTTCCCATGAAGGTCTGTTTGGAATTTTGAATAGGGAGTGATGGATTTGGGTGAGCTACAAATGTTAGCCCTGCTCGCCCATTCCTCTTAAGTGCTCTGCTTCTCAAGGCCTTTTGACAGACTAACATTTCTACCCCAATTGTTTTCTCTTTCAGCTTCACAAATGAGAAAAAATATAGTGTGCAACCAGGCTGAGGAAATAAGTTGAATGGACTAGGCAATTAAAACGTTGTTCTCTGATCATTGTTTCATTTTTCCTCTCGTCAGCCAAAGTCATGAGCAAAGACGGGGGTGGGGGAGTACACTTTCCAGGTCTCCTCGCTGTTACCTTTTGTCGTCATCCATGATGTCTCTCTTGACTTTCATCCTGTCTTCTCCTAAGTCTTGGTGAAAACTGTAAAGACAGATACATGTATCTCTTATCGAGCCATCCACTGTGTCCAGTCAGCAGTAAAACTGGGGGAAGTAGAAAATGAGGATGGAGACTCTAACATAACTTTCCCAAGTGTGTGTTCTGACGTGCCCTGGTCTGCATAAATGGATAACTGTGTATCTGTGATCTCCTGGAGACCCACAGTGCATTTTAGCAGATCGCAGACCCTAAGACACTCCAAGAAAGAATCTGCTTCCTATACCTCCTGAACTTAATGAACAGCTGACCCCTCTCCTGCGTCAGTACAGCTCTGATTGAGGTTTAAGTATGAGGTTATGAAAGCATCATCATGGAAGCTCGCGTGAGCATTGTTTGGTGAAAACAGTAAGTCGAAAAATAATGAAAGCTCGCTTAAGAAAACAGGGTGTAAGCAGATTGTTAACATCTTATTTTGTAGAGAAAGCGATCTCGAAACTGGGGTGAAACACCCAATGCATACTCAGTGTGATTTACTAAGGGAAGCCAAACGCGATTTCTGTCTGGTTATCTTTTTTAAATTTTGATAAGTTAGAACACATAATATATTGATTCAGTTATACATACTGGAACCATATGCCCAGGTGTTCAGATACAGCCAGAGAGGGGAGGAGCGGACAAATTAAACCTTTCTATCACTCAGATAATGAGTTACATGTACCTTATATTAACCACATAAACAGTGTAGTTCCAGTTCTGGAAGGTTGCATTGAGCTGGAAGACACAACGGAAAAGGATGAGTTTCAGTAGTGCTTAAGAACATTCTTTTGTGAGCCAAGGCTGTCTTCCCTCCAAAAGATGAGCTGTCCTCAATACAAAGACCATGGGAAAACACTGAAGAACCACAAGAACGAAAGATGAAGAAAGGGCTCCTGGACCAGCTAGCCACGGGATGAACGGTGTTTCTTTTGCCCTTCACATTAATCAATGAAGCAGATACTACACTCCCACACCAATGCCACCACTTATTTATGAAGAAATGGAAGTCTGAAGAGGAGAAAAAACATTCCGGCACCATCTGCTAATCAATAGAGTTCTCCCTGAGGAATTCGAGCCAGTGTAGTGGGAAACACTGTCATTTCTTCTCTGTCTAATAGGTTAGTAACAACCCCTCCACTAACACCTTCTTTAGTCTGCATTTAATAAGTATTGAGATGAAATCAAACGTGTTTTGTAGTAATTGGCATCTCATAAAAACACCAGGAACAAGAAAAAAGTATAAACAGAAAAAACTATGTCTTTGATGAAGCCCAATGTCATGGGGACTACCTACACCAACGTTGTAGAGAGATCCTGCTCTCTTTAAGTCATCTTCCAAAGCTTCTTTAGGTCTTAGTTCATATACATCTTTAGTTTTTATAAATATTAATATTAATATTTATAAATATTAATTTAGTTTTGTAAATATTAAAATGCAATGAAAATTCTAGAACATATTGACAAAATTCTGAAAATTGTTTTGTGTAAAATTAGGTCATTTGTGCTTTATCTAAATTTAGTTCTTGGGGCCAAAAGTATTTCAGCTCTCTGATTCCCCTCCCCCCACTTTGCTCCCAAATTTAGAATATTTGCATAGGCTTCACTGGTTTATCCTCTCTAAACCAAAATACCAAAGAGCTCTGTCAGATTTTGAGTTCTCAGGTTCGATGATCCCCGCCCTCTAATGGGTATTAGGGATATCACTCATCCTTACTGCTCTCAAACAACTACTTTGGAAGCTTGAATCACAAGTGAACGGTAGCTGATAATGCTTACCCTCAGATGACAATGATGCTGGGCTGCAAACCACACTGAATGCAATGTAAAATTGCATCCTGTCTAGGGGCAGGGTTCCCAGTTAGAGCTCATTTTCACGATTAGTAATATTACCCATGGCTCGAGAATGAAAACAAATAATTTTATTTTTAGAAGTCATTCTGCCTGTAAAAACATATAACAAGAACACCGTGGAAAGAAAGGGGGATGCAAAGAGGCACCCATTTCCACAGCCTGGAAACTGAGTACACAGTTATTGCTTCGATCCATGAAGACTACTTAGGTTTACGTCTGTATCCTCTACCCAAGACCTTGTTTCTGTCTAGTCGTATACTGTTGTTATGTTTTCTATTTTATGTTTAATTATTTATGTGTGTCCTGTGAGGGTGGGTGAACATGCGTCTATCAGTGCAGTTCCCATAGAGACCAGAAGAGGGCATTAAATCTCCAGGAGCTGGAGTGGCAGGCATTTGTGAGCCACCAGAAGTGGGCGCTGGGAACGGAAATTAGATGGTCTGAAAGAGCAATATCCACTGAGCCCCTCCCTCTATTGTTGTTGCTATTGTCATTATTATTATTGTTATGAGCATTATTTGTACAGTAATAAGCACTTTGGTTTCATTCAGAATCTTTACAGTCTATAAAGAAGATACAGTTTTAAAGCAAAGAGTCAATAGAATAATTTCACTTACCCATTCGGCTACTTTGCTCTGCACTCTTACTTCAGGGTGATTCAAGTCATTGTGAATCACAACAGATATTCGATACATTATTCCGTCTGCATGTTGGAAATAGTGTTAATAATTAATCATACCTTACGTGTGGGATAAACGATACAAATTCATCATCACATCACTGCATATAACGAAAGGACACATAGGCAAAGGAAGTTTTGGGCCAATTTTGATGTTAAAATTTCTGTTGCAGGTGCTTAGAAGTATCTCGTGATTAGCGGACTCTTACAGATATTCTATGGCTTCTAAATTATCACTTGGCTATGACTGTTACAGTAATTGCAAACTACTTTTTACTTCTATAGATCCCTGATACCTAGGACTGATAAAGTGATAATTTTTCCATGTGAGGCTTGATTTTTGATACTATGAAATTATGCCTTTTTTGTATATGATTTAAAATGGTAGTTTGAAAATAGGAAATGGTAAGCGGAATTCTTAGCAAGATTTAAACTGGAAGTGAACCAGTGACTCTTATGCACCTTTCCTCAGGCCCCTCTCCCCAGTGAAGCATGCACTTCTAGTTAAAGTATTGGGCTGAATTTTATTTAATTTCTAAGGATAGCCTCTTTACCAAAGCAGAGTGGAGAATAACAGGTAGAATCTTAACTGGTTTAACGGGTTTTTTTTTCTTTTCTTTTTTTTCAGAGCTGGGGACCGAACCCAGGGCCTTGTGCTTGCTAGGCAAGTGCTCTACCACTGAGCTAAATCCCCAACCCCTTAATGGGTTTTATAAAGAAAGCCATGTTCTGAAAACAAGGCTGGGTTTTTGTCTTAGTAGTTCTTTAAAGAGTTGAATATTTTTGTCCTCATGAAAAGTGAGCTCATCACAAAGGGCTTGGTAGACCACATCTGACTCAAAGTAGCCAGCGGGGTGGAGGACATCCTTTTAAAACAGAAGCTAAAGAGAAGGGGAAAATGGGGATCTACCATTAATAGCCACCGTACTCCATGCTTTTTAGGCAAGTCTTAAGCAAAAGCATAAAATATCTAGAAATATATAAGCAATGCTGAGAAGCTCATTCAATGAAAAATTTGGGGAAACAGTACAAAAATATATAGAATTATGTTTCTGGTATGTCCCACCCATACCAAAAATGCAAAAAAATCCCAGTCTTATGTCTCATGTGAAATAATAGACATTTCTATCTTCTCATACAGCTATAAAATATGGAAAATAAGTTCAGAGACTGGTGAACTTAATTCATACAGATGAGGTTACGTCAATGTCTAAAACTCCTACTGTTTTAGAAACCTTGAATTTTATTTCCCTTCAGAGCATGGTGCGAATGGCGACTATTTAGAACGCACGTAAAAAGAGAGGGTAGTAACTCAAGTTTTATAAAACCTATACCTTAGGTCACATCTCATCAAATCAGGGCCCTGCTAAGTGCCTTTGAGGATATTCAAGCTGCAGAAGTCCAACTGTGCCAGTATCCAAGGGGTAGTCTAGAAACAGTGGCAGATCCCTGAAGATTACCCAAAAACTACCACTAGATGGAGTACTAAATATAAGTAATTATTTTTCTCTTACATTGAAAAGATTTCAGAACAGTAAAAATGTCAATATTTTAACCATTGGCATTTCTGAACATTTATTTAAGCATTCAAATATTTAGCCCAGTCACTTTCCATTTTAAACGTTCCCTGCTCCTCTGTTTTTCAGTTCACTGATTTCATAAAATGGAACACTCAGCATCCGATAACCTTAGTGCTTTTTAGTATTGCTTGTGAGAGATACAGATAGATTAATAGCACAAATTAACTACTATCTGTATTACAGATTCTCTCGTGCTATGAACAATTACCAAGGAGTCTCTGCTTGGAAACCTCGGTACTAGAAAGTTAGCTAAAAACTTAGTGGGGCTTATCTGTTACTTATTTAAAATGTTTTGAGTTATGTATTCAATGGGTAACTATGTACAACCATTATAACCAAAGAACATGGAGTGTATACTGGCCGTCTGGTGACAGGGAGGGTTTTTGTTAAAAATGAACTTGTTTAAACATTGTTACTGGGGGGGGAAATGCCATTAAGAAACACAAACAGGCCCCTGATGCTATCAGAGCAGCAAGTCGTTGCCTACAGATAGAAAACACTGGCGTGATATTCTAATATGAAAGCCAACTGTACATGACTTCAAACGGTGTGTGTATTGTTCTAACGATGGCGTATAGACCAGAAGAGCCTCTGATAGAATTTTTTAAGGGAAGAAGCAGACTAAATAAGTATATATCTATCGCCTTTCCAGTCAGTAACTCTTCTAGACACATAAAACTTCAAACAGCTACTGCAGATAGTGTATTAACGTAGTGCTCCCCACTGTAGGTCTCTCTCCACGCCACAGTCCAGGTTTCTTGAGGAATATTTATTACCGATAAAGTTACAACATACAGGATTGAAATGATGAGCTTAAATATATTTGTTTGAAAGGCAGGGCTAAAATTCAACTCAAATGTTATTTTAGATTTCACATTGTTCTTCCAAACTGGCCAGTAGGCAATTACGAAGTTGCGTTTCTATGATGGATGCAATCTGCAGAGTCTTAAGACGTCTGCAATGCAAACCTACAGTGACTGGTGGACACCCACAAGTGTCCTGCAAGTGAACTTGTTATTTGACTCGCTGAACACATGTGAGAAACTGGGAAGAACAGTGCAATTGGCACTTGTGAACTGGATTTTCAGAACAGTGTTGAGAACAGGTGGAATTAGCTCTCTGGCTGGGTTGCTTGTGCCTACAGCACAGACATTCTCTGTTCGGTTGGATTGGTTTTGGTTCAAAGCAAAGTAACCAGCATCCCAGCATCATCTGGGGAGAAGGTCAAGGAGATTGGGCAAAGATTCATTATTTGTGGAAATGCCTAGACTATCTATAAAAATTTACCTAAACTCCCTGCCATGACTGAACCCCCAGGAATGTGATTGTTGTGGGGAGGATGGTAATGGGGGGAGGATGGGAGGGGAACACCCAAGACAAGACGTTGGGGAGGTATTATTGTTGGAGGGAATAACAATTGAAATGTAAATAAGATATACTCAAGTTAATAAAGATTGGGGGGGGGGGAGAACTGTATCCTTCTGGAACCAAAATAAACTTAAGTTACTTTCGGTCTTGCTACAGCAAAAAAAAAAAAAATTACCTAAACTCTCGTTGTATATAATATTAGGTATTGGATGAAATTTCTATTTAAAATGGTGAAATGAGCTTTGTAAAGAAAATAGGGACAGGACGATTAGAAGCGATTTGGTTGGCATAGTGAGGTAGACTATTTGATTATCAAGTGGTCTAGTGCTCTCTCTCTCTCTCTCTCTCTCTCTCTCTCTCTCTCTGGCACTCTCTCCCTTTCCTCCCCACTGGTAGATTATTATTGATGAACTCAGTAAGATTCTGAGAGCTCATAATTAAAAGGGCTGGACAAGGTAGAGAATAGATTTGACAGTTATCTCAATCTTTCCAGTCATGGAAAAATATGATTTTCTTAAATATCAGATGATAGCCTGAGAATGTTTACTGTAATGGTTTCTCAAAGGATTAAAAAAAAATGTTGATAATATGTGAATGACATTAAAGGGTCTGTCTGGGACATGACATAAATGTGATTTATTTACAGAGGAAAAAATAATCTCTTCTCAATTATTTTAAATTAGAACAGAGGGAAAATTTATGTGGATATTGTTTTGTCTGGAATACTAAGTTACTTCTCTCTCTTTTTTTGGAAAAGATAGTGAAGGGGCCAGGTTGTAAGCCCCCGAAGTGCAGAAGAATATGAAAGGTGGTTGGGAACACTTATTTTAAGTTTTCACTTTAGTGAGAGCATCATTATAGAATAGTGAAATTTCATCTAAATACAGATAAGAGAATGTGGGGCTGATGTAAGAGAGGCACATGGTTCGAGTATATGATTAAAATTGCTAAGACGGCAAAAAAATATTTGGAGCCCAAAATATTGAACCTGTTTCCACCACACTGAATATTTTAACTGTTAAAATTATACGTTAACCACGACCGTCATCCGAATTAGATTCTTCTTTACGAATGTGGTCACTGTAAGCCATGCTAAGTGACTCTACTATTTGCCTGCTTTGTTGAAACTCCAGTGAAGGTTATGACGCAGAGAGGGGCGGCCTGAACAAGGCTCTCTTCAAGAGTGTCAGAAACTGTACGATCGGATGAATACAGCTCCCATCCACCAAGTCAAGGGCTCTGAAGCAGTCATGTCAACTTTCTCGGGGCAGCAAAGGATGTATCAGTTCTGGAGGGAGAACGCCACAGAGGCTCTTTGTGTGTTCATACAAAGAGGGAAATACTTAGTTAGAATTATAATATTCCCATCTGCTGGCAGGAGTCCATGTGAAATATGCTCTGGAAAGTGCAGCTGCTGTTACTGCCTGCCTGGGGAGGTGGTGCTGAATCTCTGTGGTGTAGCCCGCAGAATAACCATAAACACTTCCTTGATTCGATGTCTTTATAACCCTATTGAAATTTATATCTATGTTACATGTAAACCATTCCATACTTCCAATCTAAGTGTCCTTACAGAGGAAGTGGATGGAACCCCTGAAGTAGTTAAGGGGAAAATAGAAGTGAACTGTGTAGAATTATTTTATTTTCCCTTGGTTTCGGAACCCTGGCGACATATTATAAATATTTTGACTTTACACGCTAAAGGACTGGGTTTTATAAAACTCCGTCGCTTCTCATATTTGAGAACATTCCTGTGTTGAAGGCAGTGGGGGCAGTCCCTTGACTGGAATTTGGATTTGTGTCACAAGAAACTGAAACCACTAACTTCAAATTGCACATGTATGTGATCCTTATGTGCAGCAGGATTATAAAGACATTGGGTTTTTCGTCCAACAGTTTCTCAAAAGATGGAACAGGCGTATTTGAATAGTATGATTAGCACCAAGAGAAAAATACAAATGGAGAGAAAAGGCCGTCAATGCTGGAAATCGATTGAAATTTTGCCTTTCAAATATTGGGGCTCCAAGTGGTGGAGCTCAGAGGCAGGCACTTGTCTAATGACCCTGGAGTTAAGCTTCCTCTGCCAAAAAACACCACAAAGCAAAACAAAACAAAACAAAAACAAAGAAACAAAAACAAAAAAACACCACCACCAGCACCAACAACAACAATAAACCCCCGCTTGCTTGATGACTAACTGAAAATAACATGCTAACTGGTATTCATCAAGAAGTGGTTGAAACGTGCGACCTGTTGCACGGCCACTGATGTAAATGTTGCAAGTGTTTGAGAACAAGTCTGACTTCCACGAAAACTTAAATGCCAAGAAGCAGGTCTCCCACACATCACATCCTTTTCAAAACCACATCCTTTTAAAACCTGTTTCCTCAGGTGGTGCCCTTGGTACTGTCCAGCCTGCTGCCCTTTGGGGTACACAGAGGGATCCCATCTCAAGCAAACGGTTTCTTAATTTGACAGAAACACTGCATAAAGAAGAGCGCTTCCTTTTTCTCTCAGATATATTAAAATGAAAATTGATCCCTTTCAATTAAATGACTTTTTCTTTTCCTTTTTCTGGAGGGGGTTTGGGGGTGGTTTTGAGACAGGGTTTTTCTATGTACCCCTGGCTGTCCTGGAACTCTCTCTGTAGACCAGGCTAGCTTCAAACTCACAGAGATCTGCCTGCTTCTGCTCCCAAGTCTTGGAATTAAAGGCGTGCACCACCACCATCACCCAGTTTTTAATTTCAAAGTGAAGAAGTCCTCAGAGCTATTGGTTCAGTTGGGACCAGAGATGATGGTTGTTTTCCTTGTTTTCAATGCACAAACGAACCAAGGTTTGCTGGAACATTCTACATTCCCACTCTCAGAATACAACTTTACATACTCCAGACACACTACACATAGTATCTTACCAAATGAATCTTACCATTCTTTTGTTTACGGATTCTGTTAGTAACGGGGATATTAGTGGTGACAATGGGTGATGGAGGAGTAGGAGGGCTTACAGTAGCTGGTAATAAAGATAAAAGAGATGCAATTTTACAAGGAGCATAAAACAGTTAATATGGATAAGCAATCTACGGCTCGTTTATGAAAATGCATAGGAGAGTTGAAAAAAATTCATGCTACTAATACAATAGACTAAAAGCTTACAATGCAAAAAAGGGAGGCAAGGCTTTCAAGGGTACATGAAGAATCAGTTTGCGTGGCTTGGCTGTTACAGTGTGCACAGGTCTAGAGCCGGCACTCAGGAAATGGAAAACACAGAGCACTCTACACCCGCTTCTGTTATCAACAGGCTGGTAACACATGGGAAATGATCTCATTCCAAGAACTAGGACCCATAGACTGTTTGAAGAAGGTTAAAAGCAGGCAATCTGCATAGATTAACCTTAGAAGTTTACTGAGTCAACCTGCACTGATATAAAAAGACTAGAGAAATAAAATACCAAAATAAAATCAATCAAAAGGAAAAAGGACTGTTTCCAGCTTCTGGCTATTACAAATAAGGCTGCTTTAAAAATAGTGGAACATGTGTCCAGGGGATGATGATGGTGGTGGTGGTGGTGGTGGGGGTGGTGGTGGTGGTGTGTGTGTGTGTGTGTGTGTGTGTGTGTGTGTGTGTGTGTGTGTGTGTGTTTGTATGTGTGTATGTGTGTGGTGTGTGTTTATGTGTGTGTGTGTGTGTGGTGTGGTGTGTGTGTGTGTGTGTGTGTGTGTGTGTGTGTGTGTCTGTGTGTGTGTGTGGTGTGTGTGTGTGTGTGTGTGTGTGTGTGGTATGTGTGTGTGTGTGTATGTGTGTGTGTGTGTGTGTGTGTGTGTGTGTGTGTGTGTGTGTGTGTGTGTGTGTATGTGTGTGTGTGTGTGTTTATGTATATGTGTGTGTGTATGTGTGTGTGTGTGTGTCTGTGTGTGTATGTGTGGTGTGTGTGTGTGTGTGTGTGTGTGTGTGTATGTGTGTGTGTGTGTGTGTGTGTGTGTGTGTGTGTGTGTGTGGTGTGTGTGTGTGTGCTGTGTGTGTGTGTGTATGTATGTTTGTGTGTGTGTGTGTACATGTGGTGTGTGTGTGGTAGGTATGTGTGTGTGGTGTGTGTGTGTGTGTGGTGTGTGTGGTGTGTATGTGTGTGTGTTGTGTGTATGTGTGTGTATGTATATGTGTGTGTGTGTGGTGTGTGTGTGTGTGTGTATGTGTGGTGTGTGTGTTGGTGTGTGTGTGTGTGTGTGTGTGTGTGTGTGTGGGTGTGTGTGTGTTGTATATGTGTTGTGAGGGGTGTGTGTGTGTGTGTGTGTGTGTGTGTGTGTGTTTTGTGTGTGTTTCATGTGTGTGTGTGTGTGTGTAGTGTGTGTTGTGTGTGTGTGTTTGTGTGTGGTGTGTGTGTGTGTGTGTGTGTGTGTGTGTGTGTGTGTGTGTCAGGCAGGGGTAAACTAAAAACACTGATAGATGGGACATATTCCATAAGGACAGACCTTAAAGGAAAGGTATTTTCTAAGTCTTGTGTTAGAGCTGTGCATCTAAAAGGCCCAAACAAGAAAGCCATGTCTCTGTAAAAATAAAATTAACCAAGCCCATAACTGTCCTTCAGTTAATCTTCTAGGTGCATTTGTGTTGGAGCACAGTTATGAGTATAATGACTTTATATCTTTTTATTAAATGTTACATAAGTATAAAATAATAAAGAAAATACAGAAAATTACTTTCTAATGGCACTAGAGAAAAAGTTGAACTCCTTGACGTAGAATGTATGTAGGCTACAATAATTTTCTTTCCTTTCTTTTATTTTTGTTTGTTTGTTTGGTTGGTTTGGTTTGGTTTTTTGAGACAGGATTTTCAGTGTAGCAGCCCCGGCTGTCCTGAAACTCACTTTGTAGAGCAGGCTGGCCTTGAACTCACAGAAATCTGCCTGGCTCTACCTCTGGAGTGCTGGGAACAAAGGCATAAGCCATCTCGTCTGGCAAAATAATTTCCGTTCAACAATAAAAATCTAAGATTGGAAATCACTTTGATGGTTTTGTTAATTGTGAAAAATTGTGTTCATCATAATGTACATGTACTGTTAAAATGCTTTTATTCGTCAAGGAGAAAACAAGGCATAAAACAAGAAAAAGCTGAGTTTCAGGTTAGATACTTATATTTAAAGAATAAGAAACAAATTAATGAGTTTCTGAAGCCTTCCCATCAAAGGTCTTCTGTTCTACAGAAGTAGAGTCTATACAACTACTTCATAATTGCACAAAGTTCATGGAAAGAAAAAACACTCAATCCTCGTGGAGAATTGATTGTTAATATTATTCATGTATCTTAGAAGGAAAATCTAAAAATAGTGAGTCTCCTCCTTACTCTGTCATGCTTGACTTCTAATCTGTCACCTTTGTGCTGTGATCCTCTTAATCAAGTCATCATTTATGGAAAGGCATTCCCATGAGTCTCATGGGGAACACAGAAGATGCTACATTTTATGCAGGCATGTAACATGTAACATGATGATGGATGAAAATGGGTCACAAAATATTAGATGGCAAAATGACATATTTATGGCAACACATGCATATTATTTTATGTCATATGTTACACGTACATGTGTAACTGTTATTAGCATGCAACTAATTAGTACATAAAACAATTTTATTCAAAATATAGTCATTAGGGATCAAAATAATTAACACCCTTATTATTAACATTAACCTACTATAACCATACCAATCTTAAGATTTAAGATATATAATATAACATAATGTGCCTCATGGCCTCATATTCAAATCTTATCTAAATATTCAATATGCATTTCCCACAATTTATGAATATGGGTATTGCTTATACCCAAGATGCATATGATAATCTTGAGAAGAAACACGGAGGGAGATGAAATTAACTGTTGTTGAGCACCGTGTAACCACTCACATTTAGAAAACCTGAGCTTTACGGAAATGGGGCCAATATGGCTAATAAGTCCCGAGAGCACACTATTTGTGCATACTGGTACTGTGTACCCACACAGCCAAAACACATCCAGAAATTCTGGGTTTTTTTTTTTCAGGTGAAAACCAAGATAACATCTACAGCAGTGACAACAACAACTTTCCAGACAGCAAGAGTTAAGAACGTGAGAAGGTTTGGGAAGATGACGTCAGCTCCCTACCTTGACAGAGAGTCCCCAGATCGGAACAGTTCGTCAGCTCTGCTGCAGGAAGCGGGATCAGGTAGGAACCTTGATCAACACAGAAGCACGTGCAAATTTAACTTGGGATTTGCTGATATACTCCAAAAGGTAAATATTATCAGTCATGTTGGTAAAGCAGAAGAAACAGCCTCCGGAGAATCAACTCCCACAGGAAAATGTCTTCTAAGGTGACTATGTCTTGCTTTCCTCAAATGCAAAAATTGAAGAATTCAAATTGCCTTCATACCCTTGAGCTCAATATCTCAGTTATATGTACACGAAATAAAGAGGTGTGATTGTCCCTTAAAGTTTATTTGAAAATTTGAGGGATTTTTTTTCTAAATAATGAACTATGAGTCTTGGATGGCAATTCATGTAAATAGAATAAAATGAACCTTCAGGGTACATTTCAAAGCAGGACTTGGATAATGTGAACTTCTCATAAAATGCTGATTTTTCTTATGTAAACACAATTGTGCAAACTCTACAATTCCAGAAGTATCTTCCTGAGATTTCAAGTCAGTCCTGTTTCGTTTGACTTCGAGCTTTCTCTGATTCCTCTTCAATGGGAAATAGACACTGAGCTGATTTTTTCTGATAGAAATATTAGGTGCTCTTGGTTGCATTAAATTGTCCTGTGCTGATTATGGGGTAAACGTACTGAAAATAATATGGCACTTGTATAAAGACATAAGAATTAAACACACACACACACACACACATACACACACATTAGTGTAGCGGTGAATTCATTCTAATGTTTAAACATGTGCCCAACTTTCCCATGGGAACATGACATGAAGCAGACATATAAGCAGACAGAGCAGGTGTATGAGCTCACAGAGAATGTCTAATTAGGTAAGTGGTAGATAAACAAGCAGAAAACATCTCAACAGTTTAACGGCGTCCAGGAAGGTATAGTTTCCTCTTTCTCAGATGTCTCGGGCTCATGGAAAGGATGGTGACACATCAGAAAAGGTCAGCCCTACAGGCAGGTCTATCGTGTGACATTTGCTGGTAAGAAGCTACTTCATAGGTTCCTGTGACAAACACAGACATCTCCAGCTTCTGAGTTGTGGCTGGCAGAAAAAAAGTCCTACTGCCATGTCTACTGTCAGAGCGGCACCAGTACAAGCTGGCCTTATTCTAGGTGACATATACCCAAGTGCCTAGGGAAGACCTTCAATGCTGGTGGTGGCCCTCTGGGAGCCAGGACAGACGCTTGGTGAGAAGAGTGAGCAGGAAATCTGCACATGGGTACTGAGGTTGACAGAGCACCGAGGCACCAGATAGGATTTCTGAAACATGTGTCTGTGAGGCACTGAAGAGGTTTGAGAATGCCCACACTTGGCACGACTGTAGGAGAGTAATTACAGAAAAGCGTAGGCATAAGAAGACGTGTGCTGGTGCAGCCTATAACAGCATAGAAGGCAGTCATCTACAGCACAGCAGCAGGACCAAGTCTTTCTCCCAATGCTGAATCCTATACACAGTAGTGCTGTATGCCTAAGCTTCACTCCATCAATTACTCAATGCATTATGAATGACAGCTACATGTCTGAACTCTTTTTTTAAGCAATTGGAATAAATTAAAGGGTTCATGGTGACACCATAGACTATCATTTGGAAAACAACAATTTTTGATGGGTGGGCAGGGTACAAGAAGGCAAAAGAATATTAATCATCCAGGCTTGACATTGTATCAAGAAGAGAAACTGAAAGAAATGGACACATGAAATGTGAAGACAGATTGTGTAAGAGTCGGTGACTAATTGGAAAAAGGAAGAGAAAGGGAAGAGTAATTTGCTGGTTTCCAACTTGAGAAACTGGGCATGATGACCTCATAAGTGGAGAAAGGAAATAGTGAGAGGGAAATTATCTTCTGTTGTGTCTGGCATGGGAAATCATTTGCCTTCTAGACAAAGAACACACGTCTAGAGTGTTCACATGAGAAGCTATTTCTCTAAGACCACTCAACAAAAGACACTGAAAGGTTTGCGTTCACCGGAGTATGGGTTTGAGAAAAGAATAGAGTCAGATTTCAGCTATGGCTGTATTTTAGTTTTCAGGGCAGCGATCTGGGGAGATAAAAACAGCTCCTGGTCAAGGTGGCTTCACAGAATTTAAGAAAGTTGAATGGAGGGTGTGGTAACAATCAGTGGGACTGAAAGGCTGAAGTGATAAAGACTGAAAAGACCTTTAAGTCTGCAGCACAGGAATTAGTGTCAGTCTCGTGGGAACCATGACCCTCAGGCTGTGGGGTTTTGGAGAGTTAATGCCACAAGAGGAAGCCTGGTTGTGCAAGGAAGGAGAGATAGGGAAGGGGAGTTGTGAAGACTGAAAAGCTAAGCCAGCATGTACCCTGGGAAAGACGTGTGATGTGGTGATGTGGAGGGAGGTGCGAGAGAGGGAGAACCTTATCTTGGGAGCTTGTTGCCCTTCGTGCATGCCCACTTTTTCCAGGACCTCACTTCTACGGG
Source organism: Rattus rattus (assembly GCF_011064425.1). NCBI lineage: Eukaryota > Metazoa > Chordata > Mammalia > Rodentia > Muridae > Rattus > Rattus rattus. The sequence goes on along the minus strand of NC_046155.1, from coordinate 222,730,616 downwards.
CCTTCATTCATGTTTTAGAAGGGACTTCTAGAAAAGTAGTGAGCCTGTCAGACTCACGTGACGAGAGAAATCTCAGCTTGCTAACAGAACACTCTGGAGACCCTTGGATGAGGTTCCTGTAGTTCTCAGATTACACACAATGCTGGCAGGCCAGGGCTCCTTAGCGGCTTCTGGTACTGATACAGTATCTCTCCAAGACAAAGAGAGATAAGGGACAAGGTTGTGGGAAAGGAGTTCTTAAGCTAACTACATGTCCACTGCAGTATATCTAACTAAGAGCTCAGAGGTGGCAATAAGGGAAAATGTCAGAGGAGCTATGATTTAAAACAAGATCTTGACCATTTTATCAGCTTCATTGTATACATTTCAATCTGGGGCTTCCTTTCCGCTAAAACTGTAAACATTCACTTCTGAATATTTTAATTAGTTGTTCTCTCTAGAGGAAGGCCAAGTTTATCGAATTGCTAGCATTGTATAAATACTGAATAGATACCATTGTATTATGGTCTCCTGGAGCAATAGAAATTACATCATAATTATTTTAAGTGAAACTGGGATACAAAAAAAAGTCCTAATTTAATTAGAAGGAAATTACACTCGTGCATTATAAACATGTGGGACTACATAAACAGATACATAAAATACTGCTGGGGTATGTTGAAATGTCATTGTCCATTGCCAGTGCTCACCAACCCGGGTGGTTGAAGCAGGAGGAGCACTTGAGCCCAAGAGTTCAAGTCTATCCTGGTGAACATAGCAAGACACTACCTCCAATAAATAAGGAAATATGCCCAGAACACATAGGACTTTCACTTGATGCTCACAGTGATGTACTTTCACTGCTCAGCTTTCTAGGCTTACGGAGTTACAACTGGGGGACTGTGAAAGATGCGACAAACTCTTCCTTGGGATGATGGCCTATCAGTCATCAGTTGGAGCTTAAGTCATCTCTGTATGTTCGTTCTCTGCCTTCTGAGTCTACTCAAAGGTACTCAAAGCTTATTAGCTAAGAGAAAAAAATTAGAGGCCCATTTTATGCGTGAAAGAAAACTCTTGAAAACGGGGAGTTAGGACTGGGGATACAGCTCAGTGGGTAGAGTGCCTGCCTAGAACCATGTAATCTTGCGTTTCAGTCCCACTACCTTGGACTGGCATTGTTGCACGCATCCTAGACTTGGGAGGTGGAAACAGGAGGATCATACCAAGATTATCATTGGAACCCAGGGAACTTCAGAGCAGCACCAGTTAGGGATCTCAAAAGAGGACAACAGGCAGTTGTTAGAAATCCTCTAAGTCTTCGGGCTTCTCCTCTGTCTACTCTTCTCCCAGACACAGCAGTGAAAGGAGTCACTATTCTTATACAGGCTGTGCTACAAGGGACCGATGCCTAGCCAGTTGCTCATCGCACATCCTCCTTATAATTTTAGTCATGCTAAAGTAAGTTGCAGAAAGTCAGAAAAAAAGGTTTTCCAAGTTCCTTCTTGTTGTTGAGTAACAGCATCTCAGTAAAAGATCAATTTTATAATTCATCTTTTGTAATTTTATAATTTTCATAAATTTCATAAATATAAGATTATTTTATGATTCATATTTTGCATTTTTCTTTTTTATGATGTATGTGTATGGGGGTGTATATATATATATATATATGTTTGCATGACTACATCTACACGTGTATGAATATGTACATGTATGTGGAGGCCCAGAAATTGATGGCAGGCAATCGTTCTCCATCCTATCTTTTGATGCACAATCTCTTATTCAACCCAGACCTCAACGATTCAATTACACAGCCTAGTTAGTGTGCCACACAGACCCCTTCCCTGCCTTTTCGCTGTTGAGATTACAGGTATAGTCTTTTTAGGTGGGTTCCAAGATCCAAACTCAGGTCCTTTGTCATCTCCTCCAGTCCTATTTTGCAACAGTTTTATTATTACTTTGTATATATCATTATTTATGAAGATCACCTAGGCTCTTCATAAGTTTGAGCATCCTCAAAGACTAATTTGCTTGTCATGATAACGCGATTATAATTTCAGTTTAAAATTCTCTAAAAATCTAGCAACAGTGAACTTGGTAATTGGTTATGTATGAAACTAAGTACCAGTAATTGAATTTTAGAATTGTGAAAGTCAGGACTAAAATTTATTGTTTGGGTAATCATGAAAGCAGGGGAATTGGAGAGTTGGTGACCAGGAGTGGGAATTTAGAGATGAAATTTAAAGTCCACTGAAAAAAATCCATACATTTCTAGAAAAAGAGTAGTGACAAAGTTGATTACTTACAACTGTGTCTTATCTCTGCATCCACAGGGACAAAGTCAGGGAAGTGCTTAAGCAATGCTGAATAAATACATGTAATTTGCTTGAACTTACACTGTTCATTGAGTTCTACTATACCACTCCTCAGGAAAGAGCGGCAATCAGTTGAATAAATAAAACCAAAGAACTGTCTGTTCTTTGTGAAACGTGAAGGGCAGTCGCCACTGTCTAAACTGTAATCATAGCATGGCAGATACGTGTACCTACAATTAAAGGCTCAGAGAAGGAAATGACCTGTTCCCAAAGGTCATAAAACCGGGTACGTTTGAAAACTGTTCTAGACAAAAATTAAAGATGCTCTAAGGTTTAAAAAGTGCTATCGATAATACAACATTTGTATCAGAAAAGGGCAGACAAGATTGACTGTGATTTTTAAAATGACAAACCAGCTTAAAAAATTTTTAATTCAGAGATAGTCCCAAAATACTTAGAAAAATGTAGGAGAGCAAACCAACACGATTAAAAAATTATTGAAAGAGTTATTGATGACATTAGTCTTATGTTTAATGTGTGACTTGTGACAGCATACTCCTATACTCAATGTGATCTGTTCTGTCTTTCCCCTTACTTTCTCGTTTTTGTAAATTACCCAGGCACACACAGATGGAAAACATATTCGTTTTCTACCACAAGTGGGTACTAGAAGAGTCAATACTTGGCAGACTTTGCCAGTCTTCTGGAATGTAAGGAATGAGATTGCACTTTCCCATTGGTTACTGTGCTTGCTGAAAGCTTGGGGGAATTATGATGACTCTGAACAGAAATCACAATATTTTCTGGGGTGGGGGGGGCGAAGAAGGTTAAAATGTTAACAGAATAGCCTTTATTTTTCTTGATTATTGGAGTTCTGCTTAACCAACAAGGCCAAGATACAATCTGGTACAGGTATTTCCTGTCAGTTAATAAGTGACTTCGGTTCTTCAGCCCCAGGCAGATGATTAAGCAGCAGGAATTTCCTTCTCCCACCAATCCTCCTGACAGGCACAGCAAGACATCTGAGTGCATGCAGTTGGGGGTTGGGAGTGGTGTCCAAGGACTGTCGTGAAGACGACAGCTGTAAGGTTAAAGAGAATCGAATGCAATGCGTAGAGCCTGTAAGAGTGTGCTGTCTTATGATGACATCGTTTTGTGGACTTACGGATGACTAAGATGTGTGCGCACTCATCTGATACATTCCGGTAATCTTCAGGCTTTAGGATGGGAACCTCAGGGGCCGTACTTAAGAAAATAGAAGGAATGCATGACCTCACCTATGCGTGGAATCCCAAAGAAGTTAAAATCATGGAAATAAGTAGAACTGTGATTCACAAAGCCTCAAGGGCAGAAGGTGGGTCAAAGTGACTGAGGTTGTCAAACAAAGGGTACAATTCTAGGAGTAATGAGTTTAGAGGATCTGCGTGACAGCTACAGTTGAGAATGATGTAGTATGTGCCTGAATTTGCTCAGAAAGGGCTAACAACATAACTAGTCGATGTGTCCCTTTCCCCGAATGCAAAAACACTAAAAGGGAATTGATAAAGATTTAAAATCTTTTCATTATCAATACTTGACTAAGGAGGATGCACGAGCTTAACCATTTCACAACTTACATAGAGAAACATTGTATTATACAGTATAAATACATGCAGTTTTCTCAATGAAAATAATATTAACTAATTAAAATGCTTTCGAAGGTGAGACTGCCAGGGATAAATTGATCTTGTGTGTGTTAGCGAACTAGCCACTTCAACAACTGATCAATTATATGCTTCACTTCCTCACTATTGAAAGCAAAAAGCGTGGTCTCAAGGGAGATCTTCCAGCTTAAATGCCAACCAGGGTCAGAAGGAGAGCCTAATGAGGAAAAAGCCAACAGGGCTGTGGGCCTGGGGTTACAGTGTGATGGCTGAGGTGAACTCTAAAACCTCTTCAAAGGGAATAGCCACCACTTTGCCGTAGCTGTGTTATCCATGCGGAAATTCTAGCCAGGCATTTGTGTTTGCCAAGAAAACCAAATAATTCATTTTATGTGGAATCTAATTTTTGAGCTTTGGAAACAAAGTCACCATTGAGCAGCATAATGTGTAAGAAATGCGGGTGGAGAACATATGTCAGTCTACCTCCACCTCCCAGCTCTAAGGGCTTCACGACCTCTGGAGTATCTTTCCCACTGTTGTTCCAAGTGTGAGTTTCAGCCACTGTTAGGATTCTCTGCTAGTTGACAGTCTCATGTTTTTACTCATGAAGATTGAAAATAAACATTTTAGGACGGCGGGACTTCAGAATTGATTTTTACTTTAAGATGGCGGACCATGCTACATCTGTCGCTATCAGACGATTTGGCACTGTTGGTATAATCCCAGCCACTTACAGTATATAAATCTATGGACCTCATTGTCTTCCTATAAAATTTATTTATAAAGCAAGTTGTCTGCTACAAGCCCTCCCACTTTGCCAAACCCTGGCCTAGGGGATTTTTCTCCAGTGTCACATACAAATTCTTTTGAGTTGCAGGCTCCTCTCTTTAACTAAAATATATGTCACTAGCATCTGAGAACTCATGTCACGACGTCTTAAATTGATAACAGAAACATTTTTTGTGGGTGCTTAAATCAGTCCTATAACAAAACATGATTTCTAGAATTGACTTTTATGATAGAAAGAATACTAAAAAGAAGTCTACTTCAATATGCTTTTTGTTACACATAATAATTTTCCTAAGTAATTTGCATTTAGCTATTTCCAATGTTGCCACAGTTGAAGTCTCCTAAAAACAACTAGGAGAGAAGAGTGTTTGAAGTGAACCACTACTGTTTGCTGTCAAGTAAATAGTGATAAAAGGTCAATGAAAAGATTCGTAATTCTAGATTAATACAAAATTTCCATAAAATAGAAAGCTGGATATTTGAATAAACACTGTCCTGCACAGTGACTGTTTATTTAGGTAATGCAACTGAAATTCTATTTAGGATCTTATTTTCAATATATTAGGGCAGCATTTTGAGGAGTAAAATTACCACTTATTTAACGGTTTCTTGTGGTTCAAGTCTAGTGCCAGGGGTTACATCTGCCATTTAGTCATTTTGACTGTTTCATCAGAGATAACTAGACCTGGGGAATTCCTCAAAATGGCAAACCCACTTTCACTAAGGAAGTGGAGTTCATCATCAAACGCATGCTATGAATAGCTGAACTGGTAAGGTTTTCTGAAACTAAAAGAGGTTGAGATGAGAGTGCATTGGTGGGAGGGGGAGAATCCTCATAGAAGCAGGGGGAGGGGGATGGGAGAAGGGGGAATTGGCAAAGGGGATAATATTTGAAATGTAAATACATAAACTATTTAATAAAAAGGAGCTCCTTGTGATCATTCTACATATTAGCATGCATATGTAATCTCTTTTTTCATTTTTTGCATATATATTTCTTATATTTTTGGTTGTAAGCCTAACCTTTAACAGCTGAGCCAACTCTCTGGCCCAGCATATCTGATTTTTTAATGACAAGCATTTTCACCAAGCAACGCTAAGACCATGGATAACATTAAGTCTTACCACAGCTCAAGTTGCTCTCAGCTTTCAGTGCCTGGGTTGAGATGCTCCAAAAGTCATTGTGCCAGTCGATGACATTCCCGGACATACTACAGCTGAGGTTGGAGAGGGATTTCGGATCCATGGTAAAATTCCAAAGTCGGAAGTTATAGATGCTACCCTTTAGAGAGACGATCTCATCTCTGTCAGAGCCCAAGAGCAATGTTCCATCCCCAGGTACGACAGTACCGATGGTGGAATCACACGGAACAGTTTCATAGTTCTTTTTGAAATTTATACCAACGGAGCCCCAAGAATTGTTCCACACAAGACAGAGCTGCTCAAAGTTTTCTGTGAAGATGTCCTCTTTTTCCTTCACCGGTAGTGCGTTGTTCAACAAGCATCTTGAGCCAGAAATGGACAGGAAGTAGCCATTGTTGGCCTTTTCAAGACTGAGCAGCTGTGTCAGGGATTTGTCTGAGTAGGAGAAAGCTGTCCAGTCGTCGTCTTCATTGCCAACTTTGGAGGCTTCGAAGCAGAGTGTGAAAGCTTTGAGCTCTGGAATGGAGATGCTTTTTGCAACTGATACCTGGTAGGCATCTAAGGTCTGGGGCAAAATGACCTTTTGATTCCTCAAGGACACAGCAACTAGGAGAAAGCAGAAAGATAATTCTAGAACATGGGCCGAGATGCAAAGTGTCACGCGTCTCTCAGAACTCTGCCACTTTCTTCCCATTAACTTTTTGCTTAATCTGTGAGCTGGTGTTATCCCCTTTTCTCCCTAGCCTCTAACACCTACCTTTTGCCAATGGTCTTACACCAAAAATAACAATAGGCCACCCCACCTGGTGACAACCATGTTGGCTTTTTTTTTAACTTCTCTACACAAACATTAAAAATTAAGAAACAAAATTACCAAAATAACAAAGGGCTAGTTTCATAGTGCTCTAATTTGCATATTGTGGATTTAAAAAATATGCTACTCCTTAAATACTTTCTGAACACTAACCAGCTTTAGTTTTCACTAATATTTACCTTTCACTTTCTCAAATATTTCCAGGCAAATCTCATTCATTCAGAATTTCTATACTCCACCTTTTTCCTTCCACACTAATTTTCTGTTTGTCCTCTAATGAGTTTATCTTAAGGGAAGCATTGCATATGTTCAAAATAAAATAATTTCTAAATAGATACAATTAATACTGAGTTGATATTAGAATTACAGAGTTTCATTATTACCAGTAGACTAAGCAGAGGTGGTCATGTGACATGCTTGGAAGGCAAAGGCAATCAGATCTCTGTGAGTTCAAGGTTGACCTGAACTACTTAGCAGGTTCTAGACCAGTCACAGCTACAAATTAAAACCTCAGCCAAAAAAAAAAAAAAAAAAAAAAAAAAGAATATTAGAAGAAAATAAAGTAAATGTTATGAAGACAGACAGTCTAGAATTCAGTTCTGAAGAAACCAGGATTTGGATAAAGTAGTCCTAGTTTGGTAGTGAGGATTCTCAGAAACTATTAATAGATCCTCACCCTTCAATCCAGATCCTGATCATTCACATAAAATAGCATAATTCTGTCCTCCAGCCCTGCTGTTTACTGCAGCACATCTTAAATGGAAGCAGAAGGTTGGCTCTGCCTGTGGTTTACATACCTCTGATGTAGCTGGCGTTGAAGCCTTTCTTCTGGATACTAAAGTCACTCGAAAAGGACACATGCATCTCATTCACGCTCGAGTTAAATGACAGGCCTTTGGCAGTCGCTCCGCAGAATTTTGTCTGGCTCTCTCCGTTATCAAGGGATAGCGAGTCATAGATGCAGTTGGGAGCTTCTTCAATGTCGAAGTCATTGAACGTTATCTGAATGATGTAGCCAGTAGGGGCTCGGAGGGTCCACGAGCAAGACTGGGTGTTAGGGTAGTCATTAGGGTAACACGGAGAAGTAAAGGTCCCAGAAGGATTGGACAGGACAAGTCTGCAGTTGCCACATCCCCACACTGTTGGTCATTAAAGAGAGAGAGAGAGAGAAGGGCTGGGATCAGATTATGTATAATAAAACAAGGATCCTACTTACTGGGGCAATCAAACAGTAAATGTTAGAGAAGATGCATGAAAATTAAGAGGAATGAAAGGACCTCAAGGAGACAAAGAAATGCCAATGGCTTTCCAAAAGTAATGATAAATACAAATCTTAGAGAGCAAAACTTGAGATTCGAAGAAGACAGGGAAGGACAGTGGAACTCTCTCATACAAGATACGCAAGGGCCCACACATCACAGATGACTGCAAAGAATATACAGGGATTAAGAGCCAACAAGAGATCTCACAAAAGCTTACTGGGTATGCTAGGGGTCTCTACTTCAGAGAGTCCTTAAAACCAAACAGGGAAAGTTCAGTGTTAAAGACCATGGGTATATAGACACACACACACACACACACACACACACACACACACACACACACAAACATACACACATATACACACACACCACACACATATACACACATACATATACACATACATACATACATACATACATACATACATACATACATACATACACTCTTGGGAAATGAATGTTGAAATATAAAGCAGGGGGTAGAAAACAGAAAGGAAAATTAGACAACTTACCTTTTAGCATTTTTTCAAATTCAAATAAGGGTTATCACTGTCTCCTCTGTTTATTGTGGTTTATAATTATATGTTTATATGATCATCTTGTTTACTCATGCATTCAGCAAGTATTATCTATTATATAATAAAAATTGTTCTATACAGAATATAGCAAGAAGCAAGGCAGTCTTTATATGAAATATTAACACTTCAGGCTTAGACCTGAAGAAAACAATGATGTATTGAAAAGTGGTGTGATAGTTTTAGTTGTCAGCTTGACACAATGCAGAATCACCAGGAAACAGAATCCAAGCTCAAGTCTTTCTAGATTAGGATGGTCTGTGGGCTTGCTTGGGACATTATCTTGTTATGTTAATTGAGGTGAAAAGACATATCCAATGTGGGTGGCTCCATTCCCTAGATGGGAGATCCTGAACTATATGTAAGAATGAAGAGAGAGAGAGAGGGGGAGAGGGGAGAGGGGTGAGGGGAGAGGGGAGAGGGGAGAGGGAGGAGAGAGGGGTAGAGGGGAGAGAGGAGAGAAGAGAGGAGAGAGAGGAGGGGAAAGAGGAGGGGGAGAGAGGAGAGGGGAGAGGAGGAGGAGGAGGAGGAGGAGGAGGAGGGGAGAGAGAGAGAGAGAGAGAGAGAGAGAGAGAGAGAGAGAGAGAGCGTGAGAGAGAGCGCAAGCCAGGACAAGCATGCATGCATTAGTCCACGTCTCTCTGCTTCTTAACTCTGGACACAATGGAACCAGTTGTCTCAAGCCCTTGCTACTGTGACTTCTCTGTAATGATGGACTAACCTGGAGCTGTGAGTCAAAGAAGCCTGTTCTCCCCCAAGTCACTTTGCTCAGGGTATTTGATCACAGCAATAGTGAACACACCCAGCAACAGTGTCACACAAATGGTGACAAAGGTGGAAAAAAGAGTAAAGCAAGGGAAAGAGCCCAAGTGTGGGAATGAGACACACGATAGTTCTCCACAGGTGATATTTAAACAGAAATCCTTCAGAAGTTATGGCACGTGCTATAAGCACTCTAGGACATGAACAATTTGGCCAATGGACACAGCAAAACTAAGGCCCCCTGTAAATGAATTTTTACTCTCTGCTGTTGAACTGTCAGTTCCCCAAGCCAAAGGTTACAGCTCCTTTGCACACCTCTATCGTCTCAATGCACTAGGAGAGCTCACAATCAACGTTAACTGGATGAGTGCGTGTAAGACAGTCTTGTTGGATAAAGAGGGAAGTGTCGCTATAGCATTTTTAGTATGAGAACATTAAGGATCATTTTTGGTTATTCCGCACTACGGCCTGGACACCAGATCGGATGAGAAACAAGGTCTCCCGTGTCCCTGTTTACCATTGTTTCTTCAGTTTATATTCATGCTCTAGAAATGTTTGTATAAATAATGATAACAATATTATGGGCAAAGCACTCTAAATAAATTACTCGAAAACCATAACAAAAGGCGTCAAACAATAACACTTCAATTGTGCTGTGTGAACTACTTCAAACTTCCTGTTAGTGCTCGACATTTACTGGGTGGAGGTGAATGACTGACTGCAATAGATTTCTTGAGAGTAGCAGCTATTCCACTCATCATTTAATCTTCTTTGATCATTTAATCTTCAGTGATCGCTCAAACGCTGAGAGGTATTAGCCTGCTGAAGTTAGCTTATCCCTGTTGTCACTCCCCGGGACTAGCTTGTGTCATGCCATTTGGTCAACCCTGTCCCCTATCTGGCAGTCCTTGTTCTATTTTTCTAGAATCACTGACAACTTGGACAGGGTCAAAGACAGAAAGAAGAATACAAACTATGATTGTCAAATGTCTGCCAAAGCCCTTTCTTATCTACCCCCAGAGCATCGTGTTCCACGTCTGCCTTCAGAGCACTACCCAGGGAGGTTGTGTTACTTCTACTTGTGGGATTATTTACTGTCTGTCTTCTCCCATAGGTCTGTAAACTCTACAAACAAAGGCTACTTACTGGCTATGTTAGCCAGGCTGCTGGAAACACTCCAGGGTGTCCCTGACACAGGAGCCGGTCAGTGGTCACATTTGTAAAGACACAAAAGAATAGCTTAAATGAACAGAAATGTGTCTTAATTAAAGAATGACTACACACAGTATGCAAAACCAAAGGAATTGTAAGCCTGGAAAATGCGTGAAGAGTACGTGGGTTGTGGCACGTCTCTGGGTAGGGTTTGGTGTTCTTTCTTGTAATTCATTCGTGCATGCCCTAAGACTGGGATGACTGAGACTCTCAGACACGTTTCATTTATTTTTCCTGAATCCTGGGCCCAGAGGAGAAAGAAACCATCCTCGCCTCTAATGTATACACAATAATAGGCACCAGAGTTAAAACAAGAAAAACAAAAAATGGAAGATTTAAAACAAACAAACAAAAACAAACAAAAAACCCACCTTGTTTCATGCTATGTGAACAGATCGGAGTATTATTTACCTAAGGTAAAATATATTTCCCTATATGTAAGGCCCAAACAATATACTATGCTTCTTGTATCCATTTACCAAATTATTCCCCTTCCACTGTGTGATGTGGGGATTGAACTCAGGTCCTCAGGCTTGCATGACGCGCACTTTTATGCACTGAACTGTCCTGATGCCCTTAACCCAGGTTTCTGCCTCAGTTTCATCTCCCTTGCACTAGGGATTATAAAGAACTCATACCCCTCCCTAGGCTGTTGGAAGGATGGCATGGGTTGGAGCATCCTGACACTTGTGCAAGGCATGCAGGGCTAATATTTAAGTGTTGACTCTCATCGCTCCTTACTGCAATAGAAAATCTGCGCATCAATAATTTATACGAGTTAAAATAGCACCAACCCTGGTAGACTCTTTATCCCTCAGGCAGTCACTGGGGAATGAGACAAGTAATAAAGCAATAAAGGGAATTAAAATTACTTTAAAGCATTCTTTCACATGACCCACCTACAGAGGCCGGACAGAATTTCGAGAGTGCTGTTGTATAGTCTTTAGCTTACTGAAGGGAAGGCCACGTCAGGAATGATAGCAAAATACTCATTAAAGTTGCAAACTGCTTCACTATACATGGCTATATATTTTCTCTATACTTCACTATACTTTTGCTATATATTTTCTCATTCAGCATCGTAAAAATGGTGAGTTACTCCCACCTCCATCTCTGGCTAAAACAAATATCACTAACAGAGATCCTGTAACATGCTTGATATGCAGCACAATCAAAATTCACTAATTATGCTGAATGGGAGCCTAGAGTCTTGTGTGGAAAAGAAGACGAGCACAATAGAAATACGCAGGGCAAAGTGGGAAATGAAGAGAGAAGTTATCAATGGGAAAGTTCCAATGAGTAGTAGCATTGCCTAAATTGAGTATGTTTTCAGAAATTCATTTGAAATGTTAAAATGTTGGATTTGACTTCATTGGTATGCACTTGACTATGGACTAACCAAATGTTAGTTGACTCCTATACTATGAGCCATTCCATTAAGAAATTAATTCGCCATAGGCGACTGGCCCTTTTCTGAAGAGAAATGGAGAAGTGGACGGGGTGGGGAAGAGGAGATTGGAGGGGGCTTGGAAGAGAGGGGAGAGGTTGGGATATAAAAATGAAATAGTAAAATAAAATTAAAACAAGTGAAGGGAAAATGTTTAGGGGCTGGGGAGTCAGCACGGTGGATAAAGTGATTGTAGTGTGAACAGGGAGACCTAAGTTTGGATTCTCAGTGTCCAAGCAAAATCTGGGTGCAGTGGCATATATCTGTAATGCGAGTGCCAAGGGCCTAGAGATGGGTAGATCACGGGGCCACATTGGCCAGTGAGTCTAGCTAACATGGCAAGATTCAGGTTCCATGAAAGATGTTACAAAGTGGAAACCTGATAGAGAAAAACCCCCACCATTAGCTTCTGTCCTTAACATATGCACCAGTGAGTATACTCCTACATACATATGCATACACAGGCATACATTACACACACATGCACATACAAGCACATACACATACATATATGCACCATCTACGCACACGTTTATAAGAAATTCATTCATTCTCTTATAGAAATGGCTTCTTAAAAAGTTGGCTACTGAAGTAGGTACTGAGTGGGACTACAGTAAAACCAGAGTTAGCATAGCTTCTTAAAACCTACCCAAGTAAAAGTCTGTAAGTCACTGGCTTCTCAAAGACATATACAGTAAAGTGTTCTCAGCTCTAGTGAGTACCAGAAAGTGTTTTCAGGTAATGTAAGTAATAACAAACCAAAGTTCAAACTTAGCTCTTGTGTGTGTATTGAAACGTCTAGCACTAATTTGACTGTACCTTGTGAAGGCCCACGTGTTCAGTGAATCTTAAACTCCAGGAAATGTATGTCAAAGCTTACTAAGTAGCAGTTGCATATAGACTTGATAGTCATCCCTTTACATTTTTAAAATTAAATTTATTTATACTATCTTGTGTGCAAATATTTTGCTACATGTGTTTATGTGTACCATGTATGTGTCTGGTACCTGTAGAAGACAGATGAGTGTATTGGATCCCCAGGAACTGCAGTTACTAATGGCTGTGAACAGCAATGTGGATGCTGGGAATAAAACTCTGACCTCTGCAAGAGCATCAATTGCTCTTAACCATCTCCCCAGTTTCAGTGAACATTATGCTAATGGTTCGATTTTCTTTTTAATTTGAGAGATTTTGATTCTGACACTCTGAAATCCAAAGTGCATGTCTTTTAAATCTTTCCCAGATGGGGACTTCTGACACCCAATTGCTAAATAAATCAAATAAGAGATCATCTGTAGCTGATTTTTAAGCAGATGATTTTTTAAGATCCACTTTTTTTCTATACTGGGCTAAATGGTCAACAAAACCCAAGTGTCAGATACAACTGTAACCCCAACATTTGAGATGAAGAGGCAGAAGAGTCAAAGGGTCTAGGCCAGCCTTGGCTATGTAAAAAGTTCCAGACCAACCAATGCTCCATAAGACCTTATTTGAAAATCAACAATGACAACAACAACAACAAAGAAAAGAAACACACTTGAATATTTTCACTTGAGCTCTTGGATAGGTGTAGCTAGCAGCTTGTGAGAGAGTGGCTAGTAAACCCCAAGAAAGATGGACCTGAAGTTGTCTGCTTCATTCATAACTTTCAGCTGTCTGCAATATACATGGTGATATGTCAAGTTGTAAGGAATTCAGAGCTCGTCTGATGTTTTGAAAGTTCAAAATGTCTAGTAGCTCTAGTAGTTTCTAGAGATGAGCCCTAAAGTCAACAGCTGAGAACTCTGGGACCAGTGTCATCATTAAAGGGTCAGGAGAGTTACCCATTTCTGCAGAGCTGCCAGACGGAAATCGCATCAATGAAATGTAGATAACATTTCCGAGGTTGACAAGACTTGCGTGGCTGATGATATCCAGAATGGACGACTTCACATCAGAGCAGGTACTTAGTTCGTTTCTGATGACTATGAACATATTCGGGACAAGAAAGAATCTGAAGGCAATCTGGCCGTGGCATCTGTGATTGTGTTAATGTGACAGGTTTGGCAAGGGACCCAGCCCAATCTCCCAATTCTCCTTAATCTCTGCTGTCAGAGAGAGAGTGTTTCCATATCAAGGAGGGTCTCTGTTACCCCAGACTGACAATGCCCATTCTCATTTCCTACTGGAGCTTCCAGCAGCCACGTGGGGAGACCATTTCACTCCCACAGCCTTACGACATGGCCCCCCTCCCCCACGGTCCCTCCAAAGTTAACCAGATGACAGTTTCATTTCCTCTTGCGATTATTCAACCTCCAAATCTCTTTGGAAGCAGCCTTCAGAGGAAGTTATATCAATGATTTTGGCGTGAGTTCAAAAGGAAATTGTTTACTTGGATCGGTCCAGTTAGGTTTGACACAGGAGAAACCTAACACGACAGGGAAGTGAAAGACGCCGATGGGCAGCATTCAATTTGAAAACGTTTTCAGTCTCTCTAAATGTCTGCCTATCCACCCCACCCCCAAACACATCCTGGTCTTCTGGAATATTGTTCTTGTTTCAACAGCTAACCCTGTCTTTCCTTAGTCACCACGTCAAGAGAACATCCCATACTCAACTGCAAAAGATAATATTTCATTAATCAAGTGAATGGTTATAAGCCCCACTAGAGTCAGCGTATTCTGGAGATGTACCGTAGATACCTTGAAAGAGGATTAGACACTATATACGTATGCACACCCATGTTCGTTTCCATGGGAAACTCTTCTCCCAGTTGCAGCCTTTCCTTTCTCTCATAAAGTAGATAACTTGAAACAACATGAACTGCATGTCAGAGTACTTAATCTACTTCTTGGCAATAGGTATGTTTGTTTCCTCAGTCATATTCGTAGGCTACAGATGTACAACTCTGGATTAATCAAATCAAGGACTTACTTGCCATGCAATGAGCACACTCCTAATACATTGCTTAAGAGAATGTGTTGACTCATGATGATTATTCAGACTGATTCTTCCAGTTTTTTTATCTCTCATGCATATATATATATGTGTGTGTGTGTGTGTGTGTGTGTGTGTGTGTGTGTGTGTGTGTGTGTGTGTAATAATAAAGTTAAACAGGAATCTCTCAATTTGAAGAAAAGTGCAAATAGGTATATGGAAAGGTTTGTAGGGAAGAATGGGAAGGGGAAAAATGTAAAAATGTCATGGTTATATTGCAATCTCAAAAATGTAATTGAAAAAGAAAACAACTGAAAAGCCCTAAAGCTGCCGGGTGAAAGTAGACATAAGGTTTCATCACAGACTAAAGAACAGGTCTTCTCATTAATGTGGGGAATATCTGCAGTTAAGTACCTCTCTCCTTGTCCACATAGACAAGGAAGCTGCTATCTCACCAGATTCTGGAATAAATGACCTGCATCCATAGCTTCAAATTCTGGAAAGAGAGATGCTAACTGACGGGTCAGCTAAGTCTATGGCTAGTTTCTTTCCCTTCTGGGCAGGGCCCCACCCCTTGCACCACCATGAATGACAGTCTCCAGGCATAAAGCTCCTCTTGAAAGTATCTGTTTCCTCTGCAGCACTAATGACGATATTTGTACAGCTTGCCTCCAGGGGTGGACCCTGAACTGATGAGAACCAAATCACAAACATCCTCAGATTTTTCTTTCTGAGAAATGCGAGATAGAGACACAGGGCATTCACTCTGACAGAGAACGAAGCTGATGGGCTGGTAAAGAAAGGGGGTGGGGGTGGGAATGAGGCATGGATACAGAAAGCATAGATGACAGTAGTGTGGACCTGAGAGGTGGACTTGTTTTGATTACAGACATCCGATGCCACTGCTGCCAAATGTGTCCACAGCCAACATCCCAGTGAGCACTGCTCTATCTAGATCTCCTCTCTCTGTACTCTTTCTCCTTAGATGACCATATCTGAGCAAAGGCTTCCTCAGTGTTCAAATGCTAGCAGCATACATGCTTATGCATATCCTTGCTTGCAAATGTCTGCTAGATATCTTTTCTTGGATACCCCTCAGGCCCAACTGTAGGATAAGGTGGATAAGGCAAAGCCAATCATTGGATGAGAAGGAAGGGTAGGTGGGGAAAAGTCTAGGGAGGAGGAGGAGGAGCAAAAGAGATTAAGATGGAGTCTAAGGAAGGAGGTTGGATCAGATTTGGGTGAACTCGATCGACTTTATCTTGTCTGGGTGGGCAGCTCATATCTTTATCAATTAGCAGTGAATTTATTGTGTGTGAATTTTGGACTGAGAATTTAACATATAAATCTAATTGCTAAAATTACAAGTTTCTGAAACTTTGACTTTTACCGAGGGCCCACAGAACGAGGTGTGTGTGTGTGTGTGTGTGTGTGTGTGTGTGTGTGTGTACAAGGCATGGTAACTACTGCCTAGGGGACTGTGCAGAGAGGGCGGCTGAAAGGGAGACAGCGGGAGTGAGCGGTTCTGACTCACGGGAACTGATAGCAAATGACCTTTTTTGATTTTTACTACCACACCCAACAGTCCAAACACCATTCCACAATGGTCTGCATCTTCTCTGATATTTTTCTTAGTATGAAAGATATCAGATATATGCTAAGATTTTTATATCTCCTCTTTCTTCCTTCTCAAAGGTTTCAAATGTCTCATTATTTACTATATTCATGTTTATCAAATCTACCCCTTCATCTGATTTCCATCCATTGTCATGCAGTGTAAGCATCTTCTCTTTTCTTTCCAAGATTAAGCTCAGGATCTGATCTCACAGTTCTTCAATACTCTTGCCATCTCCAAGCTACCCTCCATAACAGGACCAGAAAGGCTATCAAAATTCAAGTATAAGTTTGGAAGTCTCATCATCTCTAAGTGACAAGTGAGTATCATACACAGTACTTCTGCCCTCTTCTTACTTCCATCCCCTACATTCACTCATTCAGTAAAGACCTCTGAAACTTCTATGTGTCTGCACAGTTCCAGGTTCTAAAATTATAATATCATACAAGACAGCAGGGGATGAATATAGATGGCTCAGAGGTTAAAACTGCTGTCTACTCTTCCAGGGGTTCTCAGTTCAATTCCCAGCAACCACGTGGTGGCTCGCAACCATCTGTAATGGGGCCTGATGCCCTCTGCTGGTGTGTCTGAAGACAGTGACAGTGTTCTCACATGCATAAAATAATAAATGAACCTTCGAAAAGCAGAATGCTTTGTTTAAACAAAAAGATAGCATCCCTGACTGTATGGGATATACAAATTATTAGAAATGCAGATAGACAGATAGATAGACTAGATAGATAGACAGACTAAATAGATAGATGATAGATAGACAGACAGACAGAAACGGAAAGTGGTATTACTATAGCAGAACAAGAAGCTGAGTACAACAGCCTATGTATAAATTTTGTAGTGATAGTGCCATGATCAGGGGGCTGGAGAGATGGCTCAGCAATTATGAGCTGCTCTTCCAGAGGGCCTGGGTTCAATTCCCATATCCACATGGTGGTTTACAAGGATCTGTAACTCCAATTCCTGGGTGTCTGGCTACAGTAGGCCCTGCATACACATGGCACACAGAGAAGCATGTAGGCAAAAACCTAGTTTGTGGTGTGGACCAGGGCCACCAGACCATTTCTTGAGCACTTGTAAGGTCCTAGAGTTGATCCGCAGCATCACAGGAAAATAAAAATGACTGAAAGGAAAAACAGAGAGAAAAAACGGGAAAGATGAAAGGAGAGAATAGAGATTGCAGATGGAAGGAAGGAAATATGTCAGGGATGACTGCCTACAGGTAAGAAGGAAGCTTTCAAGGATCTAGAGCAAAATAGGGAGAAACAGAGGGTAGAGAACCAAAAATGAATGAGGTTAGAGTTCACGGGATTTTTACAGGCCTTGCTTCCTGAACGAGATCAGCAAAGAAAAGAAAATGGGTTTGATTACAAGAAAGTAAAAATTCCCCAGAATTTTTGTCCAGCAATGACTGTAAGTGTTTTACATTTTCACCCATTTACATGAACACAAAGCTACTGGGGACAAAATGCCTTTGACCGTCATGGCCACCTTATCCTGAAGACTTGGCTGATGACAAGAAGTACAAATGATGACCAGCCACTCTGACGGTCTGCTTAGGTGACAATGGTCTCTGCAGCAGAGCACACAAGGTCTCAACCTGCCAAAGCCAGTCTGCATGAGGGGACAGCAAAGTAACATCCAAGTGTTCATCAAAGTTTGGCCTTACCGTCCTTGTGTTTGGTTACCCACAGAGAGAGACTAGAGAAACAATGGGTGAGACTCACTCGGTTGTCTCACAGGAAGAAAAGCTTTCTGTTTGGATCATCTAGGCGGCATTTCATAGGCAAACTGGCTTACCTGAAAAGATACCGCCAAATAGTACCGAAAGAGAGAGAATCCCAGTCTCATGAAAGTTAATCACCACTCTTACAACCAGGAAGGCGATGATGTCTTTCCCCGTTACTTAGCACATCACTAACCTTTGAGCGTGTAACTTGTCCACAATGGCAGTACACTTGACCTACCACGGGGTGCTCGAATATGACATTTCACTGTCCTTTCATGGTGGTTGTTATATAATAGCACAATTTGTTGATTACATTCATTTCTACCATCTGCCCATTCATTTTTTTCTGGGAGCCTAATATCATGACTCGAAGTCTTCCTTTAGATGTCTTCATGTACAGTCAACAGAGCACGGTCAGTGGAGAGGTAGGGGAAAATAAACTCTAAGAGCTGGTAGCCGTTATTACTTCCTGTTTGTTTCGTGTAATGCGGTGTAGGTGACGAACCTGAAATTAACAGCTAGAAGCAAATTTGGGGTTTGCAAGTTGACCTTCCCCATAAGGAGGGAGGGGCCCGGGTGAAGATGGCAACTGGATGGATGTTAGGTCTGGATGTTAGCTCAAGTTTTCCACATGAGCCTTTAATTTGGGGCCATTGAAAAAAAAAAGCCACTCCAGCTTGTGCACATAAATGGAAGCAGTTTAAATAGTGCAGGTTTAGAGGAAGGCAAACTGCAGGCCCAGCTGACACACTTTCTGTCCCACTGTGGGATACTTCTTCATGCAAACTTCTTAGCAGTAAGGGAAAGCTGGTGTCAAATTCTATGACATATATTTCCTAAGCAGAATTTTTCAGTATGAACATACTATATGTGAGGGATTCTTACTTAAATATACTCTCCATTTTCCTTAGTTCACCACCAAAATCAATTACTTTAAAGATATTTATATGACATTGACTCATCATATAGATCTCGAGTATCTGAGCAAAGTTCAGTTGTGAAAGACAAAAGAGAAAAAGACTATTTTAAAATTCCCCGGTAAGTCTCAAATTGAACTCGTAAAAGCTTCTTCTGACTTTAAGTAAAGCACAGGGCCCAGCTGATATGAAATATTTTCCATTGCTGTGGAATATCATAGTACAGAGGACGAATTCAGTCAGGAAGCTGGACCGGAAACTCTTGAGATTCTCTAAATGGAAATGGCCCCTTTCGAGGGACAGTCTTAAACCAGAACTCAACCATGGAAGCCCCTATACACTGTCAGGAAATACAATAACAGGGAAAGAGGTGGAGAAATAAAAATAAGAATCAGCACCATCTCGTGAGTGATTTTGTTCTCTCAGATGAGAAAGGGCAAACAGTTGCCTCCCTAAAACCATCTGTGCTGACTGTGTGAGTTGGGCCATATTATAAACGCATCACAGAGTCTGTAGTCTTAGCGTTCCTAAGAACCCTTCTTGTGACAGTAAGGAGCCACCAAAGCCTTGGCTTCCACATGTCAAAAAGAAAAAAAAAACAAAAGAAAGGAAAAGAAAAAGAAAAAGGTTGTTGGGTTCTAAAACCCTGATATTGAGTTCAGTCTTCATGCAACAGTATAACTTCAGTTGTTTCTTTATAGAGAAGAAAATTCCAGAAGGGTTATGAGGAAATCGGAGGTTTCCCTAAGGAAAAGAATCACGATGGGTAGTTTATAAGGTCAGGAGGCAAGAGGGTCTCTTTGAGGGTTCATGAGACCCAGCCTATTTATGTTCATCGGTCTTCTTTGAAGCCCTAAATGCAAGTCCCGAAGGGACAGCCAATACAGGTTGAACACAAGTGAAGCTAATGTCCGGCAAACATCCTGGCTTCTGGGGTACATCGCTGCTGCTCAACAAATTTTCCACGTCTCGCTAACAGTACTTATTGTGCTATTTTGAATATTGCTGGCTTGGAATTATAGAACGAGCTCTGACAGATCATGAAGATTTAAAGTGTGGTTCGGTGTGGAAAAAAAAATCAGCTCCTTTCTACTTAATATAGCTAAGGTAGTGTGCTAGTCATGTCCAGCAGTAGAAAATTGTTTATTACTTCCATGGAGTTGACATGGCCATGAAGAATCAGGCTGGACTGGGGTTTGCCACACCGCTGCTCAGATGGTTATCTGATTGCAGGTTGGGGGCTAAGCTGATGGAAGAGCTAACCTAGCCCCTGGCAGGTTATAGCTGTGGAGCAAACCCACTAAGTTCGGCTGCAATTTAACTGCTTTCCCTGGGCCCCAGAGATCCTCCTCAGTAATCCTGGGGTCATCACACACACACATGCACGCACGCACACGTTCAGAGAGGTCACAAAAAGTTTATAATTATACGTTTCCAGGAGGGCATAAAAACCAACTTGCACGCTGTGCTCTCGGAGCCAGTGGTATTTTTAAACTTCAGGAAAATGGTAGCGAGAGGAGCTCTAGGTGAGTAAGGTCACACCTGCAGGCAACCCAGAGAGGAGCCAAACCACCAAAAAGTGGGTGGGCTGGGTGGGCTGCTGAGCAAACAGCTCAGTGTGTTTCCAATTGAGGCCCAGGCCTAAAAACAGAAGAGCCCCAGAGCCTTAGCAGTCTGGGTGGAGGCAAACCTCACTGTTGCTGGGAGCGGGGAGCGTAGGAGGGCTCGGCTGCAGGCATCTGTTTCCCTTCTCCTAGAGGAGATGAATTTACAAGTTCAGCCAAATCTCCTCTATGCTCTGGATTACCATTTAGGTTTGTGGGGGAGTTTGCAGAAAGAAAAATATTAATAGATTCCTTTCATGGTCCCCTTGGAACCTCAGGTAGGTAAGCTCTGGCTGGTATGAGCCTCTGGGTCAGGACGGACTGTAACACAATTGTCCCCATTCTCTGCCACAGTAACACTGGTGAGAATTACCGGAATTACACACCATACTTATATGTTCCATGTTATTGTGTAGTATAGAAGGAGCTATGTCTTTAGCAGGAGTGAAACGGAAATTTCAAGCAAAAGCAATTTGGTTTCCCACATAAGAAAAAAAGCTAAGGAATAGATACTGTTTCCTTATGGGGGTGGGGGTGGGGCTCATGGTACCCAGGGTGGTAAGATTACTCTGCCCTCAAATCTCCAGAAGAAAAGATAAGGAACCCGAGGCAAACAGATTTTCCTCTAACGAATGAAAAGAAATGGGTATTTAGATGGCAGATCTTTCTGAATGTTATTGGATAAAATGATATGTTCAATCTCTACCAAAGGAAATCAGTACAATTTTCTCATTTTCTCCTTTCTTTTCACACCCTTTTGTCGTGTGTGTATGTGTGTGCATGCATGTGTGTGCGTGTGTGTGTGTGTGCATGTGTGTGTGTATGTGTTTCTAGACATTGATCCTAAAGCCTTACATACACTAAGCAAGTGTTGTATCACTGAATCATACCTGTAGCTTTCATTTGCCCTTGTGCTATGAGACAGGGTCTTTGCTCAGTGTGTCTTATACCCTGCGTCCAGTCCAGAGTTCAGGCAGGCACTGGATTTGCTCTGCTCTTGCTTCAGACTCTTGAGTAGTTAGGATTAGAGGCCTGTACGCCAGGCTCGACATGATTTTCTTTTCCGTTTTGGTTTTAGGAAGAGCATGCCATTGGGCATTTTCTAAAGAACCATCCGGATATTCGTGCAAATTCTAAGTGGAAGAATTCCCAATCTCACTGCACAGAAGAAGCAGAACAAAGTGGGCAGAAATTCCAACAGAACCTTTTTCTTCTGATGGTATATAAATACTTGACATGTACATGATTTTCAAAAGAATAGATTTTTCCACTGTCAAAAATACTTTTCTCTAATCAATTCTTTCTTGTAAATATTATAATGTCTCGCAAACTTCTTTCCTATAAAAAATAATATTAAGCCATTTCTCAGAATCAAAAGAGGGAGGATGGTAGACCAGGATCACTACTTACTTTACCACAAAGATAATGCCAGATGTCTCACATTGTTTTAAAATTCATCTCAAGCCTTTGGCCAAGACATAACAGAGACTATAAAGGTGGCTGCAAATGGGAGTTGCTGTGTCGCTGACAGGACATGATCAGTCACATCTCAGGTATACAAAAATCCTTTTGAATAGAAGTCTGTAACAGGCACCAACATTAGAGACAGCTCACGCATCTCTTCAGGCATCTAGGTGTAAGCATCTGCTCAGAGGAGAACTACATACTAAAAACCCGCGGTTCACGCCCACCAGCTGAAGCTCGCCTCTGAGCTGCTTCTCTCCAGCTGCTCTCAGCATGGGACGTCTCTGCTGCTTGAGAGGAAAGAGCACACTGGCTGACTGGAACTTCCAGCTCAGTGTTTCGGTGAAAGACACCACTGTCCTCCAAAGCACATTATTCAACCATTAGATTCAGGCTGCTGGAGCCCGAGACAAAGAAAGTACTATGCCCTATCTCCCTCTACCCATGCGCCCCGTGATGTCATTTTTAGGTACTGTCTTTCAATGCAAAGCGTGCATTTCTGTGCAAGTTTGAGTGATTGGTTAGAAGCTGAGTAGAAAGTGCAGAAACTATATTTTTTTAAAGGATTGGCTTGAATGACTATCTTAAGCTTGATCATTCTCTTGAAATAAGACTATTAATAAAGGCAGATTTTAATATTACTAATATATTCGTGGAGAAACCATATAAATCCTACTCTGATAGGTGCTACACCCAAGAAATACTACTGTACTGATCCTCTGGTTAATTTTTATAAGAATAGACATTAAAAATAATAAGTAAATATTGATGGCAAGACTCAGAGGATCTGATGTTGGCTTTTAGAAGAAACCTTACCCATTAAGGATGTATAATATAAATCGATATTAAATCATCTAAGGCAAGTGGATTTTGTTATATGTAATTATTATGGATATATATATATATCACATTTTATTTGTGATTTTATTTGGTCACTGACAATAAGTACATAGAAGTTAAAAAAACAACTTGAACACAGATTAGGTGGGAACCCTTTGCTGTCTCCTTCCTCTTAGATTCGTTGGGTTTCAGCCAATCAAAACGGAAGTAGAGGAGAAAGAATGAACGGCACAGAGCTATCTAAGAGATAGTGGTGGCGTTATCAGTAGTTCACACTGTGACACTAGCTGATGCCAGAGCTCAGTCACACCAAGTCCTTTGGTCTCACAGGGAAAGCCTGGAGGTGTCTTGGTGTGAGGGAGAAGGGAAAAAGAAAACAGAGATGATCTGAGCACAGGGCTGTAGTCGCTCTGAAATTTGGTAGAGGTTCCCTTGTCGTGTTTCACTACACTTGATTTCTTTCTTGGTAATTTCCTTTTTCTTGATTGAAGACCACGGGTTCACAGAAAGAAGTCAGGCTTTAAAAGAACATTTGCAAGCACATGAGCAACGTGTATGCCTTCCTGTGTACTCAGGTGCCACGGATGCTTGGTTAATTTCTGACCCTCCAGTGCTTGGCACTCTCCTTGCCATTCAGATGTGCAAAAATTGAGCAAAATTATCAAAATATGCACATAATCCACATGTACCTACAATTAATAAGTTTATATTGCAAGATTTCTCTGAAATAAGTCAAGATTTTTTGACTTGATAAAAGAAATGATCAAGTTGATTATATCATCCTTTTGCTGGTCATAATAGTTTAGTTGAATTCCATCTATGGTGGACACTCTATTTGCTTTTATATAATATATGCTTACTCCAGTATAGTGACATAAACATTCTCAGACCCTATTATGTATGAGGTACACACTATAAATATCAAGGAGAAGAAGGATTTACCGTCGGAAAGACAGGAAGCCATGGGTGCAATGCTGTGAACCTCCCCAGGGGACAAAACAAACCCAACTTAAGGCTTTACCTTGAACCACCAAGACTTCTACCATCAGCAAAAGGTTATTTGTTTATTTTGTTTTTGATTAAAATATTCCATCATTTTCCTCCTTCTCTCTCCTCCTTTTAAACTTTCCCATAGCCCCTGCCACTCATTTTCAAGTTTATTATCTTTTTTATTTTAATTATTATTGCTATATAGGTCCATTTAACATTGCCTGTAGGTTTATTTTCAGGGATGGCCACTTAGTGGCATGGTGTGAGATAGGCAGTTATGGCGATCATTTCTAGGCAGGGAGATTTTCATTCTCTCAGCAATGATTGATTATCTATAGCTCTTCACCTAGAGGCGGTGCATTTGAGATTTCTCTTACCAGAACTGGCATGCCAATGGCATTGTCATTGTTTGGGTTTTGTTTAGGAAGCCAAATTGTTAAGACTTCATGGGTGTAACTTCCCTGTCAATTTTAGAACACAAAGTTTTGCAGCAGACTTCTTACTCCTCTGGCTCTGAAACTCTTTCTTTCTCTTTTAAATGTGAAGTTCCCTGAGTCTGAGGTATGAGTTGTGTTATGCATTTTCTGGGTACCCCATAGTCAGTGTTTCTTTCCTTTTTGATCAGTAGTGACTTTGTGTGGTAGTCTCTGTCTGTTGCCAAAAAGAAACCCCTTTGACGAGGGATGCGAGCTACTCTTACTGTGGCTAACAGGATAAATATTTATAATTTGGTTAGGAATTACATCAGCCTGGGAAAGTACTAGCTTATCCTTTAGGATCTCTGACTTCACCAGCTACAGCCTGTTGACTGGGTTTACACTGTAAACCTTACAGCATCAGGCATGAGTTCCCTTCTCCTAAGTGGTCCGTAAGGCCAATCAGCCATTGGTTACCTCCAAGATATGTATGCCACTAATGCACGCATATTTCCAATATCTTACCATGCAGAGCATCTGTGGTTCACAGGCATCATAGCTTGGTAAAACTATTGCCTTCCTCCTTTAGCAGCCTGCCCAGTACCTTCTTGTGCTAATGTCTAGAAAGGAAGTTTTCAGGTCAGATACAGGTTGAATCACCAGAGTCCTATGTGCAAATTGCATGGTATCTTCAGCAAGAGGGACTTGCCTTCAAGTTCTGGAAGGCAACAAAGGACAAGAGGAATAATCTATGCTCTTTTGAAAGTCTCTTAGATTGCCCTGACCAACCACAAGAAAGGAAGGTTCTCATGCCTTATATAAAGGGATGAATAACAATGATATTGAACATGAACTATACAAAGGAGATGGGATTTAACTGTGCAGAGGTGAGAACTACACAGAAGGAAAGAGGGATGAGTGAAACATGCAAATAGCATGTTTGAAAGGGACCTAGAAAAATCATATTGTCTCATATTTACCTAAAATTACACACAATACACAGAAGTATATCTACATATACATGTATTTTAAATGAAGTTATGTCATTTGGGTTGATAATGCTTCCCTAGCAGCCATACACTAACTCTTAGTCTGCTACTATTTTGCTATGAACCTGTTTCACCGAGACCACCATCCGAACTTTACCAATGAGAAGGCTAAGTTCCAGGGATAATCTACTGATTTGCCTAGGGAGAAAGTACTATTGAAAATAAAAGTAACAATAAAAATGATTCTGTTTTCTGAGGAGTGTCAATGTAATTTCGTACTGAATTAAAACAGAGAAAATAGATATTACTGTATCTAATATGTAATCTTACTAGGGTAAATTAAGTTACTGCAACTTCCATACACACTTGGAGGTGTTAATAAGAAAATAGGGTTTTTTTGCATCTCTTTTTAATGAATTATTTTGCTTCCATAACCTAGTCTATACCTTAAAAGCCAGAAATAACATCTATGTGGTTAGATGTCTAACTAAACTAAAACGTGGTTTAGTCAGTAGTACCAAATCTATCTTTGGTGGTGGTGGTGTGAACCAGGACAACAATTCAATATTCAAGTTTTCTCCAGAATCCAATGATTCAGAGAACCTTACATTTGAGATCATGCACCACCCTATCTCTTACTCTAAGGCACAACTTCGAGGAAGAAGATCATGAGCTTTGAACTTGCAGTATGAGCTTAGACACATCTAAATCTTTCTTCGCTAGGAGCAGGGATAACATCACGGCTCTTGATGTAGATCCTATGTGAGCTAGTAGTGTCCTGTGCAGAGTGGATTAGTCAGCAGTGGGCACAGAACACTCATTCCATTAAGGCAGGAAATAGGCACACTGGGGTACAGGCCAGATCACTCTCCCAGATCTTCAGTACTGACAGCTCACTGTTGACTTTCCCTTGGAAGATGGCCAGCAAGAGAAGAAACACCCACCCAAGGACTTCCTTAATGGAGTACATCCCACCCCAGGAGTGAACAAAGAGCTAGCACAAGGCTCAGCCTTCTGGTCTAAGGTGTTGGTCCAAAATCCCTCGCTGGAAAACCTCCATCTTGGAGTGTAGCATTCCTGGAATTGAACTTGCAATCTCTGGTCATTTAGGTTTTAAACTTGACTGAAACAAGACGCACCAGCATCACTCAAGAAAGAATTATACTCCAACTATGGTAGTGGAGATGATAGAGAAACGTGAAAGCCAGAAACATGAGCTCTGATTCTAGTCACTACTTATAGCCTAGCTCACTTCTTCCATATTTCTGCTTTAAAATGGGATAGTCTTATCGTGTTGATACAAATTTTAGCCCTCCTCACTTTAGAACCTCCTTTAGATCCAGTGGTTTCAACCAGGGTAAGAAAATGTTTTCTTCCATTTCAATCATATCAATAACAAACCCTAATCAACACTTAAAACAAAAAAAAATCAAGATGTTTTCTCCAACAATTTAGAACCCACAGACTTTGTATATTAATTTAACCAAATTGTAATTCGTTAACTTGTAGAATACTGGGATAATTAATACCCAGTGTCAACTTTACAGGATTTAGAACCCACGAAGGAGAAGAACCTCTGGGCCTGCCTGGGGAGGATTATCTAAATTTATTTAATTGAGATAGGAAGACCTACCTTAGTTGTGGGCAACACCATCCCATGGGCTAAGGTTCCAGAGTTAATGCATGAATCAAAAGGAGGAAAAGAGCTGAATACACGTATTCATTCCCCTCTGCTTCCTGGCTGAATATATAACATGGCCAGGTTTCTGTACTTCCTGCCTCCATGACTTTGCCCACCATGGTGGACTATACTCTCAAACTATGAGCCAATGTAAACCATTCCTTTCTTAAATCACTCTACTCACGTATTTTGTTGCATGTTACCAGCAATACAAATACCACTTGTGAAGAAATAAAATTTCCTCCTTTTCTACCAAGACCAAGCTTTAGGATACCATTTTTCCTACAAAGTCAAAATCCATCAAGAGAATATTTCATATTCAATTATTGTTTTCATCATGACCCACAATTACATATCTTTAACTCCTTTAACAAGGAGTTAGTTACTAATTATGCTTTGCATTCATAATGAGGAATCAGACACGCTCCACTGATGCTATAAATGAATGGAGAGGGTGCTGGCCTAACAGTGTATGGTCACTAGAAAATGATATCTGCATGTCTTCCTATTTAAACTAATCTGAACATAGATAGCCTCCCTCTCCACTCATGGAGTAACCTATCGTATCCCTGTGCCTACATTTTGTCTCACTCATCGGATCTTTTAACACGAGTTGTCTAGTTCAATTACAAAAAGGCTCAGTGGATCAAAGTTGGGTTTTCATGTCCTTCTGATGCCTCCTCTGAAGGGCTTACCAAACCCCATTTTTAAAAATATACACTACCTAGAGCATTAATCTATCACTCATGTTTGTTTTTTATTGAATTTCTGGTAAGCGGGTACTGCGATGATTCTCAAAACCTTAATTCCTTCACTCCATTACCATGAAGCTAATGGGTTCAGAAAAATCCAACCACAAAAACCATAATCACAGTAGCTCTCTGTAAAGAGGTACCTGAGACTTCACTGATTACAACACTCAAAATGTTCCTTGTGAAGGTCAAACTCAAAATATATTTATGAAAAATAAACCTTTATGTTTAGATTTTAAATCCATTGGCCAGAAAAAACATGGCAGTTTGGTCCAGAGTATAAAAAACTAACATGAGATCCAGGAGAATATTTAGCAACTTTATTCAAATAGAAACTTGTCAGCACTCGGGAGCTATGATGAAGACTTCCCCAGGAACAGAGGGATTGGTTTGTGCTCTCGTTATTAAAAGTTAACTAATCCGTATTGATACCAACAGACAGCTGTCTTAGAAGAAAATCTTTCCTGGAAGATTAAAAGTTGACTGTTATGAGCCAGAATGAGGAAAAGCATGTTGTGCACAGTAAAAGTCACGTCTCAAAGAGTTCAACAGTCATTTGTGTCCAAGTGGTATAATGCACTAGCGATGATTCGAGATCTACCCTTGACAAGATCAAGCCTTCCATCAAATGGACTCGGAAAGCTTGCGTGGTTTGTCAATGTGAAAGGTTGGTTCATTTAGACCGTCTTTCAAATTCCTATGCAGATGGGACTACCCCTCACCTTTCTGACTCCTCATAGTGCTACTACTGACTACCAAATAGTCCATTAAAACTTGGTTTCCCAAGTAGAGAGAGAAGTCTCATTACCGTGATGTCAAGACTTAACATCCTGCAAGAATGCATGTGCAGTTGGGTCTTGACTGATCAGAGCAGATACTAACTGAGAGGAGAGGCCCTTGGAAAGAGCTGAGTATCAGCTTTGACTGCAGTATTTCTGTACTTTCCTTCATTTCTAACTAAACTTTTGCTTGTTCGCCATCACTCTTTGAGTTCACGGGCACTGGGGGTCACACTTCATTAATTATTGAATGAAACGGAAAGGACTGGCAAAATGCCTCATCCTAAGAATTCATAAATACATAATGTCATGCACATAGCTTAGTTTAGCTCACTTTACCTTTATTGAATGACGCCACCTTCGTCGCCTTGTAACGTTACCAAAGGAGGAATAGTCTACAACAAGGTCACTCGGAAAAGAGTCTAATTGGCCTCCCTATGCTATGCTGCTCCACTCAGACATGGATGATGGGCTCTGGATCATACAAGGTCTTCCATTTGACTATAAACAACCAAAAATAAAATAGACTCAGAATAGCCCTTAGGACTTCGAGCCTTTGATCAATGTCATTGACTGATGTCTTTTCCTAAAACAACTTACTTATGTTAATAATCTAAGTGTAAACCACAGCGCCTCGCTAATTTAATTGATTAATATAATAAGCCAATTTTGCTGTCAACTGAAGTCTGGCTAGCAGTTACAAGTTTGATTGTTGAAACAGTCCGCATCACCTATGTAGTGGGGAAACTTTTCCTTTTAATTTGTTGTGCTTTGGCCTCGTCCTTGCTGCGATTGGGAAATATATTTTTAGTTGATGAAATGATTTGATCATAAATTTATATTGCATGAAATAAACCATCTCAGAGAGTTGTCGAGAACATACTGCTGGAAGATGGAGGACCTAATGTTTATGATATTCTGTTTCCTTCCCTTGTGCATGTCAGAAACACCCACTAAGAAAATGATGCATTTGGCTAGCATGCAAACCAAGAAGTCTATTTATGAACTCATCTTTGATCATGCTGTGAATAACACTTCTAAAACAAAAAGGCTAGTTGCTTAATATAGTGTTTAATTTTGTATTTACAAACCAAGCTTTATTCCAATGTTTCTACTATGTGTTCGATGTTTATAGCTATCAGCCAGTAAGTATGGACAGACCAGCTTTTACTTTGCCTGCCAGAGCTCTCAGGATTCTATTTTCAACTTTCCCATGTTTTTCCCATAAGCGATTTCTTAACTGAAAGTAAAGATAATAAAAAGATAAAAGATAGAAGGCAATTGTTAGTGCGTGTGTGTGTGTGTGTGTGTGTGTGTGTGTGTGTGTGTGTGTGTGTGAGACAGAGAAAGGGGAGGGAGGGAATAGGACAGGAAAAGAGACTGGGGTTGGTCTGCATGCTGAATTGCACACATGGAAGTTAGAGGTTAGACTAACTTACAAGAGAGTCAGTCCCCACATTTTACTGGCTCAGCTACCTGGACAACCCAGGCAAGTACATTTTTATATTAAAAACACGAACATCCCAACAGATACAGAGGCTTCTCAATATCCTCATAGCCATTGCTTTGGTTTTTGCAAGGTCAACTTGTAACTACAACTTCAGATTCACATCGAGCATCACTGTTTAAAACATTATGCCTGCGGGGAGGAGTACCTGCGTGAATGGGTACTTAAGACTATTTCTTATAAATCATTGCCTATCAATCACTTCCTCAAATAGAATGGAAGCAAGGAGTATTCTTTACTCTTTAAGGCATCAAGACACCTGAACAGATGAGACAAAGGCTACTATACTCAACATGTATGTGTTGAGTACATGCTACTATAGCACACAGTATCAGATGCGTAAAGAAACTATTAATCACCAAACTCATTAAAAATGGTTTATAACTTCCCAGTCTCAGACAATTTCCTAAGTCCTAGCAACTAAAGCACTTTATTTTTCTAATTGAAAATATGTATGTATGTATAGATTATATATAATCTGTCTGTCTATCTATCTATCTATCTATCTATCTATCTATCTATCTATCTATCTATTTCATGTGTCTGGGTATGTTGCCTGCATACACATGCATCATGTACATGATTAGTGCCTATAAAACCCAGAAAATGGCATTCAGGTCTTCTGTAATTGGAATAACGATGGTTTGGCAGTGCTGGGAACCAAACCTGGGTCCTCTAGGAGTGATCTTAACTGCTGAGTCGTCTTTCTAGCTTTGTTCAGGGTGCTTTAATTGATCTTCTGCACTGCTTTATTTAAAAAATATTTTAAGAACTATCTAGTCATTAATAATTTTGAATGCATTCAAAAAACCAACCACATCAAACTTCATTAAGTGATTTTGCCCAGGCACATTGCAAACACGGTAGATGTGATTCCAAGTGGTATGGTTAGATGTGGTAAAACTTGTGCAGACGAAATAAGTAACATTTTCCTTCTGACTATAAAATGGCCCTTCGATTACAGAATTATAGTGAGAAGAAAACACTACATGCATCCTCACACCATTAAACAAGTTTTTCTGACGAATCTGCTCCTTTTACAATTTTGGACTCATGTAATATTTCTTATTGCGAGTATTTTGGAAACAAAACAACCAGTGACGCCATCTATAGTATTTTTTTTTTTACATTTCACAGAGCAATAAGTCTACAATCATAAGTCATATAAGAGCCATGAGCTGGATCTCTGACATCTCTCTGAACACTGGTTCAGTCTTCCAGGCAAAAGAAAATCCAGTAGGCATTATAGGTATGGTTCAGCAGATTTCCCTCATATATTTCATGAGGCATTTGGACAAGCTCTAGAAACAGAAATCTCATGTTGCACATGTCAGGAGGCAATGAGCTGTACCAAGTTAAACACTCCAGGGTGCCATGAATCTTGGCCTTTCACTTCAGGGGCATATATACTGAGAATGTCCCTCTTTCAACTTCATTTTCCCTTACTTCTGAAGGCCTGACTTTCAGTACTTTACTAAAACAAGTAGCTACACATGTCCATGACTTTAGCTTTGGCTATGAAAAAGTTATGGGAGGTCTAATGTTATTATGTTTAAAAACTAGAATTACTTGACTATTTCTCTCTTTCCTATCGCTAACTGTAATATTAACTGTATTCTTCTACTAATGTAAAGATCTACAATTTAAAAGGTTTGCAACTTCATAATCTCAGAAAAACTGAACTCACATATAGCAAGCTAAGCATCTCCAAATCCCGCGAATCTTTCCATCTTTCATGAGAAAAATAATGCAACTTAAAGAATGTAAGTATAACATAATATAAGGTATGTGTTATCATATAAAGAATTAAAAGTATTTTTCAGAAATATTGATACCACAGCTCATTAAGAACAAATTCATGGAAACTGTTTTTATGAAAGCTAACGAGTTGAAATTTATTATTCATCAGCTTCAAGCTGACTCACGTTTTCTGTTAACAGCCTTTAAACATATGCTAATTTATTCCATCTGTGTGATGCTTTTGCTGATGCAACCAAGCCATTTTTGTTTAAGTTCTTGACAACAATGACAAATGCCAAGGCACCTATTTAGATGTTAGAAGAATTGCTGAGTAAGAAACAGCATAGGTTAAAAATGAACAGGATATATTTGTCGGAAATAGGCATCGCAAGTTGCAGAGACTGTAAACATAGTCTCCATAAATTTAAACTGGTACTTTACACAGTTTAGTACAAATAATTCAGGATATTTACCTAGACATGCATTATAATATCTGTAACGATATTGCAATGGGAGGGATATCAGCCATATTATCAGCAGAAATTTTACCTACGCCAAATGTTTTTAAAACAAACAAAATCTCATTACTTACCATCCCTATAACAATGTTGGAGTATAATAATTTATGCCATATATATCCAGTAACTTTTCACTTATTTACTTTCTAATGGAGGTCAGAACATTTTAAACTTTCTTAGAAGACTTGCAAAGGTGTAAAGAGATTACCGCAAGAGAGCATTGGAAAGAGCAGGGTCATCAGCCCTGGGGTTTATGAATGTTGGTTGGAGTAGAGCAACCTCATAGCTGCTATTAATGATTTTATTAGGTGTCAAGATATCAGTAATAATGAGCAAATTATAATTCTCAAAAATAAAAGTTAATGGTAGAAACCTAAAATCATTTAAAAATATAAATATGTTTATATGTTTTAAAAAATATACATATAACACAGTACATTTATACATATAAATGTTTACATATATATATACACATATATACATATACATAGATATATACACAGCATGTCTATGTAGTATAAGTGTACACAATACACATGTATGCATATATATATAATATAAATTGTGCTCTGAAACAATGAAAATACTCTTCATTCCCTTGTTAGTGAGGGTTATTAAAATTCCCCATTTTCAGGAATAATCATAGTTATGCCACAGAGTACATATGGACAAGAACAGCATCATGGGAACACCTCTTTGGAACACATCCCTGACATAAACTGAGCTTCTCATCATCTTCTCAACAGCTCTCTCCAGCCTCCTTGGTCAGACTGCCCCACCCCTCCACGATCCACATGGCTCCACCTGCCCACTGCCATGCTTGGGAAACCTCCATTCCTGCTCCTCATGAGGCTCTTATAACAGAGCCACCAGAATATAAAACTACGTGCATCCCAGGAAGTGGACTTCACACACAAAAACATGTCCTAGTAATCTAACCGGTGAGCCTCTGGGACATGGGAAAGGATTCCAGACTCTACTTTTTCGCATTTACAAAACAAAGTGTCTTGGTACGGGGGCTGGCAATTTCAGTGAGTCAAGTTTTCAATTGGTTGGTTTCTATAATGGATTATTCATTGGATAAAATGCTCATAGAGCTACAAAGTTCTGGGTGGACTAGAATTAGAAAGGACATAGACTGACAACCTGCCCAAGATCACATGATCTCTTGGTAGCTTAACCACAGTGAGTATCCTGTTCACATTAGAAATACTCAGGAAAAGTATTTCTTTCTTTCTTTATTTATTTTATTTTTATTTTATTTTATTTTATTTTTTTTTATTAACTTGAGTATTTCTTATTTACATTTTGAGTGTTATTCCCTTTCCCGGTTTATGGGCCAACATCCCCCTAACCCCTTCCCCTCTGCTTCTTTATGGGTGTTCCCCTCACCATCCTCCCCCCATTGCCGCCCTCCCCCCAACAATCATGTTCACTGGGGGTTCAGTCTTAGCAGGACCCAGGGCTTCCCCTTCCACTGGTGCTCTTACTAGGATATTCAATGCTACCTATGAGGTCAGAGTCCAGGGTCAGTCCATGTATAGTCTTTAGGTAGTGGCTTAGTCCCTGGAAGCTTTGGTTGCTTGGCATTGTTGTTCATATGGGGTCTCGAGCCCCTTCAAGCTTTCCAGTTCTTTCTCTGATTCCTTCAACGGGGGTCCTGTTCTCAGTTCAGTGGTTTGCTGCTGGCATTCACCTCTGTATTTGCTGTATTCTGGCTGTGTCTCTCAGGAGAGATCTACATCCGGCTCCTGTCAGCCTGCACTTCTTTGCTTCATCCATCTGGTCTAATTGGGTGGCTGTATATGTATGGGCCCCATGTGGGGCAGGCTCTGAATGGGTGTTCCTTCTGTCTCTGTTTTAACCTTTGCCTCTCTATTCCCTGCCAAGGGTATTCTTGTTCCCCTTTTAAAGAAGGAGTGAAGCATTCACATTTTGATCATCCATCTTGAGTTTCATGTGTTCTAGGCATCTAGGGTAATTCAAGCATTTGTGCTAATAGCCACTTATCAATGAGTGCATACCATGTGTGTTTTTCTGTGATTGGGTTACCTCACTCAGGATGATATTTTCCAGTTCCAACCATTTGCCTATGAATTTCATAAATTTATTGTTTTTGATAGCTGAGTAATATTCCATTGTGTAGATGTACCACATTTTCTGTATCCATTCCTCTGTTGAAGGGCATCTGGGTTCTTTCCAGCTTCTGGCTATTATAAATAAGGCTGCTATGAACATAGTGGAGCACGTGTCTTTTTTATATGTTGGGGCATCTTTTGGGTATATGCCCAAGAGAGGTATAGCTGGATCCTCAGCACCAACAATGGAGGAGTGTTCTTCTTTCTCCACATCCTCGCCAGCATTTGCTGTCACCTGAGTTTTTGATCTTAGCCATTCTCACTGGTGTGAGGTGAAATCTCAGGGTTGTTTTGATTTGCATTTCCCTTATGACTAAAGATGTTGAACATTTCTTTAGGTGTTTCTCAGCCATTCGACATTCCTCAGCTGTGAATTCTTTGTTTAGCTCTGAACCCCATTTTTTAATAGGGTTATTTGTCTCCCTGCGGTCTAACTTCTTGAGTTCTTTGTATATTTTGGATATAAGGCCTCTATCTGTTGTAGGATTGGTAAAGATCAGGAAAAGTATTTCTAAACAAGCCACAAGCCTGCACCATGATTTCCTGTGGAGGTGTACAATATCCCTGCTAAACAGCCCTGTTAGAATGAATAAATCCAAAGCATGGGAGATTTTTAAAAATTGCCAAGTCACAATTTAGAGGGTGTGAACAAGGATTCAGACTCGATGAATCCAGCTCTTGAAACTTCTTCCTTCTTTTTCCATTACCCACTTTACATCCTGATCACTGCTCCCCTCTTCCCATGTCCCTCCCCAACCAAAGAATGGATAAAGAAAATATAGTACATTTATACAATGGAATACTACTAGGCTGTTAAAAACAAGGACATCGTGATGCAGGCAAATGGATGAAACTAGAAAATCCTGAGTGAGGTAACCCAGACCCAGAAAGGTATTCATGGTATGTACTCACTGATAAGTGGAATTATCCATAAAGTACAGCATACTCATGCTACAATCCACAGACCCAAAGAAGCCAAATTACAAGGAGGTCTCAAGGGAGGATGCTTGGATCTCACTCAGAAGGGGAAATAAAATACACATTGGAGGTAAATGGAGGTCGAAACTTCTTTCTTACACAGGGTTGCTTCCCCATCATTATGGAAACACAAGGTCCTGTCAGTCATCATTCTAGAGAGAGTTGTTTTATACTCAAGGGTCTATAACAAGGTTATTCTTTTATTACATTTCCTTTCAATTTTTGAAGCCTAATTTAGAGTTTGTGTATGTGTGTGTGTATGTGTGTGTGTGTGTGTGTGTGTGTGTGTGTGAGAGAGAGAGAGAGAGAGAGAGAAAGAGAGAGAGCCCATGCACATGTGCATGCATTTGCACACATTCACGTACACACATGCATACACATACATACCATCCATGTGAACACATAAGAAAACTCTTGAGAATCAGTTCTCTCTTTCTTCTTTACCTGGGTCTTAGGATCAAGCTCAAGTCCTCCAGTTGGGCAGCAAGCACCTTTACTTTACGTCACCCCTCCTTTTAATCTTATTTTGTGAGGCAGGGACTCTCTATTATGTAGCACTGGCTGTCCTAGATCTCATTGCACAAAAGAAGCTTGCCTTAAATGAACAGAAATCCACCTGCCTCTGCCTCCCGTGTGCTGGCACTGAAGGCATACACCACCACACCCAACTTCTCTTTAACTTTTGGAAGCTATGGCTTCCTTGCAAGTTCCTGCATACACTGAGACTGTCTTCCTGAAGCACATTAAAATGTCAAAGGTTACCTGCTTGCCGAAGTTAGACAGCCTCACTAATTAAGATGTAAACATTTCCCTGATTATACTGGAAGTAAAATGGGAAGGACAAAGGTTCCCTCTCCCTCTCTGTAGCAATTAATGAAAAAAAGAGGCCATAAATTTGAAAGCGAGCAATGGGGGAGCATAAGGGAGGAATTGGAAAGAGGAAAGGGAAGAGGGGACCGATGTAATTACATTATAATATCAAAAATAAAAGAAATTATAAATAAAAACAAAACCAACTAAGTAGACTATTAAAAGAGCTTCAGAATAACGAGGACGGAGTCCTCTTTTTACTTTTCATTCTTAATTAAGAAATAAAAGCATTCTGAAGATTGATTTATACAATATGTATATGTACACATAGAATTACACATTCTGAAACTGTATATATCAGTATCTGTATGAGCTCTTATAGCGCTATCACTATAGTAACTTCTATATCAATTAAATGCAAATACTGGTGCTTGAATAAATACGTGTTGTCAATGACTGGGAAGATTTGTACTTAATATTTGGTAGACATTTAGCAACATGTAAATTGCTACAAATGGTCTTCTTCCCATGAATACGTCTGTGTTTCATGTTGTGTTCTCTGCAAAATAATTTACAGTTATTGGTGCGTCAGCACAACACCCCTTGGCAACCCAACTCCCACGTGTAATATTCTTCCTTCTACAGATGTGGAGTGACTTGCAGGAGAGACAGCTTGGTCCCATTGTGGGCAAACACTCTGGTTAATACTCAGTGTTTTCTATTAGCAAGGCAAAATAAGAAATTCGTTAAGCACCACCTATGGACGCCTAACATTTGAAGACATCTTTATTTCTAGAGCAGAAATCTGAGTTCCCAATGCCAGCCACACCTGCAATACACATGTGCCATGAGCAAATGCGGAAGGGAGTGCTTGGCCTGCTGTGTTGAAAGGCAAAACACTAGAACAGAAGCAAATGATGATGACAACAACACACCTTGTCTCTAAAGTTCCTGTTATGTAATGCAGTCCAGACACAACCAGCTGGGATTAAATATAGAAAGTTGTAATGGAAAGCTAACAAGTTCATTTCATTGTAGGTATTTTTCTGAACACAAAATAATCTCTGAAGTAAAAACACTCTAGATATGGGGGTGATCTAGAAAGACCTGTTTACCACTGTTGAGTGTATGAGTACTGTACGGTCTAGCCCATGCCTCCATAAAAGGTTCATGGTTAATAGCATAGATTGTTAGCAACAATCCACAAGGGAAGTCTGGTTGCTCACGTAGAACAGCAGAGAGCAAGAAATGGCTTGTTTCTTATCAGCTCTTATCCTTGGCAGTAGGAAGGAAAGGGTTTTGATTTTTATGTGGCTTCTGCAAAGCTCTGAGGTCAGACCTGATTAAGGGATGCTTGGCAATTCCTAAATAAAATCCTAATTTCAGTATGTGTAATGTCAATTTTTCACTGTCTTTAGGTCTCCGGCTTCTTTGGGGGCATTCTCAATGCTCACATGCCCTAAAACTAATGGGTAGTCTATATTTTTGGTGGGAGACTCTGGTCATGTCTTGTGTCTACCTGTTTGAGGGGTAAGGGATCAGAGGATCTTGTGCAAAGGATGACACTGGGTTCTCAAAAGCAAAACCAGTGTGAAAAGGTGAGGAATGCCATTAATTGGAAGTGCTGGGAACAGAACCCAGATCTTCATGCTTGCAAGAACATTGTAGCAACTGAGATATAACCCCCCCAAAAAAAACCCTAAAGAGTATAATTAGTATCATATGAATAGCAAAGTTAGTATCTGAAATTGGGCATGCTTATAAACTCAGAATGGGAATGTTTAAGACATGAGGATTGTTCTTAGTTTAAAGGAAGCCTGGACACCACAGCAAGACTCAGTTTCAAAAATCATACACTCAAATATGTGTGCATACACAAACACATAAGTACACATCATATATGCTAAAATGTATATTTGCAATATGGCTGGATAATATAGATTAATAATTAATAACTATCCTGGGTGTGATAGTTTAGGGATAGAAAATCCTTCCATTAATGTAGATTTTAGTACAATATAAATTATATTTTTGGAAGTATGGAACATTTGTAGGGAGATAAGAAATATAAATTTAGAATAATTTGTTATTTGCTAAAAGAAATGTAGGTTTATGTTTTGATTGTTTTCAAGTTTACATGTGGGAGTAGAGGAGTGGTATTAGAAAATGGATTCAATAGATGAACCGGTGAGTGTGTATTTCTATAGAGAGAGAAACTTATTACTCAGCCATATTGGAAAGCAGAATAAAAAAAAATCACAGCATGCTCTCTTTGTTATAGAGGATTACAAAATTACAAATGTAACAATGTTGAACTAGTACAGCAATGTCAAGTATGCCCCACGGGCTCAGGTGTCTGAACACCTGGTCTCCAGCAGGGGGTGCTGTTATGGGAAATTGTGGAGTGGTTGGAAGCCTAAGGTCTAACTGCAGGAAATAGGATAGGCCATAGGCCTTTCGTATCCTGCCTCTGCTTCTTCGTCTGTTCAGAGAAAAAGTAGGTGCCTCTTGCTCTACCCACCACTGGGCTTCCTGTTACCCTGCCTTCCCCATCATGATTTCCAGCCAAAATAAACCTCCCCTCCCTGAAGTTGCTTGTAAGATATTTCATCAGGAACAAAAAGAGTAAAAATAAAACTACTTTATAATGACTTATGAAATAGTGATTACTTCAATAACATATTGTTGATCATACTGCATTTAAAAATCAAACAAAATAAACGTTGAAATATGGAGGGTTTTTTTTTAACCTAAAATAAATTTGATGCTGAGGTGGTATCTCAGTGGCTAAGA
Source organism: Rattus rattus (assembly GCF_011064425.1). Classification (NCBI taxonomy): domain Eukaryota; kingdom Metazoa; phylum Chordata; class Mammalia; order Rodentia; family Muridae; genus Rattus; species Rattus rattus. Next base: position 222,691,487 of record NC_046155.1, on the reverse strand, counting down.
ACACGAATGTCACAAGAATGAGGATCTAAGTTCAAGTCCCTAACACCTAAGGAAAAAAGAAGGTACAGTCATGAATGCCTGTAACTCCAACCCTGTGGAGGAGCAGAAATAAGAGGGTGGCTGTGAATTGCTGCCTGCAAGTCTAGCTCCAGGTGCAGTAAAAGACCCTATTTCAGGGAAATAAGAGGAACAATGATAGACAAGGGCACCCAATTCCTCCTCTGACCACACCCACACATGGGCATGCATACATGCACACACATATGGGCATGTACCATACACATCATGCACAAACACACATATTACATACATATACACATTTTAAAATAAATTTGATGATGTACAATGCCAGGCTATTCAATGCTTCTATTTAATCCTGAAGCATTTGATTTAAAGGGTCAAATTTATGAATTATAATGGATCTTCTCACTTAGCACCTTAATTTTAAAAAGACAATTCTGAACTACAAACAAAAAGAATCCAAACATAGTTTAAAAAGCAAACTTATGTTATTAAACTCAAATTTGTATTTTTTTAAACTCTATGTGATTTTCAAATATAAAAATATTCTTTCCAGGATATCTGTTCATTTTCAAAATAAGTACGTATAATAAATTTAGACTCATATTAAAGAGAAACTATTCGCTGTCTGTCTGTGTGCAAGGGTCACTGCAAGGGATCACTCCTCTTTATTAAGCTTAAGACAAAAAGAACAATTTCAAGTTAGAACTGAGTTACAGCAACACTATGGTTCCTAACAGAATAGGCTTAGTCCTAGGCTGGGAATCAGGACACTCAAGGTTCTGACAGCAATAATTCATTCAAAGGTATCTAGGACTGGGTATGTAGAAACATGCTGGAATGCACTAGAATCTACTGGAATGCACCAGAATGTACTAGAATGTACCAGAATGCACTAGAATACTCTAGAATGCAACAAAATACACTAGAATGCACTGTAATGCACCAGAACACACTAGAATGAATTAAAATGCATCAGGATGCATTGGAATGCATCATGATGCACTGGAATGCACCAGAATGCACTGGAATGAACTAGAATGCACTGGAATGCATAATGCTCCTCCCCCCATTGTGCATAGATGCTTCCTTAGAGGAGAGCAGTAAGGATCTATTTTTCACAAGCTCCTTTGTCCTGGTTACACAACATTCTATTCTCACAAAGAGTGTAAGGCTACAAAAAAAAAATCATAACAGTCATTGTAATAAAATTCTCTATTATCCTAAAGGATGCTAATGACCATACATTTTAATGATTAAAAACTGGATAGCAGATTCCCTAACATTAATTCAAAATGCAATGTGCACATTAAGGCATCTTGTGGAGGAAAAGATACAGCCACTGTAGATGCAGACCTGCTTCCTACCTGCCTGACTAGCTGGGTCTAGACTCCTCTCTCTGCCTATCACTTGCTCATCATGACACTGGGCTGGAGAACACCAAGCTTGTAAACACACTGCCCTCAGCCCAAGCCTCAGCTCAAATTCTTGAGTCCATTCAACTTGAACATCTAACAGATTTTTGAACACACTGGGGCAGCTCTCTTATGAAGGAAAAAGAATACTACTTCTCTAAGGGGGAAGTCATAAAAATACCAAAGATATGCATATATGTTTGCGTACGCATAGAGTTTTATCTATATACCAAACAGACACATATGCATATATGTGATGCCTATATTTTATCTGCATATATATAGATATAGATATAGATATAGATATAGATATAGATATAGATATAGATATAGATATACTGTCCTATTTTCTATATTGTTATCATACTGGATTAACAGAAGCATATATAGTTATTATTGTTTTTAAAATGAACTATTTAATATAATTTATTGCAGTTACTTTTATAATCCTAGGCACCAAACAATAAGGGCCAAATAGTTACCTAGTGCTCAATCCTGACCTTATCTTTCTATATGACAAACAGTTTCGAAGTCAGACTGAGGACAAGGCCATATGTTCCATAGGACAGCAATTCAGACATAAATGAAAACTCTACCCTTGTATGCCCCCATCACTGACTTCTCCGTCCTGTAGTGATGCCTGGTCCAAGCTGATGTAATTACTCCTAGTCCAAGTGTGTCCTTAAGTATGAGCTGTTATGTGGAGAGAAATAGTGTACATCGAGGCAGAGAGAAACACCACAATCACCCAGGAGGGGAAAATGAACAATCATACAAAGTCACTTAGAGCTGCCAACTTTTCCTAGCTCCTGTGTTTGAAGCTCTTGGGTTAGCATCCTCTTGGGTCCACCTTGGGACTTTCTTAACCTCACCTGTTCTTGCCTTTGTTGGCTTCTAAGAAATTCCAGCTCTCGGTTTCTCCTTCATCCATCAGTCTTTTCTCACCGCCCGTCCTGATTAATTTCTTCTTTCTTCCTCTCTATATTCTCCTAACGGTTCATACTAGAAGTCTCATTTCTTTTTCCCCATAGTCCTCACCTTTGCGATTTCAACCATGTTCATGACTTCAGTTCCATTTGAATCTAGTCTCAGATGTCTGACATCTGGCTCATTTCCAGCTCCGCATTGGAGGCCACTAATAGCCAAGACAGGCCTCCTTGCCACTGACGTCTCCCAAGCCCTCTTTCCTCTTGCTTCCTATTTCCGGGAAGCCCACTTTTTCTTCTCATGTGCTGAATTTTCCTCTTTCTAATTCTAAAACTGCTCTCACGCCCCATCCTATACAGCCTGGTTCATAGCATTTGTGGTGTAAGCTTTCAATTTTTCTTGTCCTTTCCAATCTTCCCCTTATCTAACTTTCTTCCCCATTATTAAGTTTGTGTCCTGTGGGATTACAGGCAGGCTGCCAAACCCACTAGCTTTTTTTGTAATGTGAGTGCTAATGATCTGAACTCTATAGTCGTAACATTTATAGGGTAAGTACTTTATTCATGAAGATCTTGGCCTCTTGGGGTTCTTTATTTGTGTCTTTTGTTTTCTTACTACTGCATTGCGTATAAACTGTGTTACCTGCTAGGATCACAGCAGAGAGATCCCCACATGTGTTTGTGTCCACTGCCAACTTTTTACTCATCCTTTGGAGATTTATGATTCCCACGGCCTTATATGATAGCGCTTTCAGAAGAATCTCGTTTTTTTATTTTTCTCTCTAAAATAGACTACTCTTGAGTTTCATCTCATTACTTTTTCAAAAGGTTGTCATAGCTAATTATCTTTTGTAAACTCAAATCCTCCCCCGTGTGCATTGAGGATTATTTATGAAAATCAGTAGGACCCTGAATATGAGAGAGATGTGAGGTGTGACCAAAACAGTACCAGAATCATGAAGACTGGCAAGGAGCCTGCAGATTCTTCTGATTCAAGCTATGACCTCATGCTGGAGTCCTGCCGTGGCATTCCAGACACATGGTTTTCTAGCTACTACCTGATGCTACAGTCAAGGAGGGACAGCTGGGAGAACAGGACATCCCACAGCTGGTAGCTTTGCCTTACTCTGGGCCAAGACAGGCTTCCTGGTAACTTTGTCTTGCTCTCCCAACCCCAGGTCTACAAATCCTTGGGATTCTCCACCTTTTCTGTTTCAGAGCCATGTTACTGGTTCGTACAGAGGATGCTATACCCTAGGTGGCCTGGATGACCTAGCTACTGTGTCTGGTGGTGTTGAATGGTAGTTTAACTTTCTATTCTTTTTTTCTTGATGGACCACTTTGTCTCTATCACTAAAGGCGCTGCTTTTTGTTTGTTTGTTTGTTTGTTTTGTTGTTGTTTTGTTTTTGTTTTTCACCTGAAATATTCCTACTCTTTCTAATACTCTCCTTGAATTTATGTTATCTTTTCCTAAGGATGTTACATTTTTCTTTCAGTGACCATGTTAGTTTTACAATTTCATACTTAACTGTTATATCCTACCCGCTCCCCTGGAAACCGTCTGTAGCTTCTACAGAATAATCTGACAAACTCATTGAATGCAGATATTAGAAACATTGGTTCCCCGTCAGCAATGATTTATCACCCATAGCTGCTCGCTTTCGATAAATACCACTGTTTGTCCATCTACAGCTCACCGGGTACATCTGAAATCAGGAACTCAGGCAGACACAGAATCAGGACAGAAGGCTTCAGCTGAAGTTTTTCTCTAACACTTAGTCCTAATACAATAATCAACTCCTCAATTTCTTCAATTCAATGAACTTTTCAATTTTCCCTATCACAAGCGACTTGGTGATTTCCTCATTGTTCAACAATAACAAACTATAAGGTTCCTGAAAATCAAGTGAATTGTCTCACACTCTGTACGGTATAACAGGTATATCATTGGCTCCATTCTTGACAAATGAGACCACTGACTCTCCAGACCCAGAGATTGTTGAATAGAAGTGGAAAAGAGAGGCTCTCACCTGCTGCCTATTAACAACACCTCTTCAAACATAAGGCACGCTAGTATGAGAAGACGAAGTAGCAGATGGTCAATGTCGGCTGGCACTCTTGATTCTAATGACAAATGCCAACAGCCAGAGGATAGTAAAACTATTTGGGGAGCATGGAGCTCGGACGAGGCACACATACATTTGATGAGGAACTGAAACAGAGGCGTCAGCACAGTGCTCCTCCTATACTCATCTGGGTCTTCCATTCTGCCCAAATTTGTTCCCCGAGTCCACTCAGTGAAACATTGATGAATTAGCACATCCAAGAACAAAAATAGTTTGCATGCTCTTTGTCAAGGCTTGTGTCATGCATTTTCTTGACTCTGAGTTTTAAAGTACAGGGCAGGTTCACGTTCTTCTACTGTATCATCGATACTGGTGAGAATCTGTCCAGTTCAACTCGTGAGAAAGAAATGCTGTCAGTCAGTCACTAGGAGTCGGGTTTCCTAGCATAGCAAGACTTCAAAAATACCTCCAAGCACCCTGATAGTACCACATGCTTACCTACCCAAGCCCCAGGAACCAAATCGCTTCTGAGAAGTTCATAGGATCCTCTGGGCCACTATTCCTGCCATGATACTTCAGCTCTCTCCTTGTTGCTCTCAGAGAATATTCTCACTCATTAAGATGCTCAAAGATACACAAAGTCAGTGAATAGTCACCCAACACCATCTTCTACCTTGTGCATCTTTTGCAAAAGCAATCATTCTTGGCTCTGAGTAAATAAAAATGTTTTACATCTACAAAACATCCAAGGACCACGGGAAAATTTATAAGGGAAGGAAACTGTTTCCTAGAGAAACTGTCTTAGAATGAGGTGGTTCATTATCTAAGCCAGCAGAATGTCAGCTCTGCTGAACACAAGACTCCTTCACAAAAGACATAAAAGAAAAATCCTAGTCAAAAATGTTCTGGTCTAGCAGAAAACAGAAAGCCAGTTAGGGTCTTCATGTCAATAACTTATAAATTTTCCTCTTATTAAAAATGAAAGAATCCCAGTGCCCATGTAATGGCATTCAATAATTATATATAACTAAATATCCGTGAATTGAGTCAAAGAACTACCGTTAATATTCTGGTACATTCTGTATACTCGTGACTATGCTGGCAGAAACAGCCTCTGCTGAAAAAGTTTCATATTTGAACCTTTTCACAATACCTAAATATGTTACAGTTAGGGTTACTTTCATAATAATGGGCAATAATTCCGATCGTGATATCTAATTCTGGTCATTTTGCTTTCAGAAGAATTGTATTCTTCCACCTACATTTATTTATGCCTCCCCCCCCCAGAAATACTGATGGTTTACATTTTAGATTTAATGTTATTCTAAAGATCTATATTTAATTATCTTCTCGTGGTGTTCTTATTACTACAAAATGCCACCTTCCTACTGATTTATAAAAACGCGGTGAGCTATTTTGAAGCAACTTTTTTTTTTCACAGCTCGTTAAAATAGGAGGCAACAATTAGACAAAGAGGGGAAAAGTTAACCCGAAAACATGCCAAGTTCCACAAGCTGTGAATAAAGATGATTAGTTACTGGAGGAGGAATAGAGGTGGTAATACATATTTTTCTACTTAGTCACAGTATACTAAAAATAAAAAAAAAGCAGTTTACCCAACTGGGGTTGGGGGTGGGGTAATGGCTTTCATCTACTATCTGTTTCACTAGCTCTGCCAATAGCAAGCAGTCAATATTGTTACTTTCAATTTAAAAAAAACAAAGCAAACAGCAATCTATGACTATATTCCGTACGACTGTATTTCAGGTCTGTTCTCCTCCAGTGATATAAGACAAGGACAAGCTTTTCTCGAAAGCCTCTCTACAGAGGACTGTGCCCCTGCTGGATGCCCAGTGGCTTTTTGTCACACAGGGTGCTGACTGCACAGCTCAGGCAAATCCAGAACAGAAGGGTCCCTTTTCCTTTCTGACTCTGCAAGATGAGGTCACAGAGAGCCTCGAACAATGCCCATGGGCTGCAGGATTTTTTTTTCGCTGGGCCTAAAAGGACACAGTGCTTTTCACTGGGGCTAGTCTTTGAACTGCATGCTTTAAAGGAATCTTAAGATTCAAGGGGGGAAGGGGAGGGGCAGAAGGGAAGAAAATGCACAGTCAATGTATCTGTCCCTCTGACCTAGATGCAGAGGGATGGCAAAGGTTAGACCTTAGCCAGGGAGGCCAAGACAATTGAAAACAGTAGCTTGATAGTTTAATTTTTATTACACTTTCCCACTGAGTATTCTGCTATGCTCAATGGAGTATCTTACTCACAGCCATAACTGCCCTAACTCCGAATTCCAGGCAAAGGCAAGGCCTACTTTTTAGCTCACATAGCAAAACTATTGTATTGAACAAGCCTTAAGTAAATATGACTTTAAAGAAGCATTTTTAAAGCATCTTTTACATGGGGAAGGATTTTACATGCTAATAAAAGTATTGGACTATGGTTCAATTCCTCCAGTGAGTAATAAAATGAAAATGACTTTTCAAGCGAGAGATGCTTTATTGTTGCAGATTGGGGGAAAAAAAGTGTATTGTAAATTCCTCCTTCTCAATATACCAAATTTACAATCAAAAGGCATATAAAACATGGTCGGAGTATCGGCTCTTAAATGCACTCACTACTATGAGTTGTTGGTTCATTGAAACTGACTTTTTCACATCTGTACACCATCTTCATGTCCACATTTTATTTCTTTTCCCAGAGGCAAAGGCCAGGCATCAGTGCTTGAGCACACCATGGTGGCAAACAGTGAACAGAAATGTCCAAGATCAAGAAAGGGTCTGGTGACCTGGTGTATTACATGGAAAGTTAAGGGAAGCCCTTTTCTGAATATGGTTTTCATGAGCGAGAGATGACGATGTTGCTATGTTTACTCCCACGGCTTTCTGGCTTGCATAAGCCCCCTTGGCTAAGAATGTCATCATAGGGAAAGAAAGGTTTTCACCGCTTGATTTGCTACCTCCTCCCTACCTTATGCTTCTGCTTTTAAAATGACTGCAGGGACAAAAGTGAAGAGTCTCCTAGGAGGACACTTCCCTCCCTCGCCTGAGCCTGGGAGAGACTAAAAGGGCATGCTTCTAAGGATGCTGGGATGTGGAGAAAAGCAAAGCTCCCACAGGGAAGCCGTCCACGCTTGCTGCCCTGCACTCAGGCCAACTTACTTATGAGGAGCCTGAAATCATAAGGGGTAGCTGGGAATGTCTAATGCTAAGCACTTGTGCTTAAACGAGAAAAGAGCCTATTGACCGTCCACATGTCTCTCAGGGCTGCTCATGGGTAAACAGTGAAGGCTTTTCTTTTCTTTTTTTTTTTTTTAACAAGGATGACATGCGGTCTTAGATGTATATTAAATTCACTTGTTGAATTTCTTTCTTTTTTAGGAAGGATAGAAATATGCCCGTATATTAACAAGGTGACCAGATACCTAAGTAATTCCTTTTCTTCACTTTTATATAGAAAAGTTTTAGAGAAAATGCAAGTGTCACTAAGAACAACATTCTCCTTGGGACCCCCTTTAGCTATTGACAGATAATTTATTGAGACAAAACAAACGTTTAGAATGAAAGGCACCTGCTAACAAGTCATGGACCTTACCTGCTGCAACTGCAAAGTTTTCTAAATTAGTTGTTTTGCCACAAGATCATTTTCAAAGTCCTTGATTAGAATGCAACATTTTCGAAAACAATCTTTGCTTATTCACTATGTTGGTCATTGCGCTCTGGATGGTAAGATTCATATTCCACTGAAAATATGGTGGATTCGCTTATTTCTCTCAGTGATCAAAGAGGTTGTGGCTCTCATAGCATCACTTCCAAGCAGTAACTTCCCTAAGTATGTGCAACTTACAAGTAATAAAACTAGGGCTCTAACTCACAGGTACTCTTTGGAGCCCACATCCTGAAGACTGTGCCCTACTGTACCAGGTAGCCAAGGAAGGGTGCAGACATAAATGGCAGAAGTACCATAAATGCTGAATTAGTACCTTAGATACTCTGGAGAAGGAGGGTAAGAATTAAGTCATACTTGGCCTAAATTCTAATTGCAAGGACTAAGGTTTTAAATCAGTGGCCCTCCAACTTTTAGCTTATATGGGAATTACATAGAGGGCTAGTAAAAGCAGATATTATGGCCCACTGCTAAATTTCTGATTTCCTATATCAGAGGGGAAGTTGCAGAATTCTCATCCCATTAGTCTCAAGAGCAGATTACGCTCTAAGAACTTCTGTTATATTGGTTGGGGAGATGGCTCAATGGATTGAAAAAAACATGTGCATGTCCCACCCTGCTACACACACACACACACACACACACACACACACACACACACACACACACACACACACATGCAACTCAACAAATGGGGGAAAGGAACCACTGCTCTAGAACATTTGTTTGGTAATACTTGTAAGCGAATTATGATACAAGAAATTGCGTTGAGGACAATTACTGGGTTAAAATGAAGTTTAAAAAAAAAATCACACTCCTCATCTTGGGTATCCCGGTGAAATCCAGACTAATCGTGTAAGGTTGGGTGGTGTTGTCCAGCCTTGCCTTGATATGAGTAGCTTCTTTGGGAATCGGTGTCTAAAGAGAATGAGGGAATGGGGAGAGAGTACTGGGAAACAGAAGAACTGCATTCTGGGTTTCCTCTGTGTGTCTGTCAATCAGCTGTTCCTAAAGTCAGTCTCTCCTCAGTTACTAAAAAAAAGAAAAAAAGAAAAGAAAAGAAAAGTAACTCCCTCCTTTGTGGTGGGAGAGTGTTTTTAATGATCTGCTGAGCAGTTGGTGAAATAAAAACTAATTCTGAAACACTGAAAAAATTATATGCAAAAACAAATTGATCACATTTGATTCAGTCTTGAAATGCAAGACTTTTTTGCTTTAAAGAAAATTATTGCAAACAAGGCATACCTAATATCTAGTACTGGTGTACCATTGCAAACCCGTGTGTTCCTACCTTTCAATTATACTTATTTTGGCATCGTTCGTTAATTAGTTTAATTTAATTAATCAGTGATTATTACAATGAGGTGTTTAAACTCAACTATCCCCTTAAAAGCCAAAGGAAGAAACAGAAGAGACAGCAGAGAAACTAGTTTTTAAGGCGTACTTTATACAGAAATAGCCGACTTTTGAGTTCGTGGTTATTTAATTCTCTGCAGAGAAACAAGGGAGGAAAATACGAAGAAGATTGCCCATGCCACCAAGCAAGGTTGTAGGAGACGCAGTTACAGAAAAGTTAATGCAATTCCCCATAAGTGTTTAATAATTTATGTCCGCGCTGAATTGAGTAACAGGGTTCAGCTGCAGAAGTTTGACACAAGTCGTAATAAGTGAAATCTGGGGTCGTTTGTACTGATTTCCATACTGGACTCAGAAACAGCACTTTTCTACCACGGAAAGGGAGCTCCTTTGGCTAAATTTGAATCTGGCATGGGTTTAGGCTACATAGAAAGTTCTGCTTTCATATTTTTACTTCCTTCTAGAGCTGAAAGCATTGTTTTAAAAGAATTCCTCTTTTTCATTTTTTTCCTGTCATAAACTTATGCTGCCCTAGCTCTGTCTTCTCTTTTTATGAGACTTCACTAAAACGCTTTGAGAAGTCGCAATGTCCCACTGACGAATGCATTACATCTGCAAGCATCAAAGCGTAAATACCCCAAAAGTACTGAAGATGAAAACCTTGCCTGTCCTAATCAGACCAAGCTGAGAAATCATATTTTCACAATACCCAGGATTTGGTACTGAATCATTAAACGGTGGACTAGGATTTTTCTGGATATTATCAGTTTCTGAAAGAATGATCTATGTCAATTCATCTTCAGAAGATTCTTGAGGTTAAAAAAATGCGTAAGTTAAAAGTGTGCGTATGTAAAAGCAAGCCCAAAGTCTCCAAGGGTCCCCAGCCATCCCCCACCCCTTCCTTGCATCTGTGTACACACACTAAGCCCTCCCTTCTCGCCCCACTGTATGGCCCTCTGCAGATGTGCTCACATCAGCCGTGAGGCCTCTGTCTCCACCTAATAACAGTTCTGATAACAGATGACCTCAGTCTCATAGAATGAGTTTGTTCTTGCACCATTAATTTAAAAGCTCAGTGAACAGTCAGGGGGCAACCCCAGAACAAAACAACTTTGTTCCGTGTGCAGAGGGAGCAGGCGCTTTCAGTGTGACACCCATCTTGAACCATACTCAAAGGCCAAAGCAGTCCAAAGTCTGAGAAATTGTGCTATTGCAAATAATTAGGCACGATGAGATGCATTTATTGTCTTTCTAAAATTTTGACTATGTTTTAATGCCCATCTGTTTCTTATATGGGGCTTTAAAAATATACAGTTTGCAACAACAGGAAAGGAACACGCAACAATTAGGTGTCATGTGGTAAGAATAGCATTTTTTTTTTTTTTAGCTTGACAGGATACAGATGAAAAGAAGTGGTTTTAACTTGCCTTTGTTGGCAGATATTGGGGTTCCCTCTTGCGGGTTCTTATTATTCTTAATAACGCAATTTGAAACAGTTCAGAAAGAAGCAAGATGGTTATTTAATTAGAGTTTGAGAGGCAACAGGGCAGGCAAAGCTAAAAATTTTGGCAGCTACTGGGAGGGATAGAGAAGATGGAAATCCATGCCATTTTGTTCGAGTCAAAGATGCCTGGTTTACCAGTGGGGCTAAATGGCGAGGTGGACAAGGGCAAAGAATGGCGACAATGTATGGAGGATGGTGGGAGTATTCCCAAGGGTAAGAGGGGAAGGCCCACAAGGCAGCTGAGCATCCTCTTAACAGGAGAGTCAGAGAGCACACTCTTTTCCTCTTCTACGGAGGATCTACATGTTTGTAGATCCCGGGCTTACCTCTCTTGTGCTCTGTTCCCTGGGCTGAGGTCAGAATGGGCACTCAGTCTTCTGCCTTCTTTCAGGCTGCTAACAATGAGACAGGTTTTCACCTTTAGTCTCTCCTCTCCCGCCACACCCTGATGGCACCAGTTCCACATTTACTGTTCCAGGAGGAACTTGTTGAAAATCAAGTAGAATTATATAGGATACCTTTTGAAAAGTTTGTAGAGGCCATATTGTTGATTCCCTTGCCTCTGTTTTAATGTCTGCATGCCACCTTCCCTTCACCTAGATACACGTCTATTCGGCCAACAAGATACAACCTAATATTTACTACCGATGTCCTATTGCAAATCTGTATGTTTCTACCTCACAATTATTGTTACTTTTGCCTTTGTTCATTAAACTGTTCCGTAGTGGTGGAATTTAGTTGCTATTTTGCCTTAATATGTTTACTCTTGGCCTTATTGTTTTTATGTATTCCTACCAATAAATAATCAAAAGATATCATACTTTCTTATATGAAAAGCCCAAAGTGCTTTAGTTATTGAAACTACAAAGTCTATCAATTTTAAGATAGATAACTTCTATTTTAAATTTAATTGTACTTAAGTGGAATGAGACCCATTGAAACATTAGTATGTAGTATATCTAAACAATGACATAAATAAAAAACTATATATTAATCTTAATTTAAAAAATATATTTTTGGGGGTTGGGGATTTGGCTCAGTGGTAGAGCGCTTACCTAGGAAGCGCAAGGTCCTGGGTTCGGTCCTCAGCTCCGAAAAAAAAAAAGAAAAAAATATATTTTTCTTTCATAAGTTTAAAACTAAGTATACTAATTCATCATGTTGCAAAAAAAATGTGGTTCAAGTTGGTTATTTTGATTTTAAAATTATTTTCCCCATGAAGATAATATAAAATTCAGTTAAAACCCAGGCCAACTCAAAACATAGCCAAAAAATTTAATAACAGCTCTAAGTCCCAAGTTCACATACTCCCTTGGAACTTCAAGATTCTGCTAAACTCTCAGCCTCTTGGGAGGGGGAAGGTAGGGCTGGGCAAAAGCTGCAGAATGTCTGATCTCCCAGGAAAGGGGGGAAGAGGTAGCTTAGAGCTGCAAGGAAGTAAGATATTACCTCAGGGATGGCTCAGCCAGGAAAATACAGGAAGGTAACTTCATGACCATTTTTAGATATGTTGTGTGTGAGTCCAGCATTCTGATATGATCAACTGAGAAATTTTTCTTAAAGTTAATATAACTTCAGGTGTAATTGTCCCGTAATGATCGCACAGTAAAACTACTCAAGAAACAAGATTGTCTTGTACTAAACACACACAAACATTTTTATCTGGCCACTACTCCCTAAACGATATCCTGTGACTACTTACATAGTATTTGTATTGCATGAAGTATCTTATGTAACCTAGAGTCGGTCTAAAGAGTTCTGTGCAAGCATTTTGCCATCTTATGTATCAGAGTTGAGCATCTACAGATCGATCCCCTCTGGGACCCTAAAACCAGCTTCATCTGGATATTAAATGACAGCTGCACATGTGAGTAGACAAACAATAGTGAGGCACGTGATCACCAAAATTAAGAGGCCTTTGAGGAAGTCAAGCAAATCTGCTCTCAGTATAACCAAAAATCAGGTGGCATTTGCTGTGTGTGCGCACATCATGTCTGTGGATAGCAAGGGGAACCCACAAATGCCACCCCTAATTTACATCCCGTGCTTTCACCCATTCTTAGAGCAGAAAATGGACTCTCTTTACCTTACGCAGAGCATAAAAGTAAAGACACACCCTGTATCTTCAGGCCTAATAACAAATATGGAAGAAAACATAAATGTATTGAAAATCATAAAAGAGAATATGTCAGCAAACGTTCAGTGAGTGCAAGTCATTGTAGAATTCCAAAAGGGATACGGGGTGCAAAAAGAGATCTGTAAGACTTTACAATGCTATACCACGGGATGCTTGGTAGAAATTACAAAGAAAATACCTGTTTATCTGTCTTGCCCTGTTTGACATGTTTCCTGAATAAGGAAGTGTTTGAGAAACATCTTAACATGAGGAAGCATTTTATTAAGTTACCAAGAAGCAAAAGGGGGGTTAAAAACATAGTATGGAACCTGGAATGCATATGGAATGTTGGGGCTGGGGATGTTTTCCAATCTCTTCATGATCCAGATTATATCTAAGTAATAGATGTTGAAAGTATTAGTTGATAAAGTATGAGAGAGAACAGCCTCAAATGCTAGTCAGTAAGGGCCCTACTTAATTCAGAAATTAAAAATGTCAAAGTCCCCAGGCGAATTACTCTTAGATATGATTTAGATGCATTGGATGAAAGAGGTTTCTTGCTAGAGTGAAAAGTTCTTGCTAGAGTGCCAACGCCATCCATCTCTCCCTTCGTGTAAGGCAAGACAAAAAGCACCAAGGGTCTTTGAACAATGAACTTCATCTTAAAAAAGAAGAAGAAGAAGAAGAAGAAGAAGGAGAAGGAGAAGGAGAAGGAGAAGGAGAAGGAGAAGGAGAAGGAGAAGGAGAAGGAGAAGGAGAGGAGAAGGAGAAGGAGAAGGAGAAGGAGAAGGAGAGAAGAAGAAGAAGAAGAAGAAGAAGAAGAAGAAGAAGAAGAAGAAGAAGAAGAAGAAGAAGAAGAAGAAGAAGAAGAAGAAGAAGAAGGTAAACAAAAGATGTTAGCTACCACATCAGCAGCAGCAGGCTAAATTTCACACAATTCCTGCCAAGAAGTTGTCAGAGATAATCTTTGAAATGTTGATTCTGTATGAAAGAAAAATGCCTCCACTATGAATACCATGTGAGGTCAGGAGGAAGTTTAACTTGAAGAGCCTGGACTGTTGCAGAGAAATATTCTAGTAAATAACTCCCAACCATCTTCAGTTGATTGACCGATATCCATCCTCTCACAACTTTCGTAAAAATGGTACTGAGTATGGCTTATGGGATTGTTAGATTTTTCTGCTTCCAAATTTACTTTTGCTAGTTGGACTTCCTATCATGGTTATAAAACTTATCTCTATTTGATCCATGAAATGTGGCTGTAAAGAAATATATAATTCTGTAAAAGCTTACTTTAAGGTCTAAGAAAATTATAGGGATGGAATTTATCGATAAAGATTTGAATGAAATGCTGCCATGTGCCTTTAATAGCTTATGGTGAGTCTCACAAAATAATGACTTTTACTGTCCCTCTCTTCATAAATGGAGTTGAAAAAAATCATGAAAATTGAGTCAGTGATATGATTTAGACACAACAGAAAACCCAGCGGTCTAATGAGTACACACACACACACACACACACACACACACACACACACACACACACACAGGACCTGGCTGGACAAAGAACTGGAAAATGAAGGCAGGTTTGCGGTTTGGGTTCAAATACAGTTGGCAAGGACTCCTGGCTTCAACTATGCTTACGAAACAAGAATTGTCTTTCCCCTTCTATCATAAGCAACAATAAAAGGGAACAAAAGATTTTTAACTGTTGTCATTTTCTTGAGAGCAAACAAGTCCATGGGCTAAGTACCCTATCTTCTCTAGTTTTCTGTCAAAGAACCATGGTTTTGAATGATGAAAGATACATCAACTTCCCCTGTTCTTACATCAAACAGACTCAGTCCAAGGTATCACTGTACACTCTATAACAGACATACAGTTCTATGAGAATGAATAATTCTCCTGTTCACTTCCTACAGTTAATAAGCTATCATCACAGGTCCCAATAGCAATATGTCTTCTGTGTATGTTTAGTTTTAAGCATTACGAAACTCACAAATATGATCATATTATAAGATATAAAAGTTGAGCGTCATCACTTTGTAATACCTATCAAAGTTCAAAATTACACTGTTTTCACCTACGGGCTTTCTTGCATGAGTCACATTCACCCAATGCCGTTCAAGCTCAGGTGGGTTTTTTTTTTCGTTTTGTTTTGGTTTTTTTTTTTCTTACAATCTGTGGATCACCTGCGGCATGGATATTAAGAGCTGATGATTACGTCTTATTGTTTGGCTTCCATCAATGGCTCTGTTATCATTACGCTGCTCATAGTGAAAATAACGACCTTTAGGGATGAGTGGCTCATAGCAGGTGTTTGTGAGAAATTAGACCATCTTGATTGATTCTTTCAGCTCACTACTTAGTATCCAGGAAAGAAGAAACAGCCCTTCAGAAGGAACTGAGCAGGTGGGAGTCTACTCTAGACACAGAAATCCCAAGTGCTTGACTGGAGTTTCCGTTCTGGTTCATGCCTTATTTTTGTTGAGCAATCAATCTACTTTTCAATGAGATTTGTGGACTTTTTACAAAGATCATGGGCTTTTAAAAAATAAAGATTAATGACTTTATAGTAAACTATTCCATTGCAGGGGAGAAAAACAAACCAATAGAAGTGCAAACCCATATATACAACAGCAGCAAGCAGATGATGTGTTCCTGGGCCACCTCTTCTTAATCTTTGTTTTTTACTAAACTTCACAAACTAAAAATACCTGTTGACCCCATGTAAGGTCAACTAAAAGGCAAAAATCTACTATATGAATATGAAAATGTAACTAATAAAACAATATGCTGGCTATCAGATAATTTTTGCTAAATAAAAGAAAGAGGCTATCAAGGAAGGGTCTCCAAGCAGAGGGATGTGAACACTTGGCCTCCCGCTCAGCTCGACGCTAACCTTTGCAGACACTGGTGGTTCCTACCCCTGTGACTGCTCGTGACTACTGAACACATGGGAATGAACCTCACCAACGAAAATACAGTAAGGCTGCATATCCATTTCCCGCTGGCCAAAAGAAAATGCTCCAGCAAACCGATAAGAAGTTGAGCTATAGAAATCCATCACGACTTACCTCTTGGTTGAGCTGGTAAAATACAAGTAATTCTGATGATGTTGGATTCTGATATACTAAACCAACTTCAAATACATTTTTCCAATCTAATTAATTATTTCTTAACTAGAGATACTATATATATAGATATATATATCCATTGATATATATGTATATAGTACCTAATCAACATATATGTGTATACATGATAAAATTACTAATTTCACATATATTGTTTATGATTGAATATATTTCCTGATTATTATAAGGTAACTGCCATTTGGAACTTACATACACCCAGCTTATCTTACTAAGTCTGCTTGCAGTCAGTTGCTCTCTACAGGCAACAATTTACTGATTTTATCCTTGTACTCCATGAAGCAGAATCACAGGGTCTGTACTCGATGTCCTTTCCTTTATTCAACATGTCTGAAAGATTCACAGTGCACATGGCCACAAGTCTCCATAGGTCACTTCAATTGTGCTGAATAACATATTTTATGAGAATAATAAAAATCTGTTTATCCATTATAACTTGATGGGGATTTGAGTAGTTTTCAGCTTGGGACTATAATATGAAACATGGTGTTATGAAATCCTTGTAAAGTTGTCTTTTCTGTGAACAATACTTTTATTTCCTTTAGTTAAGTACCAAATGATACCAGTGTGTGTGTGTGTGTGTGTGTGTGTGTGTGTGTGTGTGTGTGTGTGCTTATCTTACAAGAAATGACTCTACTTTTTCTATTGGTCAAACTATTTCACATTTGTCCCAAAGTTATGGCCATCTCCCGTATTCATGAACACTGGTAATATTTTACATTTTTAATCTTAGCCAAGCTTGTAAAACTAAATTAGTACTTCCTGCTTCAAAGCCAACATTATCACTATTTAAACCATTTTTCTTTTACAAAAAATATAAGTCAATAGATTAGATAAGCAGTATAAATATATATGTATATATTCATGAAAATAAACATTCTACTTACATATGTCTCAAATTGTAAGAACAGGATATATGTACTGACTTTATATTTCTATGAAATGAATACTTGCCTATTGAAAACAGTTCAGTAAACAGAAAGAAGTTGCTGGACCATAAAAACATAAACTTCTATCTTGCTTCATTTCTTATTTATTCGATCATCTATAACTTAGACTATTATTTTCAAAATAAGACAATTCATAGTTTTACTTCACCTTTTCCCCCCGCATTATACTTGATAAGGTTATGGATATTTGCATCTGTAAAAATGTGAGTGAAACTTTTCTTGTTGGATATCTAAATTCTCTCGCAGAAAGCTATTATAACCAGTTTTGGGGATGCCTATCCACTTGCGATGAAACCCTTAGCGGCTTGCTGTCACACACTTTCAAATACCTTTAAAGACATCATGAAGTTTATTGGTGTTTGAAAATGTGATACAACACTAATACATATTTATAGAAAGATATGAATATTCATCTGGGGGCGTGTCTGGGCCTTGTGTCCAATGTGCATGGGGTCTTCAGCAGCCAGGCTTTACCTTCTACCTCTGAAGGGTAATGAAAGGCAGCAGCAGTAGCCTACAATGCTTTAGATGTGTCTTAGGCAACTCTGACGTGCATCTTAAAAGAAGGGCTCTCTCACTACTGTTGAGGTTTTGTAAGGTGGTCCGTGGTTCACGGGAGATTTTCATTTAAAACATCAATGCATATTTATATGCCAGCTTCCACACAATGTAGGTATTTTCAGGCAGATAGTCAAGATATGACTTTTCAAGACATCCCTACTGTTGTTCTGCCCTCTTCCCTTTTATTCAGTATATATCCCACCCCGTCCCTAATTAAAGACCCTCCTACTTCCCCACTACCCACTTCAGACCACTTGTACTTTGTAATTCCCTTCTCCCCCTGCAATGGTTTCATTTTACTTTCCTAGTTTCTGCAGTTACTCCAGGACATGTCCTCACATCTAATAATTTGGTGCTAAGAGTCTCAGATGAGATAGAACATGCAATATTCGTCTTTCTACATCTGGGTTACCTCACTCAATATGATCTTTTCTAGTTCTAACCATTTACCTGAAAATTTCACTATATTATATACGTGTGTGTGTGTGTGTGTGTGTGTGTGTGTGTGTGTGTGTGTGTGTGTGTGTGTGTGTAAGTAACAAAGAAAAGGAGGCTAGGAATTTGAAAGAAAGCAATGAGGTTGGTATATAGAAGGGTTTATGTAGAGGAAAGGAAAGGAGAAAATGATGTAATTATATTATAGACTCAAAAACTTTTAAAAAATATTATTTAAAAAGTTCAGACTATATCACAGCAAACCAATTCACAGAATTCTTTCTCAGCTTACAAGAGAATTTTAAATAGAGTCCTGTTATATTCAGTCACTAACTGAGAAAAATAGGAGCTTCTTTCTTTCTTTCTTTCTTTCCTTTCTTTCATTCTTTCTTTTTTTTCTTTAGGACAAGTATGCTTTGGCTCAACCCATCCTAGTAATTCCCCTGCTTCAGCCTTTCAAGACTACTGGTACTACGGGGTATGACGCCTGGCTGAAGCCAAGTTTTAAGCCTGTGACATCTAGAATATTTATCCAGAAAACGTAAAGTAAAACACAAACTACTCAGCATCACTAACTCAAAAGCCCCTGTTCCCAGTTTTGTCAGGACAGGAGCTCAGTAACTCACAGACATCTACCATGTTAATTAACTCTACCCCCGGTTTATAGTCCAGGCAACAAGGCATCTGTACATTAGTAAGTGTTCGTGATCGTAAACAAGCATTGCCATACTCTCAGCTCAAAGTCTGCCTTTTATCTTATGTTGGCAGTTGCTCAAGCTAAGCAGGAGCCTAGTTAGTCTTGAGACCGATATGGGAAACAACCGTCTCCCTCTTCTGCTTGTGTATATCCACAAACATCTTGATGCCGGTTCATGTAGTTCACACTGTCCTAAAGTTCAACAGTTTTGCATTTTTTTTTAAAAATGTAATATGTCTTCATTTCTAGAAGGTATATTGTTCCCTTCAACATCATAAATTATACTTATCTATGAATCCTTATTTCCATGTCTTTTCCTCCTTTTTCTAGAAAATTCTTTTCGTTGCATCCACATTTGCACTAGCCCATTCCCGACCTGGATTCCTCTTCTCCAGTGTCACACCCATTCTTGGTCTTTTCCCTGTTATCAGTCAAGGTCATGTTGACACTCAGTAGATATAACCTACCCCAAGAGCAGCAGTTTTACAGACAGTCAGTCAATTCAACTGGAAAAAAATCTGTTAGCATGCCCAGTGTTGAAAGCATACCAACTTTTAACTATTTCTTTATAGCCCTTACTGGAAGTCTATTTTATATTATTCCCTTTGTGAAAACTTTTGTGACATGTTTTCTGTCAGTCATGCTTGCGATTTTAGTAAAGCACATGTCAGCTAGCATCCCCTGACGGTCTCCTTGTAAGATTATGATGTAGCTTTGAACACCTAAGAAAGGAGCCATTGAGAAAAGGAGAGAAGGGAGACGATTAAAAAAAAAGGATCATAGAGCTCTCCTAAGACAGAATGACATAGACCCTACCTTTTAAAGTTTATAATTATCAATATTTACTCTGAAACTTTAATGAGTGGGGGAAGGAGGAGGAAGTACACTTAGCTCTTAGCAAACTAAGATCATTGTGCTAAGAATCCAAAAATCTCAATATGTCATCTTAGAAAGCCACTCAGGTCCTCTGAAACAGGTTTACTGGAAACACTTCCTACTGTGGAACAATCTGAATAGTGTCGTGTTTGCAAATGGACCCCACCTTAAAAGAGGAGACATGACTTCGAATCCACAGAATAACGTCTTCTAACCCGGCCCCAGAAGATGTAGGCATCTCGGCTATGCAAGTAGAAGACATGTGAACACAAGTCAGGAAACGAGAAGCAACGCATGTCACCACACACCATCAGCCTTATAAAACTGAAAAATCAAAGGTGCTACTTCATCTCAATACAGCCTACTAGAGAAAAATCCCAAAACTTAGTTTTTTGTTGAAATGTTAAGGCTTCACTGAAACAGAAATTTTATAGTCATGACCTCCAAAACAAGAGACTTTCAATTCATCCTTCTCAAGAGATGAAATTAGGAGCCCAAATAGAAAGCTAATACTTCTGTAGAGCCAGCGAGAGAGCAACTGGCATACACGATCTGCCTAGGAGAGTTCAAGAGGGCATAGGTATAACACAAGGGTAGATAATTTCTAAAGCCAAATTTCTTCCTCTAGCATCATTACTACAGACAACGATACCCCTGTGACCAGAGAAGCCTCATTGTTTTTTCACCTTTCACTTTTTTCATGAAGTCTTCAACTCACCAAAACCATTCTTCATCCTCAGAGCAGCATCTGATGTTAATGGTGAATGATATACAGAATTCCTAGACTTAGAGTCAAGAGATTAGCAAATAAAAGAGGGTAGGGCAGAAGAAACTAGAAATGCACACTGTGCTGCTTTGAATATGCTTGGCCCAGGAAGTAGCACTGTTTGGAGGTATGGCCTTCTTGGAGTTGGTGTGGCCTTGTTGGAGGAAGTGTGTCACTGTGGACATGGGTTTTAAGACCCTTGTCCCAGCTGCCTGGAAGCCAGTCTTCTCCTGTTTGCTTTCCCAACAAGATGTTGAACTCTCAGCTCCTGCACCATGCCTGCCTGGATGCTACCATGTTCCCTACCTTGATGATAATGGACTGGACCTCTGAGCCTGTAAGCCAGCTCTAATTAAATATTGTCCTTATAAAAGTTGCCTCGGTCATGGTATCTTTTTGCAGTAGTAAAACCCTAACTAACACACATATACAAAAGCAGAGAATCATGTAGATTCATATTTGAAGTACTTTCCTTTATCCATATATGTGTTTTACATTAATGATAGTCTTCAAAGTTTTAGTCAGGGAAAGGTTCCTCTAAAAGGGGAATCACATACATTTTAAGCATTTGTCCATTCTTATGGCCAGCCTAAAACCAAGAACAATGACTAGTGTAGTCACACAGTTAATGAAAGGTGCCTGATTATTTAAATGGTTGGTTTCATGCTCTTCGTGAGCTGCTGGAGCTCTTCTGTTTTTCTAAGCCAAAGGTACCAGGGTTGATGTAAAATGTGTTAGAGGGTCCAGTGCTTAAATTCACAGTGGTTGAGATTTTTTGAAGAAAAATTTGTAGTTATTTTTAAAGCGGATCCTTTCTAAACCACAAACTTGGATGAAGTAGATTTGGGAATGACTATAAATCAAGGTGTCTCAACATAAATACATAATAAATTGAACTATGTCCTTAAGAAAAATTCTTCAAATGATTGAAAATATCATTTCAAAAAAATTTTTAAGCAACAAAATTGGCTTCAACTACAAGTTCACTACATCACACAGCTCCTATTGAACTACCCACTGCTCCTGGAGAGTGTGAACGTTAAGGTTAGTCTGATCTGGTGACAGGCAAACCCATTTGGCAACCAACAGCCTTGTTTTCTTTCCAAGCATTAAACTCTTGTAGTTCAATGCTGAGGAGAGAATATTTATATGACTTCAACAGTCATGATGGAGTAAGTATATTTTCTCATTTGACCACCAATGTTCTTCCTTTAAACTATATTTGCTTTTAAATGCTGGCCTGTGTTTTCTCTCTCTCTGGTTCCTTTCCAGTTACTCTTTTCCACATTCTTTACTTCCTGAGAGCCACAATATTACAAAGTCAATGAGAACAGTGTCAAAAGGAAAGTCTAGAGTCTTGCCAAGTTTATTTTGTACAAGAAAGTTACCTGTTTGTCCATCTCTGGGTCTAGTTCTCTGTACCAAATGGTGCAGTAAAATTGAACAGAATGACACATCGGAGAAAACCCTTAAATAAAACAAGCACATGTGTGCACATGCTTGTAGAGCTCTATGTCTGGTTTCTGCCTCGATCTTTGTTCATGTCATTTTCTGACAAATTGTCACCCAGTATATCTAGAGCTCACAAGTTTGGGTGAACTTACTGACCAAAGAGACCCAGAGAATCGTTCTTCTGCCTTCTTAGGGTCCAGACAGATGCTTCCGTATCCAGCTTCTACCTGAGTGCCAGGCATCCAAGCTCGAGTCTTCCTGCTTTTGTAGCAAACATTTTTACCAATTGAGCCTTCCCCTCAAACCCTGTTCTCTTTTAAGTAAAAGAGCTTTTGCTTAAAAATAAAGTGATACACAAGAGCAAATGTTTCATGCCTGACAAGCATGCTTGCAGGTGCCCCCCCCCTTAAAGATAGCAAAAGCTTACTATTGGCAGAGAGAGCTCCTGGATATGTTTTTGAAGTCTCAGGATCACCCATGCTCTGATTCCTATTGTCTAAATAGGGTATGAATCATATCTAAATAATGACACTTGTAATGAGGCAGGTGTGACCTAACCAGGGACAGTAGGACTCTATGTCATCATTCCTATCTCTGTGATGCCATGTACGTCATGTCAGGATCACTGGGGAATCCATCATACTGGTTAACCGCCAGGGACTGTCACTACAGTAAGAAATAAGTCACTTTCGTTCCTTGTTTAAATAATGAACTGTGTAACCTTCCCTGTAGGATTGCCTGTTTGACTTCAACACACTCCACTGTCTAGCCTTCATTTGTTCAACTACATTGGGTCTTTTCATCTGAGGCCTGAGATGTGGCCAGGGTCTTCTCAGTCCTTCTTCTGAAAGCTTCTAAAATAAGTCAGGGCACCTCGCCCGCCGTTGACAGGAAAATGAATACATTTCCATATATATTCGGGCCTGCAAAAGCATTGAGCAATTGTATGTACACATTAAGACTGAAATGGCTTAAATTTTTCAAGATTTATATATTATTTCTCTGGACATTTTGGATCAAATCTTAATATATGTACAGTATCAGTTTCCTACAAATGCAGACTTCGTTACAATAGACACTGCATTCCAGTTGCTCGTTCTGAGAGCATGAAAGCGTTAAGACTCAAGCAAGGACAGAAAGCATACATTTTGCCATTTGTCTAGTCACCTGCCTCTTAGAACTGGGTTGTGCTCAGGGACAGAAAGTACCCAGCGTTTGGAACCCAGTTTACTTTCATAATGACTTCCCCTTTCTGTCCCTGATGTCTCACGGATGTCAGAGCGCAAACCGGCTGATACCACTGTTTTTTTCGGGAGAGAAGGGAGGTTCCTCTCTCAGTGCTCATGACTAAGTCTATCTGTGTGGAAAGTGACTTTTGGTTGCTTAGGAATTTGTTGGCTTACGGCTGTTTGTTCCCCTACAGTTCTTGAAGCCATAATTTCTGCCTGCTTTTATATCATTATTTATCTTTGGAGTCACAGAGTACCATGCCTAAAAGGAAGTTATGATCTGAAGCATTTCTAAGAATCTTCGAGTGGAGAAAGAGGATCAGCTCAGTGACTCAGAAAATCGGTCATTTGCTTAAACAGACATTTTGACCATTTTTTGGTATAGCTCTTTAAAACAACAACAACAACAACTAAATTCACCATGTTTTCTTCAAATCACAGAAGTAATACATGCTTGTTGTAAAACCAAAACATCAGGGGCAGTGAGATGTCTCAGGGAGCAAAGACACTTGGTCAAATCTGGTAACCTGAGTTCTACTCCCAAGAACCACATAGTGGAAGGAGAGGACAGATTCTCACAAGTTATCCTCTGACCTCCACATGTCCTTGCCCCAACAACGTACGGTGAGAAAAAAAAGTTTAATTATTTTTTTAAATCCACAAGTATATAAACTGTCTGTGCCTCTCCTTTCCCCCAGAGATTACTCATTCTGAAAGCTTGGTGTGCTCCATTTCATGTTTTATTATGTTTATGAAGCCACGTAAACATGCAGATGATATACAATGCCCCACTTCTATAATATGGACCGATTAGAATGTGAGATAATTTCGTGTTCCTCTATAATCTGATTTCTCATTCCACATTATTACCTCAGACAAGCCATTATAGTAAGCCAATACGCCTGGTTTTACCTCATTGTTTTTAAGAACTCTGTAGTATTTCATGGCGTGATGTAATGACTTATATAATCACCACCTTGCTGGTGAAGAATTAGCATTTTCCAATTGCCTGATGTTACATTAACATGCTAACACATGTCTTCAAACATGCATTTTTGTTATAAGGCAGACAGCTGCGTGTAGGATTGGTATCCAAAGACAGCACGCACTGTCTCAAATTTTACGACATATTTGTTAACCACTTTGCTGAGAGGGAACTAATAGAGTTGTTTTTCCAGCAACTTCGTTTTTGCTGTCAACTATTTTAAAAGTTGGTAAGCTAGTGAGTTAAAAAAAATCACATTTTTTTGTTTGAATTCTCATTTATATGGGACTTTGTCGCAGTTCTTACTGTTACGTCCATCATGAGTCAAGAGCCAATGAGTCGCTTTTCATATATTACTTTCGATAATTGTTTTGTCCGTGAAAACATATTGTTGACCTACCTACTAAGATGAAAACTCTTGATGCTGCCTTTCTGACAATATAAAGTATGGGCATTATTAGAAATAAACTATAAGAATTTAACTTTAGTCATCCGAACTGTCAATTTAATATCTAAAGAATATGTCAATCATCCACCCTAGCTATTGCAATCAAAGTAGCAACACATTTGCAATGAAAATCTCCTAATAAGAATAGATTAACATCAAGGGTAATAGGAAAGAATGAGACTAGGGATCCTCCCAACTGTGAGTTGAGAAAGGATCATCTGATAGAGCAGTATTCCTCAACTTGTAGGTTGACACCCCTTGGGGGGTGGGGGGCGTCTTTCACAGGGCTTGCCTAAGACCATTTGAAAACATAGATGTTTACATCACAATTTATAACAGCAGCACAATTACAGTTATGAAGTAGCAACAAAAATAATTTTATGCCTAGGAGTCATGGAAAGAGGAACTGTATTAAAAGGCTGCATCATTAGGAAGTTTGAGAGCCACTGTGGTTGAGGGTCAATTACACAGACAAGCCTATTCTTAGAACATAGGGATTAAAGGAAGAGTCTGATGAGAAGGTAATCAAAGAGTCAATGTTTGCCTAAGGAACAGTGATGGTTGAGAGAACCCTTAGGTGGTCTGTGGGTGGTAGAGACTGATAAGGAAATAGACATGAGACTTTGGGTAGGAATCAAGAGTACTGTATTACTACATTACTACAAAATTGACTTCCATATGTAAAATCTGAGAGGTTATATAAATCTAAGGGAGAAGCCCACCAACAAGCAGATGACTCTAGATTGAAGATGAGGACTTAGGAGACATTAGCATCAAAATGCCATTAAAAGTCCCAAGAATGGAAGATGGTCTAGTTGCATACAAAGGTGTGAAAGGCTGGAAGGTGCACATAGGGGACATTACAGTTAAACACCAGATGTCCTCATCAAACACAGTGCTAAGGTTACTTCTGCAAATGGCAAGACTGAAAGTTCAGTTTCTCTACAGTGGTGATCAGAACTGTTTTTCAACATCTGAGTTCCTTTTAAGAAATGCCACTGTTAAGTCAGTGATGAAGGCGAGAATTTCATACATCAAATATCTCTAATAGCAATACAGTATGTGTGTGGGTGTGGGTGGGGGGAGTTCAGCCAGTTATGTATGAGGTTGTGGCACAGTGAGTAAAAGAAGGCAAGAGAAAAGTAAATGCAAAGCCCTTTGAGCAAAGAAACTGTGTTTGATGTATTCTAGGGGCAAGGCAATAGAGATGTTTGTTAAAAGAATGGACACTTGGGATCGGAGAATCCCTTCAAATGAACTTGTGGTTGCCTTGTTTCAGATGTGGATGCCTTCTAACAGGCTGAACACCCCTAGGCGTCTCTAGCCTCAGCTCCAGTCCCGGCCTGGTTGACTTATTTTAATTTACTTTAAAGTATATGTTTGATTCCACTTATTCAAAAGACAAAAATTCAGGAATGCACATACGTCAATTAGAACAATGAGATGTAAAAATACAAGGGCCCAATTTGAGGTACACTGGTTTGCAGAAATGTTGAAAGTTTACAAACGCATGACCTCACAGAAACGAAAGTAAACAGACCTCAACTAATTTTCACATCATAATTTATCTTACATCATCCAACTGGTTCTTGAAAAACCACTTTGAAGGTTAAGAAATAGTTCAGCACTATACATCACAGAAATTCCATCCATGTTTTGCTTTCAGATCTCCTTAGAACACTTTCTTTTGGCAATGACTAAGGAACAGAAAGACTGACTTTACACAGATATTCTAAAGAACACAAACAAAAATGCACCCAGAAATCAGTTTTGTTTAGAAAGCTTTTTAAAAAGTGCCAGGGATTTTCCAAGCGAGTAGCTGAAAATGCTTGACTTAGAAAAAAATCCTTTGCATGCTGAGAACAAACTGAGTGTCTTGATTCATGAGTAAGCAATTTTGGTGAATAATCTCCTTCAAACATTCCTTAAATGTGTCATTTGTAAGAGCATACATAATGATATGAACCGGAACAATCTGGATGAAATCCTAAATCATGTAACATAAAAATTAAGTTACTTTCTTAATTGACCTTTCAGCCCTATTCGAATGGGAAATGTAATACAGTGAATATAACAAGGGAAAATAAATAGTTAAACAGGGAACTTAATAGAAAAGTTTCACGGTAACAATTTCCTTTAAAGCACTGTTCACATGGCGCAATCTAGTTGGCCTATTTATGTAAATATTTATAAAAAATGTAATTTTCAACATCCAAAGATTCCTACTTCAAAGATTAGGAAAAAGTTTAATTACAAGAAAATAAACGTTTTAATTTTTTTTAAAAAAGCAAATAAAAGGAACTTTTTCATGCCCTATAATCTAAGCAAACTGTGAGCTAAAAGGTGTAATTTCAAATTCCTTCATTGAAAATTGCAACTTCCACATTGCAAAAAGTTAATCAGGCCAGGATTGGTGAAAATTGGCAAAGTCGATGTTTTCCATAAATGACTGTGTGAAAACCCCGAAAGGAGAGGTAAGTGCAACAGATTTATTCAACAGAAGAAACGGCCATTACTTTTTCCCTGTCAGTTATGGGATTCCCTGTCACTCACTGTAGGCTAAAAAAACAAATAAAACCAGAAGGAAGACAGCAAAGATTAAAAATACTAATAATAATAATAAGCTCATTAGGAAACAGAACTACGACGGCCATGGTAGAATTCACATAGGCCTGGGAGAAGATGGAGACCAGAGGCCAAGGACAAAGCTAGGAGGAGGTGAAATGAGGGGAAGGAAGTGTAACTATTAAAGGTAAGGTCATTTCCGGTCCGAGAAAACCCATACAATCAATTACCCAGAATTCCCCGGGGCTCACCAAGACTAAACTGACAATCACGGAGTCCACAAACGTCTGACTTAGGCTCTCTGCATATATGCTATGGTTGTGTAGTTTCTTCTTATTCTTGTGGTACTCCCATGAGTGGGAGCAGGGTGCTGTCTGTGACCATTTTGCCTGCTTTGGAAACCCCTTTTTCTCCTACAGGGTTGCCTTGTTCAACCTTAACTTGAGGAGAGGCGTCTAGTCTTTTTGCAGCTTGATATGCCAAGTGTGGTTGAGATCCCTGGACGACCTGCCCTTTCCGGAAGAGGAGTGGATAGAGTAGAGATGAGGTTGGGAAGGGACAAGCAAGAGAGGAGGGAGGGGAAACTGTAGTCGGGATGTAATAGATGAGAGAAGAAGAAGAAAAAAGGGTTAAGATCATTTTGATAAAATGTACACTTCCAAAAAGGACAATGAAATCCTTACTAATCCGGCTGTGAAGGGAGTCCTACCTGGCAGAGGGAAACACGCAACACATAAAGCAAACAGGAACAGCAGAGTGCTTGACTTCTCTCTCCAATGGCAGCACCTTCTCCCCCGTGTGTCAAACATCCTGCAGTTAATGACAGAAAGACACAGTCAAGACAGATACCCTTCGTTAAGACATTAAAACAAATAACGCAAAGCATGATTCTCAGCAGGGACTGAACATAGAAAAATGTTTTAGGCTTGTTTTCAAATAAAGGACTTAATGGAGAAAGGATAGAACTTGGGGCCCCAGGCACGCAAAAAGCAAGTGTTCCAGGCCACATCCTCAGAAGACTCTTAAAAGACAGCGAGGACCAAATCGTCCCTCCAAGTAAAGAGAAAGAAACCAAACGCCTCAAGGGATAGTAAAGAGTCTGGTGGGCAAGCCTAGGAACATGAGTTTAGATCTCCAGTGCCCATAAAAAGCCGGGCAGTTCTACAATTCCCATGGGGAGGAAATGGAGACAGGAGGACTTTGACCTGCAAAACTGGCCAAAACCTGAGGTGGATAGTCATTAAGGAAGATACAAGATGCTGACCTCTGGCTTCCGCAGGCTCCTGCATGACATGTATGGACATGTACACACACACACACACACACACACACACACACACACACACACACACACACCCCACACATATATAAATTCATCCATTTTATTTGTTACATGTACAGTCTCACATTTATTCCTCTATTTTATGCTCCCTATGTCCTCTGTCTCCTGACTGTCAGTTGCCTAAGTCAGAATCTGCGTCTGCCTGGAGGCTGTCTTGTGAATCTATTTGTTCCTGTGTCTGTTTCCACCCCTGTGTCTGTTTCTGTCTGTGTCTGTCTATGTATGTGCCTGTTGGAGGATCTGTGTGTGTGTGTGTCTGTGTCTGTGTGTGTCTGTGTGTCTGTGTGTGTATGAGAGAGAGAGAGAGAGAGAGAGAGAGAGAGAGAGAGAGAGAGAGAGAGAGAGAGACAATATGAGTGGTATCTGCCTCTATTGAATTGCATAGGAAGCAGCACATGGGGAAGGAATGGGATGCTTTTCAGAAATCTTTAGCAGAGTTTTAAAAGGGATTAAGTCACGGGCCCCAACTGATCCCAATTGACCCAGCCACCAAAAACCATGGTTTATCAACCATAATATCCATAAATGGTTGCTTTCAACCTCTACAGTTGAAAGATTTTAGGAAGCTGCTTTTAACTTCTGTATCTGCTGCCTTCGGCAGATGATTGACATGCACTGTTCTGAGCTGGGGTATAGAGGAGTCCGAAATCTATAATCTCAGCTAGACACTGGCTTAGGCTGTGAAAGCTAACTACAAGGGAAAGCCAAGGCAAGTAAGGAAGTTTGTTACATCATTCTCTAAAAGGCAGGCTAAACAAACAGGCTGAGTACATAGTAGGATGGTTGTCCTAAGTCTCACATGACCTCAAAGTGTATTACTAACTCTGGCTGTGAGGTCCAGCAGAAGTCCTTAGAATGTAAGGGGTATTTTCAGAATATTGTGTCACCACATACTTGCTTATGCCTTCCTTACAAGACTATATATGGCAGGTACGTCTTAATAAGATGAGTAAATATTCAAATAATTCTACAAATAAATCATCGTTTATTAAAAAAAATAAAACTAGGGCTGGGTGTGGTGGCACACGCCTCTAATCCCAGCAATCATGAGCCAGATACTGGCAGATCTCTGTGAGTTCAAAGACAGGCTGTTCTACAGAGCGAGTTCCAGGACAGCCAGGGCACTGAGAAATCTTGTCCCAAAAAAATTAAGAAAGAAAAAAGAGAAGAAGAGAAAAAGAAAGAAAGAAGGAAGGAAAAGAGAGAGGGGGTAAGATTTCAACTTTAGCCTCTTCAGCATCACCAGACATGGATATCTATGTTATTCACCCTGTATTGTTTTAAATCATAATAACATTTTTTTTCATGTTATAGCATCCGTTATCAAAAGGCAATATTTAAAATAAAATAAAAGTAGTCTTCCTTTCCCAAAATGAAGCACGGGAGCACTAACATGCCAAAAAGTTGAATCCATTGTGTGTACCAATACCTATCGGTGTTTTCAAATGGCTATTATTCACCCAGTGGTTCAGAAACTAGTAAGGAATGTTAGATACAGGTGAACCGTTAGATCTTTGCGTATAATGTGTTATCTTTCCCCGTTTTTTAAATTACACTCACGTATTTTGTGTTTGTGCGTGCCTGCACATGTGTGAATGTAGCAGCTAGACGACAGCTCCTGGGAGTGACTTTCCTCCTTTCGTTGTGTGGGCTTCCAGGATCAAACTCTTGGGTCATCAGGTGTGGTGTCAAGTGCCTTTCTTTACCTCATTGACAACCCATTCTGCTGGACCCGCAGTGTCACCTCTAAGTTGAAAAATGTATTTACTAACGATTTAGAACGGCATCATGTCATCGTGGCTTGCGACAGGTTTCCTCGAGCCAGCATCACTGAAACAGGCGAGACTGCAGAGGATGTGATAAGGGCAGAAGCCGTTTGCTCACAGGGGCCGTAAAAGGGCCAGACTGAGCAGAGGCAAGGGTAGGTACACTACAGCAATGGGAAGAAATCACCAAGTCCTAACACTCACAAGTGACAGTAAAGCTGCAATCAATCCCTGCTGGAAAGTATCTTTATTTCCAAAAGAACAACAAACTACCTTCTTAAAGTCCAAAGTCTGCTTACATGGGTACTGTGTTTAACAGTGAATGGGAAGCCAGGAAAACCCTCAACTGAGAAAACATACACAAAGGGATTCCTATCCATGCCTTAAGAACACACATTGAATCGTTGTTTTTTTTTTTCCACAATGAAGTCGTATCAAAGGAAACACAGGTTACAGTAAAACAGGCCTGAGTTTGCTCCCTAAGATCTGCACAATCCCAAAATTCTATTGTTGTATCTATGGGTCACCTGTAAAGTCAGGTACTGCAGTGTACCTAGCCCTAGAGACACTTATATCTTCAAAATAGGATGATGTCTTCAAAGGTCAGTACCTGATACCTCACAATCGTTTCGTAAGTAACTGTTGTTATAATTACCACACTCCCATGCATGCTAATGTGCGTGTTCATTCTATCTGCTCTACAAGAAAAAGGAAGACACTTGAACAATAACAGACAACAGGCTTAATCTCTTATGCCGATAGATATCCTTCAAGCGAATCTAGAGTCACTTGTGGGATCACTGGGGAAGATGACAAACTACCTCATGTCTGCTCTGAATGACTAGATGCCATATAGTGCCTAACGTTCCTATCACAGTCTTGTGCTCCACATTCTACAAGTTCCAACCACAGGCAGCTGTCTGTTTGGAATTTCTAAACTCAGACAAGATTAAGAGGATTTGGGGGGCGGGCATAGAACACATGTTTGTATATATCTTCGCCCAATATTTTTGAAGCTAAAAACAGCTATCCATTAACAGGAACATATTTGAGTAAATAATGATACTGATAATAATGGGTATGGACTCTGAAATGGCCAGGACTTATTCTGTCCTGTTCCTCTGTTAAGCATACGATTTGGGGGACAGGCACTTTCAACTGTGAGTCTTGTTGCTTTTCTGTAAATGGGCTCCTACCACCCAAAGAGAACTTCTACCTCTAGCTCAGTCGGCCGGCCGGAGTTTTCACAAAAGGCAGCTAGATGGTCTGCCACAGGGAAAGGTCGCTTATTTGGAAGAATGGGCCTGTTTCCTATTGACGTTCTATGAATGAGTTGTTCCCCGTTCATGCTGGGGATGAATTAATTGGCTGTGCTTCTAAAACAAAAGAACAATTACGTATTCAAAGAAGCTTCGAGAACTGGACATCCGAAAGGTGATGAACTGCTTATGGCTTTCACAGAAGAAACTGAGGTCCAGAAAAGTGGAAAAGAACAGAGATGGCCGCCAGCCTTCCTAAGACGGACATGCCGGCCATCTAGCTTCCTACTCTGTGTGGCATGCGGTGGCTCTCCTCCACCATCAGTATGTGAGCAGCGTCACTCTCTCTTAAACTCACACATGCTCTCAAACAGGATGCTAGACACTGCTCATTTTCCAGGCAACTTCTCCTCTGCTATAAAAAGCTCTGATGTTTAGCAGCTCCATAACTGATCCTTGAGTTCTTTTAGCGAGCTGGCCTGCAGTCCTATCAAGCAATAGCTGCAAATGAAGACCAGATCTCGCCACATTCCAAGACTGAAGACTCCACAACCCAGACACAAAAGTAGCCAGGACAGTGCAAGTGCTCGTAGCCAAACATAAACCATAGGACAAGCCGACTTCCATTGACTTTACTGTTTAGTAGAGAACAGAAACAAATAAATTAGGAATAGAACTGGGGGAAGGAAAGCACTGTGGGTCTCCTCAAGGGATCACTTAGCAAAAAATACATCCCTGAAATGCTAATGACTTTCTCAGGAGAATGGAAAAAAAAAATTCCCAAGTAGGGTTACTAAGGTTCTAAACAGAAACTTCAACTTGATGGAGTTTTGATCAAGGTCTCAAAGTTCGACCAAAGGGAAGAGAGGCATTTTTCAAAGATTTACTTTTGGTTTTATTCACGTGTATGTGTTTTGGTGTGCATATTCCAGGCGCATATGCGTATCCATGGAGGTCAGAAGAGGGTTTGTGTGTTGGATCTGGATTTCGAGGCACCAGATGTGGTTGATGGAATCAACTCTGGTCCTCTGAAAGAACAGCAAGTGCTCTAAACCACGAAGCCATCTCTCTAGACCTCAGAAACGTATTTTAAAGGAAAATCAGTTCATAGCCTTATGTAATTTGGAAAGACTCTTCTTCATTACTCAGGCAAACCTGTTGTCTCACAGGTGAGAATGTAAGAGATTAAACTATTTGCCCAGCTTTCACGATGAGCTGTAAGCCTCAAATCATTTGTGTTCCCTGGCTTCCAATGCAGTTGTCTTTTTAGAGGAGCGGATTGCCTTTATCAAAACCTGTATCAAATCAATAGGCTACAAAATACCATATGTTTGAGCCTCACTTCGGAAAGCTTTGAGGAAAAACACATTTCATGGGGATGTTAACAGGATATTAGCTGTGCTAACATCAACATGATTTCATTTCCTAGACCATATCCCTACCGTGTTTCTCTGGTAAATCTTTTCACAAAGTGCTTTGGGAGTAACAGAGAACAGCTTGAGATTCTATGGGCATAAAAGAACAGTAATTTAACATATTCAAGCCTGCTCATAATAGCATTTCTTCCTTCAGTGAAAGATCATGTTCCTGAGACTAAGCTATGCATAAAGGAGAGAAAGTGCTATCCTGTTACTGAAGTGAGACCCCTTCATTAAGTTGGCTTCACCCACACCACTACTAAAGTCTCACTGCTCGGGTCTTCACAAAGCTTGGCTTACTTAAACAAGAATATGCATGACTGGTTCATACCATGATGTCACCTTGAGAATTTACACAAATGCTGTACACACAGACACACACACACACACACACACACACACACGAACACACACACACGAGCGCGCACACACACACACACACATGAACACACAAACACACACACACAGGAGCACACAGACACACACACGCACACACACACGAATGCATACACACACATAAGCACTGAGTGAACTGGAAGAGATAACTGTAATTCATCAACATCCTATTTTTTTCTTATTTTGCTCTATAGTTCCATAAAATATTCTTAATAGAAATTAGTCAGTGGATATATAGGGCATTGTCATATTTTTTTACAAATATACTTGAATCTACAGTTACCTTTAAATTTTCAGTGAAACATTAAAACTTTGATATGTGCAACTTGATTTCAGAAAATTCTCTGAAAAAGACAAAATTGTAGGGTAGGTGCATGCATGGGATGACTAAAACAAATGATGTTGGATAACTTTTACAATATATGTATGACTAATGGTTATAACACATAACCTTTGGGAGAAGAATACTCAATTGTTCCTTGCATTTTGAGAGAGAGAGAGACAGAGAGAGAGAGAGAGAGAGAGAGAGAGAGAGAGAGAGAGAGAGAGACAGAGACAGAGACAGAGACAGAGACAGAGAGAGAGAGAAACAGGAGAGCACTTTTCTGTAGGTATCCTTGGAGGCCAGAAGAGGATGTTGGACCCCTAGAGCAGCAGTCACTTGAGGGCTGTGAACTGAGCTTCTGAGCTCTTCAAGAGGGACAAGGCCGTCTCTCCAGTCTCCTGTGAGTTTCCTTTATATCCGTTCAAATTTCTTGTAGGTTTACAATTATTAAAATAAAACAAAAAAAAACCCTTAAATGAACCCAAAATATGCACAGGGGTCGATCATTGCTGTCGCCCGTGCTGGCTGGTGTCACCCGTGCTGGTGAGTGGCACTGCTTTGATCACTGTCAGCTGACGGAAGTGTCTCTCTTGGATTTCCTGTATTTAGATTGGCAAGATCAAGTCATATACATACTTTTCTATTACAGTATAAATATTTTTCCTTCTGGTTGTGTATTTTTTTTTATCAATGCTTTCATAAACATGCAAGCTTTCGTTGTATCGGCTGCCTTTCAAATCATCTTGAAAGGCATTCCAAAGAATTCCACTCTAAGGGAAGGGAAGATTGAGATGACCCAGGTAGCTGCACTCTTTAGACTGGAATTCTTAGTTGGAATCGGTACAGCCTTTAAATGTCATCATTTTCACCAAGCAGTAGACATCACAATGTCCTCTAGCTTTGACAAGGTAATGATGTCATCCAACTAGGCCGGAACATGGAAATATACATCTTGCCACAAATATTACACACTTTCTGTTTAGTCTGAATACTAGATGGTCTCTAGAAGCGTCTACGTCTTTCATCAGAAATGTAAATTCTATATACTATGTGGACAGTTAGAAACAAGACTGGGTCTAAAGACATTATCATCAGTTGATTTTTTAAATATATAAATGACATTTCTCTCTAATCATTATTTCCAGAAATCAGCATGACACTTCACTTAGACAGTAACAAATACGAGCTTCTAAAACTTCCCATAAGCCAGCAGACAATAGCCTCATTCACCATTCACATTGGAAAGACACAGTGTCATGTAACTTATATAAGCCATAAATGGAACAGTATCTTCCTGGAATGAGAGACCAACAAAGGCCAGCCTTCCTAAATCTACCGAATTTCCCAGAGAATGAAAAAAAAACATGCAGTTGTTATGACTCCTAAATATATTTATGAAGTCTGTAATTTTAAACCACGAGTGTAACAATATACAAGTTTGTTCTACAAGAGGACGAGACCCTTAATTAACCTGTGTATTTTTATTTACTGAAATTAAAATTTGGAAAATATGGTTTGTTCCTCATTTCAACATTTTTAACAAAATAATAGAAATATTTACCTTGGGTAGATTGGCATTATCTCCATGTGTTCTAACTTGCCCATTGGCTAAAAAGGGTTAAAACATCTCAAACCACCGCACAGAAAATACACGTAACCATTTTTGAAAGACACAAAAAAATCTCCACCAAAAGAATTTGGTAAAGAAATTTAGATCAAGGGTAAAAGCCTTAGATGGCTGCTGACTTGTGATTCAACCTGAGAAGGCATAAATTTAATCACACCTAATTCAAATGGATTAGGTAATTTAATTGCATTATCAAGAAAGTGTTATTGTTACTGCTTGATCGGTTTCCTGTGTGTGTGTGTGTGTGTGTGTGTGTGTGTGTGTGTGTGTGTGCATGCGCGTGCGCACACACATGTGTGTGGGCAGGCACGCCTGGTTTCAATCCCATGATCTCTCCATATCCAGGGAAGCTGCCTAAATACTAAATATCTCCTTTGAAAAGTCAGGGTATGTTTGCAGGAAAAACTGAAGTTGGAAACAAACTTAGCCGTCATTCCAAACCTGTTGCCTGCATAGGAGAACGAGTCTTATGTTACAAGGCTGGCTGTAACCCAAGACAAATGCTTACAAGTTATCCATTCGTCCATTCCACTGGCATAAGCAAAACTGTAAAAGTCACAGGTGTGGCATTGCTTCACATGGAGTTTTAATAAAAATATAAGTGGTATTCATTACAAGGCACAGGGCAGAGATCAGAGCTACAGCATGGAGGGCGTGGTTGGTATACTCTATTCTGTTTCCCACCTTAAAAAAAAAAAATGCCTTCGGGGATGCAGACAGGACAGAGCAGCAAAGAGGAATAAACACCGAAGCCCCTGGGTGCTAACCTGGACGAGGAAATCGAAGCGGAAATAAGTAAGGATGGAGTAATGGAATGAGGGAAGGATCAATTTGCTACCACTGCTCAACAAGTTAGTGGAAGTGGGTTAAAAGTCTGTGGGCCCAAGAATAAAGCAAATGGCCGAGGGGAAAAAAATACAGTGTGAGAGAAGGTAACGTTTAAGTTGACCGCAAAGATAAAGTGACCCTTCTGAGAACCATCGACCAGTGTGGAAGGCCAGGAGGTACGTGAGGACACTCTTTCACCAGGTCCCTCTGAGCCACCCCACAACTTGACAACTTGGATGGCAACTCCATCTAGGAAAAGCCTTCACGCTTTTTCTGACCATCCTTACCCTTTCCTCCATGCCTCCTACTGGTAATTCTACAGGAAGCCCTCATCACATTCCTTAATTACTTTTTAATAAACACTGTATATTGAGAACGTTTCTCTGAGCTCTTCAAAGAAACGAGCGCGAGGTGGGAGGTTACAAGTGGATAAAAACTCATTTAAATATCTAGAGCTCTGAGAACTACCTCTCCAGGCAAAGGTGACAGCTGAAAGCCAATCTCTGGATCAGCAGAACCTTTCCCCAGCTGTTGATCCGGGCAGTGTTGGCTTGACAGGACCAGAACCCTGCAAGCCGCTACACTGTGGGTTCCTCCTTGTTTAATCTGAATCAAAACCACGTTTTCCCCCATACTTGAAGCCCTGCGGTTCTTATTCTTTCCACTGCGCGAAAGTGAGGTTTACCTCTCTCAAGGGGAGAAAGGGGGAAAGAAAGCCGCACACACATGCCCGGGCTCCGTTTGGGCAAAACCCAGTCCCGGGTGCCTGGAGGAGGCACACAGAAGCTTCTGTTACTGCAGTTGGTACCTTTCTGGGAAGCCCTGCGCTTAGGAGTGAAGGGGACACAGATGGAGATGCGATGGGCTCCGAGCTGGGAGGCGACTTACATGCTCGCATTACCGCGTGGAGGTTCCCAGAGGCCGCACGCTCATCCTCCAGCGCTCCTCTGCCTTGCTGTCCGCGAGCTCCACCGAAGGGGACCGGGGCTTTCGGGACCGCGCCCCGCAGGACCCTTCGTCACGCCCTTTCTGGAGAGTTCATAGGGTTTCCTGGCAGCTGCTCGTCGTCTGCGCGCGGGGCGGCGCAAGGTGGACCCCGGGCGCGCGCCGCGGAGTTCAAGAGTAGGTCCCGCGCGCAGGGGCGCGGCTGACGGCGGCAGGTTCCGCCCGGCGGAGAACTTTCCCAAGAGTTGGGACGAAGGGTTCCGGCGAGCGGGTGGCGGCAGATCCCGGCCTGCGGGATTGGAGAGGCTGAGATCACCAGGCTCCGGAGCCTGCGGCAAGGCGCAGCGCTGTTCCGGCCTCAGTTTACCCCTGAGGCTCAGGTGCGGCTCGGCGCGCCGCCCCCCCGGGTGGCCCCCGCTCTAGGCGATCGGAGGACAGAGGACCGTCCTGCCAGAGCAGCTGCCCCACCCAGGGCCAGCCACCCGAAGGCAGAGGCAGAGGGAAAAGTCGCCACGCGGGGCGGGACCGGCGCGGGCGGCAGGGTTGGGAGACTGGCGTAGAGCCAGGCGCAGCTCCGGGGAGGGGACCCCGCTGACCCCGGGGTCACCCGTCGGCTGCGAGCACAGAAACCCGCAGAGGTTGGGTAAAGAGCTTGGAACGTAGGCGGGCCAGTGGGCATTTGTTCTGCCCGCTGCCAAGCACCCGGGCTGTCCCTTACTTTTCCCTTCCTTAGCTCTTCCTTTCCCGGTCCCCTCAATTTCCCTCGAGGGGGGAGGGCTAACGGGGGGGGGAGAGAGAGAAAGAGGGGGGGGATAAAAGGAAAGAAGAAGGAAAGGAAAAGGAGAGAGGGGTGAGGAGAAGTTAATGGGGTAGGGTGGAGGAGGGCTGGAGAGGTTTGGGGCGATTTATTTTTCTTTTCTGTTTGAGCGGGATTAATCTACCAATGCAAATGCAGCCGCTCACTTGGGAGAGTCAAGACAGCCATGCGACGCTTCTGCTGAGAAGCTGCTTTGCAGGGGGATGTAGGCACACCCACTTTCTAAAATAACTCTGAAGCACTCAGGCGGAGGGTCCCTGAGCTCTGCTCACATAGTGCTAGGGGCAGCGGCCTTTCCAGACTTGATGCCCTTCGGAGTCAAGTAGTCCGGCTTTCGTTGTAGATGGATACATATAAAAGCCATAAAATTTTGTATATTAACCCTGATTGGCTAGTGGTAGAGAAGGGCTGGGGTAGGAGGGAAAGAGGTAAAACAGGACTGAGGACAGATAGTTTCAAGCAAAAGAAAGAGGAAGCTGGAAAGCCTCCAGCAATCTAGACTACTTCTGGCCCAGCGTGTGTTCTTGTGATTTTTATCAGTATTTATTTTAACGTTAAAAAAAAAAAAAGAAGAACAGTAGGATTAATAGAGGCTTAAACTGCTCCATTTAAGAAAAGCTGATATCCTTTTGGTATTACAGGTAGGGAAGTGAGGCCCAGGAGGCATAGTCTGCACGAATTATTCAGAAATGACCAGGGCTTGAGATTAAGGTTTACAGACTCGGTTCAAGTCCACCTCTATGCCACTAGATTGTCCCAAGGAATTATTTAACATTCCACCTAGAACTTTTCGAAACGACATTAATTTCACCATTTTGTGGTTCTGGAAAATGGGTGTGGCTTAGCTCTGGGTCTACCGCTAGACTAATCAAAACAGGAATTGAAGTTGCGGTGTCTCCTGAAGGCTTGACAGGAGCAGTGTCTCCCTGCAAGCTCTTCATGAGGTAGTTCCACTCCTATAATTCTGTTTTGCTTACTCCTTGACAATGGTTATTCTTGCCCCTCATCTCCTTCTACCTCCCTCTCGTCCTTATGGAATCAGACTCATGACGTTCTGGTTGGCTTTGTGGCCCGTTTAGCTTAACCACTCCCATTTGTTGGTTTCAAATTCTCCCTTGGAGCCTGGTAGGATCACAACTAAAAGCACTGAGTCCTCGTTCTCTGGATTGGTTAGTATCAAATGACTCAGCAATGACAGGAAATGACATCCTCTGGGCAAGACTCAACCATTGCCATCATGATCTCACAGCAGCCATATTTGATGAAACTGGGTCTGCACACGCATCGAGTTTTAACTTGAAAGTGACCATGAAACAGAGAGCAAAGAAAGAAACAGAAGCAACAGCCTAAGCCAGTACTCTTCCCCAGAAAAAGAAGACCCATCTAGACCTATGTGTGTATACCGAGATTGTTTTCAAGAAATTGGCTCACACAACTGTAGAGGTGCGGTTCAGAATCTGTAGGCTAAACCAGCAGACAGGAGGAGTTTCGACCTGCTGGCCGAATCCTTTCTTGTTCAATTAATCATTTAGCAACTAACTGGTGACTTTTAAACAAATTTTATTAGGACTATCATATTAGCACATTGTAAATATTTATGGAGTGCAATGTAATATTTTATGTATATAATGTGAAATTTAGCTAAATAACATTATCTGGACCCTCGTGTATGTATCCTATAATAAGGACACATGAATTTTATTTTCAAGGCAATTTTAAAATATACAATACAATTATTAATGGTTATATTCACCATGTTATACAAGTGATATAAAATATATATTCCTAGTAAGGGGTGTGGTACATACCTGTAATCCTAGCACTTATGAGGCTGAAACCAAGGGATGGAGAAGTTAATATCAGCCTTGGTTACGGCGGGTGTTTGAGGCCAGCCTTGGATCCTCTGTATGGGTGGGGGAAGACATTTCTATGGATTGAAGTATTGCTCTCTTTGATTGACAGCTCTCTATTTCCATTGACCCCTCACTTTTAGCAACCATCATACTATTTTCTACTTCTCTGAGTGTCTGTATTACATTTTCCATGTAAGTGATATCACAGGGGAATTTTCTTTGGTCTATCAAAAGAAAACTGGATGAGTCGGAGTTTTTATTGCTATTAAGAGACACCATGACCATATCAAGTCTTATAGAAAAAAGCATTTAATTAGGACTTAAACATTTAATTGGGGCCTACTAACAAGTTCCGAGGTTTAGTACATCAAGTACGGTGGCACACAGGCAGACGTGGTGCTGAAGTAGCTGAGGCATCTACAGGCTGATCAGCGGGCAACCGGAAGAATGGGCGTGGCTTGCGCTTCTGAAACTCCAAAGCCCACCCCCCCAGTGACTCACTTCCTCTAACAAGGCCACACCTCCTAATAGTGTCACTCCTTATGAACCTATAGGGACATTTTCATTCAAACCATTACAGTAAGGAAAATGAAATACACGCACGAATGCATGAGCGCACGCAATGCGATGGGTAAAATAAGGAAATTCTTCCGTTTCAAACACTGAAGAATCAAGAAGATGCCATGCAATGAAGTCTGATTTAAATGTTAATCTCATCCTCAAAACTAACCTTTTAGGAACATCCATAATGACATCCGACCAAACAGCTGAACATCTGGCCAAACCAAGTTAATAGGTAAAATTAATCACCACATTAACCCAACCCGGGAGACATTCTATGAAACGCAGAAGTGGCTATTATGTTCTGCTACATAATTCATGCATTGAGGTTTCCACAGAAAAACGTGAATCACAGCTAAAATATTACAGGGTGCCTGTGCTGGCTATTGGTCAGAAGTATGTTAGGAGCATCTGCATATTTTGAAATCTGTTCTCACGGGGAAAAAAAAGGATTCGTTCTTTATCCTTGGAAGAACATGTGAGGGGAAAAAGTGTGAGATGCAAAAATACAGTCTTTTGATGAAATGGTTAATCCTCGGCCATCCGGTCTGTCCTCACTGTGAACCCCTGCAGTTTATCCTGATTATAAAATAAGGGTTACAACTGAGTGCTATCAGTCAGATTCAATAAGCTAAGGACGGAGCGCACGCGCGGATTTTCTGGAATGTGGTGGTATCGCTTGCCCCTCCTGCTCCGTGTAGCCTATCATCCCAAACCTGAAGTAGAACCAGGAGCACATTCCTCTGCACTCAGCAGTCTGATGGCGTTCCAGACAAGAGGAATTTTGGACATCTGTGTAAATCCTTTAATGCTGATGTACACTTGGCTATGAGGAACTTCCTTTTCCCATTGATTGACTTAAACATTCCTGTCTAACATCCATTCAGAGCGGGGGCATTCTGCCTTGTACAATGAGTCTTTCAAATGACTGAAGGCAGCGCTCATCCCATGCTCCCTCTTTCCTCAGTTGGTGTTCAGAGCCCTGGTTTTTACTTTAACCATTTAATGCCTGGCTTCTTGCTACATGTCTGATTTCTCTTTTGTGTCTCCAAGTAAACCAACAGCAATGTTCTTTGCCAATGAGACACAAAGTTGGTCACACACCATAAATGTGGGATTCCTACTTTCCTGAATTGAGTATAAGTCTCACATAGATCTCAGCAGTTGCTGACTTTTTCAAAAAGCAATGTAAAAGTACAACAGAAATAGGCATAATAAATCAATGTGAAAAAACAAACTTTATTTCATATGTGAAATTGTTCAAGACTTGTTCCCACTTTGGGAATAGGAAAAAGAAACTCAAAATATACCTTCTGCCACTTCATTTCTGCTGTTATAAAACACTTTGGCTGAAAGTAACTTAGTGAAAACGGCTAATGATTCCGGGTCGTTGTTCATCAATGAAAGCCCTCAAGGCAGGGACTTAAAGACTGCTTACTATTATAAACAGCGTTAGTTCTGAGTGAGGAACGTAGTTCACAGCCCAAGAAGTACAGAATGATGATTGAAGCCTGTGGGGGAATCCTGCTCTCTGCATGTCTATGAGATTGTGTTTCTCATTTGGCTTTCTTATATAGTGCAGGATCACCTCTATAACGAATAGTGCTGCCCACAGTAAGCTGGGCCCTCTCACA
Source organism: Rattus rattus (assembly GCF_011064425.1). Taxonomy (NCBI): domain Eukaryota; kingdom Metazoa; phylum Chordata; class Mammalia; order Rodentia; family Muridae; genus Rattus; species Rattus rattus. The sequence continues at coordinate 222,649,523 of NC_046155.1, read as the reverse complement.
TCAATTAATAATCAAGACAATTTCCGTACATGAATCTGATATAGGGAATTCCTCAAACTGGGCTATCTTCTTCAGGTGACTCTAAATTGTGACAACGTTTAAAAATAATTAATAACTAAAAACAATAGAATCATGGATGGAACAGGAGGCTAAACACTGGATTAATTTAATAGTACTTTAACTTTCTGAGCGTTCAGCAATGCGGACCCAAATGTTTGGTTGTAACTGTCAGAAATCTCAGGTGACTGTGTAGATTATTTGAGTCCCTATAAAATGATCTAGCACATTTTGTTTTCTTTCACTTGAACTAGTGTGTGAATTTGGAGAAATAAGCTCAAAAATCGATTCCTTTGTCCACCTTAATCGTATGTTGCAGCTGTTTTGTTACATGAAAATTTAATAATGCTGCTTCTTACATTTTTGGATAAATAACAGTGTTGGGCCATTGAGGTACCAGTAGAAGCTGAGTTTTAAATGATGCCGATCTACAGCTAAAGGACATTAGAGGCCACCCCTCTTCAGTCACTGTCTTGTCTTGCATTTTCACACATGAAACCCTGAAAATTACCCTGGGCAATGAGATGAAGTTCATACAGATTTTACGTCCTATAGATCTATTAATGGAAACCTTTACTTATAGGCCCAGACTGTGAGCTTAAGTCAGGAGGAGTTGATCACTGTTCTTTCTGCATAACTGCTGATTCTCTCATTCCTCCATCTTCAAATACTCCAGGGACATCCTTTTCGTTTTTTCACTTTTTTTTTTTTTTCTTTCTTTCTTTTTTTTTTTCTTTTTTTTCTTTTTTTTTTTTTTGGTTTTCTTTCCCATGATCCTCTTTTCCTATCAAAAAGAAAAGAGCAATTTGCATACTATCTTAAGTTCGTCATAGTACGTGTTGCAAGTCTAGTCCTTATCATCCATGAGAAATGTAGTCTGGAGAAAAAGAACAAATGACGTTTGTGAATTTCTTTAAACTGTCTGGGGGAAAAAAATTCTCCAAATGATGTCATTGAGAAAGAGACGTAAATTAGTGGGGAATAGCCATAGTTGTGTAGAGCAAGAATGTTTTAAGCAGGGAGGATAAAGTCCAGAACTGGCTAGAGGGGAAAGAACAAATGAGGTATAAGTGTGCAAAGGGCCAGGGAACAGCCTTGTGGCCAACAGATCAGTCATAAGGTTCACTGCCAACTAAGTTAGTAAAGGGGATGTGAAGATACTGTCCCCAAATGCCACCTCTGCATGAAGATTTCTTTGAAGCACACACAATTAGGAAGCAACAAACACAAAAAAGTAATTCTCCATCCTCCTTCTGTTTGTCCATTGGCAGAACATAATTTTGTTTTAAAGAGATCCCTGCCCCTTCCTTCTCCTATATTGGGAGAAGCAAAACAGCTCTTTCTGTTGGAGATACCTGCATGAATTTCCCCCAAAACAGTTGTGCTGCCCATCAGTTTTCCTGCAGACATTTACACCCCCATAATTTACTGTCGCCAAGGACTCAAACAATTTGTCCTTTGCTTGTCAACTCTTTGCAAATGTATCGCCCTCATCAGCTTTGACTCCTCCGTGCATGTGCTCCTTGTATGAACAAATCAATCAGTCCTGAGGTACTTTTTGTTGTTTTTGTTAATCTTTATTATTTAAATCTAATTCAGGGAACCGAGTCACAGACTTAGTAAGAGGGAAGGAGGTCTTACTTCCTCCCCTGTGGAAGTCACTGGGTGATTCTGAGTAGACAAGAGTGAGACTTCATTTATGGGAGACAGACTCAAAGTAGTTCAAGGAGTGAGTGAAGCTGGGAGACTTCGTAAGCAGCTATTGCACGACTCAGGTACAAGACAATAATGAATGGCATGAATGGAAGTAATTGAATTTGGGATATTTTGAAGACATTTCCAAAAATAGGGTATTAAGTATAATAAGAAAACCCTATAAATTGTGGTTTGCACCCCTGTGTCTTAGTGAGTCTGGAGTGTTTATTTAGGAATGGGTTTAAAAATAAAAGTCAAAAGTTCAAATTAAACAGGTCAAGTCCAGGATCTCTGTCAGTTTAATATGTGCAACTTCACACTACCTAGAACTTACTTAGTGTTTGAATGAAGTAACTGTTAATGAGTAAGCTTTTCCCTCTGATGTTTTCTGTGAAATCAATGTCAAGTTCCCAAATGGTAGTTCGCAGAATGGACCTTCATAGTGAATTGGGATTTTAATGAGTCTTGAAGAATAGTCAAGAGCTACGGTAAATATTAGAAACATTAGAATAATTTAGCCACAGTATAGGAGAAAACATATATTTTCCAAAAAGTTAGTAAATAACTGGCTAAAGTTGAAGATTTTAGAGGCTGAAGGGAAAATAGAAATCTGACTGCTATGAGGAGGTGGAGGTGAGATACACTGAACCAGTCAAACTTACATTTAAACATTTCCTTCTAGGCTTTTATTGGCTTGGATTAAGCGAGGCACCTAGTCAAGGAATGTGGCAAGAATTAATCCAGATGGAGTTAGAGAAGACCTCTGCAAGACAAGGAGATGAGGGGTTGCTGGGCAATGTTGGAGAGCTAATAAATAACATATCATTGGAAATACTTGTTAGTGTTCTTGTTGCTGTGAGCTGACAAGACATGACCAGAGGGAGGAAGGATCTTTTTTAGTGTGTTACTTAAGAAGAGCTAAGGTACATTATGGGAGAGGAGTCATGGCAACAGGAGTGTAAGGCATTCTGTCACATTATGTCAGCTATCAGTAAGCAAAGAAAAATGAATGCTGATGTTCTGCTTGTCTGTCTCCTTTTAAGTCCTCAAGGTCTTGAACCTGCATACCATCCACAGTCAGGATGGGACTTTCCTCCTCAGTTAAGGTTTCTGGAAATCATGTCATCGACACACTGAGTTGTGTATCCATGGCAACTCTAAATCCAGTCAAGTTGACAGTGGAGATTAACTGTGAGAACTATGACAAGTGAAGATTAACTGTCTGACAACTATGAGGTCAGAGATATATGAAGAGAAAAATAGAACTCAAGATGCTGTGGTTCTTGTCTAGTCTGTCCCTGCAGGACAGATATCTGAGACTTTTTATGCCTGACATCATCACGTAGACAAAGCAGAACCAGCATATTCTTATCAATTTATAGAGTCACCCACGAACCTTTCCTATTCTAAATGCTCTAACTGTAAGAATCATAAGGACCTTTTTAAGGTGCAGGGAAGGAGTTTGTTTTCTCTACAAATAGCAGAATGTGTTTTCTTTCTTTTCCTCCTCTCCCTCTCCCCTCTCCCTCTCCTCTCCCTCCCCTCTCCCTCTCCCTCTCCTCTCCCTCTCCCTCTCCTCTCCCTCTCCCTCTCCCTCTCCCTCTCCCTCCTCCCCTCCTCCCTCCTCCTCCTCCTCCTCCTCCCTCCTCCTCCTCCTCCTCCTCCTCCTTCTTCTTCTTCTTCTTCTTCTCCTTCTTCTTCTTCCTCTACTACTGCTTAGCCATGGCAAAAGTTAGCTTAGTAAACAGAGCATGATTAGCATTCATTATTGTAGGCCAGAAGCTGTTATGAATGCAATTCATCCTCTTCTCTTGGTCCCATCCTACAACACAGTAGCATTCTAAATTGTAAAGCTGCCATCTAGCCAACTGGAGGGAAACTATATAAATCACACGTATGGTTTCATTCTGTAAGCCCCAAGAATTGGAATTAATTTTTAGCAGGATATAATTAAACTCCTTTTAACTAGTGCAATAACTATTTCATAAAGAATAAAGGATCTGGAATACAAAAACAAAAAGATTAAATAAAGGAACATATAATTGATTATGAAAAGTACTCGAGTAATTTAAAGTACTTGTTTTGTATGAAAGACTATTGTTATTTCAGAGGTATTGAACAACAGATATATCACTGAAATATGATGGTAGTCATGAGACTAACTGGCAGGGGACAAGCACAGCCATGAAGATGAGTTAATATTACATATTTGCTTTGTTGATTTGAGTTTATGCAAGTTTTCCTTTTTAGAGTGAATGGAGTAGTTCTGTAGAACCCCAGGAAGTGGAAAGTGTGGGTTGGGTTGGCTCGGGGAGAATGACAGCAAAAAAGGGAAGGAGAGATAAAATGTCCCATAGGAGACAGGCAAAACTAAAGCTGCAGCTTACTCTGTGAACCCAACACAATTGGCCTCTGTGTGAAACTCCTTGGTGGAAATTTTAGTATCAGAGATACTTTTCCCCACCTAGAGAAGTTAAGAAATTTTTAAAAGAAAAGGTACACTTTTTCGTGCAAAGAACTTCATGCCATTTTATTTAGAACTATGTAGTTCAAACTCTACTTATAGACCCAAACAAGCTAACTTTACATTCAGAGATATTGGCACGTAGTCTCGATTCCCTTTTTAAGGACGGTATTAGGAACCTGCAGAGTTAGCTTGACTAAATTTAATAGCCTGTATTTACAATAACAGAGAAATTATTCTGTGAATAAAAAGTGATCATCGAATGACATGCCTACGGAATATAGAGAAGGTGGTTAGATCTCTGAGCAGAGCAGAATGGTCGGCTTAGGGAGGAGAAGTCTATGTTCCTTGCTGAAAATACAAAGGAAGGACAATAATATGCTTCTTGAGCTGTAAGAAAGCAGGAATAGCCTAAGAAAGCAGGGATACAGGGCAAAGGGCCTTGGGTTACATTGTTGAAGGAGTAAGTGTACAGACTAGAACTTTTATTTACAGGTCTGTTGTGTACTTCAGGGACTTGACTATTGTCTAGTAAGTTAAGGACAGATTTGAAAAGGACAACCATTAAAAACAGTTTAGTAGGTCCACAGAGTGCCCAGATATTTGGCCAGACATTTTTCTGGTTTTTTTTTTGAAAAGGTATTATTTTTATTAGATTCTCATTTAAATCAGTAGGCTTAAAGTAAAGCAGATGGTCATTGATAAAAGTGGCTCTCCTCTAATCAGCAGAGGCCCAAATAGGGGAGATGTCGGGGACAGGAATGTCAACAGAGAGGAGCTTTCAGCCTTTGGACTTCTGCAACATCAAATCTCCCTACATTTATAACAGACACCTTCGGAAGACAGTTGAAACATAGGCTCTTTTGTCTCCAACCTTCCAGACAGAGTCCACATACACATGAACCAATTCAAACACTTTCTCTCTCTCTCTCTCTCTCTCTCTTTCTCTCTCTCTCTCTCTCTCTCTCTCTCTCTCTCTCTCTCTCTCTCTCTCTCTCTCTCCCCTCCCCACTTGGAGGAAAACAACAATGACCTTGATAAGGGTGTGATAGTAAAAGGTACTAAAAGACGTAGATGGTTCTGGATGGATTTTAGAGATCTGAGTAATTGGGTTCAGGAGACTAAAGGAAAGAGAGAGACCAAGAAGGATGTTCACATTTGAGGTCTGAACAGCTACACAGATAAGAGGAACATTCACCCAAGAGGAAGAGCACTTTTGGGAGACCAAAGACATGAAGGAGGTAAGTTGCCTGAAGATGTCTATAGAAATCAACCAGATTGTTGGCACACGTATCCGGGGCTTTTAGCATGTTTGGGAACTCATCAGCATACAGGTGATACTCCTTGCTCTGCGGATGAGTCATGCTCTAGCTGTAGGGACCGATAGAGAAGATAGAGATGATCCCACATATGCAAGGAGGCTAACAAGCAACCTTTTAGAAGTCTAAGCCCGAGACTGAGCGAGGCTCACTGTAGAGAAAGCATGAGGCACTGACCAATGCTCACAAAGCCTCAGCTAAGCAGGAGGAATGGTGTTTGGTATGCAAGCATGGTAATGACCATGGCAGTATTCATTTAATTCAAAATGACTTAAAAGCAAAGAGTGGCTGGGGAGGTAGCTTAGCCAGTAGCATGCTTGCTTCCTCACTGTACAAGCATGAGGGCCTGGACGCAATGCCCAGTGCTTGTGTAAAAAGCCATGCATGGTTGTATTGTTGTCATCGCAGCTCTTGGGAGGCAGAGACAGGAGGATCTTTGGAGTTTCTGGCCAGCCTTACCTGATTATTAAGTTCTAGATGCCAACGGGAGATTGTGTCTCAAAACAGATCCCCATCAAAATACCAATCCAATTCTTCAAAGAGTTAGACAGAACAATTTGCAAATTCATCTGAATAACAAAAAACCCAGGATAGCTAAACTATCCTCAACAATAAAAGGACTTCAGGGGGAATCGCTATCCCTGAACTCAAGCAGTATTACAGAGCAATAGTGATAAAACTGCATGGTATTGGTACAGAGACAGACAGATAGACCAGTGGAATAGAATTGAAGACCCAGAAATGAACCCACACACCTATGGGCACTTGATTTTTGACAAAGGAGCCAAAACCATCCAATGGAAAAAAAATAGCATTTTCAGCAAATGGTGCTGGTTCAACTGAGGTCAACATTTAGAAGAATGCAGATCGATCCATGCTTATCACCCTGTACAAAGCTTAAGTCCAAGTGGATCAAGGACCTCCACATCAAACCAGACACACTCAAACTAATAGAAGAAAAACTAGGGAAGCATCTGGAACACATGGGCACTGGAAAAAAAAATTTCCTGAACAAAACACCAATGGCTTATGCTCTAAGATCAAGAATCAAAATGGGATCTCATAAACTGCAAAGCTTCTGTAAGGCAAAGGACACTGTGGTTAGGACAAAACGGCAACCAACAGATTGGGAAAAGATCTTTACCAATCCTACAACAGATAGAGGCCTTATATCCAAAATATACAAAGAACTCAAGAAGTTAGACCACAGGAGACAAATAACCCTATTAAAAATGGGGTTCAGAGCTAAACAAAGAATTCACAGCTGAGGAATGCCAAATGGCTGAGAAACACCTAAAGAAATGTTCAACATCTTTAGTCATAAGGGAAATGCAAATCAAAACAACCCTGAGATTTCACCTCACACCAGTGAGAATGGCCAAGATCAAAAACTCAGGTGACAGCAAATGCTGGCGAGGATGCAGAGAAAGAGGAACACTCCTCCATTGTTGGTGGGGTTGCAGACTGGTACAACCATTCTGGAAATCAGTCTGGAGGTTCCTCAGAAAATTGGACATTGAACTGCCTGAGGATCCAGCTATACCTCTCTTGGGCATATACCCAAAAGATGCCCCAACATATAAAAAAGACACATGCTCCACTATGTTCATCGCAGCCTTATTTATAATAGCCAGAAGCTGGAAAGAACCCAGAAGCCCTTCAACAGAGGAATGGATACAGAAAATGTGGTACATCTACACAATGGAATATTACTCAGCTATCAAAAACAACGAGTTTATGAAATTTGTAGGCAAATGGTTGGAACTGGAAAATATCATCCTGAGTGAGCTAACCCAATCACAGAAAGACATACATGGTATGCACTCATTGATAAGTGGCTATTAGCCCAAATGCTTGAATTACCCTCTAGGGTAATTCATCTATGCCTAGAACAAATGAAACTCAAGACGGATGATCAAAATGTGAAGGCTTCACTCCTTCTTTAAGAGGGGAACAAGAATACCCTTGGCAGGGAAGAGAGAGGCAAAGATTAAAACAGAGACTGAAGGAACACCCATTCAGAGCCTGCCCCACATGTGGCCCATACATATAGAGCCACCCAATTAGACAAGATGGATGAAGCAAAGAAGTGCAGACCAACAGGAGCTGGATGTAGATCGCTCCTGAGAGACACAGCCAGAATACAGCAAACACAGAGGTGAATGCCAGCAGCAAACCACTGAACTGAGAATAGGACCCCCGCTGAAGGAATCAGAGAAAGAACTGGAAGAGCTTGAAGGGGCTTGAGACCCCATATGTACAACAATGCCAAGCAACCAGAGCTTCCAGGGACTAAGCCACTACCTAAAGACTATATACATGGACTGACCCTGGACTCTGACCTCATAGGTAGCAATGAATATCCTAGTAAGAGCACCAGTGGAAGGGGGAAGCCCTGGGTCCCGCTTAAGACTGAACCCCCAGTGAACTAGACTGTTGGGGGGAGGGGCGGCAATGGGGGGGGGGGGGAGGGAACACCCATAAGGAAGGGGAGGGGGGGGGATGTTTGCCCGAAACCGGAAAGGAATAACACTCAAAATGTATATAAGAAATATTCAAGTTAATAAAAAAAAAAAAGAAATTAAAAAAAAAAAAAGAAAGGTGAAATATTTTCAAGTGTTCCAAAGACTAAGCTTTTAGACAATGTACCTAATAGTTAAAAGGAATCATATCCCGCTTTCATTGTCTTCAGCTAATTAAGAAGACTGGTCCAGTGAATGTAGACTTCCTGATAAATTAGTGCATTGTATACTTTTAAATGTGAATAAATGACATCCTGTTTAAAAAAAAAAAAAAAACATGAGGAGGAATGTGTTTTTTCTAAGAGAAGACACCAAGGTTGACCTCTGGCCTTTAACACACCAACACTTGCATATGCACATATACAAATTCACAAATTGAAAAAACGTATAGTTTATCTCTACCCCATCCAAAATTTCATGAGGCAATGGATATTGTAAACATAAACAACTTTTAATTGTCAATTAAGACAAATATAAGTGAAAAGAAGATGGACAATTTGCTATAATTAATTACAATGAATTTAGCTCTAAAATAAAAAAGTAACCAATGAAACATTTTCTTGAGAAGGGTAGTAGACGTGTTTTGCTCTTCCAAGGAATATGCAAAATATCGAACCTCTGGAGAGAAAAGATGGGATTGGGGGAGACATCCAGCAGAGGAACTGGGTAGCCCAGTCTGGTTTTGAACTTGAAATCCTTCCGTCTCGGCCACCCAGGGGCTGGCATTAGAGGACTGCAACACCACAGCCGTCCTTGGTTATATCTTACTGAGATGCTGCTAAGTGAGTCGTACTGAATGTTCTGTCAGAAATATGTGAAACAAATAAAATAAAAAATGGCAAATCGCTCATGTTTCTAAAAGTCCTAGAAAATATCTCAAACGTGTGTACAGTTTATAAAAATCTATGTGTTTAGAGAGGAGGGAAAAAAATCATAGTCTTTGTTGGATGTAAAAAATAAAAACTGACAAAGACTTAAAATTCACAGGTTGGGGCTGGAGAGATGGCTCCTTGGTTAAGAACACCCCTGCTCTTTGCGGGGGACCCTGTTTTATGTCTCTACCCCCTCAGCAGGCAGTTTACAACCTTCTGTAACCCCATCTCTAGGGGATCTGACTCCTAGTTCTGGCTCTAGCTAGCACAAACATGGGCTCACACAGACACATCCATGAAACACATAAAAGAAAAACAAAATAAAATCTGCCCTGCCTTTTTTATAAGGAAAATAAAAACTTACGCCGTGGAGATTTACAAATTTTTAAAGATCCGCATATTAAAGATCTTTGAGCTCTTCCCCCCAAAAGTTCATGCATGCTTGACTTGTTCGTTATTTTTTTCGTTCTTAGTAATTTTTAAATTAACTTCCTTTATTTATTCACTTTACATCCCAATATCTGCTTCCCCTCTTTTCTCAGTACCCCCTCATGCAGATCCTCCCCATTCCTCCCTGACTTTCCCCTTTGAGAAAGGGGAGCCCCCCTCTAGGTATCACCCCCCAAAACCCTGGCACATCAAGTCACTGCAGGTCTAGGCACATCCTCTTCCACTGAGGCCAGACAAGGCAGCTCTGTTAGGGAAACACGATCCATAGGCAGGCAACAGATTCAGGGGCAGCCCCTGCTCTGGCTGTTGGGGGATCCAGCATCCTTAACTTTTAACTGGACTTTTGATTATCCATTTACTATCCGGCATGCTGTTGCCAGACTTTAATCATTATTTTCATTTCTTTAATAATGGCTTTAATAGTATCTTCTCTCTGCCGGTCTTGAAGAAGCTAATTTTATTGCTTAAGTTGACTGCCAGAGACAGAGCAATTGGAAACAGAAAGTGCCACCCCCGGCCAAGAAATGTGATTGAAAACACGAGACTTGACTGTTAAACGAGAGACAGGAATGGCTAGGAAAAGCCATGTGGAATCAGTTCTGCTCGAATTGGTTCACAAAGAGTAGCCGTTTAGGAAACGCGAGCCTTGGAATAGAGGTCTCTGAAGGTAAGAAACTGAGAGGCTCTGAGACCTGGGAGTGTTAGAGTGAGCTCTATCCTTGGGGCTCCTGTAGAACTGAGGGTCCTCTAAGAAAAGTTCCACTTGAGGGCTATCGGAGCTGAGATGGAAACACAACTGTGTTGTTGCCCAGTGGTCTATGACGAAAATTCTCTCACCTTGACCTAGTTCCGTATCTATAGACTGGAATAAATGCTACCATTAATAAATAAATAAAATGCTACCAGCCTTGTCGGTCGCTGCATTCCCATCACGTTAGTAAAGTAGCGCGCAAAGCAGAAGCTTAAAAAAATAGTAAAAATGGTGGTTAGTAATTTCAAAATAGAATCGGGTTTTTATAGAGAAACAAACACCGCAGATGCCCTGAGGTGAAGAAAGCGAAGTTCATTCACAGGATAAATAGGCAAAATTTCTTACTAACTCATAGGTCAGATTCTGCCTTGTGTCTTTATATTCTCATCACAGAAACCGTGGGTCGTTTGCATTCCTAAACTTGTGGTATAAAAGATTCTGCCATCTCAAATTTTCATGGTTTGGCCGACCCACCCTGGAGTAAGGACACAGATCTTGGGCCGTGGATGTGTGGTGCAATCCCTGAGGAGAGGAAAGACTTTGGGTGGCTGAATGTTTTCATATTGACAGAACGAACAGAGCTGGGCTCAGTGGGCGCTCAGAACATCTGAGCTTAATGCCCCCGCCAGAGCCTAACTTTCCTGCCTTTGTGCACGCAGGAGAAATCATTCAGCTCTTGTCTCCTGTTCTGTCTATTAGTTAACTATGTAGCACGCAGTTTTATTACAGTTTCTTTTCTTATTGAAACATTTCAAAATATCTTTTTGAATTACAGTTATAACCATACATAGCCATAAACTGATATTTTGCTCCCGTTATTATAGTAAAATACACATAACACATACACATAAGGTATCCTTTAACCATTTTTTTGCATGATGTCCAGTGGGATTTCATGCATTTACATTGATATCACTCTCTCTCTCTCTCTCTCTCTCTCTCTCTCTGTGTGTGTGTGTGTGTGTGTGTGTGTGTGTATTATATGCCTGGCCCAGGGAGTTGCACTATTTGGAGGTGTGGCCTTGTTGGAGTAGGTGTGTCACTGTGAGTGTAGGCTTTAAAAACCCTACTCCTATCTGCCTGGACATTAGTAATCTGCTAGCAGCCTTCAGATGAAGATGTAGAACTTTCAGCTCTGCCTGCACTTGCCTGCGTGGATGGTACCCTGCCCCCACCTTGATGGTGATGGACTGAACCTCTGAACCTGTAAGCCAGCCCCAATTAAATGTTGTCCTTCATAAGACTTGCCTTAGTCATGGTGTCTGTTCATAGCAGTTAAAACCCCAACTAAGACATATGCATGTGTGTGTGTGTGTGTTGAGAGAACATATTATATATATATGATATATATATATATATATATATATATATATCACAGAAAACTCTCCTCTCTCACCATTACTGTGCACTGTCATTTGCTGGCATTAAATATTTGAGCAAAACCAAAAGCACTATTGGAGTGATTGTAATTCTACCTGGTAAATGAGAAAGGAGGTGGAATTCTACAGAATTTTCAGGTTGCAAGACTATACTCTTTTTTTTTTTAATTCATTCACTTTATATCCTTATTGCTATTCTCCATCCCTGTCTCCCCCTCACCCACTCCCTACCCCCTTAACCCCTGGGAGGGTGGAGCCCTCCCTCCCCCAGGGTATCCCCTGCAGCCAAGTATATCAAGTCTCTTTGGAGCTAGGCAAATCTTCTCATGATACCAGACAAGGCAGCCCAGCTAGAAGAATATATCCCA